>NC_137695.1:128083769-128683769 GCF_964034855.1 Anser brachyrhynchus
GTTGACATGGTGCTGTAATGTCATTTTCACATTACCAAGCAAGTAATCTTTGATGTCATCACAAAAACGGGCAAAAACTTGCATGCTACATCTTCTCTTTACGTATATTTATACCAGTGTCATAGTATTTTACGAAGAGTGAAGCACAAATATTTTGCAGCCCCGCAGCCACGAGCACAGAACCGTTCACCACCACAAAACAAAATGTAGGACTTGGGGAGAGAGATTTTACCAAACTGGGCAGAGATAAAGCACGGTAACGTAATTAAAACAACTGTAAATCTGCTACGTGGATATTTTTGAAAAAGCCAGCATACACGAGAGGGATAATTTATTAGGCTATTATGAGTATGTCTGGAATAGCCCCCACACCTCATTTCAAGTGGCTAACCAGCTCACGTCTATGGGACTGCCACATCAAAGAGCCTACAAAGGAGTTTTTCTTTATGCTGCGCAATGGTTACAGACACTCGGATCTTTGTTGGATATCTTTGTTGTGCAGCTGCTGACTGCCGCCTTTGTTGCTTTATAAAGTCACCAACTACCACGCCAACACATCGCAGCAATGATATTACTTGCAGTCTTAATCGCATACGTGTCTACAGAGCTGAAGTCTGTAAGGCACGAGGCTGCAAAAGCTTATGGTGCCTTCTAAAATACAGCAACGTTTTTCCTCTCTCAGTCCAACCTGCCCAGATACACTAGAAATCCTCCAGCAGGCACTTAAGGGGAGCTAAATACACTATAACTCCATTTTTCTTATTTTCAGCTTTTGAAAGCATTTTCTATATAGGTAATTACACAGGTTTCATTAGACAGCTTGGTATGAAGTAGAAAGTTAAACAACGTGTAAGCTGTGATTTTTTCTCTCATGTTAAAAAACAGGAAAAAATCCTCTCACACTTTGAAGTGAAAATATTACTGTCAAATATTCCATTCATTTTTCCCGTAAGCTGGGAAATATGTTAGCTTAGTTACATTCACAGATTCAGAATATTTTTAACAAATGCAAACAAACCTGTGTCATGCTAAAAAGCTCCACATGGCAAAAAGAATTACTTCTTTTTTTTTTCTAATGATTATCATTTCCTGTGCTTTTCTGGAACACATCAGCTTATTTCCTTAAATCTTATGACATAAAATATGAATGAAATGCTGAGGTGAAATGATTCTTAGAGTATGTCAAACTAATCTAATAAGCAAAGAAAGACAAAAGCAGATAAGACAGCAGAGAAGGCAGAAACACGAGCAAAGAGTTTTCATGTTAAATGTACTTTCAAATTGTGGAAAAACTGAAAAAGCAAAATCTTGACTTGAAATAGCAGCTGCTGGGTAAAAAAGCAACACAGCTGGAGAAACTAATGACCTGAATAGAAAATGGAAGACTGAAGTTCATCTGTGCAGAATGTGAAAATACACATGAGCATGGTGCTACCATACTTTCACACTACTATGCCATACAACTAAATGTACACAATCTATTCCATGTACAGGTGTGTAACCAATGACATGTTACACTTACTTGCAAAGTGCTTTAAAAAAACTAAGAATTGAGGGCCAGATTACAAAAAAAAAAAAATCATTAAAAAATGACATATCTTTTACCTTATATACTTCCACTTATATATTCAAATTAGTGCCTATTTTTCACAACAGTATCACACTAAGGACTCCAGGTCCTTTTCTGCCGAATTGCTACTCAGCATGCTATATGCCGTGTTTTGTTTGTGACGCTGACTGTTTTGCAGCTAATGAGACTTTGTTTTTGTCTTCCTTGAATTCCCTTTGAAAATAAAAAAAGAAAAAAGAAAGCAAACTGGAAAAAATGATGATTTAATTTTTTCAGGATTGCGCTGATTTCTACTTCTAGTTCTAAAATGTCTGCAGTCTCCTCCAACCCTGCTTTGCAGCATCCACAAATTTAACAAGTGTACTGTTTATTCTATCATCCACATTAATGAAAATATTGAAAGGCACAGGACCAGCATTATAACAGACTGTGGGCAGTGTCTAGCTAAGCAGCATCTCAATGCCTTTTTTCCAGACCAAGCCTTTCTTTGGTTAGCAGCTTGTAAATGCAACTCTTTTGCCAAAAGTTCACAAGTCATCGAACCCTAATACAGCTAAAACTTTCCTAACCAAGGAGGGTTTGGGTTTCGTTTTAGCCTAGAAATCCATTAAACTCTCCATTTTCCTGATATAACTTCATTCAATGTTACACAAAAGCATACAATACTGCCAAAAGGTTAAATGTTTATCCTCTGCCCTGCTTCTCACATTCGCAGTAAATATTTTGATACCAATGTGTCATCTATAAAGCTAAAGTATAATGTATGTATATGCATATTATATACATGTATGAAGTGTATATCTATGTGTGTAATATATATATGTATAAAAAGTACTACACAAGTCCTAAGCTTTCTGTATCTTCTTTTTCCTGTGGTACTGCTGCATCCAGCAGCTTACTTGGGGATGACAGAAAGCATACAGCTCCGCATTACCTTCCGAGCAGCTGCTAATTCAATCTTTTCTGTTCTATAAAATCAAATAATGAGATAGCCACACAGAAACAGTTTAGCAAGAGCATGACTTAAAGCAACAGCGAGCAGATGGCTATCTAGAATTACTAACAAAATTTATCTTGGGTATACATTTTAAATAGGCAAAATTGACAAACTGCGCGTGAAATCGGTGTGCACAGAAGTCTCCGTGTATCAGTGCTGGTCCCCACTCTGTTTGTGCTCCCCGTTTGTTCCTCCATCAATCTGACGCTTTTTGCCTTACGAGGGATGGCTTGATAACAGGCAGTGATCCAACGCCTGGCTGCCGCAGCAGAGGACGACCCTGTTTGTCCTCTCTCCCCCCCAGCAGAAAGCTAATAGCTCCCTGATAATTCACCTCACTGAACCTGCTCACATGAGAGCGAGGGAAAGATCAGCGGAGAGCCCGTGCCCGTACACGGAGGGCCATAAACCCATGACCTGGCGTGGGTGCGAGGAATCAGCCCTTTCAACTCGCGCTAATCAGCTTAGCATCCCTGCCAAACCTTACACTCAAGTTCAGCTCCTTCACGCTGTCCCACATAAAACCCGCTACCTCAGCCCCAGTGATTCAACCTCCAGACACCTGTGGCATTTAAAACAAAAAAAAAAACAAACAAACAAAAAAAAACAATGGCCTACATTAGGGTGTGGTAATTTCACTGGAAATCTGGACACAGCTACAAGCTAGTTAACACATAAGTAATATACCACAGCAAGTGAAATTAGGGCTTAAAAGCATGTTACTCTCCTGAGGCATAAGAAAAAATAAATCACTAACTTTTATTATTATTACGTTTATTAAACAATTTACAACCAAAGATAAAAATGCACACAGTGAGGAAGGTGTTACAGGTTACAGACTAATACTCAAATGCAAAAGAGCCGCAAGGCTTACAGAAAAGTTCACCCACTTGCTCAGCACGAAGCATGGTGGGGAGGCAGGAGCAGGAGCTGCAAAGTGCCTTCCCCGGCTTTCTGAACGCAACGGGAGGTGGCACACACAAATCCTGGAAGGCCCAGCAGACGCAGGCAGAACGAGCAGCTGCAGATTTCTTTGGGCTTTCGCCAGGCCGGAGCATGAAATCCTATCACACTTTCAGAAAATACAGAAGTTATTTTTGTCAGGGCATTAGCATCCACAGAGGAATATCCTTTGCAAACTCCTATTTATGATCAGTGAGAAGTTTTCTGAAGAGTGTTTCATTCCTGGCTGAAAACTTGAGAGGCGGGAAGGTATTTTTAGAGGGAAAAAAAAAAATCTGCACTCACAATAATTTTCAGCCACTTCTTCAAACAGCAGTCAGCTTAACATACTTTTTTAATTACTACACGGGACAAGCACATTAAAACAAAAAAGGGAGTTCAGACTAGGAAGGCTGAGCTAGAAGCTGTTTCAACTTGCAGACTTCTTTCACCATGAAACTATATTGGTTCCCTAATCTCCAAGACTAAGTTGATCCAAGATGCTACATGAAGCATGAGAGTCCCTAAATCGATGACTAGGTTACAGTTACTTGGGAATACATCTTCCATCTGTCCCTCATTCAATCCTTCTGTAGCAGCCCTCCTTACAGTGGCACTGTGTAATTTAGAAAAGAAAGGAAGATTTCCAAAGAAAAACAAAACAGACAAATAAGGTAACTAATTACAGAATCAAAAGGCTCAGACTTTCTCAATAAACAAAGTGGTCAAAGCTGGGGATTTTTATTTTTACTTAATTATTATGTGTCAGCAAAGGGACTGGAACAGAAAAGGCTTGCCCTGCAATTGTGATAAGATTCGTACAATTTGAAATACACAGTATACACGAGAAAGGAAACAAATATAATAAGCAAACACTTTGGAACTAGTAAATTGCTTGAGCCACTACAGCAAAAGACAAGTGACTAAAATGAAAGATGTGTGACCTGCAGGGCCATGCACGGTGCATCTCACACGGGAACAGTAACCTGCACCTCGGTAGGTGCAGTAGCCCCTTAGTGGTCCATCCACAGTTTACCAGCACCATTTGAGATGTCACAGGACGTCACACCTGGATACCTCAAAAAAGCAGAAGCCCTTTCTCAAAAGACCCAAGCCGCATCTAGCACTGCACAGGGCAGAAGGTTCAAATAAACCACGACATGAAAAGGCAATGAAATGGCATGAGGGTATGTGTTTGAACGAATGCATTACGCCACTAGTCGACACAGGCAAGGCAATCAACAAGTAGGCCTCTACCTGAGGCTGAATCACTCAGCTGAGTGACAGCTGACGACCAGACGAGGTAACTACCATCTCACTGCACTGGATGTCGAAATGCAGGCAACTGAAGCCTACTCAGTCTACTGTCAAACCTGTCTTAGACAAACAAGTGATCATGGACCTTATTAAAACTAACAGGCATAATTACAGAAGCAAATAAACTCCCATGAGAAGCGCTGCAGACAGAAGCGCCACACCTAATGTATTTGCCAAAGACTGGCATTTTCTTAAGGAATGACAGAAAATGCAGGGGTTAGGGTGCTGATTATAATTTGCACATGCAAACGTATACAGAGTGTAAAAGCGTGTGAGAGGAGGACCTTAGCAGAAAGCAGAGGATGCTGACAGGAAGGACTGTGCATAACTCTTGCTCCTGCGGCAAGAGGAAGGCCGAAATGAAAATGCTGAGAAAGGAGCAACTTGGCCTGCGCTGTATCCCACTGCACACAGCAAAACTGAATCACCCCAGGGCATCCACAAGAGATTTTCTTGCCTAGCAGAAAAATTATGGTCAGGTCCTGTGTACACTGAGCAGCCACCTGGGTGAAATGGAAACTTCACTTCTTATTGCGGATATGTAGCAGAGTTCCTAAGAAGAGAAACTTTATTAATATTCATCTTGAACCACAATGGAAAAAAGGATTGCTGGTCTCACAAAACAATCTCACTGATATCAAAGATCACTGAAGCTGAAACAAAACAAAAAATCCAGACATCTGGGAATTCCTCAGAGAACACGGTCTGTGACCAGAGCAAACACCTCTTGGGGAAAGCGACTTGGCATGACGGCGGTTTGAGAAGCATAATTACAGAACTCCTGTTTGAAATGACGAGGGAGATCAATGAGATTATCAACTCAACGATTTCAATGCCAAAAGAAAACTAGAAGATAATGAAAGTCAATCTGTTGCATCAAAAACAGAGCCAGCCAGACATTTCAATGCTTTTCAACTTGTTTGTAACCCAAGGCCCAAGGGGGAAGGATTAGGCTGTTTCATAGAAATGCCCACCATCTTACAAAGATAAACTCATGAGGAAGTTTATTTATCCAGTTTTATTGTTGCTGTCCAGAAAACAGATAAAATGTGAAAAAAAAATAATAGGAAATTCCCAACAGCCAATACAAGTTAACCTAGTTCTCATGCTGCCACATATTTTATGCCCAGAAAATAAACTGAACCAGACAGACAGAATATTGATTCAGACACAGCCATCAGTTCGAACCAGCCAAGATATCCTGAATTATTATGGAAAAGAAAATGTGAAACTTTCCTCCACCCAAACAGCAAGATGATCACCAGAGCCTTCTTTTTGGAAGGCCTTCCACATCCCAAACCCATCGTGGTTTGAGGTATATCCAAAAAAATAGCTCATAGATGCCTTACAGATCAGAGGCAGAACATCATATGTACTCCACAGCACTAGAGGGTCATATCCTTGTGCATATGTCTAATGTAGCTGGGAGCAACCACTAATCCAAAAGACAAAAGCAGTACCATCACAACTCTTTAACAATCATGGTACAGAAGTGACCTAAACTACCTAGGACTTCTTTGTCTAGGGAGATGCACGTTTTCAGTCTGTGATAGTTTTTCCAAAGACAACCTCCACAGCCCTTGGAAAAGGGAGGGAGAGTAGTACAATCATCGCGAGAGACTACACAAACTAAGCTGGATTTCCAGGGCTACCTCAAAATTTGTCCATACAAAACACAGCAGAAAGCCTCAAGGATATGATAAATTAGTTTAGTACTCTAGAAATTGTAAACACAGAAGCTGAGTTTCATGGAAAGAATTATTATAAGTTTCTGTTTGTTTGTTTTTTACTTTCTGAGACAGGTCATTCAAGTGAACCATTGATATATTCCACTGGGACTCAAAAAAAAGGTTACACTGAAATGGTTATTGGTTGTACAGAGGTTGTCACACCATCTTACTGAAGTTGATGTGCAGGTAAACCACATTCGCCTTAGGTTAAACAAAAAGGAGTAGCTAAGCTTTTTCACGAAGGAAAATAGCTGAAAAGAAGGGCAGCCTAAGCCACTAGTTTAACAATCAATCATCAGCTTAAAAGTGCAGAAGGAGATTAAGTAAATGAAAAAAACATGACTCAGACTTGACATGCTGCCACTACGGAATTGTTCGCAAAGCAGTAACTGGTTCCTTATTTGTAATATCAGAATCTAAACTGAACTCCTTCAAATTTTCTGGCTTCTTTTAATTTCTGTGATTTTTATTTCTAAATGCTGTATTTTTTCACTTTCTGCTAGGAACTAGTAGTTTTATTCCTACCATCTCAAATATGCTTTGATTGACTTTAAATTACAAAATAGTCTTATTTGAAGATTATTCTAAGTAAAAGATCCCCGCGACTCTGATTTTATTCTGAAGTATGCAAAAATTACTTCTCGAGTAAAAGCTTATTCCCTAACTACAAATTGCATATTATTAATGGAATTCAGACAATGATCGAGGTTTTCCTTGGCTGCCTGTGACAAGCTACTACTCCGATCATTTCAAGTAACATAGCTTGGCGAAGCAGCAGAGACGTGCCTTTTTCTTCACAAAAAGTTACAGCCCTTGCTACAAGCCCTCCTCAAAATGTAATCACTCCCCTATAACAGCTCCAGGACCTTCAGAGAAGGATATTTCAAAGTGGCAGATGTTATGCTTTACTGTTGTAAGTAGATCAAATTCTGATTTATGTGACTTTTTTAAATTCTCCAGGAGTGTACTGAAATGCCTAAAAAAGAGCGTTTCACAGCTAAAATGGTGAATTCCCACCTTTAAGTCTCATGCAGCTTCCCAGACACAGCTTGAGTGAAATTGCTATCTCCTGTTCATGAACCACTCCTGGAGCTCCCCCTTCATGCAGCTGTCCCATCAACATGTTTTGGGATGCTTGGATATAAGGTGATTTCAATATGCAGCTCCTAAGACTAGCTCCCTGCTCATAGTCGTAGCGCATCTTGTCAGATCAGTTCTGCAGTGAGTCCAGAGAAAGAGACGTCTTCCTATTTTACATGCAGCTCTCATCAGCTGGTGAATAAAGGCAAAATAATTACTGAGTATTGGATTGGCTGCACTACGTTCTCTGACTGAAGAAAAGCGCAAGATGCAAGTTGTCAACTGGAGGAAATTAATGGTTCTGAGATGCTAAGTTTGGGGGCAAAGTCATGAACTGTTGCAAAACTGATGACACAAGCCTGCTTCAAAAACAATGAAAACAATGAAAGCGCAAAAATTAAGGAAGTGGACAAATCCTCCATAGCCAGTGGCGACTTGGTGACACTAACCCAAGGCTCCAGCAATCACGATGGGAAGAGACCCGCACCTGGAAGAGTCGCAGAAAAAGGCAAAGGGAACAAAGCTGAGTGCCCCCACCACTGGCAGCAAGCAGCTATCAATACACACTCTTCAAGCATCCTGAGAATGCAAAGAGTCATCAGCAACAACTCAGCACAGTACACAAGTACTGCAATGGCCTGTTGACTCCTTGTGGCAAAACCACGCTTTGGACAGAAATTAGGAAGTGGCGTGATGAAACATATTCTTACAAATTACTTATCTCCACAAGAAGGTGCAGATTACAGAAGATTTTGGCAATCCTGGAAGGGGAAAAAATCCTGGTGGTACAGTTATAAATCCTTTCAGTCAATGCAAGTTAGCAAAGGCAGAAAACACTGAAAAAAATGCTGCCTATAAGATCAGTGAGAAGCTAAACATTAAAAACTTGCTGAACACTGAGCACGCACATTCCAGCACAGCAGAGGCTACATGCATCTGGCAGGATGGCAAAAGGTTAATCTCTATAGTTGAATCAGCGAGGAGGATATTAAACTAACAACAAACAGCAGAAAAGAGGCCAGTAAAAAGAGATCTGGCTGAAATGGAGCACAGTGTGAGTACACAGAAACAGCATGACAAAAGCAGGAGACTTTTGCCTCCAACTACTTACGTACTAATGATTAGGAGTACCAAGTAGGATATATGGCAAGACAGCAAATAAGAGATACCAATCCATGTAGTTGCTGATTCAGAATAACTTTGCTTCCCCAGACTGAAGGGAGTTATAAGCTTAACTATTACAGAAAAAAATACATGAACTGAAACAGTGAATTAAAATTTGGAACTACTTTTACAGAAAGAGACAGAAATAAAACAAAGGACAGCCTGGGCTAAAAGTGCAACCTGATTCAGTGGTAACATGAAGAGATTCACAATAAAAGGTAACAGCACCTATAACTGAGTGACGACAGAAAAAGAAGTTTGCATATAGGAGGAATGCCTGAACTGCTAGCAACAGTACCCTGACTACATGGAGACAGACGGGACGGGCTTTGAGCTCCACTTTAAAGGAATGTCTTTCTCACCACTCACTATGTTTTCAAGACTCTTGGGCCATTAACTCCAGCAGGGTAAAGTTAGCTTTTGTGAATCTGGAACCACCCTAAATCAGGGTGAAAGAACAAACTTGCTTTTGAACTTCCAGGGAGCTAACGCTCCTGTTCATTACTGAGCTAAGAATCCTGTTTCTTACCTTCAAAACCAAAATTAAATAAATCAGAAACACTTCAAAAGGGAAGAAGGGCCCGCTTTTCTAAGATCTCCAAGAGAACATGTGCTATTTCGCTATATATATAATATATAGGCACATATATATATATATGTGCCTAATGGAGTCTTGCCTCCTGCCAACAGGAATGCTCCTCATTAGCAAAGGGAAGGAGTGCTCCTAGCCCGAAAGCCGTCCAGCATCTAGGCTGTGAGGTGTCAGAAGCAGAAGTCTCAGAGCCTGTGCATCTCCCCAGCAGTGAAGCAGAGGTCTGCAATCCAACACAGTGGCGGAGACACACAAATCTGAAAAGCAGAGTGGGCCCTGGAACTAGCACTGCCTTGGCTGAACAAGTCAAACTGTAGAGTTCTGGCCTGAACTGTCTTTCTGAGGACCTTTTGTGATAGTGGAATGAAGAGAAAAATGCACAAACTGTACTAAAAAATTTGGCTGCCAAAACTGAAGATGTGAGGAAGCTGAGAAAGACCCGGGCCATTAGGCATATTAGTTTGATAGCAGCTGTGTCTCTCTTGCTCCTCATGACTATGAGGTGTCTGAGCAAAGGTAAACTGTGCAAGACAGTATTTGCAACAATAGCAAGGAAAGTTATTGTGCAGTTTAATGGTCACATGAAAAAGGGCCTCCAAAGTACCTGCTCTGGTGAGTTCCCATTCACAGCAATTCCTAGAGCAGCCAGTTTCAGAAGAGCCCTGTATTACATACAACAGCTGGAGAAAACTGTTGGATTAGTTCTTCTGCAGGAACCTGGCAAATACCTACAGCTGCCTTCAAGTCCAAATCCAAAATGTCCTCATGAATGACAACGCCATCAGTCCATGGAAATGGGATCCACTCCCGGTATCTTCAATGACTTTTCACTTGTTTAATGCTTTGCCTTAGTGACGAAGGCTGTCCAGTTGAAGAAGGGTGAAGAAAAGACTGTGTGGGCCATCCTCCCGTTTGCAGAGGTCAAATCCCATATCTAACCCTATGGATTCACCTAAAAGAGAGTTTAGAGAAGTCCCTGAGGAAGCAGGGTGGGCTTTACCTGCCTCCTGATCCAAGACAACTTCTCATCCCCCTTCACGAAGGACAAACGGTCTCAACTGCAGTACAGAAGCTGAGAAGCCACCTATTTCATGCAAGACCAGTAAGCATGCTGGACTGAGTTACAGACAAAAAGGGTTTTCATGGAAACCTCTCTGGAGTAATTTTTGGTATTCATCAAGATTTCCAGCCTTTCACAACAGTTACAAAAAGAGACGTCTCTTGGGTGTATACTCTTGAGGAAAATTACTCATTGGCAATGTCTTTTTGAGGAACATTGCCACCACAGATGGAAGATAGTTCAAAGCAGGCCAGTTTAAGTACTATCAGATACACAAGACTGAAACCAAAAGCAGAGGAAACATTTACCACATATGAGAAAGGAAAAACCCTGCAAGCTAGTATCCAGGACTGAAGGATGATCGGAAGGGGAAAAAAAAATAGAACAAACAAAAATAGGTGATTTTTTAACAAGAACTTTTAGATTACTTCATGTTTTTATCCTGTCTGACATAGTCAGTGTTCCTATAGACTGTTACTTCAGTTCATTATTCGTCTCGGTACAACTGGATATGCTACAAACTGACCCAACATTGCCCTGTATCAACTCTGCAATTTCACCTTGGGAACAGCGTATCTTGATTTCTTCACTTCAAAACTTATCAGCTGTATGGATGCATCGTCTGGATGACACAGGAAGAATTCTCCTTTCCAAAAAGTCAGATAAGCCAGCTGCTTATCTGATCAACTTCAGTTACTGACAACAAGCTGCATGTTTAGTGTACTGGAATTTCCTTATATTGTCTAACGCCACTTTTCTTAACTGAGTTTATTGTACGAGAAACTGGAAACCACAAGTGCATGACAGCTTCCAAAAAATAATAAATTAGGAATAGCAATAATAATAAAACACAGGTTTCTCATCTTCTGAAGAGTCCTTGTTCCCACAGGTGACCTTTTTCACTGCAAGAAGCTTCCCTTGAAAATCCAGTCTCCTACCCTCAAAAACATTTCCTCCAGCCAGGAGGCACACAGCACTAATTCCCTGTTCCTCAAAGCTGGCAAGCAGAGAAATTGGAAGCATGACCAATGTTAGCATGATCCTTTGGAGCTATTCAAGAGAAGATGAGACTGTAAACATATCCTTTGAGTGTGTGGTATTATTGTAAACATCTTTGTAAGCTGCCTTTTTCCAGAAACTAAGGATAGCAGGTTAACCCATACACACTGTAATACTTAGCCACCGGCTATTAGCAGGGACGTCCCTGAACACCAACCGAAATCTGCGCCCAAATGCTGACTTTTAACTAGTCTAACAAGAATCCCCCTCATCATTTCAATGGTGATTAAATTAGAAGATCATGGGGATACATAAACACACGGGAGTCACAAAATTAAACATTTTGTATGCAAAAAAATATTTACCAGGAAAAATAAGTTTCTGATTTTATTTAAGCATCAATAAATTTGTCACAGACCAGTCACAAACTATACGGAAGCGTACTCGATTACACCAAAATAAAAGATGCAGTGTGACACAGGTGAGTACCCTATGGCCCTGGAGTGCAGATCTCACTACTGGGAAACGTTCCAAATGCTGCCAGCTTAAAAACAAATAAAAAGGTGCTGCTGAGGTAAAGTACGAAGCAACATTTAACAGCTACAGGCATACACGTGACTTTAGTGATACACTACTACAGATGGTTTTTCAAAATTCATTTTTAGAAGTCGTGACAAGCAATTTTTCTGTTCTAAATAGCTTCCAGAACAACACATGACAAGCCACCTCTCAGATTTTTCCTGAACTCTTGATCTTTTAACACAAACATACTTTGGATAATGCTGATCATGACTGCTCCCTGACAATGAGCAGACCCAAGCGATCTCTAAGAGCAGAGCCCTTGGCTCACATTATACACTAAATGCTACACACAGGTTCCGTTTCTTCTCTTCCCAGGGTCTGCCACAGGCTCCCACCAGCCCTAACCCCCAGATTTACACCATGTATCCTCTTCACTCCCCCAGGCAAAATTGTCCACCCCGTTCTCCACCCTACCTGTCTCACTGCACCCTGGTCTTGTGCTTTATACACCCCTCAACCAAACCGACCCCCCCGCCTTATCCTTCTGAACTGCTGGTTGTAGGTACCAGGGGCACGGCAGCAGTCGATGAACAGCATGTGGGTTAAAGAGGGGCGGCCAGGTCAGGACCCCCTCATGGGAGCTCCAACAGCCCCAATCCTTACGGGGTCGTATTCACAAGCCTAACACAGTCAAAGCAGCAGAGGGGATGGCTGAGAGATGTGAGCACTTGAAGGGGTCTCCTTCCTGCATGGATTCCAGTAACAGTACCCAAAGCAGTTTTAAGAAAGCAACATCTTTCTTTGTTTCTCTTCCTCTTTTGGGAAGAGAGAGAAAAATCAGGAACTGTTGTGAGAAACAGAGGCTGTAAAGTGATCCAAAGATCAGAAGTGCAACGCAATTCGTGCTGGTAAAAGGCAGGGCTAACTTATCTGACAGATCTCGCTGCTGATGAGAGGAAATCAATATAACCAAGAAAGGAAAAGTGAAGCCTTGGTAGCATATTAACAGAAGTCATGTTCCTAGAGTTATCCTAAAAAGTTGCAGGTTTGGGTCCTCCCCCACCACATTTGCGTGCCCCATGTAAAGAAGTAGATATTTGACTCTCCGATGGGGTAAGATCTGTGCAGATGGCTATGTGTATGTATGAAGTATACACAAAAAACTTAGCACTAAAAAACTGCCCACCTTGTAAGGCCTGCTTTCCTGTTGCATGATATTGTTATGGGACGCATTTGGGGCTGAAGGCTCAGACGTAACTGACCTGAGCGTTTCTCTCCTTTCCAAAGACTGTCAAGATCAATAGCCACGTACTTCAGGCAGGTCAAAGCAAACTATCTAGACAGAGCATGACAGGTGCAGCCTTCCTAGTGGCTGGGGAAGCAGCCTTGGAATCGGAGGACCTGCTCCGCCACGGCCGGTTGTCTAACCTTCCCAAGGTCACTCCTCGTGCCACTTGGCACTTGGAACGCGCAGCATCCGATTCGCTTCCCACATGTACACCTACATCAGCCGGGATGTCTGTGGAGTCATGCTCATAACCCTCTGCAGCAGACTCAACCCCGGTATTTGCCTCCAAGGAAGGGGCTGATTGAGTTAATTGCTTATTTAAGCTTGGTCAGGTCATTAAAACACCTCTGACAAAGTTTTCCTGCAAGTAGAATTAGGAAGCTCTTTTGCAAACTACTTTCACAACTCGGGATGAAAGATTATTCAAATTCATTATTACTTTGACGCTATTCTTGGAGAACGAAGTAGCTCGAGCTGGCAACGAGGCATTTGAAGACTCTGGCCTCCGAACTGCAGTCTGAGCTGAACCCAAACCGGATGACTTTGGCCAAAGCTGAACATCACTGAAAAGCGTTCTTTCAAGCAAAGAAAACCTGAATTGCACCTTCCCCTCAAAAACAACGACCAAGCAGCCGGTCGTAGTCCAGTTCCTAGTTGCCAGCAACAGGAATCTTAGCAAACACAGGCAGGAACAGAAATCTTCCTCTCCGGGAGTTTTTCTAGGGCAAAGCTAAGGTTCAGCGATTGGAAGTCAGTACTGGGAATCTTGTGCTGCTGCTGGCTTTTCAGCAAAGAGATTTCATTCAGAGAGCTGTCAGACCTGGCACTGTTTATAGGCAGCAATGTCACAACAAAACCTGTGCAGAACCTCCCTATATTTAGAAAATGGCTTAAATACGTTAATATTATTACATGGGTGTCGATTCCTAACCCGGAGTTACTACACAGCTCGGGAAGGCTTTATGTCTGCACAGCTTGACGCCAGCAGTAATGTCAGTAAGACAGAGCAACGTATGCGGTGCAACTCCACCTAGTTACACCAGAGCAACAGTCCTGCTTGTGCCTTACAACGCTGGGGCAATTCAGGCAGTTCTGTTCAACACAGTGAGCGGGGCAGAGAGAGGAGCCACGGCAGCGATACTCCGTCCGCTCTTCTGTCTAACAAACTTTTTTTAGTACTGAAATAGTTGCACGGGGGACGCCCCGCATGCGGCCCAAGACGCTTGGCATCCTGAGAGCCAGCTTGCTGGCCACGAGGCAACGCCGGGTGGATGCACTGCTGGGGAACTGCTGCTTGGGCACTGAGGACTTCGAGGGCCCTGAGCACGAGGGCTGCGGGATTCGTGCCCCCACTGCGCCCAGGCCGCCCCAGGAGGGCACGGCCGCCCCGTCCAGGCCTGGCTGCTGTCAGCACCAACTTTTTCCGACCGGAGACCTCAATGCCAGCACGGCCGGCACCGCCTGCACGGCCTCGGCCTGCCTGACAGGCGCGGGGCTCCCCGGCCCCGGAGCCCCAAGCCCGGGGAAGCCGGGGGAGGCCGGGGCACCCCGTTCCGCCGCCGCTCGGCGCTGCCATCCATTTTGGGAGCGCGGCGCCGCGGGTCCCGCTGCCGAAGAAGTTTCGGACCGGGTCCGGAGCGCGGGGGCAGAGCCATAGGAACGGGGCGAGGCGGCGGCCGGGCCGGGCCGGGCCGGGCTCCGTGCCCTTCACACCGGGGGGATCCCCGAGACCCACCGCCGGGATCGGGGGGCGGGGGGGCCGGCGGCCGCCCGGGGCAGCTCGCACCCGGCTCTCGGGCAGGCCCGGCGGCCAAACGCAGCCCCCACCGGGCCGAGCCGAGCCGAGCCGAGCCCCACCGCCCGGCCTTGGCAAAGCGGCGGCAGCCCGGCGGGGGCTCCCGCGGGGCCCCCACGGTTGGGGCGCCCACCTGCGAGCCCCCGGCCCCCCAGGGGCGGCGGCGGCGAGGGCCGCGGGGCGGATGGCGGAGTTGGTGCCTCCTCCTCCTCCGCCGCCGCCCCCCTCCTCCATCCCCGCCGTGGCGCAGCGGCGCCTTGCCGGCCTCGGAGCCCCCGCGCCGGGGGAGCGAGGAGGAGGAGGAGGAGGAAGAGGAAGGGGAGCGGGACGGGGCCCCGGCCATCATGGCTGCAGCAGCCCCCTCCCCTCCTCTTCCTCCCCTCCCTCCCCTCCGGCCGGTTCCCGGCTCTCCCGTCCCGCGCCCCCCCACGGCGGCGCTGCCGGGGCTCGGGGCCGCCCCCGGGCCCGGTTACCTGCTTCCCGGGGACGCCTCGGGGACGCCTCCAACATCGGCAAACACTAAAGAGAACTGACCCCGCCGCCGCGGCGGCCGCCGCCGGCCCCAACCACTCCGCCCCCCCCACGACACCCCTCCTCCTCCTCCTCCTCCTCTTCCTCCTCTTCCTCCTCCTCCCCCCTCCCCCCGGCCGCCGCCGCCCCCCTCCCGCCGCCTCCTCGCCCCTCGCCCCCGCCGCCCCCCGCGGGCTCCCCGCGCCGCCGCCCCGGCCCCGCTCCCCCCCCTGCTCCGGCGCCGCGAATGGCCCCGTCCGCCTCCCTTCCCCGGCCCGGAGCGGCGGCGGCAGCGCCTCTAGCGGCGGCCGACAACGGGGCTCCGGGGCTCCGCAGCCCCCCGCGGCCCCCCCCGAGCACCGCGGGGGCCGCCCCCGAGCCCCCCCCCCCCCCCCACCGTCTGCGGGGCCGCCGGGAGGGGGCGAGGCTGAGAGGAAGGGCCCGGGCAGGGCAGCGCCGGTCCCGTTCCCATGCCCGGTCTTTAAACTTCGCAGTATTTGGAGGGAGTCCCTGAGAAGCACCGGGTTTTACCACGCGGCTGTTAGCAGCCTTCTTAGCCTCCCTCGCCTGGCACAAGCCGAGCCGCGAGGTTTTTATGCCGGTTTGAAAACAGCCTCGCGGCGTTTTACCTGTTTTTTTTTTTTTTTCCCTCCCGTTTTCTCTTTGCAGGGACCTGACCCCTACCGGCTGCTCGGTGCAAGTTGGTGTCTGCACCGGGAGCAGCTGCTGCGGGCTCGCTGGGCGAGATGGAGCTCTAAAGAGCACAATAGCCAACCTTAATGCACGGGGAATGAAATTAACGGCTTGCAGCGATGCAGGGAGAGGTGAGCAAACAGAACACACCACAACAGAGACACCTTTTTATTTTTTTTTACTTTTTAATTGGGTTTTACTCATCTCGCTGCGCCTGTGCTGTGTAACACCACGCCGGTTTCAAACACGACTCCTCTCCCCTCAAAGGCACCAGTTTTGAGAAGAAGGCAGAAAGCCATAAAGGCGACTCGCGTCAGCATTTCGGTTGTGTCAGATCCAGTCACGTCCCTGCCAGCAAGAGACGTGGCAGAGAGGAGGGCAGCTGCGGAACCTGCCGGGCCTTGCCCCACTGCCCTGTGGTGGGAGGCCACAACCAGAGGCCGTGAGGTGCGGAGGTGGAAGCTCTCACTGCACCGCGCAAAGCCTCGGCACCAGGTGGGATGTGCAACCAAAGAGAGGTTTCCAAACCCTTCAAAGTTGCCACAGCTAGGCTAGATGAAGCCATGGCTCGGTTTCTGCTTCCAACCAACAGCAGTCCTATGACCATCTTTACCACTAAAAAGAATGAAAAACTGAAGTTTTTCATTTGTTTTTCATGAAAAAGGGAAGACTTCTGAGTTAATCATCAAATATCTAATTTGGGTTGTAAAAATCTGCTTTCTTGATTGGCTCAAGTAATTATTTGTCCAGTAAGACAAGCTAAAAACTTTTAAACCTATGCCAAAACTAGCTAGAAGCGTTAGAACTTGGAGCAACTAATTTAGCTGATTAGCAAGGCTGCAGTAACTAAACTATGTTTAAAATTACTAGCATTTTTTGCGAAATTACCATCATTTTACTATGCAACTGTATTTTAATGATAGCTTTGAGAGTTAGAACATCAAATGTATCAAAACTGATTTACAAACTAACATACTTACTGAGGGTCAGAATGAGTCCAAAGTTCACATTTCCTTCAGTGCCTGTTTATGTTATTCCCTGTGATTTTTTTGAAAAACCAACTTGAAACCAAGCGGTGGACTGGTATGACAGCTGGGAGCAAGAAGGAACAAGATGTAGCCTGGCCAGCTTCCCAAGCACTCATGGTATAATCGCATCCTAATGGCACATCCCCCCAGATGTGCTTTGTGTAAGTTTGTGTATTACAGACAATAATTTATACACCAAATACACATACTTACACTTAGTGACAGGACTGTGTTGTGAGTAACTAGGTGACAGCAAGGTTTTATTCACACTAACAGAACGCTACCATGACATAACTTCTTTAAATACACTTTGGGAACACAGCATTTGCTACGACAGTTTTATACATACCCTTTTTTCAGCTGGGGTAGCTTGTCACCCTTCCCTTCTTATTCCCCCATTGTTTAGTTTTCTGAGATTCCTTACCCCTTATTTCACTTAGGTACTGAGCTCAGAAATACGCAGTATGATACAATTTCTTATGTATTCTTCTAGTATAATGTACTAGTGAGCAATAATGCAAACACTTTTCATAATGCTGCTACAAAAGCTTTGGACAAGCTCATTTAGAAGCTTAATCACGACAACCTATAAGCATTTTTTGTTTTAATTTATGGCAACTTCTTCTTTCTAGTTACTGTTAGTAACTTGAAGAACCCTACATTATAGCATGTACTTAGTGTACCCAGCATAAAAATGCATTCAGTGAATGTCAGCATCAGATTACAAGGGAAGGTTTCTGAACTTCCTGCAATCAATAGATACAATTCCAACAAGCCTCTAAAATCTCCAGTCTGTGCTACGATTTCAATGTTTAATGCTTTTATAATATTACTAAACAGGTAATAGCTTAGTTTAAAAACACATCTTGAAATACTTATGAACTCATGCATCTCATATCTCAATATACGTTCTGTGCCACAAATGGTATATAGCTGAAAAAGAAACAATACAAAAAAAGAACATTTTATCCATAAACTTACCATCTTTTTATATTTTTTAAATACAGAGATGAGTTCTGGCTCTATTTTTTCCAGGTATAAAGTAAAGGATTACGTATTTTATCATTGCTGAGATCCCATGATAGTTGTTCACATAGGTAAAGTTCCAATCATATAGGAGAAACTTACTAAACAGGAAAACACTATGTTGCATTACCAGTCATTGTTTAGATTTACTACACCTTTCTGAATGTTTTTTTTTTCCTTTCCAGTCAGTACCTCCAGTACAAACAGCTTAATAGAAGCTAAAATAATCTCACTTTTTGAAAGATATGCATAGTTTGTACATACATATCTGCTCTACTCCGTTCGTGTACAATGGGAGTGCCATGACTTGCACAACATTTTACCTTCAGTAGGTAAATTCTGAATAGGCGTGATTAATTCAGTATGCTATTTGAATACAAGAGGAAGAAAAAAAAAAAAGAAAACCTAACACCTATAAATGCCTGCACAAACGCCTAACTGGGGGAAAGGGTATAAACGTTCTGTTTGGTCTGTAAACATGAGCAAAGGGTACTTGAGGACAGCTGGCCTTGTTATTTCTAAGCTCAGATTCAGAAAGAACAAACTGGCACTTTCAAACTGATTTGCAAAATATTTTTTTTACTGATATTATTAGAATAGTGTGGGTTTTCTTTAAGTCATCAAGAAACAACTTTCTACCCCTCAATATAACCCTGGTGTGCCTAGAAAAGCCCACTCTTACAGTGATGTATTAACAAGGAGGAATTTGACAGTGCCACAGAAACAGGAGCCTGCTTTCAATCCATACACTAAAAACAGTAAAATTGGTTGGAAGGGACCTCTGGATGTCACCCGCCCTACAACCTCCTTACCCCCTCAAATTGAAGATGGCTTTAAAGCTGGATCTAACTTTGAATTTAGCAGGTTTAGCTCAGGGCCTCATCCAGTTTAGTTCTGAAAATGTCCAAGGATGAAGAATTTAAAACTCCTCCTGGCTACCTGTTCCAGGGTTTGATAAAAAGTTTATTTTAATTCTACTTTTAAAATGTATATTAATGAGATTATATTTTGATACGGAAGTTGAGATAGTAATTAAGCTAATACAGAGTGCTCATAATATACCAATGGGATGTTGATAATGCTTTATATTAGTCAGAGTCATTTAACTGAATTATAGACTCATAATATCTTAGAAGAATGGGCCACTTGAATTTTTAAATATATTTTTTCCCAATAACTAAAACTTATTGGCACAGCAAAAGTCAAGCGTTTTAGATTCTATTTGATTAAAACCCAGTATTATTAACAAACCTAAATCTAATCAAACTCTTTTTCTTGCCAGGTACAGGTGCAGGACTAACTACAAAAGCAGACCACCCTGAAAGTTGGAGCACAACGTATAAGTGACTAAAACCATTTATCATCTTGTGTAGTACACAGAATGAGAGACATGAACAAAGCAAGATAAAACTTGACAAGTAAATATTATACAGAGCTTTCTCAGCTAACAGAAACCATTTATTCTCTATACTCCAGTAAAGACTCGTAAGCACCAAATTTTAACAACTCACATATTATCTTTCATGATTCACATCTAAAATGCAAGTTCCCTAAAGTAGATGAATCACATAATCACTTCCAAAATCAAAATGAAGTGAACTTGCGTTTGTCAGCATATATTCAGCTTTTTCCATGACTTCAAATTAACGCTAGTACTCAGTACGCTGGGCAAGCATAAGGCCTTTATCTCCTTTAGCAAACATCATTACTCTAAAACACACCAACAAGGTGAATCCAACCAAACTGATTTGCTGATTTTGCAACTTGACATCAAAGTATGAAAATCAGTTCTTCGTTTGTTGGCCCAATGACCCAAATTCAGATTGCTGTGAAGGTAGAAATGTATTTCCCTGTAATTATTTGCTCCCGTTGTTCTCATACACCAGTGCTGTAAATAGTAAGGCCTTGCCCAAATAAAAACTTTACTCTTTTAATAATGCTAGTGAAATTTAAAAATTTTACTGGCAAATTATTTAGCACTTAGTAGTAATTGTACTTACACATTAAGAAAACTTCACATTATTTATTATCCTATTCCATTTATCCAAAGCTGCATGAAAGCAAGGTCTAAATCTTTGCTTTGAACTTGTACATTTAATTTGTTTTGGGTTATAAAGACATGACTGCTTTTGTGTCAGCTATTTCCATCATCACACATCTTCATAATTTATTTTCTACACAGAGAACTTTAAGAACCGAATGTACAGTCATCCCACCTTCTTACAACTAGAATTTGTAAGTATTTCTTATGTTTTCCCAGATTCACAAAACGCTAGGTTTAGATTATCCCTGTAAAACAAAGATTGTATAGCTTTAAAAAAACAGGTAATTCAAGCCAATCGGTTTTCCAAATTTACTGACTACAGGCAACGAAGACAGATGTAACTACAGTTTGGTGAATTACTGAGAATAATAGAGAACCGCCAACCTGAAGATCATGGTGCATCAGTTTTCCATTACAAATCGCACAGCCAAATGTTTAGGAACTGCCCACTTCTGAGTTACAAGGCTTTGCTACTTTGTGAGAACACATTAGCTTTACGCAGAATAAAGTATGGGAAAGTTGAAGTGTAACCACAGGCCAAAGCAGCAATAGATGCTATAAGATTAAATTCCTGTTTACAAGCTTTTTGTTTTGTATTACTGATAGTATTCTGACCATATAAAGAAGCCTTCGAACAAGTCCAGACGTGATGCTGTTTTTATTGACAGTGTTGCAAGAGAGCATCGCGCCCATCTTGAGATGCTTTGGATTCTGATCAGCGCCTCTCACCGCAGAGGCAGATCATAGCAGCACCCTTCAAACACTCACAAAACTTCACCACCAGCAGCACCGATCTGTCCATACACCAGTGTCCATACCGGGCATGTTTACTGTGCTGGTGCCAGCATGTACCTAATCATACCTATTGACATCTTTGTAAGTCATAGACTTTAACAGACCAGGCCGCATTAAAAAAAAAAAAAAAAAAGGAATCTGGCCTTTTTAAATCTTGGAAGTTCAGGCCAGGCCAGTGTTGCACATGAGAATTAAGTATTTCATTCATTGCCAAACATATTCTTGTACTAGCAATAAATTTACCTTATACATTGAAGTAGATGGAAGAGATCACAGCTAGTCTGGACAGAATTATATCAGTAGAAAGGTGCTTTCCATGCTGCACAGTTTGTTTGCTTTTCCATCCAGCTATGTAAGGTAAACTAATACAAAATGTATTGCATACTACATTAACAATTTTAACTACCTTGCTATGGTATGGATTGTAAGACAAACAAAGTCTAACCATTCAAAAATACTCCTTTTATCACAAGACAGTGAATAAACTGCAGGAAACTGAAAAGGATTTGTATTTGCAAGTGACATTAAACCATTCTCTAGAATTAAAAAGAAATGACTTAAGGCAATTGGACAAGATTATAAAATTATACAGTAAGTTAAACCTACAGTAAATGAGTGGGTTTTAAAAAGACTTTTCTTGGAACAAGGACTGTCTTAGTCATATATGAAGTCATGCAGTAAGCAGAAAAGAGAAAGAAATCCTCTGTACACAGCATTAAGGAGACATACAGGAAAAGGGTTGATATAAAGGGTTTATCACAGTCAATAAGACAACAATAAAGCAAAGTTATTGGCTACATGCATTCATAACTGTAAAGTGATCTCATGAACGGAAAAAATAAATGCAAGGACAACAAGGAAGCATTGCAACTCAAATGATGTTTTGTTTTTAGTTGGTTATTGATACCTTTAGTTTTTCATTAATGCTACTTCCTGGCAGCATACACTAGCTTCAGTCTCAGATTGCCTATTTTTTCGTTGTTGTTGCCTTTTTTTTTTTTTAATGTTTGTTTTAAGGGACAGCTCTTAGAACAACTCAGTGCCTGCCACTTTTAGGGATGACAGCAACATACAGCTTCAAAACATGTCAAGCGTTACTGAATAAACAGTAATACATAAGTTAAAAATAAAAAATCTAAGCATTTACACCTACATCACATATAATTTAACTACTCAGTTTCACCTATAAAGTAGCCATAACATGCCAGAATTTTGCCATACGTTATAGCAACTAATGCTGTAACTTTCTCCAAAGGACAACACTGAATTAATACTATGATAATATGTTTTGAAAGACAGAATAATAGTATTTGTTACATAAAGTTGGTTAAAGCTGTTTGTCTTCAAAACATTTCTTATCATGACATCCAAATCCTGTCAAAATTAAGTCTCCAATCCTCAGTAAAGGTTTTTTGGGGCTGCTAATAGAATTATAAGTTACATATCCATAAACTCCATAGCAAATTTTTTTAATTTTATGGAGTTTTGAGTACTGGCAGCAAGGAAACACAAATGTGTGTCAGGCAAGAAGAGCTGGACTAAATTCTGTTGCTATATGAAGAAGTAATAACATTGACAGTAAATTTTGCAGCAGTTTAAACTTTAATATTATTTTTTCAATGGACAGTGCAATATTCTCCCATTAATAAAAAAAATCTTACCGTGCACTGTCACCAAATCACCAGATTGCAATTATGTGCTATCAGGGTAATGGCAATTTGTGGGTTATAGGAGTTCCACAATATATTAAAAATTGACATGAATGCATTAATTGGATGTTTCTATACTAAAATGCTGCTGTACAGCACTCGACTTAGCCAGACCTTTCTCACCCATTAATTAATTTCTTTACCAAAAGTGCTTGTTCTGTGATTATTGAACCTAGCTGAATTTGACAATTTAAGCAAAAGTAAAATTCCACATAATTTGTGGAGTTCAGTGTTCACTTAACAAAATAGTACCAATCTACATAAGCAGCAATTAAAAGTGCTTAAAAGGGAGCATCCATGCCTTCATGGCGGTTAGCAAAATCACCCCATGTCTGAAAATGTTTTCATCCTTCAAAGGCATATAAGACATACCATAAGCAATATATAATGCACTGCATCTTTACAGATCAATGAACAGCATCCCAAGATTTTCAAATACTTTTTTTCCACTGCACATAGTTCACACTGAAATTAATTATATTTTTGTTTATATATATACAAACACAGTAGATAAAAGAAAAAAGTAAACAAGACAGCTTGTATAGCGAAAAACAAACTTAGAGGGAAGCAGCCCTTAAGTTTCTACTTCAAGACATAAGCTAGCAAACTCTTGCTTTCTTCAGATTCTTTTTGATGCATTATTTTTAAGAAAACAAAGAATGGAAATGTAGAAGTTGACAGAAGGCTGTACTTTCAAAGAAAATGAAAAGCCCATAATAAATATACTAAAATAAAACATACATATCAAGATGAATATACACAAAAATCAACCCAGATTAATGCATGGCCTAAGCAAGACTTCTAAAGTATCTTTTAGCACGTGCCTGCACATAAAACTATCGTGGAGATCAAAACAAGAAATAAAGTTCTAAGTTGGAAAGCAACCAAGTTCGCGCATAAACCATACAGCAAGATTCCTTTTCCAGAGGCCAAATTCAGTAACAACATTTTGTAAATGTAAGAAAGAAAAAATTAGGTAAATGCTTTGTATTGAGACAAACTCCTAAGAGCAACAGGACACTTGCTCCAAATCAAGCAAAGGTGTATAATGGCTTTCTATGCACTTCAAGGCAGTTATCTCACCACAAAACAGTATGGCTTATACAAAGATTACCAGAAGTTTTCCCATTAAATCTTTAACTTACTCTAAAGAGAGCCCTCAGTCACTGAACCCTGTAGGGTTTGGCGATGCTCCAGGCTGGGCTGGCTGGCACAAGGCAACTCTTGGCATACTTACCAGGTACATCCAATACGGTATATAAAAAGTGTAGTAGAAATCATTCAGGAACATCTGAAGTATATTGCACGCTACCATCTCTAAGGTAAGGAAATTTGCTTTCTGGATAAAACAACAGTTCCCATAGCACCCAAGTGGTAAACCTTTAAAATGTTCACTTTCAGAAAGTGTTGCACAGAAATGAGTTTAACAAAAATTACAAAGTAGCTGATGTAAACAGATACCTAGATGAGTGTAAAAACTCCTTCAAAGAAGAATTTGTGCAGTTCTCATGAAAAAGGATCAGAAGCTTTTCTATATAGTATTTCCTACCAACACCTGGGATACCAGGAATACACTAGTAATGTCCGGATAATGATTTAGTCTACTCAAACAGACCAAATAAAGGAAGGAAGCAAACAGAACTTGCAGAATTACAAAAACACATAGCAACATTCCACAATAGATCTATTTTTCATCTGCAAGACTTCAGAATCTCTCTCTTGTCTAGCACAGCATGAAATTTCTTTGGGTCAAAGTTTGCTAGGATTTCTGAAGAAATTATTGCAAAGGCAAAAAGAAACCTATTACTTCAGCTCACATAGAAGGTTATCCATCCTTTGAGTCGCGGTTTTCTTGGAACAATGGTTTTGCTTAGTTGAGCATATCCTGGCAAACTCTGATAGTGGTTTTCCAACACCAATTTGTTTGACCTCAATCAAAAGTTAAAAATCTCTGGCCTTTCCTTCAGTTGCATCATTATCACAGTTGCCTTGCATCTGCCCTCTTCCACTTTCGAAGAGCTTCATTAGATGAGGTTTACAGCTTGGTGCAATTACTGACGTCCTCTTCAAAAAAACCCTATACCACCACCAGCCACCACCAATTCTCTGCGAATATTTAGAAATCCATCAAAATTGATCTTCAAGAACTGGTTCTCCCACCCCCTCATTAATCCTTCCCAACCTCCTTTGCAAGTATGGCTTCTTTCCACATGGCATCCCTAATCTTAGCTAATCAATACAACTCACAGGAGTATTTGGAGATCATTAACAACACGGGATTGTCTGGACTATAACTTAAAGACACCAAAGCCATCCATTACCCATCACGATGCTTAAGATGGGAATTGCCGCTTAGGGCATATGATAACACACAGATAAACAGACTAAAAAGAGTCCAGAACTCAGTGTGAAACAACTCACATTAGTGCAAGATGCCCCCAACTTCTTTCTTCCCTGTAAATTCGAAAAGCGTTGCAAATGAAGACCTCAGGTTATATATGCTCTAAATCATTCTTACAGGTCTTCGGCTCATTTGCCTACTGATGTGTACTTCCTATACTATCAAAATACTAATCTTCAATAAGTTACCTACATCCAATGAAAAGGTGTGCCTTATCTCGTGCACATGAAATACAGGCATCAACTTTTTCTGTAGACATATGAATAGTTTAGAGGGAAAGAGACGGGAGGGCTTTTCCTGTGCAACAAATGAGAGTTCACTCTATTCCCCCTTCACCAGTCACAATGACAGCTGTCATTCTTTACTGACCCTTACACTTTTTATTAACCTGGAATAAATAATACAGATGAAAACCAGCACATTCCGTCTGCCTTTTGAACATGACCTTCAGAAGAAGGGGTGAAATGAGGAACAGCGTGGATTCATCTCGAAAACCACCTACCTCAGTGCAAGAGTCCTGTCCTCTGGTACAAATATGGCAAGCTGCTGACCATGCCTCATAGCATTAGCTCCCTCAGCCCTTTGGGCTAACAGTTCTACCTAATCCAATGACAACAAGCTGAACACAATTATGCTTTCCTTTTCTAAAAACCACGTCTGAAATAAAAGCAAGTGTAAAGATACAAATCATGGATCAAGAGTTGAGACAATCGCAAGCCAAAACATGAGCTTTCAAGTATTCTGGAATGGATCTGTGGCAGAACAGTGCTAAGGAATTAAAAAAAACAACACAGTAAAAAAAAAAAAAAAAAGGATATCCACAGCAATCAATGCTAGCAGCTTTGGTATCAAAAGAAAAAAAAAAAAAAGGGTCCTGGACACAGATACTCAAGACATCTAAATGGAGAGGTAGTAAGGTAATAGACAACTTGAAAGCTTTGGAATGCCTTTAGGGTTTTTACTATAACACAGAGTTAAAACAGATAGAAGGAATATTCTCCACCAAAGATGGCCATAGTCCAGACCTCCAGCTCTCAGGATTCTCAGAGCACATAACTCAGCTTCTACATAAAACAAAGCTTCTAGTACTTTACACTACGCAGAGAAGTCTAAAGATATGAATCAGATTTCAGTCATTACCTCCCAATCCCCAGCTGCACAGTCCTTTCAGTTTCTTGTACTAGCTCCAAAACTCTTGATCATGCATTAAACTGATTCAATTTGCTGAGATTTTCACTTTTTCTTCTCAGCTCAGTTACATACTTGTTTAACATCTACCAAATCATCTCAGTACAACACAGACAAAGCTAGGTGCAAGGCAGAATGTGAAGCATGAAGCTGGAAAGGAAAGAGGAGCACAAATTCTTCCTTTTCAGTAGCAGTAAACAGACACCGAATGGCTGTAACCCTGCTCTTTTCATCTGTAAGGATGTAACACTATGCCCTGGACAACTGCATTAACATCCTCCAGATAATACTGTAGTGCTGGGAAGAGAAAGGGCCCAGAACATTCATCTGAACAGATTTAACCCTGACCTGCTTGGCAGAACGCACTCCAAACAGATCTAACAAACATGTTCCCAGCTGCTGAAGAAATGACACAAGTTTAAAGGTCCTACCGTGGAGCTTTTAAAACAAGAAAACATACCAGCACAAGTCAAGCAACCATCGTCAGTGTTACAAAACTGCTTAAAAACCCTCAAACACTAATTTTAAAAAGTAGTTAAAACCTGGGGAAAAAATACGGCAAGTGAATAAAATATCCTGCATTGTTTTTAATCAGTAAAATTAAATATGAGTGGCTAAGTATTTTCAATTGTATATTTCTGAATTATATTTTAATATATTAAAAGAAAGGCTCATATTTCTACTCTTCTGAATCTTTGAAACTATTTATGAGCCTGATGGTCTGGAAAGTTTGCGTAAGTCCTGGAAAAGATAGGCCAACAAGTACCTGCATTATAAACCAAAACCCAGATCAATCTTCCCATCCTTCTGGGTAGCTGCACCTGAAGATGGAATATCAATCACTACAGCAGTTTCATTTTCCTTATTCAGTTCAACACTCAACTGTTCAGGTACTGCTGCTTTTGAGACCAAATCCAATCTGGAACAAGTAATTTGGATTGAAACCAACCGCTGTTTTGTTTTTGTTTTTTTTTTAAAAGAAAGTTTGTACAAACTTAATTCTTTAGAATCACCAGAATTCACGAAGCTTCACTGCAAGTGTGCAGCACAACATAATTCTGAACTGCTTTACCAAGGATACAGGAAACTATACTAGCTTTCCCCTAGCAAAGTTAGGTATTATGTAGCTGCACTATCCCAAAGCTTTGGATATCAACAAGACATAATTTTAAAAACATGAATGCTACAGGTGCCCCCCCTCTCTTTTTTAAATTTTAATAAACTTTTACATACAAAAAAAAACCAGCAAAAATTGGACAAGAAAGTCTTATTATATTTAAACTTTTCATGACAACCATTTGTCTAATCTGTTCTTTAAAAGTTACTGGAATGGGAAATGCATGGTCTCTTTAGATTTTATCTTTAAAGCCTTAGATGTTAACTATGCTTGGCCAGACTTTCAAGTAAAGTAATAACTAAAAATCTAACATCCAGAAGAGTATACTGCAACACATATGCATTAAAACCTTATTTTTTTCCCAAAAATATTTTTTTCAGGTATCAAGGTGGTGTCTTTTTCCAAAACAGATCTTGAAAAAAAAAAAAAAAATCCAAACTGAAAGCAATTATTGACATAACGAAGAAGGTTTACTACCTGGTAATTTAGTACAAGTTGTTTTTTTTTTGTTTGTTTGTTTGTTTTAAGACACTATTTTCTTCAGCTCTACAACAGATATCCTCTGGAGAAAACAAGAGACATCTCAGTACTACACACTTCCCTCTCTGGATATCTATCACAGCTTTTAGGAATTACTGACAGCTTTGTCTCAAGAGCGGCTAAATGTAATGAACAATGTTTCTGCACTCCACCATGAAAAGGTCCACACGTATTTCCATTCAAGGGTAGTAATCTATTTTAAAACAAGAATTTATTGTGTTATAGTATAAAGACACTAAACACAAAACAAAGTGTTTAACAACATCAACATTGACACAAAATAAAAGCAAGATCATTTCAAGCCAATTCTGTAACCATTTGATGTGAGAAATTCCAAGTGAAAATTACATACACAGGGTCATCCTACAGAAAGGATGGCACCACCTTCATCTAATTTAAGCCCTTTCTCAGGGCATCATAGTATTGTCAGAATAGTTGCATTATTTTGAGGGCTTGAGTGGTATATAGGTTTTGTCCTTGCCCTCTGTATATAGGTGAACTTACCAACAGATCTACGAGAGAACCAATGGATGCATTTCTACTGTAAACTAAAAGACTTGAGGTAATTTCTCTTCTAATCTATCTTGGATTTCTACTTCTCTATTATAGAGGGTTTGATAAAATTAAAGAGCAGCATAAATTTGGTTTACTTCATCATAGTCCACACGATAGCATAGGTCAATAAAACATAAAATGCTTTGCATTACAACGCAGATCTTCAACAAAGTACATACAGTAATAAAGCTTCTCTGAAACCATGTATTGTACTAGGGCAATCCAACATATGAAAAGATGCGTGTATCTGAGAAGATGCACTTGAACCACTTCTTCGGACACGTTACCTTGTGTCACAATAAGGTCTCTTCATTGCGGACTATTTGATAGGATCCATTATATGAACCAGCTGTATGAAAATACATGAATTTCTCAAAGATGCGACAATTTTTTCAATCAATAATAAAGAGCAGCTAACAAGAACATACAGATTAAGTATTCAGATTACTGCTCTTTCATAAGAACCATTTTCAAAAATAACTGATTTGATTAACTTAAAACAATAAAATTTAGCTAAACAAAAAGTTAGGAGCACAACTATTTCATTTGCTTAAAATGATTATTTTTGGCTCTTAAAAGAATCTGAATTCTATGTTTTAAAGGCTCATTGTGAAAGTATATATACACATCAAATTTATATCCAAAGCTAGATTTTACCATTGAGTTTTAAAGGCCAAGAAATATTTTCAGTACAGTAGAAAAAATAGCAGTTCCTGAAGAATATTGTAGCCTTACTTCACTGACAATATCGATAATTAAATTGCTGTACAAAATACTTCTCTAGAGTAAATCCATTTGAACTCTATCCACCCTGAGTTATGCATCTATGTTTTTTAAAAATGTTTTAAACATTAGGTAACAGAGAAGTATGTACAAGGCTATAAAATTTGTCAGTTATTATACAGCAGTAAAAAAAAAAAAAAAAGAGTCATTAATCAGCCAAATTTTTGTTTGTTATTGTAGTTACTCATTCTGGGTTGTTTCATTGTTGTTTTTCTGTTTTGTGTTTTTTTTTTAAATCAAGTAGATACTTGATTTAGACATTCATGTATTGACCACTTTATTTTTATTTTTTGAGTGCAACAATAAGGCAACAGTAAAAAAAAATTCATAGAAATTTTGCATACGTCGTAAAGGTATTAAGTTTATAAAAGTGCTTCCTAAAAAGACAACCTAATTGCAGTATCAAAATATTACAGAGTGGTGAGAACAACTACCTATTATTTCAATAAATGTTGCTCCATAGAAAAAACGTTAATCTGGTTTTAGGCTTTTTCATCTTTTTTTGGTGAAGTAAAAGCCTGGAAAAAAAAAAAACAACAGTATGGCTGCGTGGGACAAGCAAGTTTAAGAAAATATATTTTAGTCTAAACTTAAATAAGAAGGTCCACACTTTTTTTGTCAAAACATTAAGCCTCTGTCAAAAATGTATTTTTTTTTCTTTTTATAGTACAGGATTAAAAGACAAGATGATGCTTACAAGGTAAAGAAATAATTTACATGAAAATATCTTCTGACAAAGCTTTTCAATCAAAATATTGTTTTGTAACATTCAAACATGACATACAACAACAAAAGAAACAGTGAATGCAAACAAAAAATGTTATATGGATTGCTTTCAAACACATAAATAAATGAAATATCGGTGTAGGCAGTAGGGCTCATGCTGATGGCTAGCCGGAAATAACAGTGTGCAATCTATTTGGAAAAAGCTCTAAAGTACAAATTACAAGCCCAATTACGGACTGCAGCAAGTTCAGTTATATCACTGCCATCCTCTCTTATCTCCAAAATAAATTCTTGATTAAATCACTCATACCCTAAATTACTCATACCTTTGCTTCAGAGATATGAATAACTATATACAAAAGTAGTTTTATTTCACCATAGGGATAACATTGTACCTCCCTGCCAATGTCACTTGAAAAACCTTCCACGTCAAAACAATTTGACAGCAGATAAACAATTTAATAAATATGCAATGATCTTATTACAGTCCTTCAGCTAAGCATGTTAACTCATGCTGCTAGTTTTGTGATCACAGTGCATAGAATCCAAATATAAAAGAATGGGGTGGCTTTTAAGGTAATGGTAGATCCCTTGCTTATAATCCAAATATATCTGAAACTTTCGTAAGCTCTGTCATGCATCAATCTTTTTGTGGCAGGAGCAAAACCTTTCCCTGGTACAATGTCCATTGCCGGCAATGGATGCACCAAAACCGCCAAGGAGCTCAGTGTTATTGCACAATATATGAAGACCTGGAATTCTTCCAAAAGCTTAAAATAAAAATAATGGAATTATTCTGACATTTCTGGACACCTGCATTAATACTGTATGACTAATAAAAGCATGTCAGTTGCATGGACTGAACCAGCGATCAACATGCGCCCAGAATGCACACTAGTAAAAATGCAGTCAAAGGAAGTAGTCTTCATTGCCTATAGGTCACTTCCAGTCAAAGGTTAAAGTTCAAAGACTGAATGATCAAAGTGCTCATTTTCTCAGTAGGACTATCTTCTGCTACGAGGATCACAAAATGGTGGCATCAACATGTGTCATCTTTAAAATAAAAAAAGAGTATTTATGGAAAACACGTAAACATTCCAAGTCCAAGTTAGCACGGCGCTGTACGCAGAAGCAATTCCTGGCAGAGATATTAACATGCAGCAGTAACACACCAACTGAGTAAGTCTGCAGTTTTGTTCAATAACAATTTACGGAAAAAAAGGTGAGAATATCAAAGAAAAAACTTCCAAAACACACATATACCCCCTGAGCACATTAGTATTAGCAAATATTCCATTAAAAGGACAATAATTTCCACATTTAATATTTAGAAAGCTACTCATTAGGAAAGTGAAATACCAAATATGTTTAACATTTTCCACCCCTTCAAGTACAGCAGGTCCACATCAATTTTTCGAACTGAGAAATCCTTTATAAGGAATATGTAGCTATAAGAGTCAGCAGAGTTGGCTTCTCCTGATGCTTCTGCTCTCAATATTTTTTTTTTCTTTTGGTAGTTCTCAAGCATCAACACAAACTATAGCTGACAGAATTATGCCAAAGCAATAGGTTACTACTGCAATACTAAACCTCAAATGTGAAAATTACTTGTTTAGATGTTGAGCTTAATGATATGGTTTAGTGAAGGACTTGTTAGTGTTAGGTCAGAGGTTGGACTAGGTGATCTTGGAGGTCTCTTCCAACCTAGACGATTCTGTGATTCTGTGAAATTTTAGATACTGTGACTGAGCATATCATGAAAGAGTGTTCTAGGCCAGCCATTCCTGTGCTATGCTTTAAGATTTTAATGTATGCATTTGCCTGAGAAAGCTCTTCCTTTTAAACCTTCTATTCCACACATCAACTTGCGGTATATTTGCAACTGGCAACAGTTGTTATTAAGCTTATTAACAGAAAGTAGACTTCCTGTCTGGTTATTTTTAATGCATTTACTTGTAACCTTGCAGACACTGAAAAAGTTGTCCTATAAACCATACAGACTACTAAATCTGTAAACAGTAGAAATAGAAGTAGCAACAAACGATTCTACATTCTCACTGGAAAACACTATGTCCTCAATACTACTACTTAAAAAAAAAAGGCCTTTGTTTTGGTAAGAAGGCAAGGGACAAAAAAATTTTACATGTAAAAAAAAATGGGGCAAGGATGCAAGAGAGAAAGGGTGTTTAAATGGTGTATTCAGAGTTTAGAACAAACACCATGGAAAACACTTCCTTATTGAAAAAGAAAAACTGAAAGCAGTAAAGAGCTGGTAGTTGAAAATTAACACCATCACGCTATTCTTTTTCACAAAAATCTACCTCCTGACAATACAAAGAATACAGAACAGCTTTACGAAACCAATTTCAGCCTGGATGACCAAGAAAATCTTATCTGGAAGATCCTCCTTTGTCTTTTAACAACGCATGACCAACTTTGAAATTGTCAGCATGAAATTCAATGTACAGCTAAAGAAGACATTAGGTAGGGAAGATAATCTATAAATATTTTTAGTTATCAAAGAGATCATTAGTAAGAGGAAATGAGTTTTGAGAGATAGTTTGCGAAGACATTGAGTTTGTAGCAAGTAGGCTCTGTAATTCTGCTCATGGAATAAATTGCTTTGCTGAGGCAGGGATGAAATGAGAGATTAAAAACTCAGTAATAAGATAGATCCACACAGAACCACATTTACATGTCAGAATGTATCTGTAAGTGCTACTTTATGCCTCTTATGTTTACATTGGTTTGCTTTACATCACCTCCCAATCACGCACTGCTTGTTCCCAGCTAAACAAATCCTAGGCACCTACTGGAAAACAAAATAATCTTCAAAGGCATATGTTAAAAATGATGACAATCTCCTCCTGTCTTTTCACAATACAAAGATTCAATTTCACATTAAAGCTAAGCCAGATTAATGGCTACTTGACAGCAGAATCAGCAAAACCACTCTGCATCTCCCTCACATATTAGGACTGGCACTTAACTGTTTTTCTTTCTGGGCTTTAGATTTTTCTCCCCTAATTTAGCCCAAAAGTGGTTCAACCACAAGGCTAGATATGTGAGACTTCAGCAGAAGCAGAAAAGTAAGATGACAGAGCCACCACTTCTAAGAGCTTGTAGATTTTTTCAGGTATACCTCAGGTTGAATACAGATCTTTTCCAGAAAGAAACACTTAAAATTAGCAGGCAAATTATACTTCCCATTTTAGTGTAATCCACCATTTCTTCAAACCAGTTAGGAAAGTACTGAAAATTGAATGATCGTCCTCTAGAAACTTTTTATATGGCCAGAAGAGAAACAAAATTACTATTAATTGAGAGCAGGAGCAAGGGGTGCACAAAATTTTAGGGAGAAAAAAACAAACAAAAAACCCTCCAAAGTTTAAGAAAACTTTTGTCCAACAGACATCAGTGTTTTGTTTTAATATATATACACATTTAAGGGGGGGGAGGGGAAAGGAAGCCCAATAAACTTTAAAATATGATCTACTTTGTAATTGGTAATTAAAAAAGGAGTTAAAAATACAAATGAAAATATTATGAACAAACCAGCAAAAGTTATTTAAATAACTGACTTGTTTTCTCTTGCCTCTTTGGTTGCCTTTTTAGGTTACTCTGACTTTGTGGGGGAGGAAAGGGTTTCCTGACTTTCAAAAAACAGCCACTGTGTAATTACTTTGAAGTAATTAAATTATTTGTTTAGTAGACTATAAGGAGCTTGATTTCTTTGAGCCACAGTTATATAGCAACTTTCAGAGTCAGATAACCACATTTCTTTTCATACTCATTTGGAATTTTCCCTGTTAAACTCAAATTGAATTTCATGAATAAGAAATCAAAGTAGTATCTGAAGACTGTTCTCCTTAAGACTTCAATCCTGAATCAAAAAGAAACTCTACTACAAATTCAAAGTAAACAAAACATGTTTCAATCACAAGATAAAGCCACTAAATTAAACTTAACTCATTTCTCTTTAGAAATAACTAGCAAGTGAAAACAAAATTAAACATCAATAAAAATTCTCCAAAAATTGCCAATAAAGAGAAAGCAAAACTAGAAATAGTTAAGGACCAAGCATATTGCAAGAGCGAGAAAACAGAAAATGAAGAGAAAGTGATTACTGACTAATTTAGTGAAGATGAAAAATCCAGCTTATTATCCTTGTAGACAAGAGTATTATTATTCTTGGAGCCAGGTTTAAAAACAGCGTAATGTACAACCACATGATAAACAGCCCTAAATTTCTTACATACTTGTTAACCCCATGACATACAGCACTCCTCTTATTGTGACTGAAGTCAACTTGTTTTAGAGAGACTATTGGAGTATTATAAGAAACACAGTTTCATTCTGCTACATTACCATTTATCAAAAAAAAATGGGTATCAGCAAGTTTTATGAAACACTCAATTTTTTAATCACATGGGCACTGTGGGTTTTTATGAATTTAAGCATGAAAGCTTTAGCATTTGCCTCTCCATTTCTGCTACCTCAAAGTACCTGATCTCATTTCACATACAGGACAGAACGTGTCCTGGGGTGGGGAAACAGTGAAAAAATTAGGATGTCTCATGACAGAGGCTTCAGTGAAATGTAGCAATAAGACCAGCTCTTCTTGCACCATTCTAGCATGCAGTATTTTCTACTCTAATACAACCCTTCCCCAAACACATAGGCTTCTGATAACCACCATTTGATAGTATTATCCTAGGGAAAGCAAAGAAAGTATTGGCCAACAGGAGAAGAGAGAAAAAAAGCACAGTCCATCTCTACCCTCTGCCCTGCTCTTCCTTTCCTTTCTCACCAACAGACCAGATAGGATAACCACATACAACCAACCCCAGCCCTGGGAAGATGACAAATGTGGAGCCAGAAGAAAGAAACCACACAGTATGAAGTCAGAAAGAGAGCAGATGGTAAGGGGGGGGGGGGGGGGGGAACAGTAGCACTATGGACCCTGTAGTACTATACATAGCAATTTTGGTGTATATATCATGCATGTGTAGAATCTTACTACTACACTACTATTAGTTCCTAAGAACCTTTAAGTCAGCCAACTGTCTCACACTGAAAATTCTGATGAACAGTGGAAATTACTGAAAAAAATAAGGCTGCCTATAAACATATTGGTGTATTTTTATTGCAGTGAAAGCTTTCAAAGTGTTACCACCAACAAAAGAAAAAAATGGTTTTAAAGCTACACCTAGTTTAATTAAGGGCATTCCCCACCCACACCTTAAGACTTGTCATGGACTGATGTAGTTCACAAGAACTTTTATTCAAATTCAGTCCTACAACGTAAAACACGAATCTGTGTTGTTTAAATTTCAGCCAGGAATTATTAAAGTATGATATAAAGAAATTCACAGCAGGTATCTCAGAAATGGGATTTTCATAAATTTTGGAAATTAAAGTATTTTAGGCTTTGAATGAATTTACGCTACTTTCCTACATTTTAAGTGCCTTCAGTCTAAAAGAGCTTCAAAATTTCTGGTCCTAGTTAAATACTTACCATGATACCACCATTTTGTTTTCTTTGGATTCTTGTTACATGTTCTTACATAAAATGAGTTATCTGGAGGTCGCCTCTGCAACAGAAGAAAAGACCTACAAATAATCAAACAATCCTCATATTGTAAATACATGAACTATTTAATAAGCTTAGGAAAGGTTATCAAGTGAATGCAATGACAACGAGGTAGCAAGCAGGGCTACTGCCCTTGCAAGAAAAATCCCGGTAACGATTCTTACTGGAGATACTCAAGTCAAGATTCCATGAGAAATTCCAAACCACTTGAAGACAGATTGGGGATGGGAGAGGGGATAATTAAAAAAAAAAAAAAAAAAAGCACATAAGAAAGGAACAGCTGTATAAATTCCTTTGTGGTTTGGAATCTCATTTTTATATATTAGGTCCAATTCACATCCATAAATCTCAGCTTGGAGTGGGTGAAGAACGAGTTTTGTTTAAGCTGTCAAACAAGTATCTATGTCTCATCAACACTTCATGTTCTTCAGTTGTCTTTATAAGTGTCATCAGAAGGCAGAGAATATAATACAAAGCAATCAGGTGGTATTTTTGTACCAAATACACATGACTACAAGTGACAGGAGTGTAACAAATACACGTCTGGATATCACTGATATACAAGCTCTGAATAAATTAACTTCCACGGGAATTCCACTCCAAAACAAATGATCAAGAGCAAAAGAGTAGCCTCCTTTACAAAAGAAGTCTGAGTGCCATTCATTTATGAACAAAAAATATCTTAGACATCTGCATTAAATACATTTAAATAGTCACTTTGCACTGCCTTTAGAGACAATCAATTTACACAGAATCGTATGAATTTAACTTCACAGTTAGTACAAGTAGAAGGGTTCTATCCATGCCGCTTTTCCAGCAATGATACGAGCAAGTCACCATAAAAAAAGTTTAAAAGTACTTACTGCACTGCAAGTTTGCAGCTCTAGCTTAGTACTTTTTCAATAATAGAAACATAGAGTACATTTGCCTGTTTTAGAATTTCAGAAGCAAGAATCTTACTTTGCAAAAAAGAAAACCAGTAACTTTCACTTACTCTACTCCACCGGTGCTAAAAAAACCATACCTTTTCTTTGCAGCTGGAAAGCATGCTAATAATGCTAAGACAAACAGATTGCACTGAGAGAGCTGGAGACCAGTCTTCTGTTAGAATGGACAAACAGATATGACCGTTGCTATAAACATGTGGATGAACAGGAATATTGTCACCAGTAAACATGACCTAAAAAAAAGAGAAACATTTGTAATTTATTTTTTGTATTAATTGTTATTTATTTTTTGTATTGTTATTTATTGTCCAAGTTTTAAATAAAACTGCATGGCTTTTGGAAAAACAGCAATATCTTATTTAAGAAGTGGATTCTACCATTTTCACTTACAATAAATAATGCAGTTTACCACATTAGATTCATTCATTTTTGCAAGCAATTAATTGAAACGTAAAATGAAGTGACAGAATCCTTATTAACTAGTGAAGATGAAGTTGCATAGATGGTTAAATGGCAGGTTTTTTTCCTACAAATATCTATACAGAGTAGAAAAATGTAAAGGCAACAGTGTAAAGATATCAAACCAAAATTTTTAAATCTTGTAGCCTCAGTCCTTTACATCCTAAGAAATACAGTTACATAGCCAAACCCTGGATTTTAATTGTTTCATAAGCCACAATATTATACACCAAGAAACACAATGAGACTTATAAATGAGTATTTCTATTATCCTGGACACAACAAAGTAAGTTCTGGACAACTCATAAAGAGTTAAATGAACTAACCCAATTAATTATAACTTCTACAACCACAGTACATTGCCACATAGGAAATATTTTTAGATCATTATTTTAAATAGAACTTGTTTTTATTTAACATGGGTGAACAACAAAAACAGCATTGAGAACCTTAACTCTTCTCTATTGAAAGATAACATCACAGTCAAAAAACGGTTAGAAAACCAGTTTTAACAATTACTGCTCTTACAGAAGTTTCTGTCAAACACATGGTTAGCTCAGGACCAATGGAAATGGAGTAAAACCAATATCCTCACAGCAGCATTATACTCCTGAGCTCCTTATCCAACATAACCACTATAATCTTTTATGATTATGAATGGTAGAGTTGTTATGTCATTGTACTGTATCCCACAGCCTCTTAAGTATTTCATAAGTTCACATACATGCACACACACACCCATCTCGTTGTTGCCTACAAGAAGTATCACCTTAAAAACATGTGAACTTGAAGGCAGAGAGCTTAACCTGTTTGCCTAATAGCATGGAGTCTTCTATAGCAGTAGAAAAACTGGATGCATAATGATCTTTCATAGATCTTTAACAGATATTTCTTAAGCACTGAAGAGCTTACCTTCATAACCTGTAATGTATTTCATTTCTATCTAATGTCTTTGCTTTACAGGAAAACGAGGACTAGGCAAGTAAGTAAAAGCACACATGTTCTGACAGATAACATATATTTAATGTAGAAAACAACCAACTGATTAAGCAGAGGAAGTGTAAATCGTCAATTCACAGTAAATAGATTTACAGGAGGGAGAATTATAATCCAGAGGTTTGTAATATAAATGAACTCAGCATACAGCAGCATGATGAAAATTCTAGACATTACAACAATCAAATACCCAGTACTTAAATTCTTAATTGCCTTTTGTGCTTAAAAATAAATACATCTGTGTACATGTACTGATCTAGTTTGCCGTTTTACAATAAATTGCATAAAGCCCCACACACACGTTGGGTAATGAGCACAAACGGTACCTACTTGGAACCAAATGAAAGTGATTAATCTCTCATAGGTCACCTACAAGTAGTTCACCGCAAACCTGACAAAATGCAGATGTGCAAGTGCCAGTTTGTTCCTTAAAACCTGAGACTGAAAAGTCAGCATTCCAGTTTTTAACATAATACCTAAAGATACGTATGTTTACAGTTTAAGTGACTGTCATAGCTCCTTGCTTAAGCTTCACTAGCCATGAGAAAAGCATCAGAGATCACTCTTTGAAATTCAAGCTCAAACAAGGCAAGAAATAAGGCACTCTCACTTTTCTTCTTCCTTTCTGATGAGATCAGAAGTGATAACCTAACACCTCTTACAATCCTTTTTTTTAAAACATTCCTCACAGGTAATGGACAGATAGATGTACAGAGGTCATTCTGCACCCTGGTAGTAATGCTGCAATTAATGTTACCATGAAAGCAATACAGTAGTTTATACCTTAATTCTAACCACTAGACTTGTAGGCCTCTCAAAGAGACCAGGTATTTACAAGAATTCCTACCACAATAACATTTTTTTGGCAGCCATATTAACCATGGCAGCAGAGAAGATGCAAGAGTTTTAAAAATGAACTAGAAAGACGAAGTTAAAAGCAATAGGAAAGGGTATGAAGTAGTTATTTGTTAACTCCTATGCTGCAGTAAAAAGCACCTTCCTACTTTGTGTTTCTCTTTCCTATGACACAAGTATCAAAAAAAGCCTCATGCGTACACCATTCTTTCATCTCCTATGAAAACACGTGGATTCCAATGGATACTATAGTTCACTGCAGACTCATTTCTAAGAGTAAAGGCACCTGCACAATATGTTTAATACAAATTAAAGTAACTAAACTGCGTATCAGGATACGTGGACAATATTAATATTCAGCACTTGCCATGCAGCTATAACCTAGAGGTAGAATTAAGCGGGAGATAAAAAAGCAGTTACCTGAGGCGAATCAAAAGGATACCGACTACTGAACTTAAATAGAAGTTGAAATTTCTCCCCTTCATATAGTGTTCCTGGAGCACCTTCCATGTCTACAATCCACCTAAGGAATGAAGAAAAAAATAGTATTATAGACTAATAAATTATAATTTCACTCCTGCAGCACAGGACAAATCGAATCAACTACTAATCAGCCAATTTTCTAAACTTTCCATTAGTATCATAAGAGAATAATGCATACAGCCCACATTTAAAAGAAACAAGCTTAGTATTTCACACGCACGCATTGCTATAGCACTACAGATTATACAAGGAATTATGACTTGAACTCATCACAGATCCATCAGTTCCCAATTAAATGACTGTTACATGAGCCACAGCTGACACAAAAGACTTGTTCCAAAGTTTATTCCTACATAAAATCGGGCTTGGAAGGAAACAAAGTAGTATGCATCTTTTTTCCACGCTGTTTTCATTTTTCTGTCACGGAAATCATCGTTATAGTTTACTAAAATAAAATCAATATCCAAGAGGGAATGGGGAATGCTGCTCTTGAACTTACCCCTACAAAAAAGTCAGAAACTAAATATTACGTGATCTGGCATGTAAGGGAACACTAAAACTGTAAAAGCTAGTAATATAAAAATGAAAAGGTCACAGTAAATTGAAAACAGAAAAAGGATGACTCGCAACTGGAATTAAGATGCAACATATCACAGTATGTTTTTCTTCTGCATCTACTTCTTCCACTGTAACATGAAATTAGTGTTTTTTTAAATCCAGTCAAAATAGATTCTGTATAGTGTTCAAGACGTATAACAACACCATGCTATCTCACTTCTGTCATTTTGGAGTTCTGTTGTTCATTTAATAGAATCCTTTGTAGCATCACTTCCCCATTTTTATCTTTCACCCTTGATCAAGTTTTACACATTTGAGGAATACAATAATGTAAAGATTTATCAAGAGACTACGAATGTCTCAAACAAAAACATGTACATCACTCCCAAGTGAGGCAGCTGAGAGTTTTTTTTAGAACAGCAACGCATTCAGAAAAGCCGATGTCTCCTTCAGCTGGCAGTCCTGATGATCCTATTCTCAATGTCTCTCCACCCTCATACCATATAGGCTGTCCCTGTATTTAAGTGTTGCATATTTTTCGTCGTCTTTTTTTTTTAAGAAAATTTTTTTTCTCCACTGATCTGCTGTTGCACTCTTAAGGAGGAACGTATTTTTAACAGTAGGAGGGTAAAGGAGTGCAATGACTGTCCTGGGGAAGAGTCCTTTGACTGCAGGGCAGGTGGCACTGAATGTTAACAGAAGTGAACTGAATGGCACTTACAGGTAGCAATGACACTGTTGGGAGCCTCTGGGTAAGGCTTAAGGTAAATAAAGTGGTGTTGTTGTAGGAGTCTACTATAGACCATCCAACCAAGCTGACACCACTGTTGAATATTCTACAAGTAATTAAGGGATATCTCTAGCTCAACTGCCCTTGTCCTTACGGGTGACTTCAATTTCCCAGATGTTAATTGGGAATATCACACAGCTGATACCAACGGGTCCAAGAAATTCCTGATGCAGACTGAAGATAACTTCTTGGTACAGCTACTAAGGACACTGATTAGGAAGAATGCCCTCCTAGATTTGTTTTCAAATCTGGGATTTATTGAAAAAACACTTGAAATAACACAATCATATTTTCACGACAGGAAAGTCCTGCTTAGTAACTTAAATGCCATTTATGAGGAGGTTACTCATCTGGTTGACCAAGGGAAGCCAGTAGACGTGATCTTTTTGAATTCCAGTACAGCTTTCAATGCTTTCTCTCACAGTATCCTTCTGGAAATACTGTCCAGCATACAGCTAGACGAGTACACAGTATGATGGGTGAACAATTAGTTGATGGGTCAGGTTCAAAGGCTTATAGTAAATGGGGTTACACTGGGCTGTTAGCCAGTCACTGGTGTGGTTCTGCAGAGTCTCCATTTTAGGGCCAGTTCTGTTCAGTGTTTTCATAAATGACCTGGATGCAGGACTCTAAGATCACCAAGTACATTAATGGATAATGCTAAATTAGGAAGAGCTGTTGATTCTGTCAAGGGTAGAAAGGCCTTGCAGAGAGATCTTGATGTATTAGAAGGCTGAGCCACCACTAACTATATGAAATTTATAGCAAGTGCTGGATTCGGTACCTGGGATGGTGCAACTCTGGCAACACGTACAGACTGGGGAATGAGAGGCTGGAGAGAAGCCCCATGGAAAGGGATATGGGGGTGCTGGTTAATGGCAAGTAGAATATGAGCCACAGTGTGCCCTGGCAGCCAGACGGGCCAACGGTACCCTGGGGGTGCATCAAGCACTACACTGCTAGATGGTCGAGGGAAGTGATTGTCCCAATCTACTCTGCACTGGTGTGGCCTCAAGTACTGTGTGCAGTTTTGGGCACCACAGTATAAAAAGGACATAAAACTATTAGAGAGTGTCGAAAGGAGGGCTACAAAGATGGTGAATGGTCTAAAGGGGAAGATATATGAGGAGCAGCTGAGGTCCCTTGGTTTGCTCAGCCCCGAGCAGAGCAGGCTGAGGGGAGGCCTCATGGCGGCCCTGCTCTCTGGGGACAGCGACAGGACCCGAGGGAACGGCATGGAGCTGGGACAGGGGAGGGTCAGGCTGGGGGTTAGGGAAAGGATCTGCACCCAGAGGGTGGTCGGGCACTGGGACAGGCTCCGTAGGGCAGTGGTCACTGCACCGAGCCTGCTGAGTTCAAGAAGCATTTGGACAACGCTCTCAGGCACAGGGTCTGGTTTTTGGGTGGTCCTGTGCAGTGCCAGGAGTTGAACTTGATGGTCCCTGTGAGTACCTTCCAGCTCAGGATATTCTGTTTTGATTTATTCCAGCTGCACTTGAGATGACATATTTTGCTATGCCTTCTGCTTTTACATTTATACACACACTGCACCAACACTATTCAACTTTATTGGTCTTTGTGATCCAGAATCTCCACTTTCAAGTTTTTGAACTAGTTTCATTTATGAAGAAAATTCTGCCCAGACACTGCTCCTTTATGGTCAAGGAATCACTAGCACCCATTTTTCCTGTGTCGTTTTTGTTGTTTTGTTTTTTTTTTCTTTTTCAAGCCATCTCAAACTTCTAATTATTGGGTATTTAAAAAAAAAAAGATTGCTTAAAGTTTCAGATGACCTAGTTACATCATATGCTCCAATTAATTTATTCAGCTCCTTTCAAACCCCAGAGTACTGGTACACAAATGCATACTGCACCAACACAAACTTCAATTTGATTAAAAACCTGAGAACATGCTACTTTGCATCAAACACCCTTGAAGGGCAAAACATGATGTTACTAGTGTTGGGAAGCGAGTTACAGTGGCAATTTGAAAAAAAAAAAGTCCATAAACTGGAAGCTTTTATTTGTATGTAAGAAAATTGCATGTAGCAGAAAAAGCAATAGCACTCTGGTGACAAAGACATCCTAAGAAAAATGGAAATCAATGAACAGAAAAAAAAGATTTCTCCTTTCACATCTCTTCACCTTCTGTACACTTTCCCTTAATTGCTATTTTTGTTTAAGCAAGTGAAAAAGCTCTTGCAAAATTAGATTGGATTTTCTTTGAGAAGCAAAATACTTTTTTTTTCCTGAAAAAAAAATTTAAAAAAAAAGGAATCTAAGTAAAGCAAGAAACAATTTTCAATCCACCAAATGTACAACGGTTTGCTATTAGTACCAAATTCTGGAAAGTGCTATTTCAACTTTTTTCAGTCATACTCTTCAGCATCAAGTATCACAAAAAACAGCACCATTTAAAAAGCAACAGCAGTATTTAACTTGGTATACAAAAAGCACTGAAGTCTCATAAAACCTCAAGTAGCACGGTCAGAGTGCCAGCACCAGAAATGCAAATGTTAAGCAACATCACAAGTCAGCTCAACTTATGTATTTAAATCGATCCATTGATCAACAGTCCAGAACATGTAGCCTGAAATTCACTCTTAGATTTTCATATCTGCAAAGATTTTTCTAACATTTCTCTGAATTAATCTAAGAAAAAAAGACAGAAAATTGCCTAAAAAAAAAGGAGTCAACAGTCTTTGAATTTCAGTCAATTGAAAAAAATACTAGTTTAATATAAGGAACAACACTTGTTGATTTCACTAAAATGCACAGAATATTTAACCATATTTCTATTTCAGTTTTGCACAGCACAAACTACAGCAAGGTGGAAAGTCTAAAAAAACGAATTTGGACAACTTTGCTCTTTAAGAAGTTTTCTCTGCTTACTTTAGAGAAAGATGATGGAAATTAAGAACTATGAAATACACTCTAAATAAATATCATGGTTTTGGCTGGGACAGAGTTAATTTTCTTCTCAGAGGCTTACACTATGCCTGGTTTTGGATATTTGATTAAAATAGTGGCAGTAAAACACCAATGTTTTAGCTGTTACAGAGCAAAGAACTTTTTTTTTTTATCTTCTTGTGCTGCCCTGACACCAAGGAGGCTTGGGGTGCACAAGGAGCTGGGAGGGGACACAGCCAGGACAGTTGACCCAACCTGACCAAAGGGATGTCCCATACCACGTGGCATTGTGCTCAGCAATAAAAGCTGTGGTAAAGAAGAAGGAACGGGGGGACATTCAGAGCGATGGCGTTTGTCTTCCCAAGAAATTATTACACACGATGAGCCCTGCTCTCCTGGAAGTGGCTGAACACCTGCCTGCTGATGGAAAGCAGCGAATGGATTCCTCATTTGGCTTTGCTTTGGTGTAGCTTTTGCTTTACCTAGCAAACTGTCTTTATCTCAGTCCATGAGTTCTCTCACTTTTACCTTTCCGATTCTCTCCACCATCCCACATGGGGACAACGAGAGCAGCTTTGTGATACTTAGCTGCCCGCCAGGGCTAAACCACAACAATAATGTAGAAAGACTAAACCAGCTACTCCGTTATTTCATTAAATTTAAAGGAGTTTCACAGGTTAGTAGCTACGAGATGTTGTTAAATTAAAATATGCAGAAGCATTTACCAATTAACATTTTGTTAAACAGTAAAATGCCTAATACAAATTTAACAAATTCATTATTTGTGTTCTGAGAGTGTCCAGCACGTTACCGCAATATGTCCATTAAAATAAAATGTTTCATTCTCTAGATTAAAAACAAAAGTTCAGAACGTTACTTGGAACAAATTGTGAAAGTGGCGTGAGGGGACTTTCCACAGCATACTTTTCAACTTGGTAGCAAAAATTAAACTATATATATACTTACTGTGTAATTGAATTTTGTACACTCTTTTCGTTTAGAGTCATTCCTGGAGGTGGATCATTTTGCAACGCCAATAGTTCTTTTTGTAATCTTTTCTAGAAAGAAATTATATAAAATAAGTTCAAATATTAAATGAAGCTCAAAAATTAGCATATGCACTAAAGTAAGTTTTTAATCAATTACTAAAAGGTAAAAATGAATTTTATTTGAAAAATTAAATCCAAAGTAAAATTGAAAGGGGAGAAGAATAGAATCCTCCCAAAAATATTACACCGAAAATTCACAGGCTTTATTTAAGCTTAGCATTTTTTCATTATAATTTTTGTAACATTTACAACACTACTAAGTGAAGCACTGTTGCATTATGAAATACACAGGAGTATCAAGGATTTTGTCATGCTATACAGATGTCTATCACAGCTCCATAGTTAGCAGTAATACCTTTCATATTCCCCAGATAGCATCGGATTTACAATTAGTTCTCCAAGACCTTAACAGAACAACTCTTCCTTCTCTCTGTTATTTAAGATGCTTATATTTGGCACCTGTGCAAGTATTTTCCTTCTTCCAAGTCATCCCAAAGGACAGAAAACAAAACTAAACAGGATTATGTGGTTTTGTAGAGCACAAACTACTTTATAACTACAAAATAACTATATCTTCAAATCTCCAGATGCGCAATATTTAGAGAATCGTTATACCAGTAGCTCAGGTAATTCTTACTTCTTTTGACAGGGATAAATCAGTGACTGCAACCATTTCTGCAACAACAGAACCATTGCTTACAATTTATGTCATGAGGAATACACAGCCTGTGTGAAGTGATACCATCGGCAATGCTTTAAAAGAGTATTTTCTCCATAAAAGACGCTAAGGCCTCCATAGCATCTATACAATTCACTAACAGAACAAGAACCAAATCAGATTCCCAGTGTTCATTTTTTTTTCTTTTTGCATGAAGTCTGGGAAGACTTCAGACAGATTATATCCAAACCATATTTAACACCACTAACATGAATTAAACCACAAAGTTCCCAAACCATTTTACAAATCCTTGATTTGAATGGCAGGAATGTTTTGAAGTCAGTTCTCTTTCTGATTCTTTCCAAGACCATTGCCACATAAACCTCAACCGATATGCCTGGTCATACAGATTGCCATATGGAAAAAATACTTTAAAAGTTCAGAGACTAGAACCCTAAGCGATAAAGCAAATTCAAAATCTTTCACTTAGGACATTTTGAAATGTTAGGTAAAAATAGGAAAGAACAAATGTATTATACAAGAACAGCTAAAAAAATCAGTAGATCTATTTACTTATACATATAGACCAACTACACGAGTGTCTTTACAAAGGAACCTAAAATCCATCTTAAAATTAAGAACACCCACACTACAGTAGTGGTATCTGATCAAACAGTAATTTGAAGAGAGGAAGTTTTGTTTGTTCTACATCCTACAAAAATTGCTGAATTACCATCACTTAAAATATCAATTGAAGTTTCGATCTATGGCTCTTTTCTTCATCAACCTGCTTTTCAGTGTAATCCAGTGTCAGTCATTCTTTCATTCACCTCATCAGCACAAAAATATTTTCTTCAACTGCTTTGCAGCTTTTCAGCTCTCACATGTAATATTTATGGTTCTTTCGAGAAGAAAAGTAACCCAAGGGAGCAGAGAGCAGAGAAGAGGAAATAAATGCGTACATAGCCAGCAGAGCACCACTGAAATGCCCTATTCTTCTCATGTTCAACATCTGCTATTACCTTCAACGGGGCCAGTCCATTAAAATAATATATATGGACAACGCACTGTCCATCAACTGCAACACAAAAATATAAGATCCAAAAGTGTACCCTAGAGAAATAACGAGAGATACTCATTATTTACCTAACCTATTATTTACCTAACCAGTAAACAAAATTGTTTCTTCTTTGATTGTCTTTAAAAATTCAATCTTCTCCAAGTCAACCAGTCCAAACAAGTATCAACAGAAGTTCAGCCTGATCTCTATTCACAGCTCTCATTAAAAATATCAATAAAAAAAAGCATGTTCAGGTTGTTACCCTACAAAGACGAAAAGAGAACGTTCAATAGAAAACTGACACATTATTTGAATATTCAGCCACAAACTCAGTAAAATATGTTTGCCCAGAAAAGCAAACCCGCAACATTACTAGCACGCAGGAAATGGAAACAAGATTTAGCAAAGAAACTTACTGCTTTGAAACAAGGGAATCAGAAAAGAAAACCTGACTATCACTACCTATCACCCAGGTGTGTTCTGACTAGCAGGAAGTTCCTAGGAATAGCTCCTCTGGAAGAGCAGGGAGGGAATTAGGGAGGATGTCAAGAAACCCTCCACTCTTCTGGACTCATTCTTTATTCAGAAGAATCTCCCAAACAAAAGCAAGTATCAGCAGAAAGCGCTTTTCCCTGCAACCTTACCACACCCACGCTAACGTCTCTCAGTTAGCAGCTCTGTTCTCCGTTATACTTTGCCCTTATGTATTTCGTGTATCCCAACAATGATTCACTTGAGGATAAGGTCAGGAGGAAACATAAAAATATAAAAGTGAAGAGGATCTCACAGTAGCAGGAATTCAGAACAGAAGACCAATGACTGCCATCAGATATGGCACAAACTTTTCATTTTTCAGAGATTCTCTATCAAAGAAATTTATGCAAATTCAGCTATACCTACTACCTTGGATAACATCCTTTGAAATTAAAAGGAAAAAATATTATTTTATAATAAATTCTTAAATTTCTCCCATAACGACAAGAACTCTGAAAGGATTTGACAGGCTCAAGGGGAAAAAAGTGCTTTTAGGATTTCATAAGTGTTACTCTAGCCACTACAGTCTAAAGATAGAATCAAGGCAGTTTTTACACAAAGAGAAGGACTTTTACTGGACCAACTGATACGCTTTTAAAATTTGATGCTTTGGGGCACAACAATCCTTATTTCTTTGTTGTTGTTTTTGTTTTGTTTTGTTTTCCAACTGGAAAAAAAAAAGATATACTATCTATTTTATGACTTACTAATATTCCATCAACCGTGCCACGCAAGTCTATCATACCCGTGTATAATTATCAGGTAAGGTATCTTATCAGACTCTCACCACAAGTTCTCAAAATGTGGTTTGTTCTACCAGGCACCAACTCAGTTACCTCTGCAGACTAACAGCTGCCTACAGACCTTTTTCAGAAGACGGTGTCTAGAAACTGGAACAAAAGGGAATCGTGGCCTACTAACCAGAATTCATACAACTACTGACAAACTGTTTTAACAGGGATGCTAACTAGTATGCAGAAATTTGTCTTTTAATTGGCCTGTTTGGTCAACTCATTCCAGTGTTGGAAAACCCTCATGGTATGGACTGTTTTCTTTGCATCCTATTAGAACGTCTCGCACTTCAATCTGCCTGCTGCCCCTTGTTTTCCTGCTGTGCATCTCAGAGGAGTCACGCTCTGTTTTCCCTGCACCCATCAGGTCGCTGCAGACATCAGCAAGACCTTCCCTTTGCCTTCTCTTGTGAAGGCTGAGCAGCCTCTTGAGCATCGTGTAGCTCAGCCTCACCACCTCAGGAGCCACATGAGGTACTCCCTCCAGTGCACCAGGCCCTTCCTGTAGCGGGGCTCCCAACGGATGGTGCTCCAGACGTGGCCTCCAGTGCCAGGGAGGAGAAGCACTTTCCTCACGCTGCTGCCTACATTCTTGCACATAAAGCCTAGGATGCAGCTAAAGGCAATCAGAAGATTTTGAGGATACTCTCCAAAGCTACCATGGAGGACTGTTTTTTTTCTTCCCCTCTTACTTACCACAACTTAAACTTACTTGTCTCACGTAGCATCTCATTAATATCAGGAGTTATATCTAGTTTAAAAAAAAAAAAAAACAACATACACACTTAAATGAGGCCCTTGAGGCCCACATTCATACAGTTCAGTTGGGAAATTGAGCTCCTTGTTACCAAAGCAATTCAGAAAATTTCCAAAATTTAAATGCAACAACTTCAAATTGATTCCTCTTCTGTGGTTAGAAGCGTTTGTACTAGCTGACCAAATATGTTTCAATGAATGTGGATTTCCTCAGAGTAACACCAAGAACACCTAAAGACTACTGTAACATCAGAAAGATGCAAGACCAGAAACCTGCACCTGCAGCATCAAGATAATTCAGTATTCATTTAGTTACTTTATTTTGTTATTATTTTGTTGTGTTTAAAGACTGTTATACCAAGTACACACACATTACACACAAAAGCCACACTGAAACTAAGATTCTGAAATTAAACATCTGGAAAGGGATGGTTTCAGAGGGAGAGATTTCCTTGTGTTTTATAGCCATAAATACAGGAAACTGCTTTTCAGGCACAAAATTCTTGACAATTAGGGGTGGCACATGTAGCAGGACAAAGGACACTGGATGAACACTTTTCCAACAATCGTGGCCATCTCATCTCTAGAAACTTACAAACTCAGGGCTTGCTGATACCTCAGGGAAGTCACCTCTCCATCTTTCTAACATAAGGATGGATCAAAGATTTGTAAAATATCCTTGCAGTTAAAAGCCTTTAACATTTCCCACATCACCCTATCTCTGCCTATTCCACTGCTTTTCCAACTGGAATAGTTTTCTTCACAGTAAGAGATCCAGGTGAGTGAAGCGAATTACGCCAAACCACTTCTTTTATTCTTCATGGAGACAGAATTCTTTGACTTATTTTCAGCTTAATTCTGTCCTTGCCCAATCTTCCCTAAACTAAACCTATGTAACTCTCTCAACTTCCTCCCACCTCCAAGTCTCATTATCTGTGCATTTCATTTGTGCAGCTGACTCCTTAACTATATACATATATATTTACACACCACACAAATATATACACATACATATGCATATACAGTAACCTGACACTCAAAACCAGCCTCTTCACTTAAGGCTCAAAGTTGCGTGGCTGAGAAGAATGTTTCATCATCATCCTTCTGTGCATATCCCACAGATTTGCTTTTTCTTTGTAGCGGCACAATGCTTTTTACACACTTTCAGTCTGCATTCTGTACTGGTTTGGGCTGCGACAGAGTTCATTTTCTTCAAAGTAGCTCCTGCGGTGCTATGTTTTGGATTTGTGATGAAAAACAGTGCTGATAACACACTAACATTTTAGTTGTCGCAGAGCAGTGCTTGCACAGAGCCAAGGTCTCTTCTGCTTCTCACACTGCTGTGTAGTGGAGGCCAGAACTGCATGAGCAGCAGGGAGGGGACACAGCCAGGACAGCTGACCACAATGACCAAAGGGATATTCCACACCATCAAATGTCATCGGGGTTAGCAACTAACAACTGGGAGAAAGGGAGGGGGGATGTTTGAAGTTGTGGCTTTTGTCTTCCCAAGCAATCCCTACACAAGATGAAGCCCTGCTCTCCTAGAAACAGCCAAACACCCACCTGCCAAAGGGAAGTAGCAAATGAATTTCTCACTTGCTTTGCATGCACATGCAGCTTTTGCTTTACCTATTGTCTTGATTTCAGTGTACAAGTTCTCGTTTTACCTTTCACATCACACGATGGAGTGAGTGAGCAGCCGCGTGGGACTGGGCTGCCTGCTGCAGTTAACCCAGCTCAGCATTCGCTGCCGCACGAGCACTGGTTAGCCTGCTACTCCTTTAAGCTTCTCCCCTCTCCTTCCCCAGTTAAATACACTGTACCTTTCTCTCCTGAAAGCCATTTTGCCGATTTTAATCCTTCTTCAGTTGAAGCTTCTCCATTTGTTGTCACTTTTGTATTTTGTGAGAACGCTTGCACGCAGCTTGGATGACTGGGATGTAAGAAAGCATGAAAGCCTATGCAGACTGGCCCTCAGAAAACCCTTTGGCAGGTCTGCTCAGCACAAAGGAACAAAACGCCCTTTCTCAGTCAGACCCTCATTTGAAACAGAACAATTTTACAACAACCAAATTACTTCTGTGATACCTTGAGATACCTCTGTAGTTAACAGGACCAAAAAAAACCAAAAACATTAATTTATACCACATTTTTCTTGCTGGCTCATTCAAAGGCCAAAGCAAAAAAAAATATTTGCATCATCAGAAAACATCTACTGCTCTGTTTTCATAGTAGTTACTACACAGCAAAAGAAGAAACTCAATACAATTTGCTCTAAAAATATAGCTAAAATGGATTTCCTATCTATGTACAAGTTAATTGTCTATTTATAACCTGTAGGTACCAGAGACCATTCAGTTCAGCGATTTCCAGAAGCCACTTTTTTTATACGAAAGCAGAAGAATAAAAATAGTATTTACCATCTGGAAACTCACTCAAAATAATTGCCAAAAAAGCAAATCAGAATCAGTTGCTTAAACACTTAAAAACAACAAAAAACACACAAAAAAACAAACAGCTGAATGCTAGTGGCAGACATAATATCCAATACCAAAAAGCTATTAAATCTGTCCCATTTGTTTGCCATGATTTACTGCCTCGTTGTTATTAAGTATCTGTGTCATCTGTTCTTTGCTTTCCTTTTCCATTAATAGATTCATCCTTTTCTTCATCTTTCTTTTAGGTGATTTAAAAAAAACTTTCTTAATGCTTTTTCAAATCTACTAATTTAAAATAATGAACCACGGGTAGATTTCACCCTTACATGCTTTCCCCTTCCTTTTATATGGAGCTTTAAGAGCGTACAAAACAAAGTGAAAATAAGTTGTCAAAGTCTTTTATTATCTTCTACTCACTAAATAGCTTCTCCTGTAGCTACACTTTTATTACATTTCCTCTATTCTTCCATATTGAGACAACTTGCCACTGTAAAATAGTATGTTCTAGAAACCTGTAGCACAACGCTTATCAGTAGTCTATCTTCATTTACGAATCTCCACCTCTGTTGAGAAATGCATATCTGAAGTAAATACTCTAATTACTTTTGCTTTTTAATTACCATGAATCAAGAGTGATATTCCTGTCATCACACATTCAAGTTGCCTTCAGCCTCTCGGCCAGCTCCTTCCAGTCAAACTACAAGACAGTACAGCCACTCACTTCCCACAACAGCCTCCATCACTCACTCACATGATTTCTATACACCTATATGCTCTTTGGATCAGTGCTTGCTGTATTGTTCTTTCCAATATTATAAGACCATCATTCCAATGCTTCTGCTACTCCACCGTGGGATTTCATATAGGCATTCCCTTACTGCTTGTCCACTTCTGATTTAAGACAACTGAGAAAGAAAAATCAGAGCGCAAACATGAAGTTACACAGGCAATCTTAATTTGAGCTCGTCCTTATTTTTGAGATAGAGGATTTTATGCTAAACATTGTTTTAATATAACTTCTAAATAAACTAAAACTAAAAAGTATGAAATTGGTATTACATTCACTACCTAGAGGGAGAGGGATAAAGAGAGTACGAAGATCAGAAACGCAAGACTGGATAACACTACGGTCCTTCAATTAAAAGAATGACCAGCTGCAAGACAAAGAATAACAACACAAGCAGCAGTTTGCATAAGTGTTTTCATAAAGGTGGAAGCCTTTGAAACCACGATTACTTAATTCACCTACCTCTACAGGAAAGGGTGATTCAGGGATGAAACCAAAGAACACAGCTTAACAATGATCCAAACATCAATTCCAAAGGAAAGCTTACTGCAGTAGTTGAATTGCCTGACATAGCAATGGCTTGTATCCTACAGCTAATTCTGTCAAACAGGATTCGTGCAGCCCGCTCAGATATCCTCTACAGATTTTCTGAAGCATGAAGCTCATAAGACTTCTCAAAGAATATGGAGCAAAGAACAAAATTAACCACGTGTCAGCACAGCAGAATTCTGCCAACTCCTTACAGAGCTCACAACAAACTATCATTTTAATCCAGAAAAATGGCAGCCACTGTCTGGTACAGTTTAGGTTTAAACATCTCCAAAGCCAATAGCTTCTAGCACCTTTGCTAGGCAAAAATATATATTCTTCTTGCTCCAGTGGGGTACGCATCCCTCTTTGCCAGCTCTGGATCTGGTGTGGTAACATCTCAAATGCCACAGCTAAATTTCTCACTTGTATTGATTCCTGGAGAATCACATAAAGCAGCAGAGGCAGGGCATATAAAAAGATGCAATGTAAAAACAGGGACAGGGTAGCAGTTTAGTACAGGAGAAGATTTGGAGGTTGGTAATGTGAATATTTCAGAATCCATCTCCTAGAATCTGACAGTTTGGTTACTGTGCACCCTTAAGCCAGACGTTATGCTACAAACATCTATTAACAGAATCAAAATTACTTCACTGGTCTCACAAGGGAATAACCTGTACTCCTAAAGCATATACGACAATACCACTGTCATATTCCACAAGCCAGGGATCTTGTTTCTGGTTCTACCACAAACAAGGCTCATACCCAAGGCAGACAGCCTTTAACTCTAATTTCCCACAAAGAAACAGGGCACTCAAATTCATCCCCCACCTCCATGAAAATTTGAGTAGATCTTGTAGATGTGTGGAAAATACCTTTCTCAACGCCTCTAAAACAGAGCATCACAATATCAGGCGTCTACTTCCAGTTCTAAACTCTTGCAACAGCTTTGCCCTTCCCTTAGAAAACTGGAGCCTAGAAAGAGTTAAAACATAATAAAGCTATCTGCAAAAAGTATGTATGCTTGCAGTTAAAAAAGTAAGGTACCCTTAGTTCTAAGGGTCACTGCCAACTATGAATATATGTACATATTATTGAGAGCTATTAAGGCAGCCAACAAATACTGTTTTCGTTAAGGCACTGTACTTCATAACTGGAGTGGGCAAAGCACACACACACTGTTACATTGGCCTTGTCAATTAGCAGTAAAATATTGATGCCATAATGCAATCAAATTCGACTGTGTGCTCATAGTCCTGCCTTATTATTTCCTCAGAGTTGAATATACTTCATAAAGGTAAATGATACACAGAAAATAAAATTGAAAAAGAGCTCAGTGCATATATTCAGGCATCTTATCTTTGCAGTTCTTGAATATTCTACTTTTTGGTGTTTCAAAAAATGTTGCGTGAGATATGCAGTGTTTGAAATGGGTAATCTAGGAGCTAAATAATGAGTTATCTTAGTAAAATACTTTACCTATAAGCAATCTTTCAGATGGACTTGAAAATTTAGGAATAGAGAAAAATGCTGAGCTGATTGAACCAAAATGAAATTCAGTACAAGACCAGATATATTATGGGCAGTGATAAGAGTTTGGCAGAAAACAGTTGGTGAGGGGAAAGCAGTTTTTCTCTAGCAATAGAGCAGAAACCATAGTGGAAAATGTGTAAACAGCTTCCTTCAATTTCTGTTGGAGGAAGCATTCCACCTTCTCTTCCCACTAACATACGCTGGGATGGGCAACGGAGCTGCAGTGAGGTAGCCTTTTCACCTGGAGAGAGAGACCCTACCAGTCATGTTCAGTTATGCACTGTCATGAGGACCTGAAAAAACTAAGTGACGGAACAGCAACTTCAGCGTATCACGCACTAGGAAAGATGAGTATCCAAAATACCTGTTTGTCAATTTTGTTAGAAACCTGTTTCCAAACACTATTTCCATTCTTTGTCTTTGTTGCAATGATATATGAAAGGAGCAACCTTCCAAGGCCGTGCCTTCCTAACCACTGTGAACTCAACTCTTTATCTAATTCGGAGATCTGCAAGGAAGAAAAGCTAACTCATAAATAGGAGTTAAAAATTAATCCCACAGGGGCTCCACTCTTGCTGTATGCTAGTCAACGTGCTGCATCCCAGGGAGACCCAACGGTATTTCTTCAGTAACTGCTAGTGATTCTCTTGCACATCCAGAGACTTAAGTGCACCTAGCAAACTGCTAGCACAAAAGCACTGACAGGCCTAGGACGGAGCCTTGGCAAAGAATTTACATTTCACTTATGAGCTACAAGCTGTCACCTCCTCCCCCATTCAAGTTACTAAGCACCTCACAGAAACATCCTTCCCGATTTGGGTAAGTTTTTATATCCGGGCGATATCCATAGAGATATCTCCTTTATGAATGGAGGCAAATGGTAACCTCGTACCAGAGCAGGAGCAGTCACCAGGCTGCAACGCCAGCGCTGTGACAACACCGTCACGTTGCTCCCTAAGCATAGCTGTCACAGGCCTGCCAGGACAACCTCCCAGCCGGAGAGAACAAGACCAGGGACAGCTCTGTTTTCAGTATTTTCGTTCTTCCCTTCGCACATTTCTTACTGAAAACCATCTCAAATCTCAAGGCATGTGAAATTCTAAACACCGGGTAAATAGCCCTGGTTGTCAGACACACACACACACACACAAAAAATAAACTCTTCTACAGAAAATACAGTATTAGCAGCACAAGTATTGTTGCAACTGATTCCATGTTTCTGTTATTTTAGTATTCTATTCCTAAATAGACACCTAAATTTAAACACCAAAAAGCTCTCAAACAGAAGAGAAATAGGTAAAGATTAAAAATGCTGACTTATAAAAAAAATATTATTTACTAAAGTCAAGCAAGCAACAGAAAAGATGAAAGAGAGTTCCTGAAGAGCTCAGGAAGTGCTTTGTTTCCTAATAAGCAGGTCATTCAAAAAGCCCCCGCAGAGTATATTGCATTAACCAGGTGAAATCATTCGGCCCAGACTCCCCAGCACACAAGCCATCCAGATCCTTGACTATCGCAGTCCTGGGAGAATTTTTGCTAATCAGTGGAAATTTACTTATAGTAAGTTTTAATCAAGGCCCAGAGGAAGAGGGAAGAGAGATGAATCGGCTGGATGTGCCCAATTAGAGCTTCAGCAGGACACAGCAAAACTGCTTTGCAGAATAATATGCCCATAAAAAATAATGCCAGGATTTGAGTTGGAAGAATTGTTTTTCAGTTTTATCTATTTTTGGCTGAATATCAGGTTTTCAATCTGTACTCAGAGTGCAGAAGCAGATTAGTATCCTCCTCCTTATTTCTAATAAAACATGTCAACATCTGGCAACCCAGTTCTACAATGTTATTTTCCCAGACCAATCCGCAGTTCAAGTCCCCAGCATCAGGCATTTTGTGCGTTTCTCTCTTTTTCAGGGAGCCTAAAGGCAGTGCAGGAAGCTTTTTAACGAGCTACTTGTAAAGAAGTTCCCACCAATAATGGTTTGTTGTTCTGAACATTTTAAGGTCTCACTAGGGTAGGGTGGAGGTTGTTGATTTCTCAGTTCACTAACCAGGAGACTCTTCACATGTTCCACCCCAAGATACTCTAAAATAAAGCGAGAAATAGTGCAAGTTGGGGATTTCTCAATATTTGACTGGAAGGTCAAGGCCACGCAGCACTTTCTAGAGAGAATTGACTTCAGATCACCAAGAGGCGGGAACAACCTGAAAACAGAACTACAACATAATTAAACAGATACCAATAACTGCACACACAAAACCACTCCACACACCACAGCCTGAAAAGCTTTTTCCAGCTAATCCCATTTTTGACACTAAACCTGTCATTTTAAAGCAAATTAAGTGAAATCCTCTAATGAAGAATAAAACGAACCCGACAGCTAGTAATCTGCTTTTTCAAGGGATTCTTCAGACATAACAATGGCCAGCACAAGCCTCAGACAGTACTAACAAGTCAAACACGAATAATTCAGTTTTTTAAGGACAAGCGTCTGACATCATTTAAACTGCTTCAGCTAAAGCAACGACTTCAAGATAACAGCAAGGACTGGCATAATGAGGGCAACCATATGTCTACCGGGGAATTTCTCATCCTTACGAAGAACGTTCCAGAGGCTGAAAATCGAGATAAAATACTGTATGCTGACAAAATACCTTTTGGGAAGAAAAGGGAGTAAAAAAAAGTCAGAAACAGCCAACTGTAACAAGATTTGAATACTCATCTAATCCATATCCCTAGGTATGGCAGGGAGAAAATTTAGGAAACCTCAATCCATTCAGTTTCTTTGTCCCTTCTCTTTATTGGCCACCGATTTCTAATCAAGAAAGAATCTATGTAAACACGTGGCACAAAAATCCCATGAAGGGTTTTATTCCAGCAGATTTTAGAGACAGTATTTGCTATACTCCAGTAAACTAAACAAAATGTATTGACATATATAAGGATCTTTTTTTCTTAAAGCTGATCAAGCAGTATTTTTAATTGAGTTGAATATCAAGATGACAACTTTGGTTTTATCACCCAAAAGAGTTATTTTTAAAACTGTGTATGAGAGGACGAATAGCATTCTCAACAACACCATTAATTACCACCACCAAAACAAAAATTTCAGCAATTCCTGCTCTGCCACTGTCACCTTCTTGCCCTTTCTCATCGAACTTTTTAATACTGGTGCCAAGGAGGCAAATGGTGGGTTCCACCTCCTCCTTTTCACCCCCAAGACCGAACCCAGCTCTTAATTTAAGTGCTAAAGGTCAGGGAGGGGACAGACAGATGGGACAACCTGCAAGGACTTGCACAGATTTCAGACCACCTTTTGAGCCTTCTCATTCTACCATGAAAGGATGCTTAGTGGCTCTTCTTGCTTTAAAAGACTTAAAATGTATTTGTAATTTGCTTTTAGTTAATGAAGTTTTAGCAGATTTAAATTGTAACATTGCCTTTTCCTCCCTTCAAAAGGAAAAAAGAACACAACCCAAGTTCCCAGCTGTCAGTCCTACTTCAAAACCATGCAAGATGCATGAAATTTTTGCCTACAAGTCCAGAGTGAAAGACTTTCATCCTCGCCACTACCACGCCAGCAAGAACTTCAGCCTCCAAAAGCTTGCAAGCTTCAACTTTGGTTGTTAAACAAGGCTACGTCAGATGTGGTCATTCTACCAAGCGCATTTGGGTTTGTTGAACCCGACCGTAACAGCTGAGTCCAACAGAAGTTGGGCCTCACCTCTGTCATATTAATAGGGTAATTTAATCCCATTATCTCCTGCAGGATTCACCAGTATAGCCTGTACCTTTATACTATAGAAGCGAAGATCCTTTAAAGTCTTAGCTTGATAGAATTTGACCAAACAATTGAAGAAAGTGCTTGATCCACCACCTTGTGCACATTATTTGAGCTAAGCTGCTTTAGCTTATTATTTACAAGCCCCCAGAGCTTTCCAAGGGTACAGCTTAACAAGACAGCATTCCCTGGCTTTTGCAAATCTATTGTTTTCTCTTTTCCCCTTCTCAGGGCTTGAATAGCTAGGCCTAAAAGCAGGAACAGGGCATTATCAAGCTGAGCAAGAAATATCTACAATCGACTGGAATAACAGTTGTTTCCAGTAAATAGCTGCCTACTCCTATTTCCCTGACTTAAATCATACAGGTGTGGATCAGATAGCAACATTCAAAATACCAGGTTGAAAGCCTTCATGGTTTTCCATATTTTAGCCATACAGTTGGCCTATTTGGAAGAAAAATCTGCTGATATCTAGGGTTAGTTTTAGTAAACTAAAGTCTGCCACTGCTTTCTTTCTGTGAAGTGAATTCTTCTGTTGTAGCCCCCAAATCCTGCAGCTGCTGCACAGTAAAGCATTTCCCAAAGTAGTTTATAAAGGCAGATGCAAAAAGTGAGACTTCTTAGGGCCTAAAGCCACGACTTTTATTTTATTTATCTTCACTGAACTAATAGCTGCAAATTTTAAACTTCACTGGATTTTTTAACTCACTTCAAAAGTTAATTAAGAAAAAAACAAGATTAAACTCATCTTGGTAAAACAAATATAAATTTTGTATTTATCTCACATTACTGTACCATGGCTTATAGCCAAAACTAATACACTGCGTACCGGTACAGACTGATAACTGAAGGTTACACAGAGGACTAATAACCACTTAGTGGACAGGAGAAATGGTATTTCCTCTCCACTCATTCTGGTCTCAGTTACAATACATCCATCTTTCAGTTTTAAAAAATATATATTTTTGTTTTGTTTTTTTAACCTTTCAATGGTATTTCACCAAAGGCACCATTAAATGTTTCACGTAGTTAGTAACTACCAGTAACCTCATTGTGTTTGTATCCCAGAATTGATTGTGTAGCTACAGTAGCCACTCATTTTCTTTTTAAATACTTAATTCCACATAACACAAATAATATCTTGCACTGTGAACTTCAGCAGCACCAAACACGTATACACCAGCACTGAAGTTCCAGTCAACTGAAAGCTTTACTTGATAAAGTTGTCTTTTTTTTTTGTTTGTTTTATTATATAGATTTTAAAACTTCTTCATGGCCAAATTATGTCAAAGAGAAAATTATTTCCCAACTACTAAATAAAACTGCTGTCAATACTGAAGAACTATTGAGCAATAAACAACTGTCCTGAGAGCAGCTGAAAAGAGAACTTCCACCGAGACAAGAAGAGCAGGTGAAGAATAGAAACAAGGAAGCTTAGATGAAAGTGGGCATATTCAGAACATTATATTTTCTTATAATGCAATTATAATGCCATTTTTTCCCTGAGATTTCAGTGGCTTGTATACAGTTTTCCCATCCCCTACCCCACTTCTTAAAAAAAAAAACACACTAGGGTGAAACTTGTGGGCAGCTTCTGTGTTACCACCAGCTTGTGTTTTGTGATCAAGCTGCTGCTGATCTCAACTAATACAAATTCCACACTGTCATTTGGCACAGTTATTTTGTTAAATGCCTTTTGTTGCAGGTATTTAGAAAAAAAAATCTGTTGCTGAAACAAGACTTTTAAAGTAGCACTTTCTACTTTGACTTGAGCGTGTGTTTTGATAGTGGCCCAACAGCGGGCACTTTTCAAGGGCAAAAAAAGTCCTGATAACATAAAAGCATGCACAAACACAAGGCTGACATTCTACACTGCAATCTTTACTAAAGCTGTTTGTGTCATTAATTACATTACCCCTAAATTTAATCAGATTTAAATATCTGCATGTACAAGCCCCATTTGCCTACCTTAATGAAAAGACCAGAGGTTATTTTGGTGATAAGCACCTAAAACTGTCCCCATAGATGTGTCTGTGAAATCTCCTTAATCCGGTCATAAGCCAGAATTTCAAGAAACTCAGTATTAAGAAGAGAGGAAAGGTAAAATAGTGGTAATTCAAATGTCAGCATTACAAAGTGAATCTTTTCAAGTTTAGATGCAAGCAGTTGATACCTGTGGGCTTAGGGAAAGGCAGTAACTGAGTATGTAACACTGTACAGAAACAATGCATTTTCAGCTAAACTACTTTGGTTCTGTTCTTTACCCACTCTTCTATTCCCAGTGGAAGTTCTGTGTTCCCAGCTGTTCTGAGAACAACTGCTTATTACTTCATATTTCTTCAGTATTTGCCACATTTTTATGTTAACTCTAGCTTTAAAACTAAAGATGCTACACCGAATTTTCATAAGAAGTCCATTCTATTTGCTTGTTCTGCAGTACTCACAACTTCTCAGAATATTTCTTCTCCCCTTCACAAAGAAGTTACACTAGCTTGCACTTTTTCTGAGAAAAATCTTGGGGAAAAAAAAAAAAAACAAAAACATTTGCCTAAAGGCTAAACAAACCCCATGACGAATCAGTCAACACTTTGTATGACACAGTGGCTAAAAAGCAAAACACAGGATCTCATCAACATGGGCTTCTATTATCTAGAAAGAGTGTTACGGAAAGCTACTGTAACAAGTGTCCGTGCAGGCAGAAATCATAATAAACCTAAACTAGGCACACAAAGGCTCATACTCCCAAGTTTTGAGTTACGATACATCAGCTGAACCACAGTAGCTGTTCAGGTTGATCTTCATCGACATTGGCAAAAAGAGTTTGATTTCATAGAGTTTCAACCCTTTCCTCGCAGGATGACTTCAGAATATGGCAGTCAAATAATTTCCCTTTAAGTTAATCACAGAAATTTTGGTGGATATGTAAAAACAAGGTCTAATCAACTGAGGGCATCACAATGTTGCAGAAATCATGGCATTTGAGTAGCTCAAATAAATTTTAGTCATTTTTTGATATCATTCGTATCAGAAATATCAACAAAACTGCCATAATGGTATGGTAATAGACTATTGGTATAGTTACAGACTGCAATGAGTTGCACAAACATTTCAGACACTGGGTATTAAAAAAAAAAAACTGTATATAATCAGAAAAGTGACTTTTTTTGAGTAAGGCTACTTACATATTAAATGTTAGCAGCAATGAATGAACATGAATGGAAAAATCACTCAAAATTATATACAACAGCTTCCTTTGTAAAATGTTTTCCATGCTGAAGATTTGAACGTTCTTCGATAGAAAACTTCAGAGCTTTGAAATCTTGTTCACCTGTGAAGGTGCCCAATCCTGGGAAACTTACTAATTTTACTGCAGTTAGTTTAGGTTTCCTGCTTATTTACAACAAATGTTCCTATGCAATTCCTTTTCCATTTCTCTAGTTTTTGAACACAGCATAAATGAATGTCTAAAACTCCGGAAAAAGTCATTATTTTCAGAATGTTATGCAATTGGTAGGACATAAACAAAAAAAAAAAAACCAACTCCATAAAATTCGTCATCAAAAGACAACAGAACAGAATTTAAAAAAAAAAAAGAGAAAGAAGTATAATCTTACAGCAAGCATTTCTAAAATGGAAGCAATTACAACACGAGAGTCACATTTTCAGGAAGAGAGTATTACCTCCACACATAACTGATCTTTTAGACAAGATTTGTAATTCCTGTGTCCTAAACAACGATTTTGTAATCATTATTTCCCTTTTACAAAGGAATCAACAGGAATGAGGGTGAGGCAAGCTGCAGAAGGTCATTTAATAGGCCGAAGACAGAGCATAGCCTTGGTTTATAAAGCCCCACAGACTGTCTCCTTCAAGTTTCACAACCGTCACTTCCTTATGTTTTTTTACGTAGCTTTATAAAAAGTTTCTACTTAATGAACGACTGTCTCAATTTTGCACTTGTGGAAATCTGAGTGTTAAAAAAAGGATTACAGAAACACATTCGCCAGACTGAGCTGCTAAATCGAAGACACATCAGCCTATCTGTCTAAACTGCTGCTAAATCAAGAACGTTCTGTACAGCATGTTCAACTATGTTCAAGTTCTCAATCCCGTCTCATTTCAGTAACTCAGAAAGACCTACAAATTTTTTTAATGCTTCTAATCTCTGCCAGCAGCATTGCTACCCCACAAGGCCCGGTGTTTTGACACTTTAACTCTTGTCGGCACTAAATCCAGACTAACAGAATTAACCTCATTGTTTGTACGCTCCTTCTGGGTCGTCCCATTACTCGTGACAAAAAAATACGAGTTATTGTGGATCAGAACGAAAAGAAGAAAGAGGGATTTGAAGAGGAAAACGAGAAGCAGGGGATCAACCGCACCTAAACGCGAAACGAAAATACAAATAATAAGGAGGCGAAGCGGAGCAGGTGACACAGGAAAGGCCAGGCCCACAGCCGCAAAGCCCGGCGCTCTTTTGTCCTGGGCACGTCCCGGTAAGTCAGGGCAGAAGCCAGCCACGGTGCCCGAGCGGATCCTGCAGCTGCCATCCCCGGCTCCTCCGGAGAGGCGGACGAAGGCGGCACCCGGCTGGAAATACCTGTCGGGCAGCGGCAGGCTGCCTGCACCCCGCCGGCCCTGCGGCAGCCCGGTGCAAGCACGCAGAGCCAGGCGCCCTCGGCCCACAGCTTCCCGGGGGGACACCCCTGGAGGCGGGGGGACACCCCTGGAGGCAGGGCTCGGCCCCGGCCCCTCAGCCCCCTCAGCCCCCTCAGCCCGCACCGAGGGCCCCGACCCCGCTCCCTTCCCCTCCCCGCCCTCTCCCCTCCGCCTGCCCCCCCTCTCAACCTGCCCTCACCCCTCCGGGCACCCCCCCGAGGGCCGGGCCGGGCTCCCCTCGCTCCCCCTCACCGCCCCGCAGGCCGGGGCGCGGCTGGCGGCCGGCCGCTCACCTGCATGGACGCCATGATGGAGCCGCCTCCTCCTCCTCCTCCTCCTCCCCCCCGCCCCGCCGCACCGCGCCGCGCCGCGCCGCCGGCCCTCGCAGCGCCCGGCTCCGTCCCCGCCCTCGGCCGTCACGTGGTGCCGCCGCCGCCGCGCAGGCGCCGGGGAGGGGCGGTGCGGGCGGGCGCAGGGGGGGCGGTGAGGCGGGCGGGCGGGCGGGTTGTGGTTCGGAGGGAGCGGGGGAAGCTTCCTGAGCTGTGGCGTGAGGGAGTCGTGTTTTAGGTGGGAGCGTGTTGGGATTCGGCGTGTTCGTTTCCTGGGATGGAATATGTCCAGTGCTTTGCGCCAGGTGCTTGGGTGGTAGCTCTGTAGGTGAATAAAAACGCCCCACCAGGAGCTAAAGTCAGCGAATTAAGCACCTTCACAGAATCATCTAGGTTGGAAGAGACCTCCAAGATCACCGAGTCCAACCTCTGACCTAACACTAACAAGACCTGCACTAAACCATATCACTAAGGGCTACATCTAAACGTCTTTTAAAGACCTCCAGGGATGGCGACTCAACCACCTCCCTGGGCAGTCCATTCCAATGCCTAACAACCCTTTCAGTAAAGAAGTTCTTCCTAACATCCAACCTAAACCTCCCCTGGTGCAACTTTAGCCCATTCCCCCTCGTCCTGTCACCAGGCACGTGGGAGAATAGACCAGCGCCCACCTCTATACAGCCTCCTTTTAGGTACCTATAGAGAGCGATGAGGTCTCCCCTGAGCCTCCTCTTCTCGAGGCTAAACAACCCCAGCTCCCTCAGCCGCTCCTCGTAAGACTTGTTCTCCAGACCCCTCACCAGCTTCGTTGCCCTTCTCTGGACTTGCTCGAGCACCTTGTACAGCAGCTATTTCATATTATATAGCAGCATTCCATTTATTCCATGGTATAGTATCCCATACCTAGCTGATCCTCAACATAAACCTACAAAATAATGGTTCTGAAGACAAATCTATAAAACCCTTAATGTTAGTGTGTGCATAAAACCAAGGGTTTAGTAGAGGGTGATGGCTGGACCGGATGATCTTGGAGGTCTTCTCCAACCCTAATGCTTCTATGATACTGACTTTATAGCTCGTTGTAGCTCCATTTTCTCACTGACCTCACTGCACATTCCAATAACTAATCTTACAGTACCTGTCTTTCCTTGCCCATGCACACCTGCAGTTCATAATGATGCCAAAGAGCCCCCGTTGGATCACCTCTGCTCCTCAGTAACACCTGAATTTGCTTTTGGAGGTGGCCTAATACAGATCCAATCCGATGACTGGACAGTAGTTCTCAGCTCGTATGTGCCTCTGAAATCTGCAACCTTAATTTTAGGCCTAAAGAAGGATTATGTATCTGAAAGGTTGCCTGCTTTCTTTAACCGTGTTACTTGGTGTGATACAAATGCTGTTCCCTCTCACAAGCTTTACCTTCCGAGATATTTTTTTGTATCTTCGGCCTTAAAGATGGCTAACTGGTAGAAAACAAAAACCCAGCATAATGCGGCATCAGATGCCAACTCGTGTCCGGCATGGGCAATGTTGCTGTTGTTTAAATGAGCGTCCAGATTCCTGTGGTTTGCATAAAAGGAGCAGCAGAAGGCAGCAGGAGCATCATTCCTCCGTGAGCTAGCTACAGGAGTGAACAAACCTATGGGCTTTGGAGGAATTTGCTGATGACAGAACTGAGTATGTGTTGATTTTTGAGTAGGAAATGAGAGTAGCCTACTAAAAGGGTGGAAAAACTTGCAATGTAAGCTGAATCCTATACTTTTTGCCCTCTATATCCAACCTCAATTCTCAGTCACAAACAATAGGCTCCTGAAGCCGTGCAAGCTGGCATTGCTCTACTGCCTTCATTTAAGTGACATTGAAGTGTCAAGAGTCCTGCCATTGTGTTTTCCCTAGAAGTCAATATTAACATATGATCTCTCAACTCATATTAGGTTGCAGAGGATTTATTGCATTCGGTAGAGGTGGAGGTTTCTTTTTCCTGCCGTTCTTCATAACTAACTTAGGCAGTTACAGTATTAAGTGGCACTATTACTGTTTTACTAGATGTTGGGTTTTTTTTTGCATGATTCAAGCATATGTTTATCCCCAAATACATTTGTGCCATATGCCACAATGATAGCAAGAACATCAAGTTTAAGCAGTGGACATGTGTTCAGCTATAAACATGGACATATTGACTATTCGTGTTGTTGTCATCACAGGGAGATAAAACTGATTTGAGTCCATTGTATTCAGTTTCTTAACCATGTTCTAGAAAACCCTTTTCAAGGTCAGAAGATAAAAAGGCCTAAGTGTATGAACGCCAGCAAGCTAGTTTTGCATGAAGAGAACAGCCTTGTAGCCTTACGCTAACTGTAACCAATAAAAATACAAGTTCCACTCTGTAATAAAGAAAAATTGTCTCTGGCCAAGAAGCTGCTTTGGAAAACACTCTTAACCTTTTAACTACCCTTAAGTTCCAGAAGTCTTTTTTTTTTTTTTGAATTTTATTTTATTACAGTAACTTTTTGATCTTAAAAATAAAGGCACCTACCACATTTTGGACTAAAATATTGTTTACTGAGATAACTTCCTCCAGTTGCAAATTCCATTCCTGAGGATAGCAGACATGAAAAGCAAGGAACAGGGTCTGTCCTTTGCATAAATGATAAAGCACAAATGGACTACTTCCCACCCCGTCTTAACTGAATGTGTAAGAGACCAAACAGTCATTCTGCAGCTGAAATTCATGACCAGAACCCATCCTAAATTCACTTTGAATAGTTTGTTCTTATACCAAATGTATTTTTTCTACTACACATCGTTTTTTTTTTTTTTTCCAGGTGTAATGCAATTCCATAATATATTTGTGCAACATTTTTATTCCTGTGTTTTATTGTTTTTTTCTCCTTCCCCATGTCTCCATCACCTGGATGGCAGGCAGTGCTTTTTAGTAACTGTTTGTACAGTGCATAATGCCACAGGGATTCAATCCCTCAAGCATAATAAGGAAACAAATACTATTAGCAGACTCTCAGGAAGAGTTTTTTTTATGAATATCAGTATTTTCTTCTTTAAATACTGTTCTGTTCCTGACTTTGTGATGGCTCATAGTATTCTTTGTTCTAAATTACTCAGTAATCTAAACAACAAAAAGCCCCAGATCCCAGAGTGGGAAGATTTCACAATGAGTTGGTTATATTGTAATTTGCTGTTCATTTCAGCATTGACCTTTACCTATACGAAATATGGGAGAAAACACTTGTGCAGTTAAACCTTCCTAATCTCTTGCAGGTGTAGAGCTAGCCAAAGCAGAAATGAAAAATTCTTGGTGGCTTTTTTTTTTTTTGGGGGGGGGGGGGGGGGGTTGGGGGAGTTGGTTGGGTTTTGGTTTTTGTTTGTTTGTTTTTAATGAAATAAATCTCTAGTATTTGGCCAGTGCAGTCTCATCCTGCACAAGTAAACTTAAGTTTTGCCAGAAGCTTCCAAGTTTGGAGTCCTAGATCCCAAATACTCAAAGCTTTAGAGGTAAGAGGGCTTTAATGTGGTATCTGCATTATTTCAGGAGGTATTTTGTATTGATCTGATCAAATACACGGTTATGACTCATATCTAATATATATATAGTGCAAATCATGAAATTGCAACTGTACCTCCTACTGAAAATGTACCTGAAAACATTCATGAATGTGATCTAAAAACCCATTTCATGGTTTGCATTACCTATATTTACAGAAAAAAATGCAATCAATATTCAGTCTGCATTTGTTAGATAGTCTTCTGATGTATCTAACCAGTTTCACAAAAGTCAAATATGTTTCTTGATTGGGGTTCTTATAGTTTTATATTCCATTCCCTCCATTATCGTTACCAAACATTTTTTTTCCTCTGGTCTCCCTTTTCCTGTATCATTCTTCTATATACCAAACTATCACAACCTGTTTCTTTACAATTTCTGCCACTGTAACACGTGCTTGATTTCTTTTGTCTTTGTACACTGTACTTGTTCGTAGCTTTCCATCTTATCTCTATCTTGCACGGAATTTAACTGCACATTGACATTAACCTCCCTTTGTTACTCCAGTGACACAGCAACCATAATCTGCAGTGCCAGGAGACTACGTCTCAGGAGCATGGAGGACTACATACCTCACAGAGGACTTGTGCCAACTTCTTCCACTGCCAGTTTAAGGGTACTGAGCTTAAAAAGTCTGTGGAACAGAGATCTGATAAACACACGCTTGATGCACCTGCAGAAAGCGGTCTGCATCATGCTAGTAAAAGGTGTGGAATCAAACCAAGACAAAATTGTATCGAGAAGACAAATTAATTGCATACATCGCTAAAAATGAAAACTATGCTACATTTTCATATGTCTTTGACCTGTTGAAATTGTGTTGCTGTTTTATTTCTTACTGATAATGTAGGGTTTTCATCAATGGCTTCTTCTAATTTTGTCTTACTCAGTTCTTAATAGTAACAGGCACATTTATTGCTTCTGTTCCACATCAGTTAAAGGAGTGAATGGAGGCAAAGGGAAAGGTTTCACCTTATTCCCGATATGGGAGAAAACACAGCATGAGCGATCCCATTCTCAGATGTCATGTGCTTCCATTTCTTCTCTTATGCAGGATTTATCAATTTTGCAAGTGATCTGTGGCTTTCAGTTTAGCCACAGGAAGACTGAAACCATTTTGTGGTTTAATCCTGGCAGGCAGCTGAGCACCATACAGCCGCTCGCTCACTCTTCCCCCAGAGGGGTGGGGAAGAGAATCAAAAAGGTAGAAGTAAGAAAATTTGTGAATTCAGATGAAGACAATTTAATACATAAAGAAAAAGCTGCGTGCACAAGCCAAGCAAAACAAGGAATTCATTCATTACTTCCCATTGTCATGCAGATGTTCAGCCACTTCCAGGAGAGCAGGGCTTCATCATGCATAATGGTTACTTACCAAAATGTTTTTCCATCAGATCAGAAAAAATAACCTGGCCTATTCTGTGGACGCACAGTTATAGTTACTGCCAGGGAAGAAGGAGAACACATGGCCATGGCAAGAAGGGGAACTGCCTGTTTTAGTAATATGCTGCAATCACCATTTTGAAGTAACTGTCAAGCCACGCCTTTGGCACCAGTACTCCTATAACTCTTAGAAATCCTGTAAAGATAAATACTTATAAAGATAAAAGCTATAAAAATGTAAATAATGAGGATGGTGTAGGACCCGTAATCAAAGAATAGATAAACAGATTAAAAAGCTTGTTGTTATGTAATTGTGAAAAGTTCTGCCACATAAAAAGCGTTGTTATCCAGAGCCCGTGTAAGCAGGTTGATTACGGCATCTATCAAATACAAGGTTCAGACTCTGCTCAGTGATAATAAATACATTTAAGATTCAAATAGCATTGTCGTTTAGGTTGTTTGTTTAATCTTTATAAAGACTCTGAACAGAAAGCTTCTCAGCTAAGCCCAAGGGGTATGTGAATACCTACTAAGCTGGTTATCGGAGATGCACAGAAGTGACTCAGACTCCACAACCAATGCAGAAGATGCTGACAGGAAATTTTCAGATCTGTGTAGCTGTTTAGTCATGCTGGTCTAGAAGCAAGATACATTTGCTGGAGAAAAGACTTCTTGGGTGGCTTACAGAGGCGTACAATAAGCTATCGCAGCTCCAGCACGATGAAAAGCAAATCCTCCAAATGTGCACATCACACTGGGCACTGCCATCACCAGAGACTGCCTGCTATGTACAGAGCTTACAGAATTTCAGTTTGCAGGCTTGTACACCAAGATGTCACTGATTCAGCCTGTTGGTTAGGCTTTGTTTTTTTTGAGCGTCCCTTGGGAAAGACTTCATACAGAGTATGATGTTAAGAAAACAAAAAGGATGAGCGGTTACTTGACTATTTCAGCAAATATTTTCAGGCAGTTCTCTTGTTAAATCATAGTTATTTATTACAAGTTAAATATTTCTCATAAGTGCTCTATGACAAATCTGAAAGCAGCTTAAATGATAGTGTGATATTGGGATATGATTTACATGTTTCGAGTAATTTTCTAGAAATAATTCTGACTCAAATGGAGTCTCACTTCTGGAAAGCATTGTATGTCCAATCTAGTATGGTAATGCAGGAAGCTTTTCCCTGTATGAAAAGATAGATGAAATGCCAAATGCAAATAGATCCTAGACGTTTTTCAGGCTCAGCAATACCAAACAATTTGTGCAAGAGATAGTTAACCTGCCTAACAAGTCCTCTGTTGTTTTACTGAGCAGAATATCAACAATTTGTAGCAACCTAAGACATTAATTATGCATTACTTATGGTTTTGTGTAATTGGGATTTTGAAGATAACGGTTGGCTATTATTAGGCGCAAGTAGGATATCCGTAGTATTTTTTTACATGGGAAGAGAAGCCTAAGCTATGAACTTTCATCTGAAAAAGCAGTTTTAATTAATTAACAATTAATATTGAAAGAATTCACAGTATTTGGCTTTAACTTCAAAAGAATTTGACATTCAATATATAAGGAGTACCATTAATTTCCCTCCTCAAACTCATTAATTGCATGAAACTATCCTGAAAACCAGTAACTTTACCATTGCACAGTAAGGTTTTAATTTATCTAAAAGCTCTCGGGTTGTTACTTTCACCAATGTAAAGTGATGAATATATTTTAAGGAGAACGTTAATTTTCCAAATGCTACCCTGAACAAGTGAGGCTACAAAATACTACATGATGAATGTCTTGAAAATCGTCCGAGTACATAAGTTTAAGAGGAGAAAAAGTTGAAGAAGTCCATTTGTTACAGAGTAATTGTGATCTTACATCATTATTCTCCTCCCACAGAGTGTGGGAGGAAAATCCTCTACCCTGTAAGCATAAAACATTAACATGGTGATGACCGAACTTTTTTTTTTTTTTTTAATCTCAGTGACCTTTCTCCCACAGAAGAGGGATTGCACCATAACCTATGTTTGTAGAAGCATCGCGCTCGAAGCTTTATTTCATGACATGCAACATTCGTTAAAACCTGAACTGATAAAGTCAACATTCTTCTCTCTCGGCTGCCCTACTGACAACACTCAAGCAAGCTTTGTAGATGACTAATAATCACAAAATCTATGTGCTCTTTTCTGGATCTTCCCGCTGTTGTGCAACACATTGAGGTCACAGTGTTGATATGTTCCCATAACATTGCCACCTAGTGAGCTACATTTAAGAAGAAATCCCACTTCAATCCAATTTATTGTTTGTCAAAAAATCCTTTAAAGCTGGACATTTTCCATGGGAAAAAACACCAAATGCCTCATTTGCTAATTACAGAGCTTTGATCCACCTGTATTTTAAAAAGAGCATTACAGTTTTATTTCCAGATTCACTCAATCTTAAAATAAGAGTTCCTGCTTTTTCTCTCCCAGTTGTTGAAACTAAGCTTACAGCCCAGCCTTCACTGTTAGTTTCAGCTAGGAAAATCTGCTATTTCTCATTAGCACCGACACACTAGTGTTGTGATTTTGTTGACTCTGCAGTAGCTGGTACGGTTAAATTACAATGCAACAATTGAGACCAAAAGAAAAAAAAAAAAAAAAAAAAGGAAAAACATGGCCTGAAAAGTTACTTCTGTGCCAATAATTCCCTTGTCTACTTCATTATATAAACCAAAAGATTTAGGTAGGTTTGGGGATAGTAAAAACTACCCCTTTCAATGGGATTGTAAAAACAAGAAGGGGAGAAAAATCAAATAGCCACTGCTGCTATTTATGACATTGGTGTATATACTGTAATTTGTAAATGCGAGCAGAAGCAACAGATTTTCCACATTTAATACCATTACTTCAGAAAAGCCTTTTAAATATTGTGTTCGATGCAGTTGTTGAATATAACGGCCTGGTGAATCTTGATGACAATCTCTCTTTTCTTGAACCTCAAAGCCAAAAGGGAATTTAAAGTCTTGTAAAACAGAGTTCGGATTGTTCCAGATATGCAGTCCATTTCACGCTGGGAGGCCACCAGAGACTTCTTCACCACCTTATACTATGAAAAATCATAACGTTGCAGGACTTTCCTCGTTGCTTACAATTGGTAAAGACTTTGCAACTTTTCATGGCTAAATCAGAACTTGTTTAAAACGTTAATCACCAGATACAGGACTAGCTTACCAAGCAAAAGGGAGTTCAGTATTACAGGACCCACAAAGTCTTTAAAGGCTGTCTTTAAAGACTCTTCAAGGCTGTTTAGGAATACCAGGCATTTTCAGTATGCTGTCACTTCTTTGGAGAACTGACTAGTTACAATTAGGAGGAGCTGGAAGAGATCTAAGCACTAACTAAATTCATGAATCTCTTCAGAACTATGAAGAAACCTTTTAGTATCATCCATGGTGTTTCACCATCTTTCACCCAAATACTAGTTTCAATATTAGCAGTTTGCTCACCACACAATTCATGAGAACTATGATTCTACAGCAGAACACCCGCTCTAAGAGGTCACAAATCAAATCAACAGAAACACAGTTTTAAAAATTTTCAACTTTGAAATTTATTTAGAACTCAGGGGTTAAGCGTGGCAAGTTTCCAATTGTCTGTTAATAGCATACCCATGTCACTACCAAGTAAATTGCACTAATTCCCTCTGCCCCCCTCCCCCTTAGAAATCTGCAGGTTAGTTTGCTTAACAGCCAGTGGTTTTGCAAATAGTGTATTCTAGGACACTACTGCATTTCCTGAGTGTTCAAAGCTTCTGTATGATACATTAAGCTGAAGAAAAAAAACAATGATATTATCATTCAGAAATAAAACAGCTATTTTAACTTACTGCTGAAGTATGGAATCATAAAACGCGATGCATTTTGACAGGAAATTGTTTTGGGTTACTTAAAAAAAATATTTTATGACATCCTTTTTACTTCAGTTTTAAACTAAACAGTTTTGAGCTTCAACTCATTAATCTCAAGACTATTAAAAATGGCTGGAGAACTTATGATTCGCTCAGACAGAAATGTAGTTGGGACTAAAATATCCACGTCACTACCCCTTTAACTTTTAGGGTATAGTCCTAGTGGCTCTAACAAAAGCAGCATAACAGGGTATTTCTGGTTTTGTGTTCATTTTTTTTTTTAGTGCTCTTGAAAATGAGTTACTAATGGCACTGACCAGAGTGCTCAAACATAGGATTTCAGACAATCGCTTTGCAGTACACTTCAGCTTTATCATGCAAAACCAATCTAGTTATAAACATCCCCACACTAAACACGATAAATTGTGCCGAAGTATGTGATGTGAATAAACGTCAGCTAATCTATCAACACATTGACATATGTCAGCTTGTCTATCAAGCATTGCTCAAGTCCAGAGTAAGATTTCATTTGTCAGAACTGAACTCCTCCATGGGCAGACTGCATAGTCTATGTATAAAGTTACCAGTTTTTGTATGGAAAACCTCAAAGGTTGTACTTATGTTGGCAATAAGGTTTAGAGAAGAGTTTTAACCCTCTAAATTCACAATCAGTTAATACATCAACGAAGAGGTCCCACCATCTGTCAGCAGGACTTTTCCATAAAAGACCACAATCATTTCTTAATCAAAAATCTGAAGCAGAGACAGCCGATGGAAATGCTAACTACATTGTTCTTGCATCATTTTTCACAATACATTCTCATTTACAGATGACTTTGGCAGAAGGGTTCTTCAGGCTGTGACTGAACAAAAAGCAACTTCTTGTCTCAGTTTAAGCTTTTCTTTTTTTCTTTAAATGGAAATTTGTTTTAAACAAAGAATTGATAGTATAGGCAATTACCAACAGGAATTACCAAGAGGTGATGTGTTTCACTCTAGTATTATGTGAGTGGCTTGCCAATCCTTTTCCTCTAAAATATTTGTAAAAACATTGGAAATAACTATTAAGTTTATTTTTAAAAAAAGCTCTATAAACATCTGCTTAATGCCCTTTCCTTCAAATACAAGACCTCCACATTTCAGGGTCTTTTTTTTTTTTTTTTTGTGGATTTAAGGGAGAGGTCAGGGAAGAGGTAAAAGATAGGATAACTATCTTTTCAGTTGTTATGATAGAAAATTTGAATGACTACTGCTCTAAAGATTAAATACAGACTTCACATAATCCATCACAACAGCGGAAATAAAACATAACTGAAACCATATAAAATCCATATCAGGTCAAGTGACGGTACATTAAGAATAACCTTACATGTTATACAGAAGGTAATGCATACACATTAAAAGCCACTGTCAGTACGATCATAGTCTTACTGTACAGACAAGTGACTCAAGTATTTCTAATTACTAAAGGGGAAAAATTAGGTTATAAAAAAAATGCATCAAACACTTTCTTCAAATGTCTATACTATGATTTAAATTAAAAGCCTTAAACATTCTCCTACATACTCCACTTCCAACTTAAATGGAATATTGCTGTCAATATACAAACCTTAGAGGGCACTTCTAATCTAGTTAGTATAACTATGCTAAAGGACAGCTATCTTACAAAGGAGATTAAGTTCAGATGTTTAGAAACTTTAACAGTAAGAGAAAGTTAGAAACTCTAAACAGCTACTTGCGTTTAACTATAATTACCTTTTAGAGAACATTAGACTAAACTCCAGTATTTTATACGGTCATTGTATTAAAAGAAACTTCTACCACACCTAAAGGATAAGGCATAGCCATCTACTAATTGGCATATTTGTTTATTTGTCTCGGTTGTGAAAATGTCCTTATTTGTGTAAGCAGCAAAACAAATTTCAACTGAATGATTGCTATATGCAAAAGGACTGAAGGCAATTGCCTCTGCAGTGAACTTTACAGTTCTCAACAGCACACACGCAACATGCTATCTGAAAAAAGTTACTAACTGAACTACATGTATTAAATACTGAAAAAAGTTTTACATTTTTATTATAATTTATTTTATTTAACAATCTAAGAAGTTTGCAGCCATCAGAAGTTCCAGTGCAATTTCAGGTGCAATTGGGAATTCAGGAATCTCCGTAGAGCTGTTAGTATAGCGGACCTTGTAGGTGAAATACATGCATACTTTGGATAGGACATGGGATGGGATCTCTCTAAAATTCACCTCATTTGTTTCATTTTCTGCAAACTGTCCTGTAGAAGAAAAAAACAACAAACCAAAAATCAGAATCTCAATTCACTGCAAAAATGAAACACTTCACTACACTAATACAAGGCATTCCAAATAGACTTGCAAGGTCCCATATTCCTGGGTATTACACTCTTCAATGCAAAGCAGGATGTGCCACATTCACAGCCCTCAGGAATATGAGGATCCTTTGCATTTAAAAATCTTTGTTCATTTTAATGAAAATATTAATAATATTCTGAAAAACTACACCAGAAATTTAGGTTTAATTCTGATGCTTGCTTTTGATAGGTGCTCTAAAGCTGTAGCACATTCTACGCTGAAGGCCACACTAATAACATTCACAAATACAGGTATCAATCCAAATTTTTAGCTAGCTTTCTCAAGAAAACAAAATCGTTTAATATATATTCCATATTCGCATAGGCACACTTATCAGTTTTGTTCCCTTTGTCATCCCACTATCTTCGAATTTCTTGGACAGTTTCAGTTGAAATGTCAAAAGTTACGTTAACTTGCTGAGCTGTGAGAACAGGCAGGCAGGAGGGAAAGGAAAACCCAAGTATGGGACGAAAGGTTACATATAACAGGGCTTTAGCCCTATTAGATTTGAAGAATTTATCCAAAGATCAAAACTCAAGTATATTTGAACCTTTCTTTTGTGCCCTCTAAGGATGAAATTTAGAAGATATGACATCATCCCGTTGTTAGTCCCACCGCCATCCTACAGTTATCTTTGTAACCGTTTTTCTCATCTCTCAGTTTTAAATTCATTATGCTGACAAACAATACAAAGCCTACTAACATGCACTCCATATTTGTGGGAGACCTAGCAACATGTGGTTACCGCTACCTCTATAGGAATCCCTTTCATAGTAACTACAAAACAGAGTTATTTACTAATGTCTACACGTATTTGTGTAGAAGTATCTGAACATATGTACTGAAGCCAATCTGGCTTGAATTCTATTACAGGAACAGTAGGAAGCAACACAAATGTTTGCATATTGAAAATGTCACAATACTGAAGTAGAGAACACATAACCATCAGTGAAATGATGGCCTGTTTAAGTGGACAGCAAAAATGGGTTTGCAAGGAAAATTATTCATCTTGCAAGTATGTATACAACATGTGCTTAAAAGCTGACTCCTTTACAGAGTCAATTTTCTAGCCCTCTAAACAGGATACTTTGCCTCTTACTTCTTCACATTGTTACTGACCATGGAACAAATTCAGAGCAGATCTTGTAACTACTCTTCCTCTTACACACCTGGAAGGCTGACACAGACTGGATCAGACACAATAGATCTGCTACGTATTTTCAAGCACAACCATTACAATGACATTTAGCAGACTATTAAATTGAGAACTTTAATTGCTCAATTTACGCAACTTTGCCCAATTGCTGAGTAATTTCAAAGTATAGTCAGCAAATAGATCCTCCCAGCAACCAGAGGCCCACATAACCTACTGTCTGTCACTCAAGAGACCAAAGATAAATATATGGCATGAGGATAAGGAAAAGGGAAAGCACAAATGTTAACTTCTCCCCACTCTCTCCTCCACCATTCAGGCTTTGACAATTAGTTCAGACACTTCTTAAACAGGAGGTGGTCTCATGCATCTAGCAAAATGTGAAGGCTTTCCCTTCTCTAAATTTATCTCCCTTCTTCAAACTTAAGCTAATTTTTGCCATTAAGCTCAGGAACTCCTTGCTATAAGATTCTGTGAATACTCAAAGTTCCACCACAGAGGAGGAACTTTGAAGAGCTACCAACTCTTGTTTGTATTGAATTTGACAGCTGCAACTTTCACACAATGCCCTCAAGTTCTCGTAACAGGGAAAACTAGTAGCAAGAACATCGTAAGATTGCTAGCTGTCCAGAAAGAGAGTCCAATTATATGGTATACAATACTCCACAGAGGTAGACTGTTCCAGTGGAAACAGAACTGTCAGCTTTTGATCAAGTTATTATTTGTTCCAGCTTTCACTCACTACATGATATACATTTAAGCAGTCCAACAGAGAAAAAGCACATGACGGTATTAAATCTTTTGTACCTACCTGGTCCACTCAACATAGCTTTTATTGTTCCTGATGTTAACGCATGCTCTCTTTTTACAATGAACTCATGGCCATCAGAAGATATTAGCTTCACGTACATAGCATCTGGGCCCTCACACCCACCGTATGTTTTCTCTTCTCCATCTATGGTGGAAAACATTAACAGTTTCAGAACACAATAACTGATTCACATTACTAAAAATGCAAGCTGCAGTTTTTCCTGTGACTACATTTGCAGAAGAACCACTGACTACCACCAAAACTAAGACAGAAGAATTTACATATTTGAAGACTTCTCTGAAGAGTTCAGCAACCTATTTAAGAGGAGGAATTATTAAAAAAATGTAGGATTTTTGATTAATATCTCCCCTCTCTCCTCTGTTCATCTCCAAATTCTGACATTTAAAAAATCTATGTAGGAAAGAAATTTCCTTTAGACAAATTCTCAAGTGAAAAGTATGTACTTATTTTAAGAATGTGCTACTTCTTCCATTCACAAAGCTATTGCCATGTCTGCATGCTAGTACTTAACAGAAATTATATAAATACATCTAAATATTTAAAAATACGGACTGCAAGAAAAAAAGAGCTTTTTGAAGAATAGAAGGAATAAAAGCAGTCTAACAAGGTATTTTTGTACTAGAGAAATGAAATAAGATTCATTCCTTCCCCACTGCCCAGTCACATCAAGAGCATTAGTGCACACCTATATCGTGACCTTCGGTGAAAAAGCACCAAAACCAGGGAAATTTGAAAGCCTCCCAGCACCAGTTTGACTATGCTTTTTCTGTTTCCCTTCCCTATCTCACTATGTACCTGCTCCCTGCTTTCACTATAAACCCTAATCTTCCTTCCCTTTTTGTTCATTCATTTATTCTCTCCTAAGTAACAGCACTACCTTTAAGTTGAAAAAACGGTGTTATCGTTGCCACCATTGCGCTGCTCACTCCGTACACTCACACTTTCCCCTTCTTGCACTTGCCCTGCCAGTTCAGGCAGCGTGCTCTCTGGGGCAGGAACCACCGACTACCTTCTGCCCACATTGTGCTTAGCACTATAGGACCCCGTAGCACCAAGATGACTGCACCTGTACTTGGTCTTCATACAGTGCTGTAAAATGGTGAGTAATGAAGACCACAGTAGTTTTAAAACTAAAAAAAAACACAACTTTTAAAGTGCAAAAACACCCACCAACCCAGTAAATCTACCATTTCTATCATATTCAGACTGGACAGTTAATGCCTTATTTCAAAGACTGTATTTTCTAAGGGAGTCAAGAACTGACATAAGTACAGCTTCAGTTCTATTAAAAATTAATACTTGAACTTAACACTGCACATAAGACAATTTTCAGAACAGTATTAATTTTGGCACAGAGGTAAAAATGGAAGTTATGAAAGTTCTTACAGCTTGGAAAAGTGTAACAGAAGAGATCTGTACACTTCTAAAAAAGTAATTTCAATATTTCATGATCGCACGTAGAAGTACGGAAGATAAACCAGAGACTACAAACTTGATGTTTGACTGTTAGTGTTGTTTCTCCTTCTGACAAAATAAAAATAGAAATTACATTAATTATAATATATTGCCTTTCATTGTATATAGTGCTATAGCAAATGCAATATTCCCCCCAGTCAATTAAGTTGCTTTGTGAATTACAAGTTAAAATAGAATTACCGTAGAGTTATTGCCAATTTTAAGAAAGTATCGTCAAGTGCCAAAGAAGCTAAAATACTTTCAGGAAAAGTGTAGCTAAATCCAGAATCTGTCCAACTTTGTTTCATTAACCATCATTTGTAGTGAGACAGATAATGACAGTTTCAGACAATTAGTCAAGTCTCACACACACTGTAATTTATCAGTCAGTGCTTATTATGATCTCTCAGCCAGAATTAGACAGGCTGACCTTAGTAAACAAAGAATATTTAAGTCAGTATATAGTGAAATTTTCCTGTCCCCTATCTAGAAGTCTTTTGCTACAAAACCTAAAGGTATCCTATTTTAGCATATACATTTTCATCAATAAACATGTTAAGCTCAATGAAATTTACTGTTTGATAGATACGCTCTGAACAAATTGTTCAATGAACAAACATTCACTTGAGAAATTCCTCTTAAAAAGAAAAAAACATCTGTAGGAAATTCCACTGAGGTTTCAAACTACAAGAAAAATTAGTGACAGGATCAACATTTAAAGTCTTATAATTCACCTTCTCTACCAGAGTAAGAGAGAAAATGTTTCACATAGGGAACAACAACAACAAGTCTAAGAAAAATCAACTTACCCATTCTCTTCTTATAAAAAAATTATTTCTTTTCAACAGCAGCTTTTGCAATAGGAGCGTCTGAAAAACACAAATGGCAATATTTGCAGTCAGTAGTCCGATTTCTTACGTCAGCATTAGTTACAGGCTTTTATATTACTATAAACACTAATAAATGAAAGAACAACGATATACAACATGCAATTTCACGAACACTTAACAAAGTTTACTTGTTTTGTTTTTGTTTGTTTGATTTTTGCTATCCAGATATCCCTACCCGCTCGCCACATTCTAGAATCTCTAAACTGCAGCTTTTGGAAGAAAATGTTCCCTTAAGGTTTTTAAAAGCCTTTGACTTTACGGACAGTTACTTCAGGAGCTTATTACTTTTATTACTATGGACACCACCTGTGCAATGGTAGTGGGGAGGTAAAGAAGGCAAGTTCTACCACAATACAGAAGGCACTTAAGAGACTGACCCGTCTGTCCACAGGAAAAAAGATGCCAGAGAACAGCTCAGTACGATGTGAATAGAGGAGGTAGATTTATCATACAGGTGTCCCGGTATTCAGGAGAGACCTCGACAAGCTGGGGAAAGCAGGAATCTCCTGAAGTTCATCAAAGGAAAAGGCACCTTTGGAAGAACTGCAAAGTAGCACATGCAACAGCACTGCCTGGGGGCTGACCGGTAGGACAGCAGCTTTGCAGGAAGAGACCTGAGGGTGCTGGCAGACACCGCGTTGAACACGTGCCAGCAACGTGCCCTTGCAGCAAAGAAGGTCGACAACAAACCAGGCTCATCCCAGGCTGCTCGAGGAGGCGTGCTGCTGGCAGGCTGAGGGAGGGCATCCTTCCCTTCTGCTCGGCGCCAGTGGGACACATCTGGAGTCTGGGTCCTCTGTACAAGAGGGACTGAAGGGCGTCCTGCAACCGACCTCAAAGATGAGCAAAGGATTGGAGCGCCTGTCACATAAGGAGAGGCTGAGAGAGCCGGGACTGTTGAGGCTGGGGAAGAGAAGGCTCAGGGAGCAAGCTAATCAGTGTGCACTAAATACCTGGCCTTCCAACCTGTCCTTCCTAGAAGACTGACGGTTCCCGACACAGACGCCAATGTCACCTAGATAATCTACTTCGGATATTTAATGCAGGTATTTGCGTGGTATGGAGCCAGGAGCTCCATACCTTAAAAGCTGACACACAGCCTGCTGCAGACATTTTTTGCCACGGAAATGAATCTGAAGGGTGACAGAAACAGAACGCTTATTTGCATAACAAATCCAGTATTTTCAGACTCAACATACATTTCTTTACACCAAACTGCATCTCTGCTGAGGAAAAGAAAGCTTTGGAAGAGAAATTCCACCCACCTGCTGTCCTAAAATTCCTTTCATGTCTGCAGCTCTCTCCAAACATTAACCCAGCACAAATCAATGACATCCTGTTGTGTGCCCACAGGTCCAGGAAAACACGACCAGCGATTCTGGTTGGTTTCCCAGCTGACACCTGGGGTCAGGGGCAGCACAGAGACCAGTAAGGATTCTGGCAATTCATTTCACTGCTTCAAAAAGCAATGAGCAACAGCAGAAGCATGAACTGCAATTACAGTAAAGGACCCCAGAGCAGGAAGGTGTGAAAAAGCAGAATAGAGACTGCTTCCCACATCTTCTCCCTCCTATAGCTGTGGTAAAAACTTAGCAAAAAAAAATGTAAGCAAGTTGAGGAGGGAGCTGAAAGATCTGGAGGAAGTTTTACAGAGATTCCTCAGCAAAGTCAAAAAGAATTACACCTTTAGGAGATGCAGCCCCGCGCTATTGCAGATCGCTTCACTTCTCAAGAGTACTTTGGTGCTGAGTGTGCTGATTTGTTCCAGCTCTCTTTTTCACAACTACTCTGTGCAAGCAAGCATGAAAACAAGTATGAAATAATCTGAACGGGTCCTCAAGCTTTCACGAGAAGGCACTTTGTTAAGTACACCTCATCAACCTACACATGCATTACCAGATTAAATAATGGCTTTTCGGTATCTGTGGAACACTGAGCAAAAAGCATCCTCTGTCTACACTGCTGTTGTCTTTGAAAATTATCCCAACTTGACCAAAATGTCTCCAAATATTTTATTTTCCCATTGGTATAATGCAAATCTTCTACCAGGTGAGAAGTTCCTGTACATCAGGCACAATCAAGAATGCCCTTTGAGAGCCAATTTGTGTAGACTGTCAAACCCCAACATCGAACGTTAAATGCCCTTGTCATTTTCAAAAATTCCAGTAACTCCTGCAAGCAAATTACATTTGGATGCTGGAACTGTGGCAGCACAAAAGCTGACGACATCTTTCACCTGTTTCAGCAGGTTCTGTAAATGGAAATCAAGCATCCTGAAGAGTATCTGTTACTCAGGAACAGAAAGGATACCTTACATTGTTACTCCTGTTTCACAGAAGAGAGCATCACTTCTGCTACCCCTTTCTCTAGCCACAAAACCTTCCCGAACACTCCAAGAGAGTAGTGAAACTGCTTGTTTTTATGAATAAGCATAAGTGATGACATCCATACCAGTGGATGTGCTGCTGAAAATAAAGCGTGCCTCGGTTTCCAATACAAATAATGCCACTAAATACAGGCATAAGGTCAGGCTAGTTCGTGGGAACGCAATTACATTAACACTTCCCAAGGTGAGAGCATGATTTGAGGGGCACATTAAACCTTGGGAAACGAAACAATGTCTACAGCAAAATATTAGAGCTATGGAGAAAAACGCAGTGATCATTTTAATAACATCAAATGAAATGTGCTATCATATGATTAGAGACAAAAAAACACAGGTATTAACACCTAAGGGGGGAAAAAAAACATGATCAGGCTTAGTGGTTAATTGTATGAAATATAAAGGAAAACAGGATACAAGTTGGCATGCTGGACTAGCTAATACCTAAAGCCCAAACCAGTCATTTCCCTGAAAACAGGAAAGGAGGGCTAATTAGATGCAATCTGGACTAAGCAAATCATTTGAGGTTAAATAAATGGTGTAAGAGGATAATCTTAAAAGGAGAAAAACTGTCCAACAATACCGTGTGATGTTGCAAACGTGGAACATTTGGACTGCAAAAGAACTACTATTTTCTCCAAAAATGATACAAAACTTGTTATTTTAACAATGTTGCCAGAGGAAAAAAAAAAAAAAAAAGACAGGCTAAGATGAGAGAAGTGGAAGGCACTGCAGCAGAAGGGGAACAGAGCGTCACACCAAGTGACCGGTCTTGAAAAACGGCACACTAGAAGCTACACGAAATGAAACTATGAAATGCAAGAGCCCTGCACGTAAGGACTGACTTCTTTTACATAGCCACGACTCATCATTTGGAAGTGTTAGTCTTTCTGTGGTCAGCTATAAGCTGATGCAGCTCTGAAGTATTTAAAAAAAAAAAAAAGGAAGGGGGGGAGGGTGGAAGCAAATTCAAATCAAGGAACTTTTTGCAACAGAGACAGGGAAATATTAATGCTGTTGTACCACACATGGGTGACAACTTGTCTGAAGTATCACATGCAATTCTGATTACCTGTTTTCAAGAAAAAAGTTAAAATTGGAAAAACTACAGAAAGGAGATAATGACGTGACCAAAGAGGCTGTAAAAGAAAGAGAAATTGAAAGTCTTGCTTGCTCAGCTTAGCAAAACAAAACTGGAATTAAGATAAATATAACAATTCATTAAAAGGATAAACAAAGAGGGAAAGGCATTTCCAAGATTATTCCTCAGTTTAAGGCTAACAAATGAGCATAAACTAACAAAGAATAAAGTTTCTATCACAGCTCCACAATCCAAGTTTGGTTCTGAATACAGAACAAAAATAACATTGCATTGCTAAAAGCAGAAGACGCAGAAATCCTACCTACTTGTAAGAAAAAAAAAAAAAAGACCATACATTCCACTGTATGACACATTCAACTTGCAAGGAAGGGACAGAGCTTGGTTTCACTCTAGTTCTTGCTATCACAGAATCAATAAGGTTGGAAAAGACCTCCAAGATCACCTGGTCTAACCATACCCCTACCACCTACGTCACCCACTAAACCACGTCCCTAAGCACCACGTCCAAAATTTCCCTAAACACCCCCATGGACGGTGACTCCACCACCTGCCTGGGCAACCTGTTCCAATGCCTGACTGCTCTTTCTGAGAAGCAGTGTCTCCTCATTTCCAACCTGAACATCCCGTGGCACAACTTGAGGCCATTCTCTCTTGTTCTGTCACTAGTTATCCTGACATAATATATCACTTCTGAAAAATATAATTGTGGATGTTAGGAGTATATGGTAAGCAAAGAGCATGGAAGGATCATAGTGTCAATGCAAAAAGAGAGCAGGAGAACAGAGAAAGAAAGGAAAACAAGAAACCTGGGAAAGCTAAAAAAGCAGTAACAAACTGTTAGCATCTATTGGTTCCTCTTCCGGATTAAGAAGCTTTCAATGTGTCAGGACACATTGTGAAGATTTGAACATACTGCTGCTTGAAATGATTTTGTGAAAACCATCTTCTTTCCAACAACTACACCCAAGTTATCTGAGACAGTACTAACGTGATCCCACGCACGCCACAGCCTGTTTTCTTCAATTAACGCAGCGTTTCATAAGCTTGCAAAAAAGTTTGTGGGAACAGCAGATGATTTACACCTTGGGGTAGAATATAGCTAAGTATCATAAACCACGATAACTAAACAACACAAGGCAAGTGTTCTTGTTAGCATGTTTAAATATGTTCTTGTCCTCCTCATAACCCTAAGCAGAAATAGTGCGGTACAGCGCGTTTGGTTTGACTTCTCTCTCCTGTTTCTCTTGAAGCATCAAGTGGAAGAAAAACAACAACAAAAAAAAATATGTCCACGACCCTCCTAGCTTACTGCCAAAGCTGCACACTTGTCTCCCAGGCTTCCCACCATTCTCAGAGTACCTATACAAGTATACCCTGTATGTCTACAAGACTGAAATGCACTTGGTGAGCGTATCCTCATTCAACTGAACACGTGCAAAAACAGATTCCAGAACCCCAACATTTTAATTCAGTTAGCATAAGAAGCTTAAATGGACACAAAACACTTGCAAGCACTCAGATTCTTTGTTCCTGCAGAAAACTCTCTAAAACTCAGACTCTGGTGCAGGTTAACTCAAATGGCTTCCAGTTCTTTGCTGTGTAATGCAGACACACACAGGGCTTTTGTACGCTTCAGTTGGTGACATTTCTGCATTCTACGTGATCAACTTTTTGGAAGGTGTGGGGCAAATAACACAAATGCCTTCGCAACTCCTGGGTTAGTTGAGAAGTCAAACGTGAAAATTTTCTGGGTGTCATTTGTGTATCAGGAAGAGTTATTCAGTAAACAAAGGCTCTTGTGTGCTAGAACAGTAGTCTCTTACTGTTTAATCCTAAACTCTAGTTCTATTCTAGATCCTATACACTATTCCGTTTAAAAATACCACTCTTCAGTTTAGCACTTTTGTTCAGGACACACCAAAAAAATCATTAATGTAAATAAGGATTGAAGCATACTTAGAAAAACCATGAAAGAAAATTGGTACACGACGATTTCTCAAGCAGCTGGTTCACCATCCCATGCTTGTGCACTACAGTTCCAACATTCAGGGACAAACTGTCAGGAAGGTGCACTGAAGGTGAACGCTAGTTCAGACAAGCAGGAGATGAGCCAGGACTCTGCCTGCGCATGGAGTATCAAAGACCTCGCTTTATTTAAGATACACTTTTTCAAAGAAAGCTTTCCTTTCCAGTAATTACCAAGAAAGAAAAAAAGGGGTTATTGTTTTCTTTCTAACGTACAATAAAAGTCCTGATTACTGTATACCTCTTGCTACTGGGGGGAAAAACAAGCTGATAGCATATTCCATTTTTTTTTCTTTATATGGCACAGATTTCTGCCCTCTCATTATAAGCATTCATCAAAACCTACCGTTATGCAAACTACCCTACAACAAAGATGACTAAATACTGAAACCTTCCAGATAAAAGAAAGCTTGTCCTACATCCAAATTCCTTTATTTTAGGATTACAAAAACGCATCATCTGAAGCTAAGTAAGTTTTCCAAAGATATGAATTTGTCCCCACACAAACCATAAGGGGCATAAGCATGAAGACAAATATATCAGAAGAATAAACACAAATGTGGGAGACAGAAGAGAATTAGAGAATCATCTGGATCTCTTCACTGTACCAATATTAAGTCTTTAAATTCAGACTAGAAGAAAGCAGCTAAACGTGTTCGTCACCCATTCTAGTATGAAAAAAATAAAATCTCAAATGACTTTTCTCTGATACAACAAGAAAAAACTGCCAAAAGTGCTTACAGTTTCTAAAGGTTATCTATCCTAAGCTTCCCAGTGTTGATGGGAAATCTTAGGGAAAAAATGATTTACACTGCTTCAAAACACTGGATAGCTGATCTCCAGACGTATTATGGAAAAATTAGCACTTATTCTCCCCGAAGTAACTCTTGATTTAATGAACAGTGTTTCGTTCCCAGCAGTGTTTTTGTCTGTAGTACGGCAAAAAGAGGAAACTCGCGTACAGAAAAGAATATTCACGAACGCGGGCACAAAGTTGCTCTTGCTCTGAAGGCACCTCAGCTGTCTGCTACTTGCATTTTCCTGGCCTCCTTCCAAACTGAACTTTTGCGAGCGACCCGCCGCAAAGCCGAGTAAACAGAAGGGAAGCCCACGACTATTTAGGCGTCCCTATTGCGCCGGGCTTGCTCATACCGCGATCTACGACACCGAACGCCTTTACTGAAGCCCCTCCGGACAGCGCTGCGCGTTATAGGACAGCGCCGGCCGTCGGAGGTGCCTGCTGGTGTCACGCCGTCCCTCCCCACGCGTGTGCCTACAGCCAGCGATATCTCACCGGCGTGACAAGCCCTCCCGGAGGGGCAGGCTCTCCTCAGCAGCACGACTCCCCTCCTACCCCCGGGCGCTGAGGGAAGCCGGGCAGCGGCCACCTACAACCGGGCCCCCATCCCGGCGGCGGCGGCGTCGACACCTCCGGGAGGCTCCCACCCGCCTCCAGCCCCCGCCTCCCCCCACCCCAGCACCGGGAGGGACCTGCCGGAGGCCGAGGCCCTGTCCCCGAGCTCCGGGAGGGCCCCGAGGGCTCCCCCGGGCTCCCCCCGGCCCGGCCCGGCCCCGCCGCCCCCTCACCCGTCGGCGCCGCTCCCTCCGCCCCGCTCGCAGGGCCCCCGCCGCCTCGGGCCGAGCGCTTCCGCCAGGGCACGGCGCAACTTCCGCTCCCCCGCGCCCTGCCCTTGGAAGGGAGCGAGGCCGCCCGGCTCCCGCCATGCCGCGCGGCGGCGCGCAAGGCACGCTGGGGGATGTAGTTTCCCGTGGGTGGGGGGGCGGCCGCCATGTTAGGAGCGGGGCGGCGTTTCGCGGCACACGGGGAGCTCTCCGCGGGTACCGGGCGGCGCCTGCCTGCCGGGGGAGCCTGAGCGCGGGGCTGCGCCGCCGGGGAGGCGGCCCGCCGACATGCTGCTGCTCCGAGCTGCCGCCTGCTGCCGCCGGGCCGCCTCCGGCCCCGCCTGGCTGCGGGGGGCCGCCGCGCACCGAGGGCCGCCCGCCGCCTGCCGCCGCCGGGACAGCGCGGGGGGGCGGCAGGTATGGGGGGGAGAGGTCTGCCGGGGGTGGCGGGCCTCGGCCTCGCAGGGTTCTCCTTTATTAAAAGAACGGGGAAAATACAGGAAGAGAGGTTTTGGCGCAGACACGTGGGGTAAACCGGGGAGCTGCTGGGGATCGCCGGGCAGCGAGGCTGGGGCGGCTGGGGTTCCCTCTGCAGTCTCGCTTGGTGCTAAATGCGTGCTGTAGAGTCGTGGGCTTGCACCGGGATTTTAAGAGTTACAGGTTTGGGAGGCCTTCCTGCAAGCCGTGTATAAAAGGGATGCGAGTTTAACGTTTGTACATCACTGTGTCGATATTTAATGCTGCTTTGAAATAACTAGTTGGAACATCATAAAAATAACGAATCAATATATTATTTGAAATTTCTGTATGCCTCATAGTATGTACCCTAACCTTAATTCCTAATTCAGGATGCTGGGAGTAGCTTCAGGACAAGGAGAAGCCTTTGTGAAGTGCAGATTGGTACTGATGTTTGTTGCTTGTTCTCGTCCTCCAGGTTACGTCTTTCCAAGCGCTGGCTGTTCGCAGCCTCAGCACATCCGCCCCTCCTGACCACCCGGAACATGGAAGATTAGTTTATAAAGGAAACTTGGCAAAGGCGGTGTTTGGTATGTGACTTGAAGAGATTTGCTCTTCTTTTTTTGTGTTTTGTTTTTGTTTGTTTGTTTAAAAACTTTTAAATGCAGCATTATAAAACTGAATGTTCTTTCTATCTCTGCTAAAACCCAAATCCTCTGTACAGAAAAAAAAATATCTTGTTGTCATGCTTGATTTTATGCTTCTCCACTATGTAACAATTAATGTTAACAATTTTTCTATATTTCAGTTAATTTTAGGTCTGCGGGGAGTTTTGATAGTACAGTGCAACTCTGTAATCCCTCAGCCTGCTTCTTTTTCTCTTGCAGCCTGTGGAGTGCATTTCTCAACCCAGGAGACAACAGAGACTAGCTGTAACTGATATTCACGTTCTGTATGCTTTTGAACGTTACTGAAATGTCTCTGAAGTAGGCACATACTATGATGGAAAGTGCTGTCTGTAGTAAGACTTCTGTTAATCTTCTTTGACCAGCTAATGTTCCAAAGACCTAGTGAAAAGTAGTCCATTGAGTGTATTCTGTTAGGTGTTTTTGAAATGAAGGAAAAATGACGTACTTAATTTCCACAGCATTCTTAGACTACTGGTTCTTACGGTGGCTCAAGGACTGGGGGTGCTCCACAGCGGTGGTTACTGTCTTCCAAGTTGTACGCAAAGATGGCTGTGGAGTACTTGTTAGTATTGATTAAGCTAGATTTTTCAACTTTCAGCACAGTGGGGGACAAAGCAAACTTTTCTTTGTAAAGCACATTGAATGTCTATTTCGGCTGCTGGGGAAGGGAGAGATGTCTGGCCATATCTGTGGTGATTACTCCTGCCTGTGAGGTGAAAACTTCATACTTGTGCATAATTGCATAATAGCTGAGTTCATCATAGAAATAGAGATAGCTTCTAGCTTTGGTAAACCCAGTGTGAATATATAAACAAACCGTAACAGTAGAAGGAAGAGAGTACTGAGTTTCCTGGTTCTTGTGAATGGCTTCTTGTATTAGAGAGTTTTTTAAAAAGTGGATTTTCAATAACTTTATCAGTTCAAGTAATGACATAAATTTATAGTAGCAGACCGTGTGCAATTGCAGAGATGATTTTACTCCTAAGTATTAACCTTGGTTTTCTCTTCTTCTTTTATGTAGGTGTGAGGTTTTTCTCTTACTCCACCAGCGTATTCAACCTGTTCATGGTGCCCTACATCATGCTCAAAACTGGCATTGGATTTGATAGTCTGCTTATACAAGCTGCATTTTATGGGTTGATAGGGTTTTTTACATTTGTAACTCCGGTCACTTTGCATATCCTTACAAAAGGCTATGTGATTCGACTCTATTACAAAGAGGAAATGGACACCTATACAGCTATTACATACAATGCAATCTTGACAGAAAAAGTGACTGTCTTCCATCAGAAAGATGTGAAGATTCCAGACATCACCAAGATGTTTACAACGTTTTATGCTAAAACTAAATCAATGCTTGTTAATCCGCTGCTTTTCCAGAATCCTGAGGATTTTAACCGTCTCATGGGCTATGACAAATCCTTATATTTTGATTTTGAGGAGGAAAAGGAAAACAGTGAAAGTAAATAACTTGAAGATAGGAATGTCACTTATTGTTTATGGTGCAGAGCTATATATGGAAAAGCATGTTATGTTCTGTTATATTAAGTATCAGGTAACATTTGAGTTCCCCAAATGTGTTTTGGAATGTACTGAAAAAAAAGGTTCTAAACAATGTGCAGTCTTTCTTCAAAGTTAATGACACAAAACATGCTAAAAAATGCTTATGTCTGTCTTGTGCTTGCTGTTCTTGATTTAGTTTTTATTATTAACTGTCCAGGAGAACGGTAAAATTCATGGGCTGTGCTGCAAACTCACAATCTCTGTTGTGAAATTCATATTAAAAAAATGATCATTTATTACCTGTTAAGTTTTTAAGATTAGAGAGAAATTGCATTTAATGCAAAAAGATAGGGCTCTTTTTTTTTCTTTTTTTTCTTTTTTCCTCCTGATGCTGCTCTTCATACCCAGAGTGGTATTGGCTTTTACTTAGCCAGGAAGAGTCTTCCGAAAGCAAACAGGTATTGTTACTAGTTCCTTTTAGAGGTCTGGGGGCCTCTGGAGAAGTTAGAAGGAACAGCTGAGTCACAGCAAGGTATAGTCACAGGTACTAAATGGTGTTTTAAGATAGAGTCCCATTCCCAAGGAACAGTGCTCCCAGATACGGAAAACAAGTAGCCTGTCTTTTCTGTGTGTACTTAGGGGAGCGTGTTAGTATAAGAACTGTGCTGTGAAAATCCTGTCAAAGCATGCTGTATTTGGACCAACTTAAAATACTAGCAGCTACTGGTTGAAATGGACTCATTCACCATTTGTGAAAGTTGGGGATGCAGAAGGAAATCTCTGATAGAATACTGTTTAGAGCTTGTGCCTTAAAAAGTATACATCTTGATTTTTAGGTCCGCAAAGAAAGACATCTTTAATTCAAGTAAAGAGCATTAGATCTTTTCATGTGATTGGATTGCTTAAATTAGTTTTGCACTCTGAATAAGTGAAAATTGGATTTAAATGTTTTTAATCCAAGGAGAAGTTTGACACACAAACTGACAAGTACTTGTATAAAAGTAATGAAAGTCCTAAATATTTTCAGACTTAAAAAATTGCTGAATCAGACAAGAATACATGCAGAATTCAAATTGATCCTTTCATATTGGCAGTTTACTTTGTAAATCTGATGCTTGCTACTAATTCCTGATTAGTCATCCTGATCCTGTGAATAAAGAAAAAATAATTAGGAAACATCCGTACAGGTGGTTATAAGTTCTAGCCAAGGAAAAGATGTATTTAAAAGTCTAAATGTATTCTAAAACTATGATTCCAATTTCTTCTTGTAGGTTGACACTGTAGATAATTTTAAAATACCTGTGTTTTTAAATATTGTTCTTACTCTTGAAACCACTCTTGATATAATTGCTAATTAAAAAGCAAATCAGTCCATTGAGTTATTTCTGAGGCACATTTGTGTTGGAACAGCTTTCATTTGAAAAGCCTTATCTAACCCCGTTAAGCCAGTATCACTCGGTAGGTAAGCGGTAATATACAAAAACGTATTCAGTGCGTCATAGTGAAGACAGGAGGCCAGTAACAAGCAATTCTGATCACTTGGTTGTATTACTTGTTCTCAGTGAAGTGATGTTTTACACCTAATTAAAAAATTGTTCATTCTTTCCATGTCTGTGCCCATTCTCTTCTTTTTGTGCTCACTTATGATGTTCATCATCTTTAAATGCCAAGTAGAGAGGGAACAGGAACTCTTAAGTAATATCAAAATCCTCAGACTTTCTGACTGGTAAGAATTTTCACTGTTGAAATTTGGTATCTTGCTGAGTCAGATTTAAGCAGCAATAATAAGAGGCAAAAAAAGTAGAGGCAGTAAACATCATTTCTTCTACCTGTTTGTCTCCTGACAGTGAAATGCAAGTTCAGTGAGTAAGTGGCTTCTGAAAGATAGATGATTTAAAATAAATAAATGTGCAGGTTTTTAGCAGCAGGTAGATGACGATTCTGGCCACGATGCAGTCTCAGAAGAATATGTTATACTACCAAATGTGCACCTTGAAAATAGTGGTAATTCCATAGCTTTCTATTAAAAGTACTTTTATATTAAAATGTGATCTTACTAAAATTTGAAAAGAGTTTTTGCTTTCCAGCACTGGCAAAGGTCAAACTTACTAGAGATGCACAGTATTCCATTGGGTCTGCAATTTATTTGCTGCTAACTTGGCAAACCCTGAATTCAGGAAACAAACTCTAAATCTTCGAATCATATTTCTTTTTATGGTCACCAAATAAATAGGCCTTTGACCTGTTAGCATTTGACTGTCCTTGTGTATAATTCCAGGATTCTCAGACTTGACTGTTTTTGCAATTTTTACTTGCAGTGTGTACTTGAACATATGTAACTGCTTTAGATCCCTTGTGGAACTTGCTGAGACCAGAAGAGACTAGTACTCAAGCAACAGTAGCTCATTCTTCACATTAGCAACAAAATGAAGAAATGGAAATGTAATCCAAAAACACTTCTTGATGCATTTCTATTTTACTTCGGGTACTGAATAGCCTGTCTTGATGCAGATATTTCAGTTTAGATTGCTGTTACACTCCACTTGCAGAACCAATCCTTCTATTGTACTATGCAATCTCAAGGTACTGAAGTTCAGATGCGTTCCATAGTGCACTGAGTGCATTTCCAAGTGGGAAGCTGAAATTTTTGCTGTCCTTCTAAGCTAAGAAATGTGCATAAAGCAAAACAGGCCATCCTGCTACTAACAAATTCTGCAAGAGAATTGATTATAGCGTGAGTGTTTCAGTAAACTGAGATTGCTTTTAAGTCATTCCTAGTGCCAGATTTAATTTTTTTTTTTTTTTTTGTTTAAGTATCGGCTCCGTATTCTTCACAGTTCTGTTTTGTGAACTACCATTTTCTTCTTTATTTTTCATCAGTTTTATATATTTGGTGAAAAGCAGTTCTAATTGCAAAGGTTTTCCTACCTGTTAATGTTTTCATCCGTGGTAATTACTGGTGTTTTTGCTGGTGCAGGTAACTCATGTACAACATGGAAGAAAAGTAATTTGTAAAACCTGGTGCTTATACACGTGGGTAGAGATTCCGAAGGAAATACTGATGTAGAAGCCCAGTCTTCTAAAATAGATGCTCTACAAGCTGTCATATTTGCAAAGCTACACCTACCCTGGAAGTTGTCAGCTCCTGCAACCTTTCAGTGCTAACCCATCACTTGGTACTAGCAGCTGGGTCTCACATCTTACTCAAGCTAGTACTAGTTTTTCTCAATCTGGTGTGAATAGCAGGAACACATGAAATGACTCGAGCCTTCTTCCTAGACACTCGCTTCCTATCTGCATCCAGCCTTAAGAGCTTCCACAGAAGGTCGTAGATGACTGCTGTTTTCCCTAGGAAAGGGAAAGTGCAGATTTTTCTTTAGAGCCTCTGACTACATGGTGTTCTCTTGCCATTTCTCTTTTTCTCAAGTTTTTGGCTTTGTCGAAAATACTACTCTTTACTACCTCTCTGTTCTTAATTATAAAGTACTATGCTTCTTGTCTTTTAGTTTTTGTAAATTAAATTATCCCACAATCTTCAGCCTTTTCTTGCACGTGTAAAATGTTCTGATCAGAAAATTATCCCCTTCTGATACTGCAAAGAGAAACCTTTAAAGCCCTGAGGTACTTCACACTCTCAACCACACTCCTAAAATTAAAAGGTAGCTAGTTTCACTGGAGCATGCTTTAATACAAACCAAAGTCATTGCATGGGCAAAGATGAAGAAAAGCTGCGTAGTCTTTTTGCGCTGTACTGTGAGAGCCTAATTAAGGTGATGGAAATTTAATGTAATTGTGCCATAAAAATTAAGAGCCCACGAATTATTACAACTTAATTATAACTTAATAGGTGGAAACTTGGTAAACTTTTAATTTTATTGCCCTGGAGTTCCATGGTCATACTACAAATTTCTTCGTTACCCCATGTACAGCATAGCCTGCAACAATTCAGCCTTGCTAAGAAATGTGACAAGTGAGCTAGCTAAGAGTTGGATCCATGGTAATAAGATTATACCACAGCTATACAGGCCTCAGCGAGCAGCTCAAAATAAGCTCAAATGAGCAGCTATTTTAAGCAGAGAACAAGAGCAAACAGCCAGAAAACATGTCCAGCTGTCTCCATTTCTGGAATACCAGGGTAGATAGTGTTGCTGTGGTATGCTTTCTGTCTATCAGCCGCAGGTAGGACACAACACTTTCTTCCCCCTTTACCCTCTGCTTTCTCTTCTTCCTGCCAAGTTAATCGTTTAATGTATACTTTAGAGTGTAACTACAAGTTTTGATCCTAAACTTGGCTTAGAGAGAATAAACTTTAAGCCTACTGGCAGCAGGCAAAGAGTTATTTCCAACATAAATGTTTCTACAGTGTAACGCCTAGTCTCTCCTTCACTTTTAACAGCCTCTGATGGCTTAATGTGGTATATTCAAATCAAACCACTAAGCCAAAGTGCATACAGCATTTTAAAATATATATTCAGTATAATACACATCGCTTCTTTTCTTTCTTTCCACAACAGTTTTAAAATTACTCAAAAGACATGGACTTAGTAGTGGTGCACTGTTCTGGGATCGGTCTCTCCTTGGCACTCTCAAAGTACTCCATCAGGTGTGTGTAGAGGACCTGAATCCTCTCGCTGTTTCTAATCTACCTGGTCATGACTTTCCATTTCCACTGCAATCATTGTCAAAGATAGGATTAGAGGATCTGTAAAGAGAAACTTACCCATGAATTGCTACAATTTTCTGCTCTTCATGTTGATTGCCAAGTGGGTTTTTGTTTTGTGAATAACCACCTTCTGCCTTACACCTTATATATAGTCCCTTTATACTGGAGTGTCTTCAGAAGCAATCCTAAAACCGTGATCAGAAGCAGTAATGATGTCGTATTCCAGGTGCTGAGAGATTTTTCTTCAAAAGCTTCTACTTAATCTACTTTGCAGATGACATGGAAGTTGGGGGGTGGCTGACTCACCAGAGGGCCATGCTGCCATCCAGAGGGACCTCGACAGTCTGGAGAAACGGGCTGACAGGAACCTCACGAAGTTCAACAAGAAGTGCACAGTCCTGCACCTGGGGAAGGACAACTCCAAGCATCAGTATATGCTGGGAGCCACCCAGCTGGAAAGCAGCTTGAAAGAGAAGGCCCTGGGGGTCCTGGTGGACACGAAGTTGAACAGCATGCTCTTGCCACAAAGTAGTAGTATTCTTGGCTGCATTAGGCAAAAGTATCACTAGCAGGTCAAAAGAGGTGATTCTTCCCCTCTGCTCAGTGTTGGTGAGGCTGCACCTGTAGTACTACAAGAGACACGTGGAGCTATTGGAGAGAGGCCAGCGGAGAGCCACCAAAATTATGAAGGGACTGGAGCACCTCTCATGTGAGGAAAGGCTAAGAGAGAGCTGGGACCATTCAGCCTGGAGAAGAGAAGGCTCGGGGGGGGATCTTATCAGTGTCTGTAATACTTGAAGGGAGGGTGCAGAGAGGACAGAGCCAGGCTCTTTTCAGTGGTGCCCGGAGCCAGGACGAAAGGCAGTGGGTACAAACAGGAACGCAGGAGGTTCCCTCTGAACACCAGGAAGCACTTCTTCACTGTGCGGGTGATGGAGCCCTGGCATGGCTTGCCCAGAAATGCAGAGGAGTTTCCCTCCTTGGAGATCTTCAAAAGCCACCTGGACATGGTCCTGGGCAACCTGCTCTGGGTGGCCCTGCTTGAGCAGGGGGGGTGGACCAGATGGCCTGCAGAGGTCCCTTCCAGCCTCAACCACACTATGATTCTGTGAAAAACTGTTACAAATGGTCCTATGAGGAAAATTAGATGAATTTTCCCCTTTCTTTATTGAATGTGTTTAACATCTTAAAATAATTTTCCAACAAGATGAGGTTTTGGGAACTCTCTTGGTACATGCCAAGAACTAGGACATAGCATTTAATTCTGTCTGACTAACACTTTGGAACAGAGTGCTCTCTTCTGCTGTCCTGGAATGCTGTTAATTTTTATTTTATTTTTTCTGTGATGGGATACTATGATAATATATACTATAAATCTTTCCTGAGAGAAATTTCAGTGACTTATTAGTGCTCACTTGGTCAAAGTATTCATCTGCAGCCAACAATCCAAATGCAAAGTGATTTTTTTCAAAAAACATTCTTATGTAATCTAAGCACTTTTTGGATGTGTTGAGAAAGAACATAGTCTCATAAATTAGTTTGAGGGTTTTAAATGCAAGTCAGCCAGGAGATTTAGAGTTAAATTTTACTTACATGTAGACAAACTGAAAATTCATAGGCATGAAACCCTACATTCTCTGGACTTGAAATTATGTTATGTTTCATTAACTGGACATGCCAGCCAGTACCTACTACATGTAGTTATGAAGGATTTCAAAATGAAAGTAAATTGCCCCAATGCTCCAGTAAAATAACACCATTATATAGATCTCACCACTGCTCTTTCTCTCCTTTTTACCTTCCTCATGGATAAGAGTATAAATATATATATGTATATATAGTAAAGAAAGAGTATCTAGTAAAAATAAAATATGTAGAAGTTTATGTACTTCCTCACCAGTGTCCTTCATACTGACTTGAAAGAGGCAAAGCAGGCTCCTCATGCCTACAATACACTAGTTTAGGGCTTTTGTCAGTGAGTATCACAGGAGATCAATTCTGTGAATGCCATTGATACAGGCATTTGAAGACACATGCATCTAAAACTGAATCTGCCAAAAAGATTTTAAAATGGCTGAGGTTATTTTGATTTAAGGACAGTTTGACCAGACACAACAGTAAAGGTTGAAGTCTTTATAATCATCAGCATAAGTGGTATTTTAGCTCTGATGCCAGTAGAACTTGCTCAGTTTCTTTCATTAGCCAGTCAGATCCTTTTTAAAAGGGAGTCTAGTTAGTTTTTTTTTTTAATTTTTATTTTATTATTATTATTATTATTAAAGCATTGAAATAGTCTGGTGCAGAAGAACTACAATAGGGAATAGCAGAAGATGCAGAGGTTTCCCCATGCAAGCCACAAGCCACCAGGGGGGACTCCTTCCTCATATATTTCAGTTACTGCAGCAAGTATGAAAGAAAACACCTAGCCTTGAACTAAGTCTGGAAGGTCACAGGGTTCAGCAGACAGCTTATCTTCATTTTAGGTGAAAGAGCTTTTATATAAGATCTTGTAAATCTGCTGTGCTCTTTTCAGTGGGTCCATCAATTATCCACTGTGCTGTGCAGCAAAGCAAGTCCCAGCCTAGCAGCAGTGAGACACGCTTTCAGCTAGGTCTTCTTGTGTCAGCACAGTGCAGCCAGTGCAGCCTTATGCCTGCTTAAAACTGACCTCTGGCTTTTTTTTTTTTTTTTTTTTCTAAATCTATTGGACTAACAACAGACTCTGCAGAGCCTGCCTTCTCTCTTGCTCCAGATCAATGGCCAGAGCTTTGTGATTAAAAGAAATGTGGTGTTTTTTTTTTGTGTGCGTGTGTGTGTGTTTGTTTGGTTGGTTTGTTTGTTGGTTTGTTTGTTTTTGACACGAGTTAGCTACTCTTTTGTGGCTGTTTCATTACTCCCTAGTGGCTGTTTCGTTACTCCATTTTTCTTTCTACCTACTACAGTCTCCTGACTTATTTTAATTTCATTATACACTGATATTTTTAAGCAAAATATGGCCATTTTGAAACATAACTATTACTGCTATAATTGCAAAAGATTCGTATGTTTTATGGTGTCCTATTAAACAGCAGCTAAAATCTGTGTGTGGTGTATGTACTCTGGATGTCAGGGAAGTTGTATAATTCTGAATTCACACTTAAAAAACAAACGTTAGAACTTTTTTTCAGTCTTGAACTCTATCAGACCAGTGAGACTCTTCTTGTGGTCTGTACAAAGATTTGGAAATACTGAAGAGAATTCTCTAACCCTTTTACATATTGAAAAAAAAAAATCTCCTTTGTGAATTATTACGTACGTTTATTCATTTGGGGCACTTTCAGGTACTTTCAGTAGAATCCTCCTACAGCAGAATTCCTTACCTAGCCTGTGCCTTTGCCCCACCTTCTAGACACAATCTGTTGTCTGTTACTAAACTATCATGTTCGGTGTTATATGTTTGGACTTCTGGAAACCAATTTCTCAACCTTTTGCTACTTCACCTTTACAGTGTATAAAATATTGCCCTGGTGTACATGCAAGTTTTGAGACTAAAAGCTTTTAAACACTGAGATGGGGAGTGGAGGGAGTCAGGACAATCAAGTTATATTTGTTGTACGTAATTCTTATTGTTTCCTGCTTAGCACAAAAACAAATACCTGTCTGTTGCATGTACGGTTTCTTTTTCATAACAAATGCAATTTCTGGTCTAAGAGGAGTCTGCAGACATACATACCAATCAAGAAGGTAATTCATCAAAAATAAATTGATCAAAAATAATTTAAGTTCTGTAAGTCATTATTCCATATCTTCATAAGTTTCCATAATTTATTATATTCAGAAAACAAATGTAACTATTCCCTATCAGTTAAATGGTGATTGTACTTTCTGGAATGAGGTATTATCTTTCTGTAGCTGGGACTAGCAATATTGATGTTTTTGTGTAGTAAAAGGTAACTGTGTTCAGTCCGCAAAACTGATAGAGCAGATAAATGCAAAATACGTTACTCTTTGTGTATGCCACTGACAGAAATGTGTATGTGTGTGTTTGAAATCAAAAGTGCTTCAAATTTGTTTGTTTTAGTGTTTTAAACATATGCACCAAAATCTGCAACCTAGGCTGCTTTTCATTGTCCCAGGTTAAAGTCAGGCTTGAAATCTATCTTCAGTTATGACAGGTAGATTCTGTTTTCTTGCAGAAACATCCCAATCTAAATTTGACAGCACTGGCTGTTATTTTCCTCATGTTCAGTATCCTTCTGGATGTGGCTTTGCACTGCACTGGCAAAATATTCAGTGTTTGGACTTGGTGCTCCTGTACAAAGCAGGTGGTGCAGCTTCTCTGCTAGAGAAGAGAAGGTCAAAGAGGTAGGAGGGGGACATGGAACTCAACAGTACCAATTTTATGGATTTTTAAGATAGTTTTCACTAAGAAGTATAACTGCGATAGATACAGCTTTGAAGTGAGTAGCTGACAGTGCAGAACATCAGTGGTTCTGGTTGATAACGTGTTAGATGGTTGCATTCAGCTCCATCCTTACTGACATTTGGAAATATGTCATCTGATTAAATTTATCCATGATGTCTGAGTGCACTTAAGTTATGATGAGATTTGTAAGAAATTCATTCTGAAAATGCATGAGAATTCTTGACTAACCCATCGGTAAGAGTGCACTAGTTTTTTTTTTTTTTTTTTTTGTCATTTGAATATAGCTTTTCCCTTCTTTATTATCTACAGGAAACCTTGTGACCATTTGAAATTATGCCTTAGCAAATGTTACTTCTGTTGAGTTAACTCAACTTGCCTTTTACGCTCTTCTGGTAATCATAATTTTAGTTTTTCTCACTTCCCTATTTCACACAGTTTTCTCTTTCATTTTTCAGTCGTGGCTTGAGCTACATTGTCTGGGGAAGACGTAACAACGAAGGCAGAAATTTTATTCACAAAATTTATTATGATGATAACTGATAGTACTGCAATAGGATTAATTAAGATTGCAGAGAACGTGACAAAATAACTGAATATTCTCGGAAGACATGTGACTGAGGATGACTATGCTGAATTTTTGTTCCTCTTTCCCCCAAACAAAGCTTTCTGTCCAATACCGATCAAAATAAGTAACAATGTTTGGGCTTGTTTTTTTCATTTTGTTCACCCCTGGAGTCAGTGGATTTTTTTGTACGTCGTCAGATCTAGAAATGTCATATACTTTTTGTGGTAAGTAAAAAATAGTTTATTATTTTCTTACTGGCTTGTACACAATAATTATGGCAGTCTAAAGAAATGTGAGCTTTATTTTTTCTGATTTGTTTCTTTGATGAATATAGGAAAATATAAATAAGAATTTCAGCTGATGTATATTTCTTTTATTAATCACCCTATTATGAGAATTATGCTGCATAGGTGTAAATATTACCACAATGATGGCTACAGCAGCTAAGAGAGAAGTTGTTTACTGCTAAGTAAAGCAGACATGTTTTGATTCAGGAAACACTGAAAGATAAAAGATTTAAACTTGTTTTGCAAGTGGTGTATTGTATAAAATATCTGCATTTATTTAACCAGTAACTTACATTCAAAAGCTTTAACTTTATTGAAAAAAAAGGCAGAAGACTGTATTGGGCTGGGGGATCAGAGAAGCTCTGTGTCAACAAAGCTTCTCTCTTCCTCACTTGCCATCTCCGAGATATAGACCACTGGATCTGTGTAGTTTACTGCTTTGTTTTCATCGATTCTGCAACAACTAGGCACCTCACAGCTGCGAGTGCTAGGCAGGCTCAGTATTCCCATATGAACTCACCGGCAGAAAGGTGGGATTTTTAGGAGATATTTCACAAGGAAAGGACCTTTTGAAAATCTGTGTGCATTACTAATGTGTATTACCCATAAAATAGCTATATAAACCAAGGCACAAGAGGGAATGTTTATTCTGGGTACTTTGCTTGATGTTAACACACATTTTAAAAATGTAACAAGTGTAAAAGTGGCTATACCTAAGCTTGCAAATCGAGCCTTTGGGGCCAGGGTGTGTTTTGTTTGACCTTTTTTCTATCATAATTTCCTGTATGTAGTTATGATAGGAAGATGAGTGCCAATTACCAGCAGTCAGACAGTTTCCCTTGGCACATCCCTTGCTTTAATCCCCAAAATAGAAGACTGAACTCACTGTAATCATGATGAAATAAATCAGTGTTGCTACCTGAGGCCTTCAGCTAGCCTCGGGCAACATGCAAGCTTATAGTTTCAATGGTTAGTATGAGTTGGCATATTTTCATCAGAGGTCCATGTTGGCATAATGCTAATAAAAAGTGTGTAACTTCAAAGTAGAAGTAAGCATAGTTTTGCCTCTGAGTGTTGGAGTACAAAATATAAATGACCCCTAAATTGTTTCTTCTTACTACTTAATCTCAAAGTAAAGTGATACTACTTTTGTCTTCTAAGCATGAAAATAATCAGAAATATCACTTTAAGATATATTTAATGCGTACTACGGATAATTAGATAACATAACTTTATAATATATACCTTATATTAAATATGTTTTTATTGAGTTTGTGTTTAATATAAGTGTATACATATGCATGTTTTTATCATTTCACTGGAGAAGACTGTTCACACTAATAACATGAAATAATTTTATCCTGTAGATTCTACAGCTCATGATTTCATGTTTAATGTGACACCTTGCACCATGCTGAACGCATCCATCTGGCATGCTGCTCTTACCTGGGTTCCAAGTGAGTCACTCGTGCCTAAAGAATTATAGTCTCCAAATGAAAAAAAAAAAAAAAGAGCGAGAGAGTGCAGGCAGAAGGATTATACTTCATACTATATGTCAAATTATTTAGGAGATAAGTTTCTGTGATTAACAATGGAATAGATGAACTACAGTGATGGACAGAAATTATGATTTCTAAACCATTTGTGGGAATAAGTGTGTTTGAATTTGACTTGTTTGAGCAGTTTCCAGAGCTCAGCACACTGACTGGTATTGTACATGCAAATTTGAGACAGTTCAGGTACTTCTGGAGAAAGTAGACAAAATTTTGCAGCACATAAGCTCTTCTGGTCTGAAAAAGATACAAGCCATTTTAAGGAGAGATAAAATCCAAGCATGGCAGGAATTCTGTAAGAATATGCATACTCCAGAAGCTAGAAACGTGGTAATGGATTGTGTGTGCAGACCCAGCTTTAAACTACTCTTTAAACACAGCTTTAAGCCAGTAAATTGTGTTAGTTAAGAAACAACTGTATCATAAATTTCACATCCTCAGTAAAAGCTCTGGAGGTGTGCTAAGATTGCTTCCATAGAAAGATCTTTATGATGGCTACAAGCAATCAGCACAGATTATTTGTAATACTTGCTTACAGCTACAAGTGTGGGACCTCCAGAGTTCTCATGTGGGGATTTATTTGGATGAGCTGTGGAGCTGAGTGAACTCTATTGTCTTTGCTGAATAAATTAGAACAGATTGTGAAATTTGTCACTCAAATATTTCTTAAGACTGGTGCTTTTTGATAAGAAAACAACTTTTTTTTCTGGAAATTACAGTTTTCAATATATGCATTTTTGTTAATTTTGGGGAACTCTAAAAAATCCATATTTCAGAGAAAAATAGTGTTTATTTAAATAGTGTTTGTGCATGTGCTTTTCCTACCTGCCAGTTACCTTTTTCTTACTTGCAATGTCTCAACTAGAAAGTGACATCGCCTTTTTGAAGGTAGTCTTCACTGTCTGGTATGATGGTGCCAAAGCGTTACACTGGAAAGAAATTGTTTGCAGTGGGGCCGACGATGAGTACTATGTGTGTGAAATGCTGAAAGGAGGTCAGTATGAAAAATACACCTTTCCCTTGCCTTGCAGGTTGCCCCCTCAACAGGGGCATAACCTGCTCCCTTTTAAGTACTTACTACTAATCAGATTTTTTAAAAGACTAATTGATCAACCCATGCAGATAGATAAATGGAGTTTCCAACTTCTGTTCTTTCGTGTCTTCATGTGGTGGTTTCCATCTCTGTAAATTGGGTTTAATAATATCATTTATCACATTATGACTCTTTTATTGTTAACAACTCTAAAATGACATGGAAAGACCACATGTGACTGGACTGCACACAAAACTTGAGAGGATCTAGGGACACTACTGGATTACAGACAACAGCTTATTCAGGTGAATGTATGGATGGTGTTTTAGAGATACTCTCTTCACATACATGTAATTTTTTTTATTAGAGAAGAGTCAATCCTGTTTCAGGAGCTAACTAATATTAACATGCCAAAGACTCTGATGCAGAGAATTCAGGATATCATTATAAAAGCCAAAAAGACCAGGACAGAGCTCAAAATATGCTGTCCACGTTTTCCTTTCTTTGTAAGTGAATATCAAATCTCTTCAGTTATCATTTGTCTGAACTACTATTACAAGCTAAATTGTTGGATTTATCACAGTAGGGTAGGATGGTAGAAGATGTTGCAGTGGCTTTCTGATTATTTTCTATTTTCTAACATGTGGTTTAGATAAATAGGCAGAGTTCTAGAAGAATAAAGAGGTGAAGGCTTTATGCCCGGGGGAGTAAATGGCATTGGTAGTGCTGCTGAGAGATGCGCTATGTTGAAGTTATTCAGAAAGTTTCATTGATGGCTTAATGATTAAATAACAATTTATATTGTAATTCTCTCTGTTTTACAGAAACAATTACAACAACATTTGACATTAAAGGAAAAAGAACAGTATTTCCAAAGGTACTTTTCCACATTGTATATAAATAGTGATAAAATAACATACTTCATAGAATCATAGAATCATAGAATCATAGAATCATAGAATCACAGAATGGTTTGAGTTGGAAGGGACCCTTAAGGATAATCTTGTTCCAGCCCCCCGCCATGGGCAGGGACACCTCCCACCAGACCAGGTTGCTCCAAGACCCATCCAATCTGGTCTTGAACACCTCCAGGGATGGGGCATCCACAGCTTCTCTGGGCAGCCTGTTCCTGTGCCTCACCGCCCTCACAATAACGAATTTCCTCCTAACATCTAATCTAAATCTCCCCTCTTTCAGTTTAAAGCCATTCCCCCTGTGCCCTATCACTACACCCTCTGAAAAAGAGTCCTCCCCTTCAGCTTTCCTGAAGGCCCCCTTTAGGCACTGGAAGGCTGCTGTAAGGTCTCTCCGGGGCCTTCTGTTCTCCAGGCTGAACAGCCCCAGCTCTCTCAGCCTGTCTTCATAGGAGAGGTACTCCAGCCTCTGATCATCCTCTTGGCCCTCCTCTGGACCCACTCTAACAAGTCCATGTCTTACATTAATATATTTGGTAGAAAGATAAGTTCACCCAAACTGTAGCAACTGTCAGAAAGCTTTCTTATACTTGAAAGGATGAGTCCAGATTAATAGTATCTCTGAAATGTTAAATGTTTTCAGGTTATTATTCCTCTATCATTCCTCCTTTATTTTATAAAATAAAAGATCAAAGATATAAGTTAATGTCACCTTTATTGTTCCATTTCATTTGGTAAGTTATTTCTGTTTCCCTTTTGAATAAATCTGTCCATATTCTTTCTGCCCATTATGCTTTCTCTTAGTTTCTTTTCACATGCTGATCCCTTCCTCCCTGAAATCCTTTTCAAAGATTTGAAGAGGGATAACAATATCCAAAAGTAAAAGCAATGTCCCAGTGTTAAACCAGGAGCGGCAATTGTCCTTGAGTTAGCCTGACACCTTCCTCATCAACTTGAGCCTTCCCAAGAACCTAACGTTCACTTTAGCAACAATATTTATCCCCACAAATGTCACTAAAGACATTTGTCTTTAGTGTAACTGAAAGGAAATCTTCGGTCTTCCCTTAACACAAAGTTCATTGGCTCTTAGAGGGATTGAACCACACCTGAGCAACTCTTCCAGCCTTAGAGCTGGTAGTAGACAGTGATTGTCTCTGCCATAAGCAGTCCTCTTAGATGAGGTGCTTATGGCACATCTGACACTTCCTGATGGGACTCTGCCCATCACAGCCTTTACTGGAAACTCTGACAAGCCTCCCAGTCCTTAGTCCTATGAGCCCTTCAGCTCCCAGGTGCTCATCACCAGTTTGTCGTATCCAAAGAGGAAGATGGCATGTGTCAAAGGAGGTATGGTAAGACCTGAGTTCAGTAGGACCCACCAAGATATCTTTTGTCCTTATGCCTATTAAGTCTGTCTGTGCAAGGGTGTGAAGACAGACAACAGATAAACCTAGGATTATGCTGCTTTTCAAGCCAGACTGCTGGATGTAGATGAGCAGAACTGTAGGTCTGGAAGGAAAGCCAAGCTGACAACAAGCTGGTGTTGCTTACAGTAGTGATCACTGCAAGAAGGCATGGATGAGTTAGAGCTGGGCTTAAGGCTAAGGTCTGGGCAGGATCCTGCGAGTCCTGGAGCTCTGTGAGGGCAGGTGAGCTGGGAGCTGCTGGAGACCACTGGTCCACCAGTGCTGGCATCAGCAGGGCACTGTCACTCAGTGCCCAGTCAAGGCAAGCGATGCAGGGCCGATGACTGTGACCAGAGGGCACTGAAGGCCCTGGCACTGTGGTTTAGGCTAAAGCCAAAAGGTCACTAGGCAGCTTGAGACCTCAGGTAGCCACTTGGCCAAGAATGGGCAGCATTATGCACTAATTTCCTTGTTTTCTTGTTGGATTTTAGGGAGATTATAGTATTATTATAGAAGCATTCTCTGATGATTCTGAGAAGAATATGGTCATGTGCTTGAATTACACCATGATAGTGAAACAAGATTCTTTCTCAACGTGACAGACACTTCAAATAAATCCGGGACACAGAGGCTGCTTCTGCAAGCAACTGGAATCCAATCTAGGAAATATGAAACACTCTAATTTTCCTGAGGTAGAACACATCATGTTCTGTGTGGAAAGCTACGAGATGGAGAGTCTTAACCACTCATAGCATGGCTGCAATCGGATCCTCAGCCAGTGCACACAAAATCTTTTGGAATCAGGCATCCTGATGATCCCACAGAATAACTCCATGTGGATGTCAGAGAGCCACGTTTCAGTGTGGTGCCTTGAGTTATGAAAAAGCCAAGTACTTCAGGTTGTGCTAGACAAACATAAGAGTTTTTGAAGCCTTGAAGTGCAAGAACTAGAAGCTTGCCAGTACTCAACTTGAAATATAACAGCATTTGAATCTGGAAACACTGAGGGTTTTTTCTTTTGTCTTTCTTTTTTCTTTCTTTCTTTTTTTTTTTTTTATTTCTTTTAACAATAAAATTTGTTAGTACAATCAGCTTGTGAAAACGCTTTTATTCTTGGTCCTCTTCTGATGATTTTTAGAAGTTTCCTAATGTTCCACTCCATCTGCATGGAGCTGAAGAAGAGGAGCAACAATCTGTTACATGGCTGATGTTAATAAAATCCAGAGTGAAGTGTGTCCAGTTGCGCTCATCCAGTACAGCTGAGTTCAGCCAACCAGAGCTATAACCACCACCACACAGGCTCTTAGCCTGTTTTTATGTCTTGTTAAGCAAAAATCTGAAAATCTGCTGGGCAGAGAACCCCCAGGCTGTCTCCTTCAGAAGGAGGAGGGTGGTCCTTGCTCTACAGGCTGAACTTTATCTCAGTTACCAAGATCAAGTTGAAACTGTGGCTTCTGCCTCTCGGGTAGCTCAGTGCTCAGTGCACACCCTCCTTCCCTGCTGCACCTCCACGCTCGAGACCTTCCATAAGGCTTTGATGGCGGGCAAGGTTTGGCCCTTAGCAAAAGGACTGTAACTCCTTCGGGTCTCATGGCCCTTGGGTGTCATGCACGGAGAAGGACAGCAGACTGGTGCAGTGTGCAAGGGCTTCCTGCTTTCAGACAGGTACCGTACGTACAGCATTTGGGTGCTGTGTCCTCTTCTCACACTCAACTTTTAGGCTTAGTGAATTAAGGCACTTTTTCCCACTACACGTCCCCGTGTTGATGCTGTGCGTTGTGCCGGCCGCTAGGTCGTGCTGTGTCTGGCGGATTGCTTCAAAACGTCAGAAAACGTGAAAACAGGAACCATCCACCGCTGTCTCGGGCTGATAAATAGCAAACGTGAAAATTAGCAGAAGCAAAGCTTTTCATCCCACTTTAGAATATTTCAAGTTGGGCATCAGGAAAAAAAAATATATATATATAAAAACACGCACACAAATATATTTAGTCCATTTAAAATAGTTTTAAAATAGCTAGTTTGGCAATCCAAGGCAAAGTCACCAGGAATCAATAAAAATATAAGAGCTAGAACTGCATTATGGCTGGAGACAAGAAGTCACAATGACATCCAAGTGGCAGTGAAAAACATCTGTGATACAGTCGTGTATCACAGACCTTGAAAGGAGCAGCCCATCACTGTATTAATGCTTATGTTTGAATGAAATTTCCAGGGTTGTAAACCATTTCCTCTTAATCTAAAATAGCAGCCAGAAAGACTGATAACCAAGTTCTACTTTTCTTCTTCTATTTTGCTTGTTAGTATTACCTGCTTAGGGAACAGTTTTGCTTACTCTGATGAGCTCTTGTACTTATTTCACAAAATTGTCCAACCAGATGAAACCTCAAAAGAGTTTTTAGTGACAGTGTTCTGAGATTGTTTTTGTCCTGAATTATTTTGGAGGCTAGATGAAATGTTTTATTTATTAAGTAGCAGGTGCCACAGGTAGGAGAAACTAACAGCTACTGGGAATCAAATATATTCATGTGCCCCATGTTTTTTTCATAAACATGCGTTTTAATGCCTTATAAATATTACAGACATTTACAGTATATGCTGAGGTAGAATTAGAATTTCTGTATCTAAATAGGGGTGTTTACAGATAAACATATTCATTCAGCAGCTTACATTGCAGACTTTTATAGTGTAGCTTCAGCTGAAGGGTTATGGTTACACATGCCAGCAGCTAGGATTGCGAGGCGGAGAGCAGGAGCAACAACTTTATAAAGCCAAGACCTTTCAAAGGCCTCCAGCCCCTCTCCTGCACATGATCGAAGGTTTCCACTCACTGCAGTATTGCTGGCTGTCGTTCCGTGTTCCCTTGTGTGCAAGAGACAGAATTTCTGTAGGGTGTGAGATCGTGCAGGCAGCTTGCCGTGACATTGCCCAGGTACTGCGGTGTGCACGGAGCAGCGGAAGGCAGAGCTTTGCTCTGTGTATCTTGCTCTCCAGGCAGTGCTGCTACAGTGCTTTTCTTTCTTCTCTTCTTGCCTGTAGTTGACAAAAGTTGTCGTTTAACTTGCTTCCTTTCCAAATTTTTCTGAGTCCACACCCAGGACTCTCCAACAAAGAGGAGTCTATTTAGGACGGGGGGGATTGCTTGGACTCAGTAAAGACTGGTCTGAATTTTTCTTTTCTTCCGCTTATTGGATCAGCAAACATCGATCCATTTTTTCACTTCTTCATCTCCTGGCTCTGTCCTCACTCATTCAGAATTTGAATGGTGTGAATGCTGTGAAGTAAGCCATTCACTAAGTACTTCTGGCTTAAAACATTCAATGAGAAATACAGGTTCTGATATATCTGTATTTTGCCAAGAGCTCCAGTGAGCTGTGCAAACCCCCATCCCCCCAGCTATAAACCTAAACAAATCGAGGAAGGCCTGGTGCGCAGCTATAGCATGAAACTAATATCTAAAACCTTCACAAATCTCTCTTTTTCTCTGTCTCATTACCGTTGTTTTTAAGCGGCTGTCAGGATTTACTGCAGATGGGAAAATAGCTTTTCTTCACCCCCTCACCCTCTGTCGCCAAATATGTAATTATCAGAAGAAGCAGTTCCTGTAAAATGTGTTTTTCAATAAGAGCACACACTTTCTGAGCTGTGTTATTATGGTTTCATTTGATAAAAACAGTAAAGCACACACAATTTTACACAGGAGAAGTCCTGCTGACCAGAGTAACGTACACATTTGCTGGCTTAAGTTGTAACATCATTTGGGATGGAGGCAGAAAGAAAATTCCAGATAACTGAGGTTTTTCAAAAGCATATCTTGTTTCTAGGGGTGTTTGAAAAGACGACAGCCATCACTCAGTCACCAATTGGCTTGGCTGGTAAAAAGCACGCATAGTTCTCCTGAGAGAATGAACTATATGGTGCCTGCAGCAAGAAGGAGTTGGACTGCATGATGCAGGAGATAGGTCCTGCATCACTACAGGCATCAAAAGAGAAACATAGCAGCATTAATCCCTTTTGCACATTTTTTTTTCTCTGTGGAAAATGCTAGTAATTGCCTTTGAAGTGTCAGTGTAGCGCAGGGTGCTGAGTAACCTCAGCTGCTGCATTCTGCCCGCGTGAGCCTGCCAGCACAGCGAGTTCAGGGGCAGCAGATGGGGATATGACATTTACAATGGGAAGAGATGGGAAGGGAGGGCTGACATGCCTGGAGAGCTCAGGGAAGAGAGGACAGAAGAAAGGAACTGTGGAAACTCTCTTTGCTTGCATTAGAAATGAGTGGATTTGGCAATCCCAGAAAATAGTCACCATGCACGTGCACTGGGTCTTGTGGATCCTAGACACGGGCCTTGCTGCGTGCTTCCTGTACATAGGTATGTCCGTGGCCTCTTTTCCTTGACGTACATTTCATACTGGCAAAGAGAGGCCTTATATATGTTTGTATACATATACAAAATATATATATATAACAGATATGCATATATATACACATATATATACTTGGCCCAACAATTTGTAACAGTTCCCCAAAGCTCCTGCCTGCAAAAGAACTTTTTTTCTATCTTGGGCTTTAGTCTAAATACCTGTTCAAGGTGCTGTGTTTTTAAAATTAAATTTCTTTCTGCTATAACTAAGAAAGCAAAACTTTCAATAGCAAACCTGTCTCTTTGCTCACAAGGACGGAACAGTCACTCTTTCTGAGTATTGGGGTCTTCTGAGTATTGAGGTCTGCCCATGTTTTCCTGTTCTGCGCAAAATCTTCATGTACAACAGAATAGTTTTTCCTAAACTATAACTTCTGTTAGCCAGGCACATCCGCTATGTTTTGAGTTCTCCATGACATTTGACATCTCTCCTGAAGAAATACCTCCATCCTAATTTTGAATTTGGATTAATTCTCATATACATTCTGTTCAAGCAGAATCAATTTAGACATTTCACTGTATTATCTCTCTCTATATATATTTGTATTTTTAATATAGTTACGTACTTTACATTTTCATTAATGGAAATTAAAAAAAAACACAACTTCAATAAGTAAAGTTAAATATAGAAAACATGGCAAAATTTCAGTGTTAGTCCTCTGAAAGTAATAGAATTGAAAAACCTGCCCTTCACTTACAAAATACATTAAAAATACAAATAATCAGACAAAACATAATACATACAGGAGTGAGCTGCTGTTCACTTTGATCCTAAATTAACACTGTTTTAGAATGGCTTGATTTTATTTCACTTCTGAATATCAGCTGAACACACTGGTAGCTATCTTTTGTGATCACACATGGCACTGAAGAAATCTGTCCTATTTGTGTGGACATTTCGTATAGTGCAATTTGCCTTATATCTTTAAAGCTTTAAAAATAGATCAACAAACATCATTAATGAAATTTTCACATATGACTGTCAGAAAAACAGACTGTCAGCAGCAATACGCCTTACTGATTCTCCAAGCTGCATATTATACTCTGACTGCTAGATATACAGTTTCTCTAATCTGTAAAAGTTTTGGAGATTTTAATGTTCTAATTATGGAAGAAAGGATTTCCTAAAAAAGAAAAAATCTAAAGAAATTGCATATCTACAGCGAATCAAACTATTGAAATAAAGAAAAATGATTCAGAAATTACTAACAAGGAAAAAATGGTCGGGGAAAATAAATAATTTTGATAACTTCATAATGTTGTCTATTTATTTTGACCAAATAACTTAAAAATAGTGGGCTGCAACTCACTTAAATATAGAGGGGTCAACTTGTGGTAGTTGTACTCATGCTAACATCTACTTGACAATCTGAGTTGTCTGATAGGGTGCAGATGCATAGCCCAGCTTATGTGCTTGTATGACTATATGCTGCCTTCTGGAATTGGTATGTAAAGGGCAATAGGAAGACTTTACAAAATACAGCAGGAAGCAAGGTGACTGGGGGAGCAGACCAAATCAGAGTTTTTGAATTTTAGCATTTGAGGGTTTTTAGCAAGCAAATGTTATAACAAATCTAACTGACATATACAACTCCTGCTTTTGTACCAGCATTTAATCTACTTGTTGCCTCTCTGCATAGAGAGGGGAAACCACAGACCTCACAGGGTTTGCTCTGGGCTGAAGCTAAAAGCTGGTGCAAGTCTTTAAGAAGTGATATTCAAAAGCCTGTGAATGAGTCACCTGAGCATGAAGATGAATGGCAATTCACTGCCACGACTGGCACCAGGATTTTAGTGAAATCCTGTACCTGGCTTGCCAACTTCTGATAAGCCATGCTAGAGGTGTTGAACATCTCCAAATCTTATTGGAGATACTCAGCAGCATACATGTTCATATGTACTAATCTTAGCACAGTCCTGCAAGTATAAATGAGAAGTCTGTGATAAAATAAAAAAATGATATTTCCTTCCAGGCTGGTATTGGTTCTACTACAAAGTTACTCTACTACAAAGTTACACAAGTCTGGCTCTGTATTCCTGTGTAGGAGAAAGGGAAGCAACAGGAGGGAATGCTTACTTCTGGCCTCTATGAATGGAAACTGATCAGTAAAGTTCACCATCACAGCCACTGTTGTGAAGGGAGCAGAAACACAGCTGCTTCATTCTTCACTGCTTCTCCACCAACAGTCACAGACAATCTTTGTAGTGTTCCACTCCTTCACAAATAATCACAGTGTTCTGGGGGAGAAAATGTAGAATAAAATGATGAACGTTGTTTCAGCTTTGAAAGTATGGAAGAATATACGGAAAAAGTATAGGTGGGGTAAACAGTTACATAAAATAGATAATCAAATGCAGCAAGATGTTTAAAATATTTATAGATCACAGTATCATTGAGACAGGCAGTAATATTAGATTCATTTGAAAGAGAAGATTTTCTTCAAACATTCTGTCAATACAACAAGGATGACTAAGATGCCATAATTCTGTGAGAAGAGATAAAATTCACCATAAAGTCAAGGTATTCAGCAACTACAATTATAATTATTTGTTTGCTTGTTTGTTTGTTTTTAACATTTGTATTGCATTGGTGCCTTCTGTAAGTAGCTTGTAATCAGGATCGTTGCTTCCCTGCTGGTTACTATATAAATATTTATGAAATTAGTGAAATAATATTTTAAGTCTTCTTTGAAATGTGATTCATGGCCAGATCCAAAGCATATACTATGCACCAAGCCCCAAGAAAGTGACCCCCAAATCCTTTGATTTTGTAATGGGAAGTGAGATTGTTTGACATCTCCAAAGAGCAACACAGAATTTAACCAAATGACTGTGGCAGGATCTGAAGGTAGAGAAACTAATGTAAGAAAAAAGCAATGTATTTTGAGGCACATTGCTCACTTTAATCAGAAGGAAACCTTTTTGACTACTGTCTCTTATGGGCACTTCATAGTTTTCCAGTTTCACAGAGGTCATTCACAGGAACTGCTGTAACTGGTGGACAAGAGGAAAAGCAGCATCGCTCCCCAGTGGACCTGAGTGTCTACTTTCAGCCAACACCCAGCACCATCTACTCTGCAGGGTGGTGAGCTTTCACCATCGTATGGGTCTGAAGTAGTCTGATCTTATAAATTAGCCTGAATTGCCTGAAATCACAGTAATAAAGGGGGAGTGTAATTAGGTATAATTTCCCTATATATTGCAAGAGTGACCTTGGAGGAAGTAAATGATTGGCACTGACAAGATGAAATTGTCTTGTCTCCTAGTCTGTTTGACTTTTACTCAAAGATAATTAGAGTCAGGCTCATTAATTACATAACAAGGTATTACATAACAAGGTATTATTTACATTTTGGCCAGTTACAAACTATCAAATATGAATGCATCCGGTCCCAAAGTTCAAGATACTGGAAACAATAAAAATGAAGGTAATTTATACCAGGGTAAGTGTCTTGTCATGTGCGTAATAACATAGAGAGAACATAACAATTACATGGTCACCTGAACAATCTACACATGCCATGTTTTTCTACCAAGAAGAAATAAATATCAAAAGGTTAAAATAACAACAACAGCAACAACAAAAACACCAATCTGATGGTTATCTAGCATTTCCAAATTTTCCAAGTTCTTGATCTTGAATTCCATGCATGAGTTTGTGAGTGTTCCCATTTCCTCCCTTCCCTCACACCATTTTAAACCTGTGAAGCAATTTGTGCACTTTTAGTTGAAGCAAAGGCCTCCTCGAGGGTTGAGGCTTTTGCCCCATTCCTCGGGGGGTGTCAGTTACAGCAGAACAGCAGGGATTTTCACACAAACCAGCAACTGCTATTTTATATGCTTGGTGATAGAACTTATCACATTCTACAGGGTACATTTTTTGAGTTATCAAGACAGCATTATTCCCTTCAGGAGATCTTGTTGCTCATGAAAGCCAACTGCACAATGTTGACTGAATACTTTATATACTTTACTGTATTCATTTCTGTTGAAAAAAAGGGAAGCAATATTTGACTATTTAAACTGGTAAGATAAATACTAAATTGTTCAAGAAAGAAACGGAATTTGCTTTGTTTAGGCTTTTAAATTCTTAATAACTCTTCCAAAGTTGGTACGAAGCCCAGAATAAAAGTGGGAGGTTGGCTGTAAGTTAGTGCCTCACTTTGCAAAATCAACAACTGCTCTATGAATTGGAGTGTTAGGAGAGCTTATTCTTGCTGAAGATTGACAGGTTATTATCTTGCTGAATAAAAAATGAGCAATCAAATGTGAAAGGAAGCTCTGTACTTGGAATCAAATTCTACGCATCCTCAAGCATGACACAAACTTGCTTAAGTCAATGAAGCCATTTTTTTTAGACAGACTTTTACGTCTTGGCCCTTGATAAGTGCCTACACATAATATGCACTTGTCACTAAGCTCCTAAATGGCTCAGAAAACTAGTAACATGGCAGAAAGCTGTTCACCTGTAGACTGTCAGTCTGAATCTGTCAAACAACCAAAAGTCCCTGCTGCAAGAAATTTTATGCAAAAAATCGAAACAGTACTGAGAATTTTAAGGCTGCATAGTTATATACGCAGATCAGGAAGCGTTGTCACTCATTTTTAATGTGCTCCTTTCTGCTACAGCCTTGCTATTCAGTCTTTAATATCCCAATCACATATCACATTTTAGGGAGTGCAGTGCAGGCATTTTCCCAAAATCTGCAGATATATTTGCTTTGATGAAGAGAAGTCTTTATGCAGTTTCTGAACACCTTGTAAGCTTATTACAGTCTAAGAGAAGGCACTTAAAAATAAGCACACATTTGAATAGCACAGCACATCACAAGCCCTGCCTCATGATCAAAGTTTAGCTGTACTGGAAATGTCTTTACTGACAATTGAGTCAGTTAAAATACCAAAGCTGAAAGGAAGAATACCTGTTTAAACTGTGTGGAAATCAGTCCCTTGTATAGTCAGGAATGTTAGAGTTCAGTAGGTATAGATTAAACAGTTTTTGCCTCATGGGATTTCATTGACTATCACCAAATTAAATGCCTAGGTGCTAGTATCCAGACCTAGATGCTCCTTTAGCATTTTCAATGGCAAATACAACTTATTTGAGCATTACAGATAAAGAAAAATCTCTCCTAAAGTCATATTGCCTTTTTATTTTTCCAAGAATCTCCCCCTTTACAGGTCTCCTGTTTTCCTGAATATTTCTCTTTATTAGCAAATTTCCTCACTTCCCTTTAGCACATGAATTATGGTGTAAAAATCTCCTACAACATGGTGAGGTTTTTTGCTTGTCAAATAATGCAGGATCACTCATCTCCATGAACAGGTTAAAGTTTTGAAGAAGGCTTTGTTTTACCATTGCCCACTGTCTGAATAATCACCTTTGTATGCTCACTATCAAAAGAAACCTAAATGGAAATTCACGTAGTGATCATGTATATTTCTCCTGAGACAGAGCTGGAATTATAATTTGTAGGGAGTCTGATTCTTGGTCAACACTTTAAAAGGATTTGCTATCAGGTCAAGTTTTTCAAGAGTTGTTGGGTTGAAGGCAAAGCTCAGATTTAGTCATACAGCTCTGAAATGAAAAGAACTATTTTTTTTTTTCTTAAAAAATGAGGTGTTAATTATCCTACTAATTAGAACCAAACTAATTAACTTGGAGAGTGATTGAGATCATACAAGAAAAGTTTTAAGGAAAAGCGGTAACAGTGATGCTAAGCCACTGAGGAAACATGCAGCAGAGCACAGTCAAGAATCCCTTACCCACACAAGGGTACTTGGTTTGTGCTCTGTTTGTGACTAAAACTGCTCATGATTGCTCAGGCACCTCCAGAACTTGATGATGAGGCCTGTGGGGATCTGACTGATTTGGCTGCAATGGTGTGAGTGCCTTGTCACCGAGGTCAGGAGGCCTCCTGTGCTGCATGTCCACCAACACCTGTGCTGCTTCTGTGGGCACTAACCTAGGTCTGGGCTCACTCTTCTCTCTTTTTTCTACCTCCTTTTTGCTCTGAAGAAGGAATAGGAGACTATCTCATCCATCAGAGTCTAAATGGAGAGTCACCTGGATATAGAGATAGCTGGAGCACCTCTGCCCATAATTCAGCATCAGCCTGAAAGCCAGGCTGGGAAATAAAGGACTTGAACAGGTTCTGTTGTCTTGGAGCTATTGTTTCACTCTCTGGCAGGGCTGCTTTTAATATTAAAGAAACTAATGACAATTCAAATTAAAAAGAGTGATTAACAGTATGTACCAGCCTAGCGTGCTTACACTCTAAGAAAGCAAGAGACAATAGAGAACTGTCCAAAGCCTGCCTTGCAAAGGTGAAAAAGTTAAGTGGTACAGTAGCTGCTCTAATAATGGTACTTTATACTGCAAAGTGACCCCTGTGTTGGTATTTCACATAAAGCCAAATTCTGGAGAAAACAGAAAGTATGTTTTCTTTAATTTTTAATTTTAATTTAACTAGAAGCACATTTTCTTTGATTTTTGTGGGTTTTTGTTGTTGTTGTTTTGGTTTAATTTGTTTGTTTGTTTGTTTCCCTGGGACATTACTGTGAATATATCCTGCAATGTCATGTCCATTAATATTATTTTCAGATGCAGTTTTGCCATTCTCTTTTACAGGCTTAGGATTAATTTTAATTGGTTTTGCTTCTGCTATTATCTTCAGTTTCCAACCCCATGCCAGCCATACGCCCTTACACATTCTTTCAGTTTTTCTTTTCAAGACAAGCCCTAGCTATTCTATGTCTTCTTTAAATTTTGTTTTATTTAAAATCTCTATAATAAATTTGTTCTGTATGCAGCTTTTGAATATGATATGTATGGCTAAAAATTATTGTTCTTTTAATCAGCATATGCTACAGATATTTATTCATAAAGACAAACAGAAATTAACATAATAGTTTGTTAAAGAAATTGTGTGTGTGTACATCATATATTTGTATACATAAAAGCTTTAGCAACAGACATAGCAAAGGGGTGGGAGCTGCTTTTTAGCACTAGCTGATGTAGTTCAAGCTCCTGTACCGCCTGATGTAGTCACAGGTTCCCCTCCCTCTTCCTATTTGGATGAGGCTGCAACTACCCTTACTGCATGAATATCTTGAGTTCGTTAGGGAGGAAGCCATATCAGGGTAAAAGAAAATCAATAGACCTCTGCATTTCCCCTCTGTACAGATGTGGACCTCATCCATAAAGTAAAAAGGTGACCTTAACATTTTCTAAATTTCAATAAACAAACAAACAAATAAATAAACAAAAACAGACAAAAACCCAAACCCTCTGACCTGGGGAAAACCAGCCAGAAGTTATCTCTCTGTGTAGGCTGTACCTTGTGTTAAGAGGTGTTAAGCAGCCATAGCTTACAGTATTACAGCATCAAGGGTGATGAAGAATTCTGTGATAATATGAAGCCAGCTCATTTGCACACACATGTTAGGGATTTTCAGAAATGGCTCCTGTGTTTGGTTTTACTCATCACAGTCTGTTCAAAACAGAAACAAGCACAACTTTTTCTATTCTTTTACATCTATTGGGTAAATTCCATGTGCTGAGAGCTGATACAGACCTATTAACTTTATTTAGAGCTGGAAAGTCTTTGTCCTTCTTCTGGTGGGCCAATGTGACACACTGCAGTTTGGATAGGATTTTTTTTTTGCCTCTACAAAAACATTAACAATTAATCTGAACTAATGCTGCTGCAGAAATTATTCTAATAGAAGTCCTACACCTGTAGGACTTTTCATATCTTTGAAATACTACACTCACCTACTTGCTCATAGGCAGTGTTTTTGATAATGAGCAGGTATGGGACCGCAGGGATACTCTGTTTAGAACTGCAGAGTATCTGTTTGTCCCATGAAATGAGAAGGAAACATCACCATATGTTTCACTGAAGTGCTAAGAATAGTTAAATGTCTATCTGTAGAAAGAAGATTTGTAAAACTCTAACATTGATTTTCCTAAGGTAAAGTCTTCAGTCTTGGGACAATCACTTTCTTGCTGCTGCTGCTGTCAGTTGTGACGGGGAGTGGTCCTTCAGATTTGCTGGTAGAGGCACCCTGTGCTACTGCTAGGTTGCAGGGAGTTGGTTGCCAAGCATAAACCCACTTTTGCTCATGGTATGCTGGATCTGAGCCATCCAAAAATGAGAAATTCTTGTTAGGCTTCTGGTCATGCTGTCCAGAAATAGGTTTCACTAAAAACCTTGCTACTTAGGATGGCCAGGCACAGAGAATTACAGAGCGTGGAGATCCTGAATTTGTTCCCTCAACAAGGGCACCAGCGATCTCAAGCAATCTGGCAGAGCAGAAAGCTGGGAGCACGCTCTGACCACACTGGACTAGGCACAGAACCAAAACTCTGTCCCTGACTGGTTGGGTGAAAACTTAGCCTCCTCATAACTTAGCCTCCTCATAACAACAGACTAACAAGTAACCCAATGGGACTGGATATATATTTAAAGGCAGAGACTTCAGTGCCTTATAGTCTTGTTGGACTTGTATGTGTTCCTTCTCTAAAGGATTTGCTGGGCAGCTTTCTTGTAACTGGGGTTTTATATCTCCATGGGCTGGTGTTAAAATTGAATGCAACATTTATTCTGACCTGTTTGCTAAGAAATTACAGGCCTGTGGGCTGCATGTGGCTTCGAGTTTGGAGACCGTTCAGCAAATAGGGAATCCTTACTCTTTGAAATGCAAAGCAACCCTTTCACTCGGCTCAGAAAATACTGTACAGCAGTGTTAGTGACAAACAGTTAAGTGTTTAAAGATGAAGGTGTTGATGTTGGCAAAGTGAAATGAAGAGAGGAGGTAGTTCATTAGACTTTCCAAGTTAGCACTTCATTTACTGAGCTTTGCCTTACCTGTTTAATAGCCAGCAGTGATGAGACTTCTCATTTAAGTTTCATACCTTACTGAAGTGTTTTACTTTTTTTCTGGCTACTCTGTGGAATGTGAATTTAACTCTAACCTGAAGAAAGAGGTTCCACACAATATTCTGCCACAATAATGTTTTTAGGTTTATACATACACAGGAGAATGAAAGTCTTTTGACTTGAGTGGAATATTGGCTGAATTATGAAGGATTAAGGTAAAAGGAAAATTCAGCATAATCTACAGCCTTAGGGTCGGCTAGAGTCCAGATTTCCTTGCCTACCCCTTACCTGCTAGAACAGCTTTGCAGTTCACTCTGGAGACCCTAAGCTACTTCTGTAGGAAAGGTCATTGGTATTCCCAGCAACTACACAATCGATATTTCAGGTTGGAAATTAGGAGAAAATTCTTCACAGAAAGAGCAGTCAGGCTTTGGAACGGGTTGCCCAGGGAGGTGGTGGCATCACCGTCCCTGAGGGTGTTTAAGGAAAGTTTTGAGGTGGTACTTAGGGACATGGTTTAGTGCGTGATATTTGTGGTAGGGAGATGATCTTGGAGGTCTTTTCCAACATTAATGATTCTCTAATACTGGTTGAAAATGGACTTACAACTTGGACCGTATCCTTAGGCTCAATATGTGACACTGTATTCTCAAAATGAAGAACTTGAAACTTTAATCACCAAACATGAAAAGGCTATTATTTGCCAAAAACAGGTGGCCATTGCTATCAAACATGATGCTGGCTGGATTGTCAGAATTGCAACAGAAATAGAACAAACTGCTGGACATCATTGGTATGACGTTTTTATGAGATAGGCACCATCTGCAAATGGCATATTGCATCTTGTGTTACATCATATGATCATTGTATTATTGTGTTGTATTTTATTAGTTTTGCTATTAATATGTTTTTATATCCATGTTTATCACTTATCTCATTGTGTTGAAAGCATGTATCACCAACTGTTACCTGATAACCAACTGCCTAGCTAGACTTGAGTGCTCAGATTTTTCTTATGTCTTCATCAAGGCAAGAAGAGCAACTGTACCTATGCTGTCTGAGATGTTGGGTTTGCTAGATATTTGGTCCACAACAAGGGGTGCGTGTGAGTGCACCAGCTCCTGGTCATGCCAAAGCCTGGTGTACACTGGGAGCACTGCCATTAAGTCACAGCAAGAGCAATGTGCAGGCAGGACACAGGGCAGGAAGAGCTAAGGGCCACTCTGCTGCCATTGTCACCCGAGCCTCCTGTCCCCTGCAGCTCTCCTCTCCTGTAACTTTGCATAGGAGCTGTCTGGCAGTCTTCAAAACCCACTAAACTATGGAAATGTGTAGACCAGCCATCCAAGCTGGAAGTATAACCATGCCAGCTTACCCCAAAAAAAGCCTCTGGGGTGGATCCATCAGCTGAGGCTCTCATGCTCACTGGTGTGACACAAGGGATGACTGCATTGTGAGGGAGGAATTTGTGAATTAGTGAAGTGATGAATTAGAGAACTCACATTAGACTCATCTGTACAAAGGGGATCGAGCCCACATTTAATTCTCTTTATAACCTAATGACCTCCTGAAATAAAGTTTAGTTTTCTGAGTATATTGTCCTATAAATTGGAGAGACCCAAATGGGTGGTGACATTTTGACATGTGACAGAGGTAACAAAACAGCAGAGAAAGGGAAAGCTGGCATATTCAGTCCTTAAATTAATGAGTATCTCTGACTGCAAAAGCCCACTATTCAGTGTAGATATGAGATTGATATACCATACATGGCTTAAGACAGCTGTAAATGATTGTAGGTGTAGGGTAACAATTTTATTTATTTATTTTTCTTAAATAGAGAGAACAATGCTCTGGCATTTTGGGAGAAAAATCTTTGCTGGACACCAGATCACCAAAGCCTTTCAGATAAGATTTAGTCTTTTTTTTTTTTTTTTTTTTTTTTTTTTTTTTCGGTCTGTCGCTGTTTCTGTAGGTGTTAGAAGACCTGGCTCAAGACATGCCTTGATCTCAAAAGACCAGGGGTGAAGTAAGGTTACTTGCATTTGTGCTCGTGGGGTGTACTTTAGGTACAATTATTTAATTCAGGTGTTTAAATGTTCACTTCTTTCCTTGTTTTAGCTTAAGAAAATTACCCCTGAAAGAACAGATCCTCACACATGCCTTAGCTTTCTCTGAAGTCCTCTGCTGCTGTAAGATTTTTCAGTTGGTTCCTCCTTTTCTTTCCTAGCTTTGTCCTTATCTAGGGAATTTTCCTCTCCCAAAGGAGACTACAAAGCTTGCTGCATACCATGCATATCTTACATGCTGTCCTGGGAGTCAGCTGCAGAGTCACCCTTTCTGTCTGTTGTCCAGTCAATGAAAATAGATTCTCAGTCCCACAATTACGAATCATAACACAGTTCCTGGCTGTGTCAGCTTACTCTGCTTGCTTCACAAAAACAAAAAGGAAAATGGCAGGGGCAAGGTTTTCAAAGAAAAAGGCTGTGCCACTAGCTAGTTAGTGAGTCAGATAAGCTCATTACAAATCTGCTCAGTAGATTTCAGTGAAAAAATTCCCTTCCCTTCTAAAAAGATGCTCAACTCTACAACTCCTTGGTGTTTAGCAGGAAAGCTGGCTGGCTGGAGGCGGTCTGGAAAAGCTTCATCCCAGCTCTCTAACAGAAAGTATTTTTTCATTAGTAGGTGTCACTTCTCCAGCACTGTCAGTGGCTTTGATTGCTGGGGATTTCTAGAAACAAGAGCGGCAAATGTTTCCCTTCCCCTTATGCTGCCGAGAAAAGTGGCAATTACCAAAATGCTATGTTTAAGGCTCTTGGCTTCTATGTGTGAGGTCAATTGTCGCTCTCTGAGATTGAGACCAGTTCACTTAGATACATCTGGATATATAGGCATTTCAGTTTCAACTGTTGCTGCTGTGTTTGTATTAGGACTACACCAGCAGTGGGTTAAAGCATGGGTGGGGAACACACTCAAGGAACTTTGATTACAAAAGGGATTAATAGTCCTGTTACACAAAATTGGAGGCTTAATTCAAAAGCATGTCAAGCCCGACGCTTGCTTTATGTCTGACACAGCAATAACTCACAATAACATCACTGCTGAGGGTAAGTGAATATGGAATTCACCTGCACCTGCCTTTCCCTCTTATATTTTATTACCTGTTCCTTTTGAACTTCAGGAATTAGTTGGCAGAGAGCTGGTAGCAAGAACAGTAAATGTATACTGAAAGATTGGTGACTATATTCAGTTTCTTTGCACAGGAGGAAATGGCATATATTAGAAGAAGAAATCTGTAGTCCAGTGAGAAAAAAGCAATTGTAAGAGCAAGGAGACAAAGGAGTAGCAACAGAACTGGCCATGGGGAGGTCTGTAAGGTCTGTCTGTTAGTGGTGTGACAGCTCCTTGAGCCCTGCAATGCTGGGCTGGTCCTGCAGGAGCTGAGGCCGGGGCTCCTCTCCCTTTTGCTGACTCTGCCATGGATGGTTATCTCCGACAGAGCAAGCAGCTGAGGGCAGAAATCCTGGAGCAGCCCAGGGAGGCTTGCCAGGTTTCATCTGTCAACGCCTTTGCTTTTCTATTGCATGGATCCACGGAAAGTGGCTAATGAAGGTCTTTAAGTTGCACTTACCATCCTGGAACAGGAAAACTGGTGTGGGGATACACCAATTCTCAGCTGCCTGCAATAGATAAATAAATAAAAGTGAGGAAGTACTCTTTGTGGTCCTAGTGAGGAGTAATAAAGAGTGTGGGGAGGATCTGATCTGACATCTGGTTTGTGTTGTTGCGAGCCATCCCTGTGCATCTTTTCCCTGAGGGCTGGGTTGATCTGAGGGTATTCAGAGCTATGGTTTTGGTTTGTCCCCACTGGGACCTTCAAAGTGACAGTTCATTTAGGTTTTTTGTCTTTGTCCTGGTGCTGATGTCACTAGTAGTTTACACAATGGTCTTCAGAGAGCGAGTAGTAAACACAAAAATGCAATTCATTATCCACAGGAAAGATTGGCTGATGTTTGCGGCACCTTCCCAGGGCTCAGGGGAAACTGATTCAATCCCTTTGAATTGAATCCCAAACCTCCTGCAAGAGTAACTCCACCTGGGCTGCTCCACCCACAGAAATACCGGGCAAACTGTTGAGTATTTCTGCCGCCTCGTGTCTCTAGCACCACAAACATGTCTGACTGGTGGTGTAGCTGTGGGACAGCAGGTCCTGTCACCCCACACGTGGCAGACTGGCTGTTCATGTGCTACATCAGGATAATGCTACATGGTGCTTCTGGGGATCACACACCCCAGGCAGAAGCAGACTTCTGGACACACTGAAAGATGTGACAGCCTGGGAAGGGACAGAAAGAATTTGGGACTGATTGTTACGTGGTCTTGGACACTCTGATGCGATTTCTGCGGTCTTCAAGAGGAAGGACTTTGTACTGTCCTAGCAAACTAGCAAAATGCTCCAACAAAACAGCAAAAACTGTCCTCGTTCTGAATAAAACAAGCTGCAAAACTCTGATTCCTTTAACTGGTTCTTTTTGTAAAAATGTAGCAATAAGTAAGAATTAATTGTGTGCAGGTAGTGATGATGTAAATACTAGAGTTTTAATCCTCTTCTGTACAACCCTCATGGAGGCCAGCTAGCCAGACAAAGTCTGCATAGGACTGATCTGGACAGGAGCCCCAAAACGAGTACGAACAACATCTTACCTGAGTATATTCTGTTGACTTGTCAGCAAGTAACTGTTTGAGGATGGCATTTAACTGCCAGTAAAACTCTTGTAATGACTATCGCACAAAACAGCTCAGTTGAATGAATGATAGACAGTGCTTGGGATTTGTTGTGGGTGTAGCTGCTTCTTCAGCTGATGAGCTTTTCAGAAGCAGCATGCAACTTTCTGTATATTATTTGTTATTCCATTTGAGTGAAGTAGGACCTTAACTTAGGAACAAACTACAGGTGTTATGATGAGTTCCTTTGGCATAATCTGACCCTGAATTAATCTTTATCCTGTCTTTTCTCCCAAAGAGGTGCAATTGTAGATAGTCCAAGATTGACTGCTAACTGTATGGCTGTAAGTTGTCCATGTGTGTGGTGTTTTGGAACATGGTGTAGCTGGTAGATACCTTGAACACTAGTAGTCAGAGAGAGGCTCAAATATTAACTCGTGATTTGGAACTTTTCTCAAGAGGAAGGGACCATGACAGAGAGAGGGTGATGGAAAAATTTATGGTGTTTCAGGGAATGTTAAACATGTTTGTTTGGGATAAGGACATCTTGCCCAACTGATATTTTCAAGTGAAATTCTAATAAGAGGTGTTAATTGGTTTCTGATTCTGTCATATTAATATAGTTTCAACTGTGAAGTATTTCACAATGTTGTTGTCTGACGAATTGCACTTCTGTGCTGGGATGCAGTTGATGCCTTTTGGGAGTTCTGTCTCTGCACTTAGTGGTAAAACAAAAACAAAAACCAAAAAAAAAAAACCTGACGTTGCTTAGGAGTACGTTTCATTGATTTTCCAAGAACACTAATGGAAGGTATATGTCAAAGGCTCAGTCAAAGTTTATTGGTTATCATGCCATGCAAGATATTTCACTAGGGCTTTTATATTGCTTCCTACCTAAGCACCTCAAAGGTTGTAGGGTGATTTTTTTTTTCCCTTTCTATTAGGCAAACTTGAATGGTTTTGCAGGAGTATAAAAGGCTGGGGCTGGAAAAATACAAAAGGGATGTTGCAGAACTGTGCCTGAAATGTTATGTCAAAAGGAAATGTGCTTCTGGAGTCCAACAGTGCAGCTAGTCTTTGCTTTGCACTCTTTATTGCTTCTCCTTCTCAGCCTAGAGAGACCCCAGAGGAAGAGGAGAGGGTTTGTATGTCTTTACCCACTTAATAGAGACATACCCAAAGTGGTTTGTCTAAAGTCCATGGGACTGCAGTGGAAGGAACCCAAATCCCCCTGCTTGCACCCTCAACTTTTTATACATAGGATAGAAGAGAGAAAGCCATCAGTGTGACAATATATTCCAGTTTTGTCTTGCCTTCAGGTCAGGAATAGGTCATATGCACTGCTTGTGAAAAGACAGCAGATAGCAGAATGCTGAGACTTTTTTCTTCAGTTTTCCCAGGTGGGAAAGTGAGCTTGAATTTTGTATTCAATCCCTTCTTCTCCAGGCAGCATCGTGGTGGCATTTGTCACACTTCAGGGTAATACAGCGACTTGTTTATCTGCTGCAGCGAACCCTGCTGAGTCCTCACTGGAGTGGAATTACACGCTGGATGGCAAGTTGGGCTGCAGCCACATTACTGAACATTTGCTAAAATTTCCCTTGGTTGTTGCCCTCAATCTAGGTCCCACCAGTGATAGCAGTGTTGGGAGCAGTAACACCAAAAAAATTTTTGGAAGTTGGTGGCTTTTTAACCAGATTGATCTAGCTGGAGGAAGCTAGATGCTGTAAATATTAGCCTGAGCTCATGTTGCTTTCCCTGTTCTGGCAAAGCTTGGGTTTATTTTTATTGAAGGTGTGGGTAGGGTAACAAACTATTCTACTCCCACCCAGCACCAGACTGCCATTTATTCAAAACTTATACGGAAAGAGATCGATCACAGTGTCTGGATTCCTCAGGGTTTTCAGTGTTAGGCTTCAGGAGCTGGCGAGGAAGGCTGCCATAGTACCATTTTAATGCATTTGCCCTCTTTGTGTCAAATGCTGTGCAGATACGGAGGAAAGTGTTTGTCCTGGTGCGAAGCTGGGACTTCTGCTGGCACAGCACTAAGCAGGGTAGCTCAGACAAGAGGGCATGCGGGGTGAAGAACAGCTACAGCAAACAGTTCCTGCAGCAGAGAGGGGCTGCCTCCTGAGGACATGGTGGATTTTAATTCTTGTTTTCATAACGCAAGTTTGAAATCTGTAATTTAGCCAGGATTAGGGGCAGGGAGTTTCACTGTCCATAAGTGAAATAATAACCTCGCATGGCCTCACTCCATGGTCTTCAGGAGATCACAGTCTGATGTCCTGCCATTCATGCCATGTGTAATTTATGTCATCAGGGGAATTATTTAGACAGAGGAAGAGATTTTAATTAGAAGGGCAGAATTCCTTCGGGATAAAAATGGCTATATATTACTGTCAAACTTTCCTGTCTTGCACTGCAAAAAAGCAAATGTGGATTAAATATTTCATATGAAGTAACAGAAATTATATAGCTAAACAAAAATAAGATGCATTTCTTCTTGGTGTATTTCAGTCAATTCCTTACTGGGAATTTGCAAACCCACTTCTCCATCACTCATACATGCACAAACCCCATCCCACTGCCTTCATTGTGTCCTCAAAAGTCCTGGGACTTGCAAGAATGGATCATGGAAGTGGGCACACCAGGTGGGGACAGTTTGTTTCAGTCTCTAGCATACTGTATAACAAGTGCCGTGGACACTCACTAAACCTTGCCTGTTTCACTGTGGCTCTGGGTTCTTTAAAGCAGGTGCTAAAAAAAGACACAAGGGTGGAATATGGAACTTGATCCTGTGTGCCCTCCATTCCCCTGGAGGTGGCAAGAGAGACTCAGGGGAACTAAAACATAAATAGAGTTTTTTTGCAAGGCTCACAGTTAATGTGTCTGTATGATAAAAGGGGGGTGAAAAGAAGGAAGGAGGTATGCAAAGCTGATACTGATGGAAACCCTATTACTTAGGCAATGTTATTCAAGAACAAATTATCTGTGAGAAAATATGACACTTGTAATGTAGCCAAGGCCTTTGCAAGCTGTGGAGCCAGCTGCATAGACTTGCCTGAGGCACTGACTATGCCATCTGAGCAAGTTACAAGGAGATCTCTATTTCAATAAAGAGGAAAAATAATAGTGGTTCATGAATATTAGGCACTCTGTGTCCTGCCAGAATGTTCTTTTTTCATATCAAGGGTTTGATTCTTCAGAAGAAGTACTTTTTTTGTCCCCTTTCAGAATGCTGACCAATTCAATAGAAAGAGAGTGTAGGAAGCAAAAAACATTCTCATCCATGAAGTATCTCTGCAACAGAGCTCTCTGGATTACCCTGTGTCTCAAAGACTAGTTCATGGGGACATAGTGTGTGATTCAGCCCTGAACAGGATGAGATTCCCTTTGCCAAACTACAGGCATCTGCAATGCCTACATCCAAGCTAGCTGTCAACTCACCCTATAATACTCAATGGAGAGAAATAAATAGCTACACAGGACTGCTACTGCTAAAGTGTTTCAGATGTCAATGCACTATAAGGTGATTGGTGCCTGAGGAATGCCTGTTTCTTTCTCTTGACAGTAGAGACATCTTCAGGTGCCTACTGTAAGGTTAGGGAGAGTGAATTCCACCATGAAAGAATACGTAGTTTTTAAAAGGTTAGCTCACATTGTCTGAACAGATACAAGACATCCAAGTCTTGTCTTCTCAGCTTTTCTCCTTTACATTTTCTGTGATAGATTCTCAGTTTTCCACTCAAATCAGTTTTCCACCAGAACATCTCTCAAATGTTTCTCCCGCCCTTCCTGCACCTGCAGACAGCACAGTACCTGGCTTCTGGCTCTCAGCACCTCCCCAGTGGTGCCCTGCCTATCTTGGGCAGCCCCTCAACCTAGGCTGGCTGACTCTACAGGTGTCTTACATATCACAAGGTGAGTTCTGCTCTGATGTCCCAATGTGTAACGTTGATAAACTGGGATGACAGTGCAGCTGGTCAGGATTTTTCTGATGAATATTCCTTGCTGGAAAACGACTGTTCATGGAAGCAAGAAGGACTGGTAGGAGTACACTAGTTCCAAACACATTTTTCAAGTGAAGCTTTTTGCTGTGTGATACTGGGAGAGACAGAGGGCTTGGTCACCTAATACAAATAACCTGGGTTCATGTCCTAGGAGTATTCTGTTTAGATTTGGGGTTGGACTTCTCTCCCCCACGTGTGAAGTGTCCACCATCAGCCATTCTGGTGAGTGTGGAAAAGGGAAAGAAATATATATATATATATATATTTCTTTTTTCTTTCTGGAAGACTTTGAGGGGTCTTAGCACCATTCAGGTATGAAATGAGGACAAATGTTACCTTTTAAAATATGAAAGAGAAAACTGTCCTTATCCAGGACACCTCATGAAAGAGGCTGACAAATTTAAAAACACCTGACTTTTGCTAATAATACAAGAGTGATGACCAGGGGAGTTTTAGGTTTGACTTATGTGAATGGATTACCTTTAAGAAGTTGGTTTAATAAAAAATTGTGATGACAGTCTGGATAGACTCAGTTCCAGGTGAAATATAGTTTACGTGTTTTACATGGTTACCTTCTTTGCTGCAGCAACCCCAGGCTGTGGAAAGTCTTCATGAACTGAACGGAAATGACACTGGGAAAGTAAAGGAGAGATTCTGCAATAACTTCAAGTCTTTTTTTTTTTTTTTTTTCCAGGCTGGGGACATGTACTGTGAGGACACGTACTGTGTCTGACACACAAAGCCCTGCAGTGAGTCCCCACCGAGCTGGAGGTGCACACAAATGCTGGCGATGCTTCCTGTTGCTAGAAATATGCCCGACTTTAGATGACTGGAACAACTGTGTTTGTATTTAAAACACTGCCTTGCCCCAGATAATTCAAGTGCTGTAAACTGCCCTTGGGATAGATGAGGTGAAATACTATAGCAGTGCAGGTTTTAGAGTCTGTCTTTTGTGTGTGTGTATGTAAACTTGCTAGTGACCTTATTGTGTGTGGTAGGTAGCCAGTAGCCACTTCAGTTAGCATTCAGTGCTGTAATTTAGCTATAAATAGCCTTGCCAGGATCAATAATTCACCTATTGATCTTTTACATTTGTTATTTGAAGGATGCCTAGTGTGTAAAATTATCTAGCAGATTGTTTGGATGGCATCCTGTGAGATCACTGTCTACTTCCCAAAAGGTGAGGGAGGCATACATGACACAGCTGTTGGGGGAATTGCTTGTCCCCCCCTTGTCCGTGGCTGGCCAGACCCAACAGCAGGGGATTGCATGCTACCCTCACCACTATTGATTGTAGCCAGCGCTGTGCTCTCTTTGAGTACCCACTGAGCTGTATAAATGTCCAGGGCTGACCTACGCTGTTCTCTGCTTAGAGGCAGAGAGACCAGATATGTCTTTCTGAGAACTTTATTCACTGGTCAGTGTGGGAGATCTGGAGGTGCGGGGTAACAGCATCTGCCGCCCTGAGTGCATGAATGTCTGGATGAAGGACAAAAGGCAGGTGGCAAATTAGGACATGAACTTCTCTCTGCGGCACCCACAGCCAGTTCCCTGTGTGGCCAAGAGACACAGCCAATCACTGGGAATTGGTACCTCCCCCTCATCCTCTCTTGCACCCACCCACAGTCTGTCTGTCCTTTTTGCACACCCTTTCTAACGTCCTCAGTGACATTAAGCGTAGAAACATTGAAACATGCTGATGAAAGGCCTGTGAGGAAGACCCACAGTGACAGAGCTGGAGCAGGATGAGGGGTGGTGCGTGGTGCATCTGGCTCCAGGCTGCTCCAGCACTGGGACCCCAGCTGCGTGGGCAGCTCCACACCCAGGCCACCTAATGGCACCCTGACCCCATCTGAATTTTATCTTCCTTGCTTCTTGCTGGATGAAGGAAAGCAGCTTCCGCGCTGATGTTGCCATGCCAGCTGATGCTGTTCACATTCACCAGCTAAGGACATGGCTGTCTTCTGCTCATTCCTCAGCACCAGGAAAACCAGTCTCCCCAGGACCCTTCCTTCTCCAAGCTCAAACCAGGAAACTAGTGGTTAAGAAAAAATAAATTTGAAGCTGGGAAATACGTTAAGTGAAAGGAAAAACAGATGAAGAGTATCTAAACTCCAACTGCAGCAAGTCTGTATTCCTTGTCCCAGCTTCCTTCCAAACACCTTTGGAAACATGCCTATTTCATGCAAGCCGGATTTGTATTTCAGGGAATGCATGTGCACTACTACTACGCTATAAATAAGTCTGTTGTAACAGGTCCACAGGCTGAGCTCATCCAGCTCCTCTGAACCCTCCTACCCGTGCTTCTTTGGATATGCTGTTGGGTTTGCACTGCCAAATTCAACAAGGAGCCTGACCAAAGCAAAACTCACCAGCCCTATGTCTCAAAGACAGAAAATTGAAGTCAGGTCTACTTGCAATACTTCTGTTGTTTAAATAATGCTGCAGTCCTACATCAATTCAAATGGGATTTTTTTTTTCCTTTTTTTTTTTTTTTTAAGTTTGACATATCATTTCAAGTTCTGTCAGTTATATGGAAGTAAGTCATATGGCCTTGCACTCATGAGAGAATACTGCTGTATTGGCAGTAAGGCATATCTGCTTTTTGTTTGTTTCTTTCTTTATTTTTTCTTTTTAAGAGCAGAAATTCTGGATTATTACAGCTAAATTTCTAAATTCTGAGGTATTTCAAGAAATCATTAATTCAGGAGTTCAGAGATTTTTCATCTCCATGCTATGTTTTGGACCATGAATAAGGAGACTTACAGTGACAAGTTTAAGGTTCTGTTTGCATGCATGTTGTAGGCTAAAGAATAGGCAGTTTGGTAGGAATGCTTGCTCTCTTCAAAGATGGTTTTGGGGACATTTTTAATGCTTGGAGTGGCAAAAAAATCAAATTTATTACAGAAGCCAACTTGTGATTACACAAAACTTTGGAAAACAATGAACTTGTTTTCTGGCTGTTTTTTGCCATGTGAAGCATCAGCATAATAAAAAAAATGTGGAGTTTAACAGGTTATGCTACTCTCCATGCATTAAGTCTTCCAGGCTAAAGAAGAAAATCAAATCTAGTTCTCCAGACAAACAATCTTTCACTGTTTTTACCTTTATAATCATCATTGGTGTGTAGGCTGGTATTTGAAACAAAAGTAAGAGTTAATTTAGTTTCATGTTTGTATTTTGTTCAAAGGCAGAAAGGTGTCCATCATTAGACATCTTTTAAATATCCATGGGAAGTTGCATCATGTCAGTTCGGGGTCAAATTTTACATTTTTAGACAGTAAAAAACCTAATATAAGGGGTTTCTAAGATTTTCTTTCATAACTTGTTTAAGTAGTTTATTTCAAAGTGTCCCTTTAAGTATTTACAACACAACTGCAATGTAGGTTTGCTGCCTGACAACAAAACTGACTGAAATACAAATGAAACTGCCACCATTCAAGTTGAGTGAAACATCAAAAGAAAGCAAATGACACAAATGATGAAAACCAAGTTAGCTTTTAAAGAGTTCCCATTATTGTTGATCTAACATGCTATTCAAGCAGGTGGTTTCGAGCATCTTGTATTCTCCATCTTTCTGTATATATTTGATATTTATTATCTGTAAAATCCTTGTCTGTAAGATCATCTTATTGCATTTATATAACACCCTGCACAGCTGGGTTCTGATCCAAGTCTGATTCTACTGAAAATTGTAGTGATGTATCTAACAATAATAATTGCTTGTGCAAGGCATGGTGAGAAATATGTTCTTAAGCACCTTTTCTACTAAAAAAAAAAAAAGAATTCTCTTGTATCCTCAATCAGTTTATAGTAGTATTAATATTTTATAGTAGATGAAGGGACCCAGACAGGCTGGAGAAGTGGGCCCATGTGAACCTAATGAAATTCAACAAGTCTAAGTGCTGCACCCGGGTTGGGGCAATCCCAGACGTGAGCACAGACTAGGAGAAAAACTCACTGAGAGTAGCCCTGCAGAGAAGGAATGGGGTTCTGGTGGATGAAAGGTTCGATATGAGCCAGCAGTGTGTGCTTGCAGCCCAGAAGTCCATCTGCATCCTGGGTTGCACCAACAGAGGTGTGACCAGCAATTTGAGGGAGGTGGTTGTCCCCCTCTGCTCTGCCCTTGTGAGGCCCCACCTGGAGTACCACATTCAGGTTTGGAGCTCCCAGCATAAGAAAGATGTGGACCTGTTAGAGCAAGTCCAGAGAAGGGCCACAAAAATGATCAGAGGGCTGGAGGACCTACTTCTCTTGTGAAGAACGGCTGAGAGAGCTGGGGATGTTCAGCCTGGAGAAGAGAAGGCTCTGTGGAGACCTCATTGTGGCCTTTCAATATATAAAGGGGTCTTATGAAAAGGATGGAGAAGGAATGTTTACTCAGGTAAATAATGATAGGACAAGGGGGAATGATCATAAACTAAAAGAGAATAGATTTAGATTAGACATTAGGAAGAAATTCTTCTCTGAGGGTGATGAGGCACTGGCACAGGTTGCCCAGAGAAGCTGTGAATGCTCCATCCCTGGAGGTGTTCAAGGCCAGGCCGGATGGGGCCTTGGCCAACCTGATCTACTGGGTGGCATCCCTGCCCATGTCAGGGGGGTTGGAGTTAGATGATCTTCAAGGTCTCTTCCAACCCAAGCTATTCTATGATTCTATGATCTGTATCATCCTAGCCTTTCTGAAAGGAAGAGGGAAAGGAAGAGGGTACAAGGAGTCTGGATTCACTGTACTCAGTGCAAGCAGCAGTGACTTTTTCAGTCACAGTGTGGTAGAAATGATAGCTGCAGCTATGAGATTGGTCTGATAAATCTGTTCAGTCAGTTTTGCTACCAAGTCACTGCAAAATAGCCAAAGCTTTTACTCTGAGGATTGAAATAAAGACTAGAGCTCTCTTTGAAATAGGCTGCAAAGGGGATGCAGCTCCACTCCAGCAAGAAATCTGCTCTGTTTCTTTCCTAAACCTTACCCTCACTCTCACCTACGTCACTCTGAGTATGCTGCTTTGACTTCAGAGTACACGGGGATGTAAAAGATACTTTGAAGGAAGTATTTAAATAAAGGATGAGGCTCATTGTGAGAGACTGTGACAGACTTAGCTAGACATCTGCCTTCGATAACCTTTGCTAGAGAGGGCAGTACCCTGCTGCCTTCACTGATGCCTTTGATGCAGGACCACGTGAGAAGTGGTCCTGCACTTGGAGAGAAGGGCTGAAGGACTAGCTATATGAAGACAACTGTGGGTTGTGTTGGAAGGATCTGTGTCAGACCAGAAAGGGGTCCTGTTTGCAGTTCTGGCTCCGGTCCTGTTTTATCTGTTTGTTAATGACCTTGTCACAGAGAGCAGTTGTTTGCTAATAGAATTTGCTGACAACATGTTTTTAGGACAGAGATGAGTCCTACTGGAAAAAAAAAGGGTATGACTGTGGTAAATAGTGAAGTAACAGAATTAGGGTTGAATTTAACGCTACAGAGTGCAAGCTCATGGGTTTAGGAAAAAATAACAGTAGTTTCTTTCAATATGACAGGATTTCATCTGTTGAAAACTACAAAGTAAAAAAAGCCAGGAACATCTATTGTGGTAATGGGGGAGAAAAAGCACTGAAGATACTGAAATATATTAAATAGTGCGTTTACAGCAGATATTTCCATATGGATTAACTCCAGAGGGATAAATTCCAACATGTATGACCTTCTGCAAGGCACTGTTGAGACTTTCCCTGCAGATTGTGTATTGTGCTGGTCATGCATAATCAAGAATTATCAACTCATTTTATAATACTTGCAGAAAACAATATTACTGTGACATTAATGATATTTACAAATGTATTAAAAACATGTTACTTAGTCTAGCAAAATGAATTGCTTTCTGGGAATGACTCAAGGCTACAAAGGACAGGGAGGGAAAGAAATACTTAAACTAAAGAGCAATGCTAAGACTGCAATAAATGTATATATAGATCAGAAAGAAGTTCAAAATGGTCAGAGAAATGAAGATTTGGATATTCTAATAGGGGTAGTAGGGCCAAAAGTCCTACCCCTTGCTCCTCAATAGCAGTGTTTGATAAAGATATGCAAAGACTACAGTGCACAGAATAAAGATTAATCACAAAATATCAAATGTGATTTCACTGTGGTTCCATTGCAAGAGCTGCACTGCCACTTCATAGCTGGTTTTGCCCCGAAGTACCACCAAGATGGGTTGTCTTGAAGAGATCTAAGAACGGTGCTGTTCTCAGAATTTCATGGCAAGAGCAGGGAAAGGAGTGAGGCTGATACACCAAAAGCACAAATAAAGTGCCCAATTACATCAACAAGTGATGTAACCGGACACATCTCCATTGGCTTGATGGAGCTACACCCACCTAAACCAACAGAGAACTTCTGCTAGCTATTAGCTGTGTAAGGCCCAGAACACAGTGTGCGGTTGATTTGATTCTGCCCAGAAAAGGGCAACAGTATACATATACAACACATCTAGCCTAACAATGGTATCTTGTTGGAAACTGAAACATGGATTATTAGCCAGCCTCAGGGTTCCAACAGGATATATTTTTTTAATCTAGCCCACTCATCTCCTCTTCACTAACAAAACAGGCAGAAAAGATCTCTTCATCATGTCCAAGGCCAGACCCCTCCAGACATCCTGCCTTTCTTAAAATAACTGTTGTTGTACCCTGATTAAGGAAGTTTATCTTCTCCAGATCCCGTTACACACAGTCCTTGTGTAACCCAATGCACAAATGCGTATTAACTGTTACTTTTGTATATGTACCTGAGAGCAAGTGTGTGTGCGTGAGTGGGCACACTAGTCTCTATAACAATTTTATTCCGTTAATGATATAAATGATAGAACAGTAGCTGGGTTCGGCCAAATAAACAGATTTGAGAAAATGATGGGAAGGTAGAATGGCCATACACTCAGATGTCATTTTGCTCACTGAACTCCCCTTATCTGGCTAACAAGTGTACAAATCTACCTTATTAATGGACATTTTCCTTCAGATCCAACCATGAACTATTAAGGAATAGCAGAAACAAAAGCTGGTTTCATTACTGATCAAAAGCTGGTTTTATTCTGGGGTCAGATTTATGATTATCAATGTGATTCTGAAGGAGCACATGCATGTTGTGTGGTTATGTGTTGCAAGGAAAAGGGAAGTTATCACAGGGCAGAAAAGGCTCTACTTTGGAGAGCTTTGAGGTTTGGTTGGCATGAGTTATGAATTGAGGAACTTCTTACAAGTGGTCTCCTCAATATATTTTTCTTATATTTTTATTTGGAAAAATTTAAGAAACTTTACCTTCTAATTAATGAAGGATGCCATCTGGAAGAAGTAAAGAAAATGCTTTTATTTTTCTGTCACGTTTCTAAATTTTGTTATGAACTTACAAGACCTTACAGGTATGAAGACAACATAGATAACGTCACAGATTAAGATGCATAATTATTATTTTGATTAATTTTGATATTAAAATGAACTTGTACAAGATAAATGACGTTATTAAGTCAAGTTGATCTGGAAGTGAAATACAGAACAATAAATCCAATCATAAGATCTTTGAAACTGAAGGATTTCTTTTAAAGTTTGTTCACCTCTTTGCTTTGCTTTGCTTTCCTTTTCTCATCTCTTTTCTTTTCCTTGCCTCTCTCTTTCTTTCTTTTTTTTTTTTTTTTTTTTAATATACATATGTCATGGTAAAAATAGAAATTTTAAAACCTGAATAGAGTACATATAGCAAGATATAGCAATTATTACACTTTTTCCAGGACCAAAGGGTAAAAAAATGTACTTGGAAATGTCATATTTACTAAAATTATTAGCTCTAAAATAATTATTTGCCTCAGTTGATAACTCATGATTACTGGAGGAGTGGCTGTGTAAATACAGTTTACTCCATCTACCACTGTGCAATAACATTTAATCTGTTTCACAGTTCCTACTTAAGAAGTCACTAATAGAAACACACAGCTGCCTTGAATTTTACTATTTTCAAATAGCAAATTTAGCCCTCAGACTTTTTCTAAACAAACAGGAGGCATATCTATTCTCAGGGAATTGACAGACTAATACTAATGCATTTGAAAATACTTTATACCTGAATGGTTATATCTGCCATTGCTGTGACTCAGGGGCAATAAAACTTCCTTTGCAGCGCTGCGATGGTGCATGTTGGTCACTCGCTATGTTCTGTCACTCACAGCTGTGCTGACTGAGAACAAGAGAAGAATTCTGCTCATTTCATACACTATACATCACTTGCTTATTTAGCCTAAAGCACCACTCCTTACCATCTGGGAGGCTGCATATGTCTAAGGTCACTTAAGGGAATTCTGTTCCTTATTAATGAAAACTCTTTTGAAATAAACCCACCATGCATAGAAAAGAGTTAAGCAAGGTTATGAAATCTCAAAATATGTGTTCATCCTTTTCTTCTATCTAGAAGGAAAAAAACATCTTACAGATTTTTTTTTTTTTTCCTTCCTGGGACTTTGGTGCTCACTTCATAAACCTCAAATTATGATCACACTTTGCTATATAGGTGAAAAGCTGTATCTTCAAATGACGTACATTACGGAGCAGCTCAGCACTCTCCACATTTAATTCTGACAGGCAAGAGCAGGTGGATGCCACGCAGCGTAACCTTGGAAAGATGACCCCACATGACTATTAATTTACATTTAATAGTTGTAAGATAAAGTAAGGGTTAATTAAGGAACTTCTAGAAGGGACACAGGATGTTCAGGTGAAAGGCGGAGCAAGGAATGTGCTGACGCAGAAATAAACCAGCTGGTTTATGTTGTTATTTTATTTTTTTCTTAAGACCTTCAAGTGAATGGAAATCTTTACAGTAAAACGTGCTCTGTGATAACCTGAGGATAATGTCTCTTTTGAACGCCAGTGAATTAAATTATGAGTGTCTGAGGCACTGTTGCACCATAGCATGCTGTGAGAGTATTTGTCTTTTAGAGGCTAGGGCAGTGCCATGTAGACAGAGCGTGTAAACAGAGCACAACACAGGCACACTTTGATGTACTTTGTATTACGAAACTTTGAAAAAAAGTATTTTTAACTGCAAACAGGCTTGAAAAATTGGACAGGACAAAAAAAAAAAAAGCCAATAACAGTTTTCTTCACTTCCTTTTCTGCCATTTCTTTTCTGCCTTTGAACATCCATGTTTCTCAGTATCAGAGTAAAGAAGATTAAATATTCTTGTGTAGTAGAATACTGCTGATGCAGCTTGTCTTTTGTGCATCATATCTGCTCATCTATTTTGCTATTAACATCATCAGCTAAAGACTTTATACTTGTAGAGGAAGAATGAGTTTGCTTTGCTTTGACTCTGTCTATTTTGTTCGATAATGAACTACTAAGTTAGTAAAAATATAAAGAAACAGTAAGCCCTGATGTAGAAGAGACGTTTCTGTGTGTGGTATTCTGTGTCTGTGCAGTTTTATTTTGTTCTGTTAAGAATCAATAATAAATGCACCTTCCCAGGAAGTGGGAAAGACTTTACTTATTAGCCAGTGACTCGGATGATCTTTTATTGAGAACAAGCCTAGGATCTGCTAGGCTGTGGTTTCTGCCTTTCTGATAAATATCTTCTTCCCTTTCTCATTTGTTCCCAGGCACTGCAGCCCTCCACATTGCACCATCTGGACTGCAGACGCTGATTCACTTTGTTGGAAGTAAGAGATACTCTTGCTGTTACAGGCAGAACCCTCCTGGTCTTCTTCGAGTGCATCTGTCAGCTGACATTTCTGCTCCTGTATTCCTCTCTGGTGGAACGTCATAATCCATCTAGTAAGACCGACTTCCTCATTGGCACAATTGTGATTTTTTAACTGTGGTGTTGTAATAGGCACAGTGGGGCTCTGCACCTGAAAGTCTTCCTTCCCTAGGGGATTTCAAAAGTGTGGAGAGTGATTCAAAAACACCTGAGTCACAGTCAAAAAAAAGTTCATAGTTATACTTCCTCTCACCTAAACCTTCATCTTTCCAGACACGCCCTATTAAGAAAGTCAGACCTGTTAGCTCACAGGTCAGAAACAGTGCTCTGCTCTGCTGTGATTTCGCCTTTCCCATTGTGCTTCCTCACGGACCACTGATTGCTCTGGTATTTATTCCCAGCTTGGTAATGTATTTTATCCTTTTTTGTTCCTTTGCTCTCTCTTTGTTAGACTGTTGATTTTTCTTAGTTAAAGTTTGGTGCCAAAATTTAATTCAGATATTCATGTGAAGGTTTTCAGTATTGTCGTGTTTCAGGTATTGGGCAGTTGGACAGGTTGACAAACACTCTGAGCTGGTGTCTGTCAGGCGCCCAGACTAGACATTGCCTTGCCTTATGCCTTCAAGGCATTTGAAAGAGCATGAACATCAGCACTTCCTCAGTTCCCAGACTATCTGGATTTTCTTCTTCCCTGGGAGATGGTGGGCAATGCCATTGTCTTCACTTATGTTGAGTATTGAATGAAAAATAGTTTTAGGCAAAAATAAGTAGCCTTGCAGTCACAGATCTGAGGGAACTCTGTGCCTGGGAGCAGAGGGAAAAGCAGCATAGGTAGTGCATCTTGCGGTATGGTTAAGTTGCTCGGCCTTCAGCCCCTGCCTCCCCACCAGGACCCCAGGAGGCTGACTGAGAGCAGAACAGTAATGCCCAGGAGGCCCCCATGCACACCACCATTTGCCAGCCTAATGGGGATTTTCCTTATATGTGTTTTTTTGAGACGGGACTCTTTTCCTCATCTGTGTATCAAATTTGACCATTTGACATTAAATCTATGAAAGCCTAAAGAGTGAATGTGTTTCCTAGACCTTGTGGAAGTAGCGGTAGCGCAGGGACTACCTCTTCCATCCATCCTAACATCAGTATTATACAAATAAGCATTGGCACGGTGTATTTTTAGCCAATATTGAAAAGTCTCAGAACTTTTGATAACATAAAGAGTCAGTTATTGCTTCAAATTCTACAGAAAAAATATATATATATTTTTTTTGGTCTTTGAAATTATTTTTTTTCTTTCTCCTTGTTTATCTTTCCCCTTTCCTCTCCTCTCCTCTCCTCTCCTCTCCTCTCCTCTCCTCTCCTCTCCTCTCCTCTCCTCTCCTCTCCTCTCCTCTCCTCTCCTCTCCTCTCCTCTCCTCTCCTCTCCTCTCCTCTCCTCTCCTCTCCTCTCCTCTCCTCTCCTCTCCTCTCCTCTCCTCTCCTCCCCTCCCCTCCCCTCCCCTCCCCTCCCCTCCCCTCCCCTCCCCTCCCCTCCCCTCCCCTCCCCTCCCCTCCCCTCTCCTCTCCTCTCCTCTCCTCTCCTCTCCTCTCCTCTCCTCTCCTCTCCTCTCCTCTCCTCTCCTCTCCTCTCCTCTCCTCTCCTCTCCTCTCCTCTCCTCTCCTCTCCTCTCCTCTCCTCTCCTCTCCTCTCCTCTCCTCTCCTCTCCTCTCCCCTCCCCTCCCCTCCCCTCCCCTCCCCTCCCCTCCCCTCCCCTCCCCTCCCCTCCCCTCCCCTCCCCTCCCCTCCCCTCCCCTCTCCTCTCCTCTCCTCTCCTCTCCTCTCCTTTTTTTTTTTTTAATCATGTCTTTAATCTTTAGATCTTTAATCCTTTATTAATGGGATTAATAAACCTGAAAACCTTCAAAGGCTGGTGATAAATCTCTAGGTTTTCTTAAGCATAGCCAGAGAAAAGAATCCAGTGGTGAAGAAGAATTTGACCTAAGACTCTGAGGATGTAGACACACAAAGTAATTGGCCTGAAAATAACTTAAAACAATTCTGTCTGGGTATATTATATTCATCTTTCAATGGATGAACTGTAGCAATTCCAACAGAAAAGACAGAATAAATATTAATATTTTTGCCAGCAATAAGTTTATAGATGAACTCTAGCTGTACAAGAAAACAATGTATTTACAGGAACAACAACAACAAAAGACAATACCACTGTGTCTTTTAACTTTAAAAAGAGTATTTTTCATTTAAAGTTGTTAAATTTGATGATAGGCATTGGATTCCTAAAATTCCAATTATTGTTAAGAATCCTTCAAAGAACAACAAGTGCTCATCTAACAAATCTTTGAAACATCCCAAAATTCCTGGAATATCTAAAATTATGTAATAATTTGGGAAGAGATTTTTCTTAGTCTTCACAATCCAGACAAGGCATAGAAAGCTCTTTCTTTCTTATCTCAGGTTAACAAATAATTAAGTATATGTGAAAAGGATTAAGCTGATTATAAAGTGAACATATGAATATGAATAATATATATACATATAAAATGATAAATATTTATGTGCATATGATCACTGGAAAAAAAAATCTGAAATTGAAAAAGTTATTTCAACAAGGAGAAAAATTAACTACATTTATCAGAACATGCAGGGAAACATCCAAAGAAATAAAGAAAATCACTTAATAAGGGGTAGAAATAGCTTTAATAATTATTACTGTGAATCTTGTGAAAATAAAAATGTTTAAAAATTGTACTTGTAAAACTTTTGTGTCATAGAATCAAAGTACTTACTACTAGTTTTCTGGTTGAAATCTATCTCCAATGTGTATAGAAGGACAAGGGATTAAGTTCAGTGACAAGTGAATTAGGAAAGCCTTGGCATGCCATTTGCTTCATTTGTATGAACTAGAAGTTGACAAACAGTGCAATAACAAAAATTGACCTAAAGGAGACGGGACATTCGTTTTTGATAGGAAAAGAAAAAGGAAAAGGAAATGTTGATGCATAACAGAAAGAAGAACTTTTAAAAACCCGCCTGGAAAGCAAACTCACTCTTTCATTTTCTCTCTAACTTTGTCAGATGTGTGAAAGATGCTTGATATCTCAAGAGGCAGAGTCCTGCTGCCTCTGATGCTGCTGAGCCCAGGGAATTCAATGGCACCCTGTGCATCCCTTAATATCATGTCACAGATGAAAGTAATTAAAGCAACACAGATTTATGGTGTGGTAGAAAGTAATGAAGACAGCAATATGTGCTACTGCATCAGGTGTGGATTCCTGCAAAGCAGTGCAGAAGAAACCCGAGCATGCTGGTGCCAGTGGTTATTGATTCAGGGGCAGGTTGTCTCAAGGACTGGCCTTGTCCTGCAGGAGTTGCGGTGGAGCAGCTATACACTGTCCAGCCCCGAGAACATGGGCTTAGCTAGAGAGATCAGTGAGCTCAGACAAGGTTTTGCTGCTTGATATTACCCTCCGAGGTGCTGTCCCCTCTAGTTCTTTAATTGTCTGTAACACTTATTTTCCTTCCTAAAAGAAATGGTGGCATTACCAAAAATGCCCTTTAGGTACAGGAAGGCTGCTGTACGGTCTCCCTGGTGCTTTCTCTTCTCCAGGCCGAACAACCCCAACTCCCTCAGCCTGTCTTCATAGGAGAGGTGCTCCAGCCCTCTGATCATCTTTGTGGCCCTCCTCTGGACTCGTTCTGATACTTCCATGTCCTCTGTGTGCTGGGAGCCCCAGAGCTGAACACAGTGCTGCAGGTGGGGTTTCACAAGAGCAGAGCAGAGGGGCAGAATCACCTCCCTCACCCTGCTGGCCACGCTACAGGATACAGTTGGCTTTCTGGGCTGAAAGTGCACATTGCTCATGTCCAAATTTTTGTCCACCAACACCCCCATGTCCTTCTCCACAGGGCTGCTCTCTGTCCACTCATGGGCCCACTTTGTCCTGTTTAGCTGAGTGCAACCTTAATCATGATTGTTACTTTTTTTTTTTTTTTAAATTTTTTTATCCAGAGGTTAAAAATGGACCTGATAACCACCTGAAACACCTGGATCTTAGCCAAAGAAGTGGCTTTGCAGGGAAGGCAGGTGATTTTTTTTAATCCTTACTTGCCAGACGAGTAGACCTTTTGCAGCATTGTTACTGAGCTATGTATGGTTAGGAAAGGTTTCATGTAGAAGCCCTGAATAACACAGCGTAGCAAGGGCTCAGACTTCCACACTCATACACTTCGGCGTTGGGTTATTTGTCCAAAATTCCTGGAACAGAGCTGCTGAGAGTGACTGAAACTGGAGGAGATGGTGAAAGGCAGCGTCCATGAGGCGTGCTGTATATTCATCCCCGTTAGCTTTACAGGGGAGATAAAGTATCAGTAAGATGAGCCGTTGGATTGCAAGCTGACAGTTTTTCACGCTGTCAGAACTCTGATACGACAATTCCCCAAAGCACGTGGAGATTCGAGGGCCATGAGGAGACTGAAAAGCCAGCCTGGGTGTAGCCAAGTGTCCCGAGCACACCAGCAAGGTGCTGGATTAGCCTGTCAAGGCTTTCTGGTTCTCCCTCTACAGACAGCTGCTTTATTTGCTTACAGATATTTAAAGGACATTATTTTTACACAAAGCAAATAGGACCATGTTTCTGGACATGTGAGGACAAATATATTGTTTCTATTAATGATTGGGAGCTGCATCTCTGGGCCAGGATTCAGCTGCGCACCAGATAAACGAATGTTTTACGCCCTGTCTGGATGATGAGAGAATGGGCAGCTTCAGGCAGGTGGAGAAGGAAAGCAGGCTTTGGGTCAGCAGTGGATGGCTTCACACACCACAATCTGAGAGTATCAGTGGTTTTCCCTACATTGTATTCTTACTCCCCCTATTTAGTGAAAAAAAATGGAGGTTTTGAATGACATTTTCTTGTGAAGGCAGCGGTTTAACCAACCACTTGAGTAGAAACATCCTGTATTTCCATGGGGTTGTCACTGAAATGCCCTGATTCATTTAATTTATCAGCATTAAAATGTAAATAAAGGTAATACAGCAAGCATAACGTAATCTGACAGAAATAGCAAACACGGCAAAATAGATCATATTAATTGCAGCCCAAGTGATCTCTCTGTGTCATGCCTCAGAAGGACTGAAATGGTTCATTAATTGTGTGAGGGGCTGTAGGCTGGAGGGAAATGGCCAACAGGCATGTTCTTGTCTGGCACTCCCTTTGTTTGGACAAGGAATTTTGGGAACCACATATGTGGTTACTATGTAAAATCACAGTTGTCTAGAAATGTTAGTGCTATAGGGATTGCCTTCCTCTGCTAAAATCAATGCAGGAAATATGTCTAAGCATTTGCAGGGTAGCGATGACTGATTTGGCATTGCTGTGTGTGAATTAGTGTGTTTTTGCTACTAACTAAGGGCTCTCTCGACTGCTCTTGCTGTGTCTTCAGACTTACCCTCCAGCAGCAAGCCTCAGCCCGTGGCCCACAGCTGGCCGATGGGTCAGGGCCTTCCTGCAGGAGGCCAGCCAAAGGCAGCTGTGAGGAGCCAGTCTGTCATGAGCAGGTTTAAGCCTGTGAGACTGGAAGCTATATAACCAAGCCAAGCCACTGGGCAGACATCAGCATCCCGCAAACCAAAAACAGCTTGAACATTGCTGCTGCACATCGCAGAACCACTCAGGTGCAGTTCAAGGATGAGCCTTCAGCACAGCGGCCAGCTGGATTTTGATGCACCCAAAGATCAGCTGCCTGGATTTTGCCTTGATCTATAGGTCGGCCTCACTAGCACGAAGCTGCAAATACCTTGAAATGAATCCTGGACATGCAAACTTTTAATGTGCTTTCTCCCTTTTCTCTGGGATTTGCTCAGTGCCTTTCCTAGCTATGTAAATGTAATTACTCTATAAATGTATACTACAGAAATTACTATAAACTTATTCCCCCCCACACACTCACTCCTTCTCTACTTCCTCCATGCCCAGCATTGTTCACAAGCTCTCTGCTGCTCTTGCATGTGTTTTTCTGGCTGTTGTTAACCTAGTTGTCCATTATTCCTCCAGATTCATGGCAGGATGCAAATCAGTCAAAACGTAAGAAGTGCTTTAAATTATTTTCAGAACACTCTATATACTGATTTCAAAATATTTCCTTTGAAACATACACAAATATATGCACTTCAGAGTTGACAAGGGGATCCACTCACAGAACAGACTGAAGCAGTGCTGTTGGCTTGGAAGAGGAGATACCATTTTCCTAGATCTCGTTACTTGGTTAAAAAGGAAAAAAAAATCCTCAGAAACAACCTCTTTTTTTTTTTTTTTGTCTTTGTTGTCCCTCTGTACTTATTCTGCAGCTCCTGTTACTAATATGTTTTTATTTTACTATTTACAGCTAGTGCTATAATAAATTTTGGCTTATAATATACCACAATTTCCCCTACCCTAAATTTAAAGAAGATTAAGAACAAATGCTCGTATCTGGTCTAAATTAGAATTTGCAGCAAAGTGCGTTAACTAACACCTGCTAAAGCATGACCAAACCTCTCAATATGTCCACGTTCACCCGAGTGAAAAGGCTGTGCTCTTGGAAATAACAGGCTTTGAAGTTAAAACTAAAGCAGAACCAGGGGCCTGAACAAGGAAAGGCGAGGAAATGAGCTCAGGAGCAGGCTTTAAAAGTTCAGTGCTCTGGGAAGCTCTCAAAATGTCCTTGATGTCTGCTTTTAAAAAATAACAGATGAAAAGTTTCCTTGCTCTTGTCTCCAGTACGCTTTCTTCTCCTCTTTTTATTGACTAAACAAAAGGCATGGGGTTTGTTTGTTTGTTTGTTTATCAATTTTAAAGTACTAGGCAAGAAGTTTTAAGCTGTACTCTTGATAGTCTCCTAAGAAATAGCTTTCAAAGATCATGAAATTAGTAAAAGACCTCCACTACTCATCGTTAAGCTTTTATGCTTGCCTTTCAGATTTAGAAAATGACCCTTTCTGTGCCTGGGATTTGTGGGATGAAGCTTCACTGCTGAAGTTCCAGAAGACAAAGTCTCCATTACAAAACCCCTTCCTGAGTGTGGTCCTGCCTGTCACTGGTTTATAATTTCTTTTGTTGGCAACCAAAGGGGATAAGAATGAAGCAGCCTTCACGCAGCAACTGCTCCCAAGCAGAGGGCCCTGCGTGATGGGAGGAGGTTTGTTGTGACTAATGCAAGCTGATAGCCCTTGCCACGGGATGTCAGTGCCTGCGGCCGTGCGAGCCCTGTTGTTTCCAGCCAGCCTGTGGAAAGCAGCACTGGGTCATGGAGATCTGTTAATATTCTTTGTCTGGAAGAGAAAATATGTGCTGGCATTAATGAGCGTGGAAAAATGCTGTGATGATGTCCATGTGAATTTCAAGCGAAAGGCTCAGAGTTGGAAATACTCTCGCATTTTCTCTTTTATTTTCAAATTTGAGGCAGATAAATAATAAATATAAAGACAGAAGAGCTTTTGTATTAGGATGTACAGGGGGCCTTCAGTGGCACTGCTTGCTAGAAGAGGTTAAAATAATGTCATCTTTTAAGATGTTCATTTATTTATCACCATTTCCCTTTTTGCCCTAAATTTTCCTCTGGCTTGTTCTTAATATTCCTTTTAGATAATTTTTTCTATATGTATATATTGTTTCTCAAAAAAGAGCTTTTAACGTGACAAGCAAATTATTACCAAATACATTACCTTCTTCTGAATTAATGGCCTTTCCATTACATGCTGCCCACATTTTTTGGGCCCTTTGTGCTGATTTTCTTTGAACTCTGTCCTGAGATTTGTGGCTAGGAACAGAAGAAGGAGCTTTTTCTCTGCTCTCTCCCCTCCCCACTCTTCCTACTCCAGTTTTCAGATGTCAGATGTGATTACACCATCCTAAGGGGAGAGCTTTTGCTGTGCCACCATGAGCAGCCACGTAGCTGACAGTCCCATGGGGGTGGTGGAAAGCAGGATCAGCCAGGCTTCAGCACAGACCATCATCTCACTGGGTTTTGTGTGAGAACTTTCCAGGATCACTGTTTAAAAAGCATATGGTGACGGTGGGAGGATGATGAAAACAAAACTTCAGTGTGGGGGCTGTCATTCCTGCCGTGAGAAGCCAGCAGGTCCATGGAGTTCCTCCAGGACCAGGGGCCTCAGATGTCCTTCAGTGGTGAAGTGCTCAGGGGGCAATAAAAAGCCTGCTCCCTGTCAGCTTGCAAATGCCATTTAGAGGAAAGGTGGATGTGTGAGATGGAGGGAGAGAAGAGAGGAAGCTATAGAGAACTTTGTTGCTGCTGTTGTTGTTCAAGTACGTGAGCACCTGTGCATAAAACGGTCTGGGAATTCAGGCTATGTTGAAACAGCTATGAAACCGATGCTTTTGGGTTTTGTCATCCAAGTGTTTTTAACTAAATGCAAATAAAAAGAACAGCAAATTAAATCTGCTGAGCTTTTCAGAAATTGTGCTCAAAATTGCCAGTGAAGAAGTTAGCCTCTTAGGCAAGAAGAGAGAAAAAGAGATGCAGCAGCATGCCCTGGGACCAGTACTCGGTGCCTCAGGGTCAGCGCTGTGGGCTCTCTGCAGTGCAGAGCAGGAGACAGTCAGAGGCTGATGGTGTTATTCTGTCAGAGCACTGTGGTGACATTCCAAGTGAAATCACCCATCAGAGGCTTTACTTGTGTAAATATGTGTTTATTTTTTTAGTCCCGAAGAAAGGGAAGCACAAAAAGTAGCAGAAATGATGAAGTGAGTTCAGAAGACACCCACGTGTGCTACTGTGCAGATACAGATTCTGCAAAGAGCAATCCATTTCAGTTACAATTGCAAGTTACCATTCAGCAGTGTTTGAGCTTATCTTTTAAATTCACAGTGGCAGGATGAGTCTTAAGCAAAACGAGCTACACCGTTACTGATGATAAATGTATTTTTCATTTTGAAGTGATTGGGCTGGTCATGATGGTTATTGCCTAAGTACCAGAGAAACTCCTCTTGATTATCTGTTCATCTGTGTGATGAATCACTGCTTTCCTATATTTTCTTTGAAAACATAAAGTTTTGAATTTCCTATACTGATAATTTTTTAGAATTTTGTATTTTGGTAAAAAATTACTTTATCAAAAATGTTTTGGTAAGTCTATATATATTACAAATGCTAAAAATAAAAGCAATTCAAACTGATTGAATTATAGAATTATTGTTACCATACTGTAAATGTCACTCTGACAGAATAACAAATTCTAAAATAACGAGCCATAGACATCTGTTGGTTTCTGAACTGTTACCATTATTTTACTGCAGTGAATATGATTCTTATTTTTTCCTGTACCATTTTTAGGTTGTTTTTGTGCCATATGGGCATCTTTTGATATTTGGGAAAAACTTAGAATAGAGTCAATTTGATGCACAAACCCTGAATTTGAATAAATTCTTTCTTCTCCCTTTATGCCAAATTTACAGGTAACATGGTCCATGCATGCAACATGGGGAGAGAAACTGGGCAAGACCTTCACTTGTGTTATATAAAGTTATATAGATGTGCTGACTGTTGCTCCCTTGTGAAATTGTTTAATACCCCCCCTTCAGTTTCCATCCTTCCTTCCTGATGGATAGAAAATACCAGAGGAGATGTTCTGAGCCAGAAGCTGGGCTGGCATCAGCCAGGACCAGGGAGGGCAGGGGTTTGATGCGTGTATGCAGTGATGCTCAGAGACACCTCTGGCCCCTCGTCACCAGCCGTGCTTGAGCCACGTCATCTAATAACTGCTAAATCACCGTGTTTGCCATGGAGAGGAGTTGTGATGTTCAGGAGTGGCTGAAAGGCCAGTTTGTCTGTTCCGAGTACTCCGTACAATTCTTTGGTTAAACCTAGTTTGTTAAATCTAGAACTTCTGAATCTAGAATTTATAGCATTAAAATTTCAGGAATAGATTTTCTCCTAAAATTTAAGCCTAAGTAGAAAGCACTGTCTTCTTCTTCTTATTATAATTATTTTTCACACAGAAATGGGCTTGTTAGCATGTTAATTTATTACACTCAGTTCATCAATGATTTCCAGTTCTCTGATTCATATGATGGAATCAAATTCCATTGGAGTAAGTGAACTGCAAAACATAGCCTTCTTTCTGCAACATGCATCTTCAGGCATTAGAAAAGTACTGATACTGAAATAAAAACAAGTGCAAGCCCCCATTCCTCCAACAGGGAGGAAGCCAAGCATGTTTCTGCTAAACCGACAAGCTTGGGAAGTCAAAAGACAACTTAATTGAGCAATTGGTTCATCGACTGGATGAAGTCTTAAGTTACATGAATGACAAAACTATCAATTATTTTTTAAAAAAAGCATGGTATTTCTTGCAGCAGAAACAGCATGTAGTAATTAGGGGTTGGGCTGTCTTGCTTTCACAGCTGAAGAGAAGGACTAGACTCCAGTTCCAACTGACACAGCATAAATTAATTGTACTTTCTCATAACACAGCTTTAGAAATTCTTTGCGTCTTACATTTCACCTTATATTTTTCATAGGTGGTAAAGAACAATTTCAAAAGAATAGCTGTCTTACATCAGACAGAAAAATAATCATAGTCCTCCCCTCCACCTGTCCACCCCCCTTCCTCCTTGTGGTTATTGTTATTCTGTTTGCTTTAGGTTTTTTCCTTTGTGGCTTGTAGGCAGGTTGCTAGTGAACGGACCAGATAAGTCCCTGACAGAGCTAGCAGGCAACAGCTGAAGCCCAGCAATTACAAGAGTGATTGCCACCTATATGGTTCCTATATCCTGCCTTGAAAAATAAGTCTCTGAAACTTCACAGGAAAATCCCAGAAATAATGGTGTGAGAAGGTGCTGAGAAGGAAGCTGGCAGCTTGGCTTCTGCTCTCAGCTCTGCCCTGACCCTCTGAGCTTCTGCAAGTTAGTGCCAAACTCTGCCCATCCTGTATGTGCCTTTGTCCCTAGTGCTGCTCTTACAGCTCCACGTGTAATCTGAGAGATGTCCTAAGCAAAATAGGACTTTTCTTCCAAGCTACAGGTTTACCTTTGTTCCTTACCTACTTAAACTTATCTACTATCTACAGCTGGCTGTTTCTAAGGGTGAATGGAAATCCTAGCCCTTTATTCTGTTTGTCTCCTGCTTTATGTTGCACAAGGGCCCCCAGTATTACACTATTTTATTTTATTCTGATTTTTGGATCACTTTGAAATTTCTCTGCCCCAAGGTGTTGGTGGACAGCAAGCTAAAAAATCCATTTCTGAAGTGAGTTCTCAGCCTTGTCAGTGCTATGAACACCATGGTAAGGGAAATTCCAACACTTTTCTCTTTAAATCTTGCCATACAGACAAGGAGACCTATCTCTTGTCCCTCCATGTACTCTGTATTTTGTATTCTGGTGATGCTATCTAAACAGTGGCATTTGCAAGTTTTCAAATGTAAATGAGACAGAACAAACAAGTGGCTTTTTTTTTTTTTTTTTTTTTGTGAACAGCAAAACTGTTGAAAAATACCGCAAACCCAAAATCTGCTTCCTACTGTTCTATTCTTCAAAGTTTCAGAACTATTTTGCTACCAACTAACTTCTGATCCTCTCTTCGGTAAAACAAATTAACAAATGAAAAATCACCTACAAAACAAACAACAACATTTTAAGTTTGGGATATAGTGATTATGTAGACAGTCAGTTTACATATAGTGATTATGTAGACAGTCAGTTTACACAGTGATGGGAACTCACTGGTAGGACATCACTAGGACCTCAATATATTCTTAAATTTATGAAGAAATTGAGAGAATAGCAGTGGCAATGTTTGCTAATGTTACAAAATTACCCGGAATATTCTTTAAAAATTGATTATGAATAGCTTCAGCAAGATCTTGCAATAATGAATAATAATGATAATAATAATAAAAAGCAGATGAAATTCAGTGCTGATGAGGACAAAATATGCATGTGTGGAAAAGGAAGATCAATTTTATCCTTGTATCAAATTTGCACAGCTATTAGCAAGAGATTTTTGGGGAGCTGCTGTGGTCTTGCAAAGTGCCAGCTCAGAGCTTAGCAGTGATGCAAGGAGTACACACATTATTGGGAATCTTGGACGCACTATTAGGAGACAGGCTTTCTTTATTATTATTATTATTATTATTATTATTATTATTATTATGATACAGAACTCTGTTTTGTGAAGTCAAAGATGTAAAGAAAGTTCCCATTATTTGTGTATTCTTAAGCTCAGGAGCTCTGAAATAAGACGACCAAAGCAAAACTTTACTGACTTTAGCCTTTGAAATGTTACTAGAAATCTGATCTTGTTAACATACTGAGTTTGAAACTTCAAGATTAAATACCACTTTATTTCAATATGTTGGAAAATGGTAAGACAGAAAAAAAAAAAAAAGAGTTTATTTTTAGAATAAAGAGGTAGGGGTTTTTGGTATTAGAAGTAAATTAAAATCTTTCTCATGAAAAATTGCTGTCCTCTAAAAGAAAAAGGAAGAGGAGAAGAAAAAGAAAAAAGAAAAAAAAAAGAAAAAGAAAAAAAATTAAAAAGAAAAATGTAAAAGAGAAAGAAAAGTGAAAAAGAAAAACGGAAAAGTAAAAACGTTTTTTTAAAAACACTGAGTTCAGTTGTGAAACTGCTTTGTTTTTTGCTGGGTTTACTGACATCTGTGGGAGTTCAGCCTCAGCCTTAAAAACAATGACAGTGGGATTAAGAAATGAATACAATATTTGGCATTTTAATTATTGGTAGGAAGCTATGAGACATGAACACAATGCTTTAAGAAGTGAAAGCTGAATTCAGGATGTACTCCTCATTGTTTATGCCAGACTTGCACTTGTTTAAAAGCAAAATATGAACTGAGACACTGTTTCCACTTTTTTTTTTTTTTAGAAACATATTAAGTGTTCTTTTCAGCTGATTAAATTGGTTTTCCTTCAGATGTACAGCCTGCAAGCTAAAAGTCTGTATTTACATTACAAAATTGCCATCCCAAGACATTCAAAATGCATGAATCAGAACATTAAAAACATGACATTTCAAAATTTGCTAAAACCCTGGATTTTCTTGCTTCCTGGATTTTCTTGAACTTGAAAATGCCATATTTTCCATCTTTTCTTTGTAAACAAAAGAGACAATTTATTTCATTTTATTTTTAATGCAATTAAGCAGCTTCAGGAGTTGAATTCTCATTGTCTAGACCTAGCAGATATGAATGAAATAACTGTGAATATGAAATATCCCAAGATTTGTATTAGGAAAATGAGAGCTGACAGCTGGATGGCAATGCGAAAAGGACAGAGCCCAAAGTCTTACTCTCAGGGCTGTGCCTGTGATGTTGATATGAGGTTTGGCATCTGGACTCCTCCAGCCATCTCCAGCTGAGGTGCGGTGTACTAAGCTCCCAAAGACCTGGCACCAGTTGCTTCCTTGGTGGCCATGACCCAGCACACTGTCTAGTCATTCTCCTATGGGCTTCTCCTAAAAGTTTGTATTTAACTCCAGAAAATTGTGCCTGCTCAGTGTGATATAGATGTAATAAATAACAATAACAATAGTAATCAAGGATGAGGATCTGCAACCTAAACGCTTTTTTTTTTTTTTTTTGTCTTTCAACGTCTGTCTCAGGAGAAACCCATGGTTTACTTTTCATTGTGAGCATTTCCAGAGGGATTATTTGGTTTAAGCACAAGCCTCTAGCCTCTAGTACCAGCTAGGGGAAAGATGCATCTGTAGAGTGTTTCACCCCATCCCAAGACAGGAGTTTTGAATACCCAGAATGAGCAGCCTGATGCAGTCATTTTTCTTCGTGTGTGTGTCTACTGAAGGAACACTGGGCCATGAATGCCTGGGTTGCGGTGCCATGGGCTGCTGAGCAGACCTTGCTATTGCTAAAGGAGGGAAGAGCCGCTTTCCCCCATAATTTTTTTCTCCTTTTACTTGAGCCTAAACATAAGCTGGTTCCACTCTTCTCTAGTTTTGGGGATTCGAAGATGAACACATTGTATTATTACCTGGAGATTTTGCCTCTGGGAATTTGCTTGAGAAAAAACTCCCATTTCTGTTGAATTGTTCCTATCAGTTTCCAGAAAGCCAGCGATGTTAAGACTTGTGTAGAAAGCTGGCAGTGTGAAGCTAGAAATCAATGAGACATTGATTTACTTTTCCTAACAACATTCGCTCTCTATTCTTTTTTGTTCAGTGGACACTGTCTCTGGGTTACTTGAAGAGTGTTATTAAAAGCCATTAGATGACCCTGCCAGACCCCACATACCAGCCAATGGCCAAGCCCCAGGGCACTGAGGTGGCCTTGTAAGACTGAGCACAGTGCTACAAAGCAGGGGAAGCTTTGTATGCTGCCTGCTCAGGCTGTTAATTCGATTCAGCAATGTGGCTTCCAATGTGACTACAGAAGGGGCAGTGGTAAAACGAGTTTACTGGTTGTGCTCACGCTCACATTCCTGGGGTGCATCTGTGCCTTCTCTAGGATGCTTGCCTAGTAGGAGTGATTGTGGTAGAGGTTTCTATTCTGGATGTAAATTGAGGTAAATTTCTATTTTAAAACACAACACTTGCAAAGAAGATTAGAAACGCATGGCTTTGATGGACGACCTTATTCAGAGAATGCACTGTATCTTACAAACAAAATCATACTACCAAAGACAGGAATAGAAAAATGACCGATAAATACTCATCAAAGAGGTGACTTTGCTGGTTCCAGTTAGTGCTGCTGGTGTTAAATTCATTTCTCAGATGCTGTTTTGATTGTGAAAGCATCAGATTTTGCAGTGTCGAGGTGTTGATTCTGTGTGGCTCTGCACTGATCTGTGTGTGCCCTGGGGGGTGTTGTTGAGTAAGGACACCACGTTTTCAGGTAGAGCAGTGAGAAAGAGCAACAGCCTGCTGCACTTTGTGGGAAGAGTGTGTCTGTGATGTGGGTATACAAAACGACTCCAGCACTGCCTAGTTTCGAGACCGGTTTAGCTGATTTCTGTCTTTATCTGTCTATCCCTTACGCCTATCACTTAAATACACCCACGTCCAGAGAAAAATGAATCAACAGCTTGAAAGCTCACAGCATCCTACATAACAGTTTCTGTCAGAAAGTAAAGAATACCACATTAAGTCGAAACTTCTGTGCGAATAACACTGATGTTACATACCGAAAAATGTTTACCCTCCATTTTGGGAGCAGCGTCATGAGATCTGCATTGATGACAACTGTCAGGTTTCAGCCAGGATTGAGTGAGACTTTGTATCTTCAGAATCTGTTTCCCTTTTTTTCCTACACAGTGTTTTCATTTAAAATAAGACATACAGATCAGAAATATTTTATTGTTTCACTTTTGCATTGTGTAGAATAACTCTAGGAATGTGTAAAAAGAAAATTTTGAGAAGTTGAACTCCTTATGAGAAATTAGATTTCTCAAAAGACAAATCCAAGTATAAATCTGGATCAATATTTTGCCAAATTTATTAATCAGAATTCTCTCACAATGTATAGAAGAAAGAATACATGTGACCTTTTGCTGAGAACAACCTTTTCACACTACCATGCTACCTGCTGGAAAAGCATCATCCCAAGACAAGATTTTTTTTAATCTTTATTTTTTACCCTTCTTCAGCATAGGCCTGTTTATAAGTGTATCTAAACCATCTTTCATTGGACTAGCCATGAATTTTCTGAAACTTTGACTGTTCACTCCAGTGAATTTGAAGTAATCTCATCAGAAATGTGTGAACATTCCTGCATTTAGACATTAAAAACCTTTTTTTTTTTTTTCCTTGTATTTTTTTTTTTCACAGAGGGCTTTCTGAGTAGGCTGCCTAATGAGGTAGGGGAATTTGTGTACCTGGGGATCTTGGGGACCAGGCTGAGCAGACGTCCCTGGAAGCAGTGTAGGCACTGCTGGTACAAAACAGCTGTAGCTACTAGAAAGGGGCAGGGACCTCCTGAGCTCACCCCTTGAGATCCTTTGCAAACCGGTTTTCTGTGAGGCACCCTGAGGATTTGATTAGCTAAAAAAAAAAAGGTAGCTTTCAGTTGAACCTCTCCTGGATTTCTGGCAAAATCTCCACTTTTGTAAGTGGGAGCTGGATGTAAAAACACCTGTGCTGGCTGGAAGTCTAATTACCTTCAGCTCTAGACTGATTTGCACAAGAGTTCAATACACAAAACTCATAGTTCTTCGAAATGATACCATCTGCCATGGATGAGCCTGGATTCTCATCTTCCTGGATCGTCTCCAGGAAGAGTTTATCTAGGACCTGTTCATTTCTATAGACAGAATTAAAATTTACTACTTTATCCATATAGCAGTATCTGTATTTACTACCCATACATACATATGACAATTATTGTATAAAGAGATTTTATTTTTGAGCTGGGACTGTAGAACACCCTAAATTATGCTCAGGTTCATTAGCTGTCTCATTTAGGAGGAGATCCAATAGAGATGTTAGCTTAGATGTGGGTATACATCTGACGAGATGGTCACTGTAAAAATGATAAGGGTATTTACATTTCTCTAGTATTAGGATGTACATTATAGACAATAAAGTCAATCCTAAAGGAACGTTTGATAAGTTTTAAAGAGACTGAAAATTTATGTAGCTTCTAGAGAGTGTTTCTTTGCAATTTTTGCTTTTATGGCATAACTTGTTAAATATTTTTAAAATAGACTGGTCTCTGTTCTCTGTTCTGTTAGCAGTATGAACTGAGTTATGTGGTTCTTTCCTGTTGAATATTTAGATGAGATAGTTTATGTATATCTCATTTTAAATTATGCTGATATGTTGGAAACATGAAACCCAGAGACACCAGAAAATAGTCTGTACTTCAATCACTTCTGTAGACATTAGCAGGACTACTCAAAGCTGTTTAGATATATTTAAAAATCAAAAATGTAGAATATATAATTTGGTCTTTAAACTTTGCCCTTTTCTGAATGATAAACTGAGTCTAATTACTTATAGCATGTGTACAGGCTTGACAGCTTTTATTGTTACTTTGCAAGCAGGACTCGTCAGATCTCATAGGATTCTTTTCTCAGCTAGCTGGAGACTTGCTGTGAGAAGAAGAGACCATGGCCAATCAAATCAACCAGATCAGACGGATCAGCTGATGATCCAATTTCTCACCTCAGTAATGGGGATGCAACTTCTCTGGAGTCTTTAATGGCTTTGAGATGAAAATCTGGTTTAACACAACTGCCTGTGTTCTGCTTGTTTTTCTGAACAGTACTACGGTGTGCCACACCTTCAGGATGGCTTGAAGCTAATAAGCAGTATCAATAAAGTAAAGACAATTGTAATAGTGATTTAAATTCACTAATTATTCCCAATACTAGACAACTATTTTGCTGAATTTGTGAACCAGAATGCAATCAGGCAGTACCACTTCCCCTCTCTTTCTTTCTTTCTTTCTTGCTTGCTTCCTTCCTTCCTCCCCTCCTCCTTTCTTACTTTTCTCCCTCCCTTCCTCCCTTCTTACCGTGGCAGTGTCAATGATAATGTAACTCCAACTCTGAATAAGCCGAAAATATTGTCAGAACATACAAGCAGTTAACATACAACACTGCTGTGGATACCTTGTCATCCTATAGGGCCTAAGGTGGAAGGTGCTTTTCATGTTCCCACCACAATCAATTGATCAATTTAATTGATCTACTTGTGTCCAAACCAAAGACTGGGGAAGTCTGGACCTTCAATTGTTGTCTGGAAAGCTGGACTTCCAGATTAGCTGGAGCACTCCACAGAGCTTTTGCTGAACTGAATTTAACTTCAGAGCAAAATATTGAGGTCTAGGAGAAAACAACAACAATAAACAATAACACAGATATTGTCTGAATGGAGATGAAGACTAAACCCATGGTTTTGTGAGGGAAAGGGGAAAATCTGTGTGCGAAATTTCTCTAAATAGGACCTGCATCTGATCCTGCGGTGGATGCCCACTGCACTGCACACTCAGGGGAGCACTAAGGAAGCCACAGACAGGGCAGCTGCCAGCAATGTGTTTACTCCCAGGTAGGAGCTCCTACAGTGTGTTTCGGTTATACCAAGTATATTTTTCTGGACAGAAAAATCTTACAGCAAAAATTTCCTACTGGCTCTGTACTTTCTAAGAAGTGGCGCTGTGCTTCCAGAACCCTCAATGAGACCCTTAAGTGCAGAGGTTTCAGGACAGCAAAGAGCTCAGATGGTTACCACAGTCTGTAATCCTTCCGGTAGAAAAGCTTCTTGGGTTTGGAAAAAATGATGCCAGTTTGCTTAGCTCACCAGCTTCACACTCTTCCCTCTCCCTGTCTCACGGCTCCGTCTGTTTCCCTGTTTTCCTGTTTGCATGTTCTTCTGGGCTGATTGTTAGACCTGACTCAATGATCCCCACCGGGGAGAGCTCCTTCAGATGTGTTTTCTGTAGTTTGGCCTTGCTTTGCAGTAGTGAGGATTTTGGAACAATTTCCTGTCAGCTTCCCATCCGTCTTGCTCTTGAGGGGTTTTCTGAAGCTAGGATGGACTTACAAAGTCTGCTAACAAAAACACGAATCCTTGTTTCTCAACTGTATAGAAATAAAGCAAAATTACACTGGAAACAAAAAGTTCTATTTCCAAATAGACTCCAAATAATGGTAACATAGGAGTAAATATTATTTACATATAAGCTCTGCAAGTGAGGTATAAGCTGTACAAAATAAAAGTATTATGTCGATCCTAGCCATTCCCATCCCAGAGAACTTGTCTATACTACCGCCTCTCTGTAAGTCTGGCTGCTTAGCAGGGCCTCCAAAAATAACTTTGCCAGTATAGTCTTCCCATTGTCATAAAACAAACAAACAAAAAAACCCAACCCACTCTGCACCTGAAAATCCATGCTGTATATGCATGTTTCCAGCTAAGCAAACATCTGGGCTTTTTTTCCTGTGTTTTAATTATTATCATTATTTTTATTTGTGGTGCTAGCTGTGAGCACATAGACTGTCATATCACCTGAAGAACTGTACCTTTTTGTATCAACAATCATGCATTTTCTGTACAAACATTTGTTTGCATATGTATTCATTTTGTGCAAATAAAATGTGACTACACTCCAAAACTTCAAAAGGAGTTAAAGTACAAACCAATGTGAATGTCTGTCTATCAGTATTCATTCTTCTCTTTTTAAAATTTATTTTAGGGCACAAAAGTAAAAAATTACTGCTGTTTAGATGATCAGAAACAGCTGGTGATACTTTATTTTAGTTCTTCCACCATTATTAATACAGCAGTCTCTGTAATAACTTTGATCAAAATAAATTCTTCATGTGGTCCCATCTTACATGCTTTAACAGGAATTTCATTGTAATTTGGCACAACTGACATGTTCATTCGAGCCAAAGTACTGTTAATGCCTGAGTTAAACAAAATAATTCTCTTTATGCCTGAGCTCTGGGTTATTAGTTGTACTGGTTGCTTTAAAGTTGCACAGTCCTGAACTAAATACCCAAAAATGTTGAAGAACTTCAAAGGATCATAATGCTCAAGTAATCCAACAAGTATTAACAGTCTCTCAACCCTAAAAAGAGAATCATTTGCGTAACTAATTAATTTGCGTTAGTAAATAATCCGCTGACATTTACAATACGCATCCTTATTGGTGGTTGAAATAAATATTATGTTGCACGTAAAACTATAAATAGTAAGAATTTTGATGCCAGGCAGAGTTTCAAAATACTATGGAAAATAGATGAGTGCTGGCTACATGAAAGAAATTTGTAGCTCTCAGAAACATGAGCATGTGAAGAGACCTGCTGTCTGTGAAAGTAACTGCAGATCCGACTTGCCTGGTACCCTCCTGCTCTTCAGGTGGGGGACATTGCCCAGGATATCCTATGTCTAATCAAAGTGAAGTGTTTGAATTTTGTTTTTAATAGCTTTAGCTTATCTCAGCTTGAGGGTATCTATCTCTGCACGAAGTCTCAATTTAAAGGCTGAAGCACAGAAAGTGCGGTGTCTGGAGTCTCACCCCACTGTCATGGGTAGCGTGGAAGGAAGACCCCTTGTAGGATAGAGACAGGGATGAGTAGTTGGGGTGGTGAAAGACCTTCTAGGCAGGGCTGTTGCTGTTACACCTGCTGATTAGCTGCCTTGTGAGGTTACTGGCCAAATCTGTCCATCGTGCCCGATTCTCTAAGTGGAGGTTAGGAAACCCTTTCTTTGAATGGTGTCATTGCACGGGTGGTCTTGTTCTGTTAATGTGCTCTGGTGAAAATTCCATTTACTTAAAATGCTCAGGTTATTGCAGCTTCACAGACATAATACATACAAATATATGTATTATAAGGCCACTAATATAAGTTGGCAGAGATCTATTTGGCAGTAGTAGGAGAGGGCACTATACCTACCCCCTGCATCCTTCTAGGCAGTTGGAAGGAGTATGGCCCCAGGGCAGGAAGGGCAGGCAGCCCATAAACAGCTTCCAGTCTCTCAGCTCAGCTGCAGGGCAAGCAGCAGGACTCACAAAGTGATTTAAAGTGTCAAGGAAGTGCCAAGTACCTAAGCTGAAAGCAGAGAGTGTTCCTGACAGTGGGAGATGGGGGATGTGGGGGATGTGCAGATGTGCAGCATCTTAGATAACAGACTTATGTGTCTTGCTGAAGATGGTGACCAGGCAGACCCAACGCTTGACTTTCATAAGACACTTAAACTGTCCTCTCTTCCCCTTCAAAAACAAACAAACAAAAAACCCCACCATGCTTCATGTATACAAGGATAAGGGTAAGTGCAACTTAGCATTATTTGTCTTATGTTTGTCACATACTATTTTCACACCATTTCCTGTGATTCTTATTCTTCTAGACCAAGACTAGGACACATAACAGGACTCCGGTCCCACAGAGGTTTGAAGACAGAGCCCTATCATTCTGTGGCTCAGATTTGTTTAACAGACTCCATTCTGGAAATTCATAGCTAAAAGGGTGAAAGTCAGTGGATGCAATAAACTCAGAATGGGGTAACTGGAGGAAACTTTGGGGACACAGGGAGAAGCAAGCTGTGCAGTGAGCAACTTCCATGAAGAGCATGATTCTGCTGAGAAACAAACGAAAGCTAATGCAGAGTGTGACACCAGGGCAAATCAAATCTCTGGGAGGTGTAACCGGTTGCAAAAGAGAATGATGTTTCGCAGCAGTAATGTGATGAGAATACTCTTGAAAATGCCAGTGTTTTATACAACCTGGTCAGTAGCGATGATACTAAGTAAAAAAGGACAATGTTGGAACAGGAAAGATGGGTAGATGAAAAAACTTGGAAGCATGAAAGGTCATATGAATAAACTGTAAGAAATAAGATAATTTGGCATAAAAAGCAGGAGAATAAGACAGAAATCTAACACAGCTATTAAAAAGACTAAAATTAGTGATTTATTCCACTCATTTACCCTTCCATTAAATGTAAGTGCAAGCAGATTCGTCTGATGTCTAAGACACTGACAGCAGTTTCAAACAAAATCAGCAATTGGAGAGCATCTGGATTTATACAGTGGCTTATAGGTAAGACCCAAATCCACCAATCGATTTAAGCCTGACAAATGTCAAAATAGAATATACATACAGGTATACCTGGATTTGTTATCCTAGTCTCTTTGGTTCATTGCAACTCTTGAGCATTTTTTTTCCATCTGTAGTGGTTGTGTATGTGAAGGGAATGCTGCAATTGCAAGGCAGTAGTTGAGGACTGAGATCTATCGCCTTTACATTCTGCATATCAATCAGGGAAATCTCCGATGCACATAAAATAAACTATCTGACATGTTAAGTAAATCCACTCCTTTGGATTGGGGCCTGAAGACATTCATTACATGTGGATGGGCAAATGCCTGAGGTGCTCATCACACTGTGGGTACGGGGGTCCCTGGACCTGCCCATAGGTGAGAATGAAATGCTTTCCAGGCATCCCTTTGTCAGCAGATTTTAGCCCAAGACCTCTGGCACACAGAAAGATAGGTAGGGGAGATATGGGACTTGGGTCACCCAAGGTCATACTACAGCAGGGCTGTGATTAATGAGAATATTCACAGGGTAACTTAACAGAAAAGAGATATCATTGCTTTTCTGCCATCGAGTGTATGTATTTTTAAAAAATACTAAGATAGAAATTTTAACTTTTTTTCTTTGTGATTTTGTTTGATACCTCTGGTACAGGTCCCTGTGATAACAATTACTGCTTGCTTTTGTAGTTATTTTATTTAAGGTTTAAATTGTGAATATGCCCATTTGGTTGTATTACTCATCTATATCTTGTGTTGCAAGGGGCTGGCTTTGAATGGAGGGGGTACATGAAGTTCCAGCGGTAAGGCCGTTTCCATAGGTACTTCGGTACTTCTGTTAAAGTACAGGATGATGAAGGATCCCAGCTAGAAGCAGCAGCCGGCATAGTGTTGAAAAATCAGGATACTTCTGTGAGGTCTCATGTTTGACTACACCAATTTGGCACAGAGCCTGTTATTATGAAAAGGTGTAAAATAAGCAAAAATGCCTACCGAGAATTGCGATCTCATCGGTACTACACATAAATGACACAAACATGTAAAAGCTCACATCACTCCCCTTTCAGTGAAATATAAGTCCTTTTGCAAATGCTATCCCAAAGCTGTTAGCAGAAAGATCTTGGTTTCTGCTTCAAAGGTGAGCATCCCAACATTTACCACGGGGTCTGTCCAGAGTCATGGCTTCTGCAAAGCCCGACCTGAATTCTGCTGAATGTATAGGAGCAGACCTATTAGGGACAAGAGTACTTAGGCACAGATCCAAAGGTAGTGAAATACCAAAATTTGAGAGCTTTCATTTCATTTCATTTTTAATCTTGATTGAGATCTAATCTTTAAGCAAACAAGCTGAAAATAGTTGGACAGATGTGCAGATGTGTGTACCCGCCGATAAGTCCCTTCCTCCACAAAGGGAGTACTCCTGCATTTGGATGAATATTTGTTTATTCGTTCATTGCAGTAACACTATGATTAAGCAGATGCTAATTACATCCTTAATGCAATTGAATTAATGTAATAAATAATAATCTAGCTTTTTATTAGATTCTAAGTAATTATTTACGCTCTCGTCATACTCTGTTTTTGCTTGCATGTTATAAAAGCTCACATTTCCAACTCTTTCTGGTGAAATGTGTATATTTGTCAGTGGAAGAACCTAAGTCATCTAATGTTTTGATCTACATGAACTTTTCAAGTAGATGGGCATTCATTTTGAAGTCATATGATCCTGACAGAATAGCCTCTGTGAGGTCAAGGAGAAACAATGTCTAGCATCTTCATGTCCTTAAACAAGCTGTACATTTCAGTAAATACCAGAGATTTATTGGTGGCCAAGAGGGAGATGAAGGAAAGGCTAAGGTTAAGACTATCATTTGTAACTTTCAAATCACTAACGAGCAGGATGAAAATTTAGCCCTTTGAAATCCTCCAGAATGAATGGTGTGAATGTTTACTATCTAACCCCTCTGCTGCTTCTCTTTGGAGCTGTGCCAGTACAGTGCATTTTGCACCGATGTCCTGAGTTGGTCTCTCAGTAGTTAAAAGGAAAATTAGTGTAGAGTGGATCCTATTCAGCAATAAAATGTTGCCTTTTGCATTTTTGATTCACCTTTAGTTTAAAGACCATAAAGCCAAATTATGTGAATCTCTGAAAAATATGGAAAAACTCAGGACACTCAGGTGAGAAAGGTAGATCTTAACATGATAGGAGGAAATGGGTAGCTTTTTTTCTGGTTTTCTACTCACATCATCCATTCACCCAGAGCTGCTAGTCAACATTATTTCAGAATCAAATTTTTTTCCTTGTAGAAAACAAATCAGCTTGTAAGAACTCTGATCCAGCTATCCTAGTAATTCTGATTGTCTGCAGTTGCATCTTTAACATTTTATAAATAGTTTTGGTTAATCATCATTATCACTGAATTATGATGTTAACTTTCTATCTTATATGATTGGAGTAATGCAACAAAGGTAAGTGTAGGAATGGGTTTCTGATGTGGATGTGCCATGAACGGCACCTGTGGCTTCCAGGAACAAAATCTCTTCTTCAGAAAAGAGGCAGTGTCTTCTTTAAAAGAGGTGCGTTGTGAAGGATTTAAAGGTAATGTGATTCATTCTAGAGTAAAATGTGTCGGCCTGCTGTATTACATCTGATCTTATGTTTGACTTTGATTAGTTCTGCTGTGGTGAGTATTAAGGTTAGAAATGTTGGGGTGGCATTTTAAAAAACAAAAGGGAACTGTTAGGGATGGGAAAGGAGGTTACACCATTCCTACTTAAGGCAGGTCTCTAAAACACAGGGATAATTCAGGACTGCAAAACTCATTTATTTGTGTCATATTTTTTGGACAGTTATATCAAACAGCTTCAAGGATTACTGTTATGGAAAGTGATTAATGCATTTTGTTTTGTAGGGTCTGGACAGCAAGAGAAATCCAGGAAGATGCAGTCATACAGCCATTAAGGACAACAGAAAGCTGCTTTTCAGATTTTCTTACCTTAGTTTTTCTCAGATTTTCTCAGTGTCTCCACAGCATGTATTCCAGATGTATTTCAGGTCTCCACTGCTGTATTTTTTGGAATAATACTCCACATGTAATTCTACTCTATGTTAATAAAATGAATATACTGTAAAAACATCTGTAAATATCCCCCCGGCATATTTCATGTGCTCCGAAACAGGCTTGTGTTTAGTCCCCTGAATTAATGAGAAGGTCTAGAAGAATAGGAAATAATAACAGCCTGCACACGCATGTCATGCCAGCTACTTCATGCCAAATGTTGTTCTCCAGCACCTGGCAAGCACAATTCATTCATTTTCCAAATGTCAGTGGCCAGCCAGCTCCTCGGGACATTCCCTCCTAATGCAGGGTTACTTGATAGGCACAATCAGGCAGATTTTGGCTGCCAGCCTTGTTCCCATGTCACGTGTGCAAACTGTAAGGACGGAAGTGCATCTTGCTTCTGGTTTTGTCTTGCAAGTGGCAACTTTTTGTGTTATCCTTGATGTTTATTTTACTCCGCCATTAGTATTTCACAGTATTTCAACAGGGCTTTGAGGGATGCATAGTTGGAATACTGAAAATACTCCATTGGTACCTAGACACAGCAACTGGCTTCTGATCTAATGCCCGAAGTATTAATGGCATGCTGCAGTCACCTGGCTTGTAGGGGCAGGAGAGCCCACGCAGCTGTGAGTATCTGCTGTATGCCCCACTACTCATCGGTGCCCTCCCTGGGGATGCAGTGCCTCAGCCCACGGCTTGTAGGTGTCAGGGGGTGGCTGGGATGAGGATGCTGCTCCACCAGCCCCCATGACAGCATCTCCTGCCTTGAATCTATAGCTCCCATCACTAGGCCTGCACCCTAAGCTGCTATGTACAGTTGGCTGGCAGCTGTGATTTCACTGGAACACTGCGCTGAAAGGAGCCTTGTCAGCCATACAGAGGGCACTTGATGGCTTTCAGTAGGATATGTGTGCAGAGCCTGCCTAACCAGTCTTTCGGATGCAAGCTCGGCTACAGAGGACATTAGTGACTGTGTGCAAATGATCTTTGAAGTTCTCTGATTCGTGGCTGTGACCTAGAAGCTCTGGTTATTTCCACCAAAAATAAATTCAAATAATGCTTCTTTCTATGCCTGGAAATACTTTTTATTCAGTCTTTTTACTCTCTTTCACTTCAGTGTGAAGAATGTGAGATGGGTGAACTCAGGGTTTTGAAATGTCGGACAATTAGGTAGTAGCCGTAAGGTGAACTGAGAGTGCTTTTCTCTCCCTCTTTCTCTCTCTTTCTCTCTTTTTTCCCCCCCTTTTTCTTTTCTTTTTTCTTTATAAGATATCATCAAACATATTGAACACTTACCAGTCTGTATCTCTGGCAGCTGAGGCCACCCTTTTATTATTTGTGTCAGTCACTCCAGACTTTCAATCTTAAAAACCATTAAAAACATTCTGATGCCTAGAATAAACAAATGTTTGTAAAAGTGGCCATCAGCACTTAATGATAGACATTACAGATGGGTGTATAATCTACACAGCTGACAGACTTAGCTATCTGGCAGCTATGGAAGTACTCTATGGAAGTACTCAGTCCCCTGGATAAAGGACGAAGCTCATAAGTCCACGCTGGTGCTCTGAAACACCTTTGCTGCATTCAGGCTGCTTGATTGAGAGAAACGTCCACAGCTAATGGCAGGAAATAGTAAAATCACTGTTTCTGTCTGTCTGAGAGGAAAGGACACTGGACAACAGTGTGTTTGTGTGTAAATAATAATAATAATGATAGTAATGGTAATAGCAATAGCAATAGCAATGGTAACCAACCACCCAGTTCCATGAAGAGTAATAAATGATTTTGTCTGGTCTGTTCAAGACATATATGGGAAGTAAAGATGCTGGTACATGAAATTATTTAGTTAGCTTACCAAGTTAGAGGCTTTTGCTTCTGAGCAGGCAGCACAAATGCTGCATCCTGCAGTGTGTGTGCAGTCAGCTGCGATGTGGAGCTGCAAGCAGTGCCTTCCAGCCATCACTTGGATAGCTCTGATTATTTGATCAAAATAAGGCAATGCCTTTGTAAGTGGGGCTTGGATGATGCACCAAATCTTCACAGGTGGGTGAGTGTCCACATAGCCGCTTGGGACCTAACATAACCTAGCACTTAGGTAAGTCAGAGGTGATGAGAGAAATCTGGTTTATTGGAAGGAGACCTTGGCTAGAATTTGTCTTCCTTCCTGGATTTGTTCACCTTTAGGAAAAAGCTTTTCCACTAGGCTGGTCAAGCAGGAGACAGGCTGAAAGGTCAGGAAGGGAATGCTGATGCTTTGGACAATTGACATTTGTTTGGAAGGAGGTTGATATTTATGACTGACCCATGAAATAGATGGCTTTGTCAAGGATAAGGGGACCGTGATACTGGATTACTGGCACATATGGCCATTGGTGCCAACGGAGCATCATAGCTTACTCTGGCTATGAGTCATCTCCCCCTGAGGAAGTTGCATGAAAATAACACTTAACAAGGACGATAAAGACTAGAGATAAAAGAGCGAAGAATCTGTTAGCAATATTTCTGTAGCAAGCAGATGACTGAATGTATTTCCAAATGTTACATAATTTTTTTGCGTGACTCACAACAACAGTCTATAGAGCATATGCAACATTTGGTACAGCAGCGAATCAGTGTAAATACCAACAGCATTTTTGTCGTCTGAGGAGATACTCACAGAAAAGCAAAACTGTAACTGTGCTAACGTTCTTTCAGATGGGGAGCTTGCATGATTATATAGTTGTTTATTTCTTCCTTGTGTGTTTTATCCCATCTTTATTAATATTGGGAAAATCCCATTGTAATAAAATGTTTTTCTTAGAGTGGATTTATGCAGAGTTAATAAAAAGTATTGCAACTGTGTCTGCATTATTGACTTCCTTTCGTGGAACTCAAGTCAGCCTGCTGTGACAGTAAGCCACTATTTTCTGCAGGTTTTGGAAAGAGGAAAATGGTTCAGGAAAATGTTGTCATGAACATTTAATAAAGAGGAGACCTCCTGAAAACTTTGATTGCTTCCACAGTTTAAAAATTGCATGAAACTCCACTGGATAGCTTCATCTGAGAAAATGAAGGGGGCGGACACCCGTGCTGTTGTGGAAAACCTGGTGCTTCCTTGGTATTGCTTCTCTGCTTGAGTCTTCTTTGGGCTCCTCTGCTGTACTTTGTGGGATGTTCTTGCAGGACTTCCTGAAGCTTCCCAGCCCAGTTTTTGCTTGTTCTTCTTCCTGCACTGCACACCCTTTTCAGTTTAGCATTTGCTTTTTTGGTCAATTATCCCCTCCTCTCATGTGTCAAATCCTCACATTCTTCTTGACTCTCTACTCTTCAGGTTTTCTTCTTCCTACCATCTGTCTTGTCCTAGCATCCTCCTACCTTATTTCTTCAGTACACCCTCCTTTTTCTTCCTCCCGCCTAACAGATCTCTGTTTATGTAAAGAAAGGCTCACTCTCCAGTCCTCTAGCTGCCCTCCCATCACACCTCTGCCAGATTCCATCAGAAATGTCAGGAATCACAGAAAATGATTCCTAAGGGTTAACTGTCAATCTTTCAATTTGTGATACTGTCTGGAGTAAAAACACACCACTCTGAAATTCTACAGTTTCCCTAGTAATCTAATTCAAAGACATTATCCTTACAATCAGAAAATTTTTCTTCATGCCTAGCACAGATCTCAATTTTCATGCAGTTTAAGCCCATCTGTTTTTGTCTTAATCCCTGTGGGCACGGAAAGCAGCTTTCTAGAGCAGCTGTTTATGTACTGAAGATGGTTACTTCTCAGTCTTCTATCCTCTTTATATTCCTATTGAACAAAATTCAGTTTCTTCTGTTTCTAGTATCATTCCTTTTCTTTGTACTTTTTTCCTCTCCATAAAGTTCTTTTCCCTCTCTTTAATATCTATAGGTCTGCTGCTGCTTCTCCTTTCCCCTCACTTTTTTCCCTTTACTTTCTACTCTCATTTTCAACTTTGACATGCCTGCATCTCCTTTTTCCTAAATATTCTTTCCCAATCCTTCTGACAATGCCTGCTCTGCTCTATATCATGGGAACATGTGGAGGCTTGTTGCAATCAATGCCAGGAATGTGTTGCCTCGGTATGGCAGGAATGCATGGAAGCCATCTACTGTAATGTAAATGCCATTTTACTTTCTCTTTGCAGAATGTCTTTTTTAGTCCTAGCCCCTGCAAAATGCTGCTGGTGCTCTTCTGTCTTCCCTGTTTCCATGGCAGCCGATCCCATACTTTCATGACTTTCTCATCAGTGGCCTAAACAAAATCCAGAACTGTCATAATTAAAATGGAAGCCAGTATATGGTATTTTTGAAGACTGGGTGGTATTATATGATAAAAGTACTTTGCAGCTAAAAATGGGTAAGTAATTAAGCACCATTATATTATGACACTTTCAGAGGTATTCTGTGGGACATGTCCTGAATATAGTAAAATTGCAATGTTAAATACAGCTAATGACACCGTTCCAGAAGTACAGAACGTAACAGTTTAATTAACCCAGAGTCACTGCAGCCTGATTTTTAACAAACTTCCCCCCACCCCCCCATAAAAGCTCTTCCAGCTCAAGCATTTTAGCTGGGTGTCCTTGGAACCAGATCTGGGTTTGGGTTCTGACCGGTATCCTGCACTTAGAGCCTGTAGCTCTAATGTCTGATCCAAAATCCACATCTAAATGGTTTCAACCTTCAGCATAATTGTAGGCCAGTTTCAACATTTTCACAGGCTGTAGTTTTCAGTGAAATACCTGATTTCTTCCCTCCTTTCCACCGTCCCTCCCCACAAATGTGTTTGGATGGTAACTATAGGTGCTCAGAAGCTGGAAAATGTTTCACCTTAGTTCATCATATGTAGACTACGGACTTCAGATGTAGGCAGCCATTCTCAAAACTCTTGGTCGAGATCTGTCTTTTGTGGTCTAATACAGTGTATTTGCCAAGCTGCTTTTCAGTTAGCTGTGCAATTTGCAAATTTAAGAAAGACATGTCTCTTCTTTCACATTCAAGGATCCATCTCAAAGGAATTCAGGATTACCATACAAATTATTATTGTGAAAGATAATACCTGGAAATCTATTATTTGTCTGTTCTCTGTATTTTCTCCTAATTTGGATAAATCAGCATAAAAAAGCAGAGTTCAAAATCACAGGCTTAAAGACTGTAATTCCTTTTCTGCCCTTTACTGCTCCCTAATTAATTAACGTTGAAGTCACTTAAGAAAGTAAAACCTAGCCCTTGTCTAGGTGTATGTGCCTCAACTTCCACAGAGATGCCTGATTAGTAAGTTTAAGACATGGAGGAAGCTCAGGCAAGTGAGCCAAAATAATTTTCCAACACAGGATATATTTTATTCCATCTAACAATCCACATGTTTTTATAGCAAGTCCAGAAAGCATCATACCGCACACTTACAGTAAATCACAACCCTCAAAAAGACTCCTTGATCTTGAGTTGTGAATCACCTTCAGCCGTTATGTCCAGTCTTTATCAGAATCTTACTGGGGGCATTTGTAGTGGAGCTCATAACCCAGATGACAGCAGATGTTTTCTGCAGCAATGACACTCTTATGTTGGTTCCTACGAGTTATGAAGAGCCCTTATAAATCTCTGTGTACAGTTTTCAGGCATTTTCTTTTCTCTTCAGCTCACAAGTACCGTGTTTAAATCACTGCCCTGATACTGGAGATGGTGAGTGTAGCATTGCAAGTGGAATAGTCACATAAACCAGCATCAACAGTACGCAGAGGACTGGACCCAATGAAAATTGTGACACGACACATGTAATTCAGTGTACTATGTGCTGCAACAGAAATGGCTTCTGCAGCTAAACTCATACTGAGCTAAACTCAGTTCTTGAACAAGTGTGCTCAATAGAAAAACCAGGAGTTCCTGGAATAATTGGCTGAAGTGTGGGGGCAAGTAGCTGTCTGTGGGGAACAGAAGAATAAGCTGAATTTGCTAGAGTTGGGGGTGGGTTGGCAGTTAAGGATAAAAGATAATTTAAAAAAATAGTGGCAGCACAGAAAGCATCCAACAGAAAACATTTCAAGGGTGATTAGGAAAATCCTCTTCTTTTCCATCTCCGAGAAAACAATTCAAAACCTTCCTCTTGGAGAAATGGTGCTCAATATACTGCCAATTTGCATCTAAACTCTCCCAGATAACCAGTCTTGAGTGATTGTGAAAAGCATTACATGAAACAAACAAATACTGACATGAAGAAATTTAGATTATTGAATAAAATGCTGCCACTTTTTTTTTTTAATTTAAAAAACAAAACAAAGTAACATGAGAGATTTTAACAAATTCTGTTACAGGCTTCATTTTTGCTTTTGTCTTTTTGGGGCTGAGAGATTTCCCCAACTGTTACAGTGATGACCACAATATAAACTGTTTAGACATGTACAGTTTTACTTTTTCTCTTAGTTTAAAAAACATTAACATTATAGACAATTTTCCTTAAAGATGTTGTGTACGGAAATTATGCTTCCATAATATCTCTTATTTTGCAGATTCTGTATTCCGCAGAAAAAAATTGAGATGGATTCTGTAGATGGCTCAGTTACAGCACATTGGCATACGCAGGTTCTTCCTCAGACTTAACATAATTTCTATTTTTTTCTTCTTTCTGTGAATATTAAATGAGAGTGAGACTACTTCATTTGAAATGCTTATTTAATTTCCACTCTCTTCATTTTCTTTGTTTGCTGAATTACATTTCCATATTAGAAAAGTATGTAGAATTGTCTCCCCTGACTAAATGGTTCAAATGAGCTCTGAGTAAAACCATTTAGATATAATTCACAACCATGTTTTATAATGTGGTTTTATAACAACTAGCTAAGACTGTTACTGTATCTCACTATGTAGTGAATTTCTGCAGGCTATTATCATTGCCTCCAGGTTATTGTCAGTATCCTTTAATACTGCGTAACTGTATCTTAATAGAGGTATTTATGGCTACACAATATGTTATTAAAAGCTATGTAAATATTTCAAGACTTTTAATCAAATGCTTGCAAAGAGATGTTTACTCCTTTTAGAGTCAGCACTCAATTGTATTAATGAATTTTTCTCACCATATGTACATACCTGAAAGGCAATTTGTAGCAATATGTCATGAAATTTCTGCTTTCAAACTGAATCTCCTTTTGGAACACAAATGGAAAAAGTTCCACAGTATTCACACTCCTTGCTGCTTTAATTTTGTAAGTAAATAAAGGACTAGATAAGGGGAAAAGCAGTGATTCCCCTCCCCCCCCGCCCCAGCTTTTGGGACCTCATAATCATTAATTTGCCTTTTTTTTTTTTTTCCTGTGTACGCTCTACACATTGTTTGGTCAAATAAATGGAATTTCCCAAGAAAGCAGACCTCAAATTAAAAGGTAGGATCTTGCTGCCTGTGGCATCAGTGGGCAAACACATGGCTCTGCCTGGAGAAACTCAATTGCCTGGGAAAAAAAAAATTCCTTGCACTGAAGTTGGGTTAAATTTTCCATGCCAGAACAAATCCTGGTGCATTAAGTAGCATTATATGCCCATGGTTTTTTGTTTTTTTTTTTTCTTAGGCATAGCAGATGCTTTCCCACGTAAGACCATTTACAACTGATATAAGCTACTGGTAAAAACATTTCAGAGAAGAACTGTCCATCTGCTTTCAGACACCATAGAAAAATTGTTGTATTTCTCTGTACATGTTGATTTCTAAGAATTATGAACACTGATAAGCAGGGAAAGGTACCATATTTCTCAGCTGATTATGGAAATGTTTTCTTCTTCTATTTCTCAGCAAATGCTTTGCTTGTTGTTTTTAAGATTTACATATGCCTGAATGTGTTATCATATTCATAGAACTGAAGAAATACTTCCACTTTACTTTTTTGAACAAGTAAGAGTACGATATGGATCTCGAAATGTCAGTGATCAGCATAGATCTCAAAATGTAGCTCAATGACATCTGTTTCAGATTTTTGAGAATGTCTATTTCTCTACTTGAAGAGCCAAAATTTTCCTTAGGGAATAGGTTATTATGTAGAAAATAGAAATTCTAAAAATTAAACTTCATGCTGGTAGAATTTAGAAAATAAGACAGCAACAATTCCTTCAAATATTACTACAAGTAAGTTTCCATTGAACAGGAACTGCTAAGAACACTTGCTCTCCTTTACAACTAATCATTAGAATTCCAGTACAGTTGACTAGTAATCTGAACAGGAATCCAAAAGTAGAATTCTGAGCTGATTTACTAGTTCTGAGCTGATTTACTAGTTCAGCAAATATGATGTCTTTAAGACAATCGTAACAGTGACTTTGCTCTGTGTCATATATTGGTTCACATTTCTTGACTTCGAGTCTGTGAAGACCCTGAGAAGGAAGGAAGCCTAAAAAAGTTATTTGCTTACAAGAGCAGCTCTTAATGGATGAGTCATTGATTGAAACCAGACTGATTAAACCAACTCTGTAGTGAGAGTATAATTTAAGATACTACATTTACAAACATACAAAAATTCTGTATCAAAAGATAAAAGACACATGGGGAAATTTGCCATTTTTTTTTCCATTCTAAAACATTTCCTAGAATGGTTTTGTTGAAAACAGGAACTCACAGTGATTTGAAAGGGGCCACAACTTCACTGATTTTCCAGGTTCATTTCTTGTTTATTGAATTTGTTAGAAAAATTGTTTTTGGAGAGTGCAAAAAGTAATTCTTAAACAGGAAGAACTAGTCTGAAACTCTATTAATAACCAACTTATTTTTATTAGAGCAAATACAGTTGTGAAAACTGTACATTATACATTTTGGGTCAAGAATTATAAATAAACTCATAGATAAAGAGTTCATTCTTTGACAGCAAGAAACTTTAAATAGACAAAATGACATTATTAAGTACATTGGCAGGCTTCATTGTGCTGTCCAAAATGTAGTGTACAGTAAAACAACCAATTATAAATAGCCTTTCATGTAAAATACAGCTGTGCACATTTTAGAAAAATACCAACAATTTGTTTGAGCTTTGTTTTAAAAAAGCTTATAAATCATACATATTTATAAATGGTACTAACATGCTTACTTAAATTTATAAACATTTTCATAAGCTTTGTTACCCATTATTTCCAGAGCATATAGTATTTTAAATAAACATTTAATAGGAATTAAATATGTCAGTTACAAAATTACCTCCCATGTAAGGAGACGGGGTGATTTCACTGTTTGAACATTTTGTCCATTATGTCAAGGCTTAAACAGTAACTTTTAAAACTTTGTTCTTATTTAAAAATTACTTCCCTAAATTTAAAACACAATTTTGACTCTTTAAAAAATAAATATACAAGTTTTATTTTCATTTGCTCTCTTTCTGCTTTCTTCTTTATCCACACTGGTCAAAACACAGGATTCTCAACATACTTCTGTAAAAAACACCACGGTGTTACTGCCCTGCTTAGAGCTGCTTTGCTGCACAATATTCAGTCTGCACCTATATTACTTTAATACGCTGCATCAAAAGATAGCTAATGTACTTTTAAGAATGTTGCCCATTACACCATGCAAACACTTACAAAGTTTACAAACATGTTCAAAAACTATATTGTATGAAATATTGTCTAAGAGAGAGAAAATAAACCATAATACAAGCCCTTTGCTTTTTGTATTTTGAAATTAAAATATTTACTTTCCAAATGATCACACCACGTATTTTCAGTAAATCAGCATGCTTTTGATTAATATAGGGTACAGTAATTACAGTATAATGGCACATAAAAGAAACATGATCACATCATTGTAACAAAGGGCTGTGAAACTACTTAAGACAAACTTTCCAAATGAAAAAAATTGAGGCTTTTTAAATGCTGAGGTAAAATTATAAATGGACTTCAAAGACACTGAAGGCATCGAATCAATAAACAATCACTTAACTTGTCTAAATGCTCTACCTGAATGTATTCAACACAAATCTAGTGTTTAAAAATTACGAAAATTTATTGTGAGCATTAGCTAGCTTAACTGTCACTGGTATTAATATGCACTCAGACAAGACTTTATTTTAACTGCTGGCAAAATACCTCAGTGCTGAAACATAATAATTCAAATCACCAATTACCACAGTACCAGAATTAAAAAAAAAAAAAAAAAGTCAACATGCAAACCCCATATCTTGTCTTTCTCAGATTATTCTGGTATTTCACCTCCTGTTCAGAATGTACTGATATCAACTTCAGATTCTTAATTTTTTTACTAAGAAGAATTTGCTTGCTATTGGCATAAGCATTTGAGCACTTTTAGGAAGATATCAACAGCGTTAAATTTTGCAGTCATGGTATATTACTTCCTAAACCTTAAAGCAAAAAGACTTTTCAGGTTTAGGAAAATGAATTAAACAATTGCATCTTCAGATTAGAAAAAGAGGTTTCCTTTTCTGCTTCTGCCACTAGGCAGAACTGGTAGCGCTCTCCAGGTTGGACTACACACTATGTTATGGCTATACATCAAATTTCATAAACAACGAATGAACAGAATCATGCACAGGCAAATGAAACTCAATCTCCCAGAACACTGCAGGAGATGTTAAAAGCAGCAGGTAATGGAATAAGACTGGTGACTGATGCTGCTAACTATTTCTTCTAACGAGATAGGAGTGAACGCTGGAATCACTTCCACAGCAACAGAATCCTCTGACCACATTCCTCTGGCAGTCGTTTTCCCATCTCCCCACTAAAAACATCAGACGGTAAAATAGTAAGGCAGCTGTTAGCTTCCATCAACAAAAAGTGCAGCTCCGTACATTTCCAGTTTAGTCACACTCTGCTGGAACAGATGGAGAAGCCAACGCACTTCACCGGCAGGGCTGCTTCAGCAGATTATTTTGTTTGTTTTCCGACATGGCTGCTTGCTTCAGCTTTCAGAGGACCCCAAAGCCACAAACCATCAGCAGAGTAACTGATCTGGGCCCCTGGCTGAATTTTCCAAGTTTCATCTCTCTTGCGCCCATCCTAACGCCAAGCCTCCTTCCCTGTGTCTGAGTATGCCTGGTGCCATTTAACAGGCTGATGACACAACTGCAGAGAACTGTGGGCTAACACCACTAGTTGTCATGACTTCACTGAAGGGTCAAAACAGTTACATAATTAAATAACTATGTTGAATCACATTCAGGCATAGCTAAAATTAAAGTAGGGAACGTTAAAAGTATGCAAATAAATTCAATCTTTATAATTTGAGGTGGGGTAGATGTGGTGATTGCATATGAAAACAAGACCTTTCTTACCTTTCCTAATTCCAATCAAGTTAGAAAATGGACAAAAAGAATGGCTAAACCAATATTCAACAGCATTACCAGGGCAATCATGACTGAGTTAGGGCCCTGCAAATAAAATAAAGATAACAAAATTAATGCAACCTTCCACAGAGTGCACAACAACAAACAGGATCTGACATTATCATTTCTACGATTTTTGACTCTGGTCTGAAAGATTACTTAAATATCAAAGATACAGACTCTGCTCCTGAAACTTAGCTACTACCCTTGGTTCTCAAGTGAGCTAAATATCACCTCTGTGAAAATTAACTGGATAAACACAGGTAAGTATATTATTACATTGTTCTCAATCACACTGGGAATAACGGTCTGACAACTGACTGTACAAACAAATTAAAACAAACCCATAAACACAAAAATGGTATCAGCTTAAAATAAAATAAAGAACGCAAACTTGAAGCCAGAGCACTGTTCCTCATTCATACAGTGTGTTCCTTCTCTGATGCCAACCCATTTCAAAACAGAAGGAGTTTCTGCATGATGCTGTGTTGTATGAAAATAATACCTTATATATATATATATTTTTTGTTAACCAAATGAAAAAAAAAAAAGTTATTACTACTCCACCAAAAATCCCTAGCTATGTTTCCATTAGAGATGAAAAAAAAAGATTTTCTGTCTGCAAAATTAAACATTTGTTTTGATCTACTTTGGCACTTGGTCATAAATCCTTATCTTATATACCTATTTAGTGAATAGATGAAAAGCCAAAATACTGCTTCCCTTCCTAGCTAGAGCTAAACTTGGCTACAAAACTAGCTCTTGATTATTACATAATTTTAGTCTTTCTGTGAAGGCAAAGAACAAAGTTTTTAATTCTTTTCACCAGTTTCAGAAACCTTTTTTTAACATGGATGCTTTCTGATAAACAACTTCAAATAATGTATTCAACAGATGGAAATTCTCAATTCTTCCACTCTTCTCTTAAGTAGTATTCGGTATAATACAAAATATTTTCACAGAGATTTGTATATGTTCCTATTTTAAGGTGCACATTTAGTGTAAGTAGAAACAGAAAAACTCCTCACTCAGACAATACTTTCCTAAAACACAAGAAAGCCCACCAGAAAATGTCTCCAGAAAACTGATCTACCTAAGGATCACTGGCTCCCATAAGAATGAATCCATTTTATTAGAAATTATGTATTTTTTTTGACTTTTCACAAGAAGCTTGCTTTGTAGAAATTCATTATGCTTCATGGCAGCAGTAACATTAGCTATGCAATTTCTGGAATGATCAAGTAACTTGCTCTTAGAACTTCGAACTTGCTCTTAGAAACTTGCTTTAGCAGTGTAATTGGGAAGCTACTGAAAAGTATTTGTGTCACTACATGCTCTCATCCTGCAATAGTCTTATTAAACACTTTCTACCAGAATACACCTTTACACAGTAGTAAAGATAGCAGGCCAGATGTGGACTGCTAAGTTCTTGAATAAGTCACAAAATAAGTTTTGTCAAGCACTGCTTAAATCCTGGGGAAGTCTAACCCCAATTGGCACTTCTATCCATATAGGTTATGAAGTTCCCTTTGTACCTACTCAGAGACATCTGTACATATGCCAAGAAACTAGATGCTGAAGTGATTTAGACCATCAGGATGCTCTTTAAATTTTACTGCAATGGTATTAGCAGCAACATCTGCCTTTTTCTTAATGACAGAATGTCAAAAATATTCACTAGAAAATCAAAGACTATGGCTTAGGGTCACCTTATTCAAGGGGATTTTGAATACCAAATTCCCACTTACCAGTGGTATGTTTTAAACATCGGGTCACAGAACAGAAGTGGAACCATGTTCCCTCCTTCCTACTGGAAGCAAGCCACTATGCGCCAAAGAATATGAGATGCTTGGTGACAGAGAACAGGCATAAAACTAGAGCATGATTCCAGGTGTGGTTATGTTTCTGACCACAGGACTGTAAGCAGCCTAATTGTGGTAGTGTGCAACTTGAGCTTCATTTCTTCTTTCTCTTTCTGGCACTGTCACAATTGTGATAGCTGTGGTTCTTCTATACTTTCCTACTGTGAAGAAAATCCAAGTACCCACCAATACATTCAGAACTGATGACTGTCCCCAGTGATGTCTGGAAATTCTGAGATTTATGCATGAAAGCCATATTGAAAGACTTTGAACAGCAAAATATGCTTAACTTGAAACCACAGCTAATTTGAGAATGTCTCAGTTTTGCAATCTTGCATGCTGGTGTCAATACCCTCAGAGTGAATTATTTTTTCTTTTGCAAAAAGAATCCCAGAATCTCATATGACAAACTAGAATAACACATACACGCTAATGATACATATCACTCGGCAAGGAGTGTCATTACACTATTGATTTGCACTCAGATTTGGATTCAGCATCTGTAGGGACTAAGTGTAACCAAAATCAAGTCCATAGATCCTTCGTAGTTTGGCCTCCCACCTAAAAATTTTACAGTTACATTGCATAGGAATTGCAATTAACCATGAAGGAGATCAATGCCTAAAGCCATTAAAATTTACTGCAATTTGGGTGTCTAACACTTTACATATTTTAAAATAAAATCCATGGAAATCAAGTTGACTTACTCCTACTGAAGACCTACTGGGAGTTGACAGGAGCCAGGAACTTATTCATTACCTAAAATATCCTGAAACAGCATCCTGATAGCTGCAAGACAGATTTTGGCTGAATGGCAAGTTGGAAGTACAGCTCAAACAGCAACTCGGTATCATTAGTGCACAGTCTTACAGAATTAAGGTTGGAGGAGGAAGAGGGAACTTCTCTACAAATGCATCTATCAGGTTAGACAGGTTTAATAATCTCATTACAGTAACATGAGATAAATTAGGTTAAAAAAATAAGGGGTATGGTCTGAATCAAGAGATCTCTCATTCTGAATCAAGAGATCTCACCTACAAAGACGGAAGAAAATGACATGTTAAGAACTTGGTTGCTGAATTTATATGAAGATCAAAGAAAAATGTGTAATCTATTTATGATAATAATCTAATGAGTCTGTGCTTTAGACAAAGAAATCTCATCTCCTTCAGCCTGCTCTGTGCATTTCATTTCCTATTCTCCTAACTAAGACTTTGAGCCCACAGCAGTTTCTTGATACACTAGAAAATGATCAAAGAACATTTGTAGAGTATGTGGTTATTATTCAGTAAACCACTACCTGTTCTATAGACACTTATGAAATGAACATTTAATGCTTTAAGACAAATACCATAAATAAGACTTTGGTATCCTGCAAAGGCTTAAAATAGCAAAAGCCAAAATTAGTCTGAAGAGTCCAAGAGTGACTAGCACAGGTGCAATAAAGAAGCTGTAGCAAAAAAAGTCCAGACCTGCTTAAAAACTGCCCTTCTAGCTTCTAGTACGTCAGTCGCTTACGCAGTTGAAAATATATCCACACATTAGGTTTTAAAATGTGGAGCAAAGAAAGTTATTTTCCTAAAATGTAGAGCCAGGAAGTATTAAGACTAGTATTATAATCCCATTGCATTAGGAATGTCAATTAAATTTAGCATAAAGTTCTTGTTCAGAGTTTTTTTTAGGATCAGGCAAATACTGATCTATTTTTCTAACATCATGTTAGCTATATCCCTTACTAACTGGATGCTAAGTGAACAAAGAGATGGAAGTAGAAACACAGTAGGCAACATTCCGATAAATGCAATGATTTTAGAGAGAGGTAAAAAGCAGGCTAAACAGTCCATGTGGCTTACAAATCTTGACCTACAAAACAAAACCAAAAAACCCTGGCAGTATCATAGAACACTAGTGTCTGTGTTTCTCCCTCTCCCAGGGCAATGCAGGGACACGTCAGACAAACCAAACGTGTACTCATAAATATAAGCTACAATGGTATTTTTTGCAATTCAGTCCTATTTTTTATCCAAATCCAAGACAATCTCAAATCACCTCACATTCAAGGTGCGATAGCAGCATGCAAGTTGATACTAGGGCTAGAGACTGCGAATGTGCAATTAGAACAACGGTTAATACTGGTTTGCGGTTCAATGTCTGTGCACTCTTTATACTGCATTCTTTATATAACATAACCCGAAGGTTCCTAATGCTCAGTGAAAAAAGGGTGATTTACCCCCCATTTAATAGGACAAATGTTTACAAACAGGCAACTATTTTGGAGCAGTTGTTGAACAGGGACTTTGGCACAGTGTTTTTATGCATGTTTTCACCTTGACAAAACTGTGACAGAGTCCTATGGCTCTTTCTTACAAGCTCTGGAATGATTCTAAACTTTAATTTTGAACATTAGAACATAAGAATGTAGAGAAATACATTTATATACTTTAAGTGCAGTGTGGGCATAAGTATGTGCTGATATTTTTCAAGTATAATGCCAGAAATGGAGATACTAAGAGAATCAATACTGTTGCTGTAACAAATTTATTGCACAGATAATTTCCAATAACATTCTTAAGGATATAACAGATTCACAGAAAATATGATCCATGAATTTTATTAAAATAGGTGTCACAAACTTCTCTGTAAGTAAAGTTGTTTAATGTTCTTAATCCAAATTAATGCATATGGATATCTTAAAGGTCTGTGTTTCACTCAGATGTGAGAAATGGCTTTTATTTGTAGACATGGAAGGAAGAACTGAAAATTGTACGTCCTATATCTATGTTTTTAATGCAGTCTCACTGGAAAGCCAGAAAAAGCACAGCACAATTTTATTGAACACTTTCAGATAATCTAATGGAAGTGCTCAATGAATGTTATATATTAATATTTTATACCCAAACCGTGTTTTCTCATTGTCTTTTCACGGGAGTGGGAGTTTGTTTTCTTACTAAATTTCCTAACAAAGATATTTTTAAAATTTTATGGAGGATCTAATGCAGATGTGCTTTCAAATCACAGCAAAATTATTTGTCTGGATGAACGTAGAGCAATTGCAATTCCAAATAAAACAATTCTCTAATGCAGCCCTAGAATTCTAAAGTCTCTTAACATTCAGAACTGCTTGGGATAAAGAGAAGTACACTAATCTGTTTTTTCCTCAGCAATTGTTCACTTTCAGGAAATTCATTCTATAGGGGCAAATGTATAGACACAAGTGGAAGATATCTTTGAAAAATAAACATTCTACATATCCTTCAAAATGTTGTTATATTAAAAATGAGTTCCTCAGCTCTACCTTCTCTCCTTATTGTCATGCTGGGAGTAAGAGTAATGCGTTTAGTGTGCTCCAAATGAAGCAGAGGGACAGATCCTAGATGACCTATAATACCAGTAAACAAACAGTAGCTAATGTACAGTATCTGATTACTCTTCCACCTTTCCTGGTAATAGGCTATAAGTTCACAGTCCTTATCCTAATTGTTCTATAAGGTCAATAAACAGCAGTTTAGGTGTCTTGCTTGGTTTCTTAATTTGAAGACTCCCTCAGCTCCAAACCATGATTTGGTCTGGATGCAATGTAAGAAAAATAAGGACTATTTCTAGCCACTTATTTTCACCAGAGCTGAACGAAAAATTTCAATTCGGGCTGAAATTCTGTGTGTGCTCACTCGACATTTACGAGCCTGACAGCTTTGTGTTACCCTAGATAGGAGTCATATCTGTGAGATTTGAAAGGTTAAAGGGCTGATATCAGCTGTAATACAGATTTGCAGATTACAAAACCACTGTGAACATCTAGTTCGACCTGTATAAAACAGAATATAAGCTTCCTGCTAAACTATAGGATGTCATCTTGGCAAAATGCTCATTATTGAACTATTCAGTGATCACTAATGAAAACTGATGTTACATGTAATTAATTTCATTAATAGCGACTTAAATTAAGACTTTTAATCTAAATCTGTCCAGCTTCAACTTTCACCTACTTGTTCTTATACAATTGCATATTAGCTTGGGAAACTATTTTATGAAGTGGACTTACAAAGTGTGATTTAATGTGTCAAACAGATTTTCTGCCTTGAATATCTGCATCCTTCATTGTAACACATTTTAATTACTCTTGAAGCTCTTCACAGGTCTTTCCCTTAAGGTTTTTACATTTTAAATCTCTGATTTATGGATACTGTATTTTGTTCCAGAAGTGGTTGCACCAGTGCCAAAACCAGATAAAATAGTCTCCCATGTACTCTTGCTTAATCTTTCCTGTTGATAAATCTAAGGATTATACTAACGCTTCTCATCAACAGCAGACTGGGAGCTCATCCTCAGTTGCCTCTCTTGCTCCTGATCTACCAGCCTTTTCCAGTTCCCCTGCTGCATGGCCAGGCTTTATCAACTGTCTTTCAACACACAATCTTGTATTTTACTGTACTACAGATAGATAATTATACTTGCATCTTCTCTATATGGTGATTTGGATCAGTTTGTACTGGTTATCTGTTGTCTACATTATTTATCAGCTTCCTAGTCTCTGTGTCTTCTGCAAACTTTATGGGCAACATATGTTTATTAAGAGAACATTTATGTTCTCTTCCATGTCATTATTAAGCATGTTAATAAAGCAGTGCAGCAGAATTAATCCAAGAATGACCTCACCAGCATAATACCGAATTACCAAATTACTGTTTTTTTTCCAATTACTTTTTGAAAATCCTCAGTCAGTGTTTTAAAAATGATTTTAATGTGACATTTAGTCTTTGCATTACTGTGGCTTCCTTGTCATAATAAATAATTGTGTAAAAGCAAATCAAGTGACCTTCTTGATTGAGGGTATCATTCCTCTGCCACTTGAAGATGACAAGCTTATCTGACAAGATCTTTTACAATGCATGTTGGCTGGAAATTCTTTTACCATTCATTTTTGAAATTATTTATTAATGAAGTTTGGTGTCATTCAACTGTTTTGCCTGAGCTCTGTGTTAGACTAGCAGGATCTCATTAATTGGGTCATTCTGTTTATCCTGTTTTAATAATGACAGTTATTTTTCTACTGGTGTACCAAAAATGATTCAGAAAAATAATGCTTATTAAAAAACTATCACAATTATTTAGACCTCCTCGTTTGCTAGATGTTCAGGATCTAAAACTAACATATTCCTGAGTTTCTCTTGGGCAGCAATAATTTTATTATCATCAGAGGTTCGGAATTCAAAAATCTTTTTTTTTTTTTTGAAACACAGAATAGAAATGCTTATTAGTTATTTATCTTTTTCAGCATAACTATCAATAGTTCTGTTATTTCTAAACAACATTCAGATTCATAGTGATCTGAATATTTCAGTTTTTGATTTGATATCTTTAATATTTTAGTTTTAAATTTCCTTCTCCATTTCCTGATAGAGAAAGCTAGATTTTTCATTTCACACTAAAACCCAAGCATTGTTAGAAGTATGCATTTTAAAACAATACATATTTAGATGCACAATTGCCTTTTTTCAGAGACTACAATCAACACAGAGAGGAAAATGAAGATAGGAGAATGTCTGGACTAGGTCAGACTGAAGGGGAGCATCCTGCCCCCAACAGTAGTCAAAAGCAGAGCAAGTGTGTACAGGGATACTTCTTCCCAAATACCCTCCAGTCTCCAACAACTTGTTGCTCAAGAAATTCCAAAGCCCTTGAGGTGGTATCCTTGTACTAATAATTCTCAATGGACTTTTCCTTAAATATGTCTGTCATCTCTGGAGCCCATACAGACTTCTGACTGCTTTTTTGCCTTTGATGTTCTTTGACCTGAAGTTCCAAAAATGCAACACATGATGGCTAGACTACAGTATATTGCATAAATTTAATTGGATGCCAAATAATTTGCCATTACCAGGTTTTCATGCTTTTCAAAATTACCTTTCTTTAAGCATGTGAACATAACCCCTGTGTTGATACTAATTACATTGAAATGTACTGTAAGGGTAGCTGCAAATTATACAGCTCCTGATGACGGTCATCAGTTCCTTAGGCACTTTAAAAATTGATGGGGAAAAATTGCTGAATTTTGTTTTTAACAAGATTTTTGGAAGAAGCTACAGAATGTGCAGTAATTTCTATATCATGGCAACAGCCTAGCTGTTCAACTTCTAGTGCTGCCCAATTATCCACTGAGGCACAACAAACATTGCTTTGAAGAAAAAACACAGAAAGATATTTATATTTGCAAATATGCATGCACACACACACAAAACACGTAAATAAACATACACACTAACATACTCTTAAAGAATATACAATACTCTCGTGTTTACGGATGCAATAGAGATTTGTATTTCAAAAGTCTGTCACTATCTGGCTATCAACTGTCCTTTCCCAGTTTTCAAAAAGAATATTATTAAGGACTGGAACAAGTGTTCCCCACTCCATTTGGGTGTAGAGGGTTCTAGGTAGCAGACTGTATCCCAATAATGACTTAACAGAAGTCTGAGCCTTGCCTGTCTTTAGGTTGAAAAGCTCAGCACACAGAAAAGGGCAGTGAAGGTGAAAAGCTTTCCTATAGTACTTACCGAGCTGTTTGCTACTTCTTTTTCCACTGCTGAAGATGACTCATTATTAGCTGGATTCTTTGGTGCAGCAATTTCTGGTTTCTTAACTTTTGTATCAGGTTTGTTTTCTTTGGCATCTGGCTTACCCCCAGATCTAGCAGGACTTGGTTTCTGTGAGGGTGGTATCCGTGCAAGTGTTGATGGTAATGGGTTGACATATTCATCATCTTCTTCCCTGAGCTCCTGTGGAAGCACTGTTGGATTCATTTTTACATAATAGCCATGGTAGTGACCATGCAGCTCCCCATTCTCTGTGCTGATGGGATTGTGATGGGCCGAAAACTTTGACTGGTGTTTCACAGCTATCTCCTCCTTCACTGGTGCTTTTGAATATAAAGGCTTGTTAACTGTGGGTGTTATATTCTCAGTGGCTAAAAGCTTTTTTTCTTGATTGAGTCTTGCCCCAGAAGTGGAGCTTTGCCTTTTCAGATGTTTTGAAGGAGAAGGCTCAGAAGGAAGAGGAGGACTATGCCTCGGACTTGCCTCTGGGGTTCGAGGGGGTGTAGTACCTTTTCGATAAAAGTGAGGTGATTCTTTTGGGGTAGTTGGTTTTTCCTGAACTTTTTCTTCAGTTTTTTCTTTCACCTCCATTCCTTCTTGAAATTTTTGTTTGATATAATCAGGACCTGAAAAATAGTATAATAAAAATATTAAGATTAAAACAAAAATAAGACTTCACAGTAAAATTGCATTGGGATGTCAGACTAGTCGGTATTGCTAAAATGCTGGGGAAGGGGGTGTTACTCAAAAATTCACTGACTTCTGTACAGATTTACCGTAACTCACTTACTAGTTGAAGTTAATAAGTTACTGTAGTTTTAGATAATTCTTGGGACTCCTTACTGATTTGGTTCAGTCACTTTATGTCTTCAGCTTTGCAAAGGGTAAAAAGGATATAAATAATCTCTGAGGAAAGTCTGAGGGACTGAAAACTAACTTACCTTACATATCTATCTATTTATCTATCTATCTATCTATCTATCTATCTATCTATCTATCTATCTATCTATCTATCTAACTTTTTATTTCCTTTCCTAAGAGCTATGTTTTGAGGTATGCTTTGCTTAATTACCGTAATCTATTTAACTTCTACCCTCATGACGATAGCATCTGTTTGACATGGAAGTATTTAACAATCAGAATGATATATCTCTTCTGCCTGTATAATCCACAGGAAATAGGTCTTGAGTCAGTTTTTTTTTTTTCTGTATGCGTGCACATCAGCATATCTTACAAAAACGTATACGTGCCTTGAACTCACACACACTGGCTTTGTCTTCCTAACCTGATCACACTTCCCGTATGAAGACCCAGGTAAACCCCACTAGTGGATAACACAGTTCTGCTTCGAGGTTAGGAAGACAAATTCTCTCACATTCACTAGGGAAATACTTATACAGCAGCCAGTATGAAGGATATACTTGCACAAAATCCTAGCAAAACACCCACGAGCACACTCACCACTAGTGAGGAGTCAGTGATCAAGGTGTATTTTTATGCACTTGTTCACATAAAGACAAGCTGCCTGAGATGTTTTGCTCCAGGTTTTGGTTGTCTGATTTAACAGTTTAGTGGAAAGACGGGAGCAAAAACTCTGTTGATGGAATTAAATTGCTGTAAATCTGTCTGTATTGTGGGCAGCATTATCTACATTTCTTCCTAGAGGCCACATCCCAGATTCCAGGATCAGGCCTGTGAGAAGTCAGAAATGGGGAACTCTGTTAACAGAGAACTGCAATAATCTTTGGCATGTTCAATAACAGCTCTTGCCAAATACAGTGAAACTATTTCTCTGCTTCTATCTTTGCTAATACAGCTACTTTCCTTTGATTTCTTTATCTTCTGTAAGTGAGGCTTATTTGTGTTTCATGTCAGAGAAATTCTGTGCCCAGAGAAAAATGTCTGCACACATTTTTCTCCTTTGAGTTTCTAGGAGGTTCTAGCTGTGCTAGGCAGATACCGTGTTTTTACAGATGCCAGGAGCGTATGCATCATTACACAGCACTGAGATGAGAGGAAGGAACAAAGAGCAGCATGAAGTTTTCGGAAGTTATGAATCATCTGGTAAGTAAGCATTGTTGAGAATGAGAATTAGTTGGCAAGGAATTGCTTTTGAGGAGGAGAATCACAAGGTTTTCGGTATCTTTGAAAACCACTGGTGAAAATAGGGAGTTGTTGAAAAAGAAAGCTGGACTTAGACAAGTCAGAATTTGTTCTCAAATGATGTTTGAGGGGGAAGCTTTGAGGAGGTAAGTCTGCACAAAAGGACTGGACTAAAGGTTTGGTTCTTAGGGAATTTTGTAATCTTCTTGCAATCTACATTCATGCTAGATTGCTCCTTATGGTGAGAGCATCTCAGTCTGGAACACCCTCTCTTCAGCCTTACAAGTGGCATCCAAACTGATCTTGCGTGTACCCCCTATAGCAAGCTGCTGCAGCTCTTTCTGAGCTAGATTACTCACATCCTGCAACAGCTTTCCACTGCCCAATATGTGTAAATACCTGACATTTACTAATGTATCAGAGCACTTGGATTGAAGGCACTTTGGTAAGAAACACCCCTGGGCCTCACAAAATGTCAGCCTTCTCCACTGTTTCCTGTGACCACCTAAAAGCCTTCCATGACTGAACAGAGTGACTGTCTCCTCTCAAAACCTCCAGACAGTTTTGGAATTTCTGAACCAAGGAGGGAGCCAGCTCTTGGCTGCTCAGGTCTCCATGTAGAGCGAAAAACAACAACAACAAAAAAAACCCCAAACCAACAAAAAATTATCTTTAACTGGAATTCTGTGATTCTGTGAACTCTCCAAGGAAGTTAACTGTCAACAGGCTAAAAGTGTCATATTTTTACTGGGTATTTGGCAGCATTTGATGCTAAGTGACACTGAGCCCAACTAGAGAAGGCTGTAGCTCTCTCATCGAAGTAAAGTCTGAGGTGTCTGATAAGACACAGAGCAATTGCTTCAACATAACAGAGCAAACCCCCTCCCACCCCCAAGCCCTCCAGTACATCACATACGACTATTAGAGATACATCCCTTGCATCCAACCCTGCCAGACATGTCTTTCCGACACTTGAATTCTTGGCTCTGTTCTGAAGTTAGCTTTGGAGGCTCGCCAAGGACTTTTTTTACGTCTGTTCACTGTATTCAGTACAATCAGCTTATGCACCTGTCTGAACCACTGACTCTAAGCAGAAAGAACAAAGTTCCTGCTTTCTTCTGAGGACTACAAATACTTGTCAGGACTTAGCATGCCCCCATTGTTAAAGGCATTATCTAACAACAGAGACATGGGCCACAGACGACTCCTTTTTCTTCTGTGTAAGTGCACTCGACAGCATGATTCTGAAGGAACGAGGGCCATAGGCGTTTGGAAAGGGAGTCACTAACATTTGATCCCAGAAGGTGGCTTAACTGCCTGTTCTTTATAAGGAATCCTTTATAGGATTTGAAGGTGGGAAGAAGGTAGGGCTGGCTTACCTGTCTAGGAAATAATCATGGAGTTCTGTTCTGTTTTTAGTTCAAGAAATGTGTAGATATATTACTCCATATGATACTTCTGTGTGCCTAAGAAGAACCTGATCCAGAAAGCAGAACCAAGACATGTTTTCTAACCAAGATCAGGTTTCTTTGTAGATGAACCTATCTGTTTTCTCATGCTGACTTGCTCATCCTGCTACCACCTGTTCAAAATTGATGTGCCTTTGCTGCTGAAGTTTAGATTTGGGGCAGTTTTGGTTCATACAGCTAACTGTGAAGCCAGCAGTTGGATGGCACCACTAAAGCATGAGTTAGCCAGCAGCTGAGGGGAATAGCCTCTGAAAATGGAAAGGACTGTGTAGATATGTGCAATGTATGCATGTGGAGTTGGATCCTGTAGTGAACTGCTCTGCTTTGAAGAACATTTTATAGAATCATAGAATCACAGAATATCCTGAATTGGGAGGGACCCATAAGGATTGTCAAGTCCAACTCCTGGCTCCAGACAGGCTACCTAAAAATTAAACCATATGTCTGAGAGCATTTTCCAAATGGTTCTTGAACTGCAGCAGGCTCGGTGCCGTGACCACTTCCCTGGGGAGGCTGTCCCAGTGCCCGACCACCCTCTGGGTGCAGAACCTTTCCCTAACCCCCAGCCTGACCCTCCCCTGTCCCAGCTCCATGCCGTTCCCTCGGGTCACTGTCCCCAGAGAGCAGAGCTCAGCGCCTGCCCCTCCGCTCCCCTCGTGAGGGAGCTGCAGGCCGCCATGAGGCCTTCCCTCAGCCTGCTCTGCTCTGGGCTGAACAAATGTCATTTACTGCTGTTGGTGAAGGATGCTTTGGTTTGGTTGCAGACACACTCATAGTTCTTCTAGATCTAGAATTTCTTGTGGAGTTTTTGTGTAACATGTCCTTCCTCCTGGAAGGTCTCCAGTAAGTGATGTGACAGCATGGCCAGCCCTGTAAACGAGAAGAGAAGGGTGCCCTGGTTCTGCCACGGCATTTTTAGAGAGGTGACAGCCGCATGCTTTCTCCCATGGCCTAGTGAGGTATACATATTAGCAGCATGGTGCTGTTTCAGGATTGCGGCTCAAGCAGTGCCTGAAAATGTCATCTTGCAGGATAGTGTAAATGCAGTCAGTGTTTCCGAAGAAGGCTAAGAAGACACTTTGTGCCTTATCAGCTCAGAATTAAATCTGAAGCTCAAGACAGATTACAGAATGCAGCTTGGATAGTGAGAAAAAAGGTGTGGATATATATTCATATATTCCAGCTTCAAGCTGTACTCTTGCCTATTCAGTCTGGCCTGTTTCACTGATTTTGACCTCTGTGTGAAGAGGAAGAGATGAGGATATAGGAATAGGGTGGGACTGAAGGAGGATGAGTTCTGGAGTTGATGAAGGAACCAGGACTCCTTCCAGTAGGGTTAGTGACCCTTCAAGGAACAATTCTGAATTCCATAGTCTATATGCATAACTGAGTAACCTGGCATAAATCTCATTTTCACAACTTAATGACCTTTTGCCTCACTTTAGTATAGTCATTTCTATATCCTCAAAATTATTAAGCTAATCCTTCTTTTAATTGGAAAAGCAGTCCTATACAGTAACATATCAGAAAAAAAAAAAAAGATGCTTTGTGGTAGGACTGCAGGACAATACATTTAAAAACAAAAAAACAAAAAACAAAACACAAAAACACTTCTGTGGTTTCCTATTACTGTAAAGTAATACAGTAGTTCTTAGTAATATACAGAATTAAAATATAATGGAATATTGAATTAAAATAGTACTATGTAAACTAAAATATTCTAGAATATTTTAGTTCAACACAGAACTATTTTCTGTAAGAGTTAGTCCACTGCATCCTAATCTCTGGCAACTTTCCATTTACTCTAGTATGACCTTGGACATGCCTTACTTGGTCCATGTGTAAAGAGTCTACACAGCAGACACTCAAGTTTGAAAGTTTTTCCCTGAACCAAAATTATCTAAGACAGGGAATTGTGTTGATATCAACAAAAAATTTCAACAGGAAACATTTTCACGGTGCCAGGAAAGTTGTGTGAAACTTCACTAGGACATAAAATCTGATTCTGGGAGGAGCAAAAATTTGGGGAGAGTAGGTTTTCCTGAGCTAAATTTGAGACACTAAGCAATATGAATGAGAGCCTCTTACCATGCTATGACAGCTGATAGTCCTGCAGCCCTGCACTATATGTGACTGAAGCAGGGTCTTCTAAGACCCTATAGACAAGTGCAGGCTACAGGATCTGGGTGTCTCTGGTCCTTTTGGTGGATTGGCATTCCACCTGTAAACTGTCTGGCTGTTGCACAAGAGGTGCATCCTCCTCCTTCGCTTCCTCCTTTCCCCCCTCCTCCTTTTTCTCCTCCTCCTGTTCTTCTTCTCATTTCTGAAGGCCAAGCTACAACTTTTAAATCACTTAAAAAGGAATTTGGATGGAAAGTGCTGTTATTATATACCCTCTGCAAAAATGCTAATTTGGGAACTACCTGGGATTACCTAAGAGACTTTACTTAATTAGGTCATCATAACTTGCATAACTATATTTAAAACCTAGAGGTTGATGTGTTCTTAACCACAGAGACTGATTTTGTTCTTCAGGCAAGTCTTCTCTATTTGTTTTTCAGAGGAAAATGAAAACAGAGCAAAATCACCTTCTTAGTATATGGAAATAGAATTTAGGCTCTTACTCCATGCTCTTTTACAGTAAGTAAAAAAACCAAAACAAAAACAAACAAAACAAAATGAAAAAGAAACAGCTTCTCTAAGAAAAAAACCAAACCCACAACTTTATTAATAAATGTCTTACAATTTCTTCATGATACTTCTTCCACTCTTTATTCCCCATTCTTACAATTCAGGAAAAAACAGTATTTCAATTATGAAATTATTTTAGTTGTCTTTTGAAGATGGAGAAAAGATGGCAATATCTATGTATGGCTATATCTATGTATGCTCCAGAAAATGCTGTTTAAAGTACAAGTGAGGCTGAAATTTTGTGATTCAAAGTACATTTGAAGCATTTATTAATTATTTATTAGGAAACCTATTTCTGTTTTTTAAACTAGAATGCACATTATGTAACAGAACCTGACTAACTTTAGTACTATATAAAGAGTTAACTAATAACTGTACCTGTATTTTGACCTAACACATTTAATTCCCAGGTAACAAATGCTTCAAGAAAATTTATGTTGTACTTCTAGATAAATTCTATCCTGGAAGTGGATACTTTGATCCCTAATTCTGCTTACACATGTTTGTTAGCAGAAATACCCTCAGTCTTCACTGCAAGATTTACCTGATTGTTTGAGGGGTAATGGCGACAAGATCAAAGTTATTCTAACAGGATGCTGCAGTCTATATGCAAACTTCAGTGCAAATCATTGGTGGTACCAAGAAATGCCTCAAATCTGCCAAGTTTAGAGGCCCTGTTTTACTAAAATCCTGAATACTTCTTCAATAAAAAAGAGTGAGTTTCTCCTCTGAATAGTTCACAATCTAAAAATACAACACCAAAGATAACAAAAGGGTTATACCCATTTTACGGATGGGGGAGCTAAAACAAAAGGAAATCACAGCCCAAAGCAAACGTTTCATCTGAGTAATACCTCCGATTTCAGTGGTAAGTTGTCAAAAAAATACTGTTATGCTCAAAGTTTTTCAAAGTTTTTGGTAAAGTGATAGCCTGAAGCTGCACAGGAAGTCTTGGTCAAATTTAGGGGTGGAATTTAAGTTTTCTGAGTAACCAAAAGCTAACATAGGAGTTCAGCCTTAAGTCTGTGATGTGTCTCCACAAATGTCATCTTCCTGGAGAAATTGGAAACTCTTTACTGAACTGGAATTCAAACATTCATTTTGTTTGTGTTTGGGAGAATGAAATAGTAAATGATGAATAGGTTATCTCAAGTTTCTAACTTCTCATTATATACCAGTACAAAACCAGGCCACAGTATTATTGAAGCAAAACCTAAAGTCGTCTGTTTCTAAGTGAACTCTACTAATTAAGGAAAAAAAATCTTTTAGTAATGCGGATTACTATATACTGTTTGAGAAATAAGCCAGTAAAATTCACCTGGTTTGTTATCTTCTGATGTGATCAACTGATTTTTAGAGTATCACTGTTGGCAACAATATCTGTGATCTCATGATAAGATTTATTTATTATTCTGATGAACATTCATAAAACCTTAGAAGTCTGGTGACATATCTGATGATCAATTAATACAGGACCTTTTTTTCTTCAAGTATCCAAAATGCTAGCATGTTAGACTTCACAATAGGATATCTATTTTATAATCATTCCTCAGCATTCAGGATGGTAACTAGGTGAGGGAAATAAAAATAATCATTTATCAGTCTGTTAAAAGGAGAGATTCAATGAGTCATTAAGAAAGTGCAAATAACTATATTCAGTAAGTTTTAGAAAGACAGGGTTTTTTATTATTGCTTCATTGTGGATATGCATGGGGGGGGGGGAAGAACTATAATTAACGTCATTAGTACTTCCTCTGTTTTATCCTTATTTTTCTGAAGGTTATGCGTGTAACAGGAAAAAAGGCTTTTAACTGCTAGGCTGCTGGTTTGAATTCAGCCCAAATGAATGGATGGCTGTGCAATGTCATGTGTGAAACGTGTTGATGAACACAGCAGAGTGTAGCTATGGTTATGGCTTTAACAATGCTTGGCAGCCCTGTCAGCCATCTTGGCAGGCTGAACTGGGATGGAATGGGCCTGGAGTTGGAGAGGGCGGGACTGTAGCCATAGAGAAATCTATGATCATAATCTAAGGTGCTCAAAGAGGCATAGGACTCTGAGAGACAGCTTCTGTCTGATTTAGATATTGTAGTTTAGGATGTCTGCAGCACCCTTCTAATGAATATAGGGTCTCTGCAACAGGACAGGGAAGGGTACAACTATTTCATGATTGGGCTAACATGTAGCTAAGTACGTGAGATATCTGGTCCCCAGACAGCAAGAAGGCACCTGACTTGATTGTCAAGAGACAGGTGGGACTCTCCTAAAAAGAAATACCCTCATTCCAGTGATGCAAATGTATGTTATTTAATTTCTTTCTTCTGAATGACATACACAGACCTCATTACCTTTTTTTGGTTGCACCTAGTTGGTTATGCCATCTCAAATAATGGCTCTCCTTCAGCATACGTGAGAATGTTTTAAACAGAAAATCATACATTCGCTAAAATTTAAAAATAAGGTGTATAACATAAGAGAAATAAGAATTAAAATGGAAGGCATGGTTCACGCTGTCTGTTGATATTTACAAGAAACCAAAGTTTGGGTGCCTGTCTTAACTTTTAGCATCTGATGGCACCTACATTTCTGTGAGGTATTAACAGCATTTTAAATGCTAGTAAGCAGCTTCCCTAGCAAGGGTCAAATCAAAAATCTCACCTGGATTAATTTTTAAATTCCTTCCAATACCTTTTTTTTTTTTTCTTCTTTTTCTGGATGGAGATACCATGGTTGCCTAGGAAAGCAAACTACAAGGTAAACATGAGGGAGAAGACTGCATGTTTTGCATAATCCAAACATATCCTGAAATATAGTGTTAACTATTTGGGATGCTTTATAAACTTTCTTGATTGACTTTCACTCCTAAATCCTCATTTCCTCCTCCCCCCCCACCCTTGAAAATACCTTCCCTTTGCTGAAATTTTATCCAACTTAGACTTCTGTGTTTTTTCAGTCTATTGTTAACATTACTGCTTCCTTAAACAATACCCCTAGTAGAAGCCTTTCTTCTCCTACCGCACTGGAGGCAACAGGGATATTAGCATGCTAGCATGTGCCAACAGTTACACACTCACTAGATCCATGAACGTCATGGAGAATGATGCCTACGTGTATTTATTTTATGGAACTGTTGTGACTTGATCTGGCAGCCTGCTGTCCTTCAAGTCATGTACTACCAACGTGATCTCAAAATGTAACACAAAGATGGTGTATAATGTGATCCTATGCTACTACTACAACCTGACAAAGCCACATTATTATTTTGGAACATAAAAGTTAAAACACATGAACCTTTCACTTAGGAATAACTTTAAAAGGTAGCATCACTAAATATAAGCATATTTTCAATTCAGCCTTAAATGCAACTTTTCCTCCTTATTAAGTAAAGCTAAGCACCTACAATAGATAAAAACTGGTAGAAACTGCTTACTAAGTGTCTCATGTAGAACAACCCCAAACACTCAAAGTTCTGTGTGTCAAGGATGCCCTCTCAACTATTTTCTTAACTCTTCTTAGGAAACAGTTTTGTGCAGTATCATAAACAATTTCCAAGTAGTTTTGCTAGAATATCTGTCTAGTATGTTTAAAATATCTGCCAATACTTTATTTTCCTGGTTTTGACATCAATAAAAATCTACATCAAACACTTCCTGTCACAGACTTTACAAAGACCAAGAGTGCTGAGTTACTTATTTACTGACTACACATACAGAGACATGCATACACCTGGCCAAACCCACGGCTAGCATTTATGCCTCTGTATTTACTCTGTTCTGATGTTTGCACAACACAAGGTAACTGTTAGTGTGGCTTGTGAACTGATGACTTTGTTACTAGTCTACCTATTTCACACAGAGAATGAGATTCCGAAATTACAAAGGTATTTGTTGAAAAGTACATGATATTATGTTATCTCAAAATGCTGTAAGAAACCTCTTGAAAGTATTAAGTTGTCTTCTCAAGCACCTGGACTTGAGCTGCTAGCAACAACAAAGATAAAAAAAGGAAATGGAAATCATATACAACATCACAAACTTGTGAGTCTAACGGTAGGATGACACAACAGAAACATTAGTCTATCTGTAAGGAACCCAGACTGCCTTATCTTTCCCTCCCTGTCAGTTCCTGCAAATCTGAAGTTAATTTGAGTCGTCCCATCATTATCACACCTGAATATAATACACAAGCTGTATTTTTATATTTTGTTTTCCCAACAACTCTCCAATAAATAATTGAAGAATTAAGAACAAATTAATCTCTAAAAGTTAGATTTCCTTCCACAAAAGGTTTCTAAATGCGTCATTATGGAGCAAACATATATACACTGAAAGATCTGAGAGCAGGAAAAAATAGACTAATGAATCTAAAAAACTGTCTGCAGCCAACACTAAGTAAAAACAATCTACTTATTCTGATTATCCAATCTCTGCTTCATTTCTATAACTGTTTTAATGGTGACTAAAGTTGCTCTGACATTTGTAGAAACAGAAACAAAATTCATAATTGTATTTGCATAATAGATTACAGTGTGTAGGCTCTTACACTTTTGGACTCATTACCACTAGAAACAGATTTATCCCACCTGATAGACAGCATTTTGAGTGCTGTGCAGCTCTCTAACACCTCACTGGGACATCAGCTCATGGGCACAGAAATTGCTCATGACCAGCAATCTTAATTACTGCATGGCTTTCTTTACTTACCCTAACTCTCTGCTGATGAATACTGACAGAAGTTCAAAAAATATTTGACAAGATTATATGGTGTTGGCATATGGCTCCTGTATTTAGGCCAGGCTTCATTTTTCCAGGCTGGATAATATACACACATTGTACTTAATGTGAATGCTCCCAGCTAAATAGCACACGTGCTATAATCTATTTGAATGCTTCTGACCCTGCAGGCTGCTTAATATGAAATAGCTGAGAAGGTAAGTTTTAGCTTTTTCACAGAAAAAAGCAGAGCCTATTTTATGTCAGCCAGGCTGCAATGGGGCATGAGGGAGATTGAAGCCTATGGTCAGTGTGTGCTTTACTGTTATTATTAAGAACAGGACATGAACCTCTCTTCATGGGAACCTGCTTACTGAAAATTGGAAAAAAAAAATCCCTGGGAAATTTAGCAAATGTTAACTGCAGCAGTGGTGTTTTTTAAGCTCCTTTATGTCTATCATAAAGGTTGGGCAGAAGTGAAAGGCTGTAATTTTGCTCTCATCACAACTGCATATTCTCTGAAGAGATAAGTATGTATATAAAGAGTCTGTTAATGTGGCATAATAGCCTTCTTTACCCAGTAAAATCATATTTCTTTACATTTCTCCCAGCATGTTCACACTTTCCTTGTATGACGATGCCCAAAGCTACAGACACTATTTCAGAGTGCATGTCACTGGCATCATGCAGAGAAGGCACCATTACCCTTCTTCTCCATGACGTGCTTCTGTATATGTAGCCTGGAATAGATGCTTCTCCTGCTGGATCACATTTCAGGTGCATGGCTATCATCCTGCTCCATGGGAGTCTGGCAACTGACCTCAACAGGAGCAGGTTCACATCTCATCTCCAACTGGCTGAGTCTGTCAGCCCTTCAGGCTGTTTCATAGCACTTCTGAGGAGCAAGTCACTGTCTTCAAGTTAAATACTGTCTGATAATTCTGCAAACTAGCTTGCAATTGGTGAGTGGCTGTTGGTGTGGATGGCAGTGCTCACTTTCTGCTATGTGTGAAACGTTACCGAGAACTTTGTTTTTTTCTGTTCCAGCTTGTGTTTGCAACATACCACTTCACTACTTCCTGTTGATTTAAATAATGCTGTTTACCATGTTATAAAAACACACAACATATCACACATGATATTTAGCTAGTCATTAATGAAGATTCAGATGAGACGACTACCAGTTTCCGTGTCATTTCATTGGCTTCTCTCTCCTTGCTATTTTACATTTCCATTTATTACTTTTTTTCCCCTCATCAACAACCTCCAGTATTCCTATTGGAATCAGACAGGAAAACTATCTAAAGAAGTTTGATTCTCCTTCTGAAAACATTATGAATTAGTAACTGTCATGTCTTTTTTTTTTTTTAATCTAAAATATACAGTTTATTTTAGTTCAGGATCAAAACTGGAACTGATTTGGCTACAATATTTTAAATCAAAACCAAAATACTTATGTCTCTTAATATTTATTGTTCTCTTAGTTTATTCTCTCCTCTTGCAGAGGATACATGGATTTGCCTTTCTATTTAACATCAAAGCTCTCAACATAAGCATCCCAGTTCCCAGTGAGGCTTTGATAATAGACTATTGAAGTTGTATCATGTATGTTGCTCCTTGGGCCACATACAAACATGGAAGAAAGAGCACGTCTTTCTGTCTTGCATTTTATTGCCTTTACAGAATTTGATACCATATACTAAGAGCAAATTTACACAAAATTTCTTACACAAACCAGCCCTCAAGCTCCTGGTCCATCTGTTCAAATATGTAATGTTACACAGGTACTTGAAATTACTTAATTTATAGTAGATGCTCTACTGATACATCTCAATTAGCTTCAGATTAAAACAGCAACCACTTCCACTATGCAACTTTAAGAAACCACAAAATGACACAACCTAGAGATTTTTGGAGGACAAGAAAAATATCATTCATAGCTGTCAGATGCTTTTCAATACAACAGTACTGTTATTTAGTAAATTTAATAACCAAGTAAAATTTTCACCAGTCATTCTAACTTTTGGCTCTTTCAGAATTCTTATCTGACAAAGAAACAGTGCCTGCATTGTTTTTTCTCTGAACACCTTTCTGCTTTAGGAGTAATAAAAAAGCAGAGCCTAGGATATGTACCCAGGGCTTGGGTTCTAGACATCAGCATTTCTTATGCCTGTGGATTTTGTAACAGTTAGATTCAGTACTGGGAAGACATGAAATGTCATCAAGCAACTGAAATTACATTTGAATGATTTATATGTGGAAAGTAACTAGACAAAGTTTCAGACTCTGCTGATTCTAGTCAGGAATCTATATATACATTACTGCCTTTACTTAAACTCTAGATATTTCAAAGGGAGAATTACTTGCCACCGTGATTCATCATGTCATCATATGGTAATGGAAGACTTCAGTTTTTAAAAAGTTTCCTTTATCCCCTTGCTTTTGTAGAAAAAAAACCACACTGAATTACGAACTTGAAAGATGCAAAAGCAAGAGTCAAATAAAGAGATCCAAAATTCACTGCTTTTAAAATATGAGGTTTTATGAATCTTGTTGGAGGGTAAAGGGTTAATTCAATATTTTTCAATATTAAGAAACAGTATGTCATGAAAACAAGGCAGTATTCATTAAGATGCACCGCACTCCTGGCAAAATTGATTTTTTATATGTAGCAATGGACTCAATTAAGAAACTTACGAAGTGGGCTATCAGAACTGACTACTGCACTGGAAATGCCAGAACTATACAAATTCAACAATCAGTTTATTTCTGGTAAAATTAGGGCATGTGCTTAGCCGTCCATCCTCTTGTGGCTTCTTTCCCGAGGTATTATTGATCTTCATATTTTAAGAAAAACCCCAATCACCATGTCACTTACCATTCTTACATAGTGTCAGTACTCTCTCTTCAACGCTAAGCTCTAGGTTTTCACCTCTAAACTCTTTGTTTGCCATAACCCATTACTGCTCCTCTTCTCCAAATCTAACCCATACTTCACAGTTTATCAACTGCCCAACAAATACCTTTTTAACCTCAAATGATACTTTCTGAGGAGCCTCTGCTGATTCCTTCGTCATATCTCAGTACCAGTACTTTATTCTCAACCTCCTTTGACGCAGTTGGCCACACACTCTTCTGGAACATTTTTCCTCTGTTAACTTCTATGATTCATCCTCTTATTTTCCCCTCATTTTTTCTTACCCTCTTTAAACATACTTTCAAGGAAGAGAATCACAGATTACTCTGTTCTTGGTCCCACTTCCTTCTCTTCTTACACTCTTCATCCTGTCTAATCTCACCATCCAAAAAAATCAACTACCAATTCCATGCTGGCTATGTTTCAGTTCCAGATTTGACTCCTGTTCAGATTAAGATCTGAGAGAATAACTGTTACATGAATAAAATGCAGAAATCTTCATCCTCTCCAAATTCTCACCATGATCTTTCACACCATTCTGAAAAAGGCATTTCTCTGTATTACTCAGGTCTATAATTTAAACACTGTATTTCTTTTTCAGATCTCTCTAAACTCTCTCTACTTCTTTGTTAGCCTTAGGTCTTGCAGACTTTCTTTGAATAAAATGCTCTGTATATTATTAATCTATTTCTCTGTCCCTGGCAAATGTGCAACACAACTGCAAAGATCATTCTTTTTCTACCCCTTCCTCTGAAATACATCTCTGGCATCCCACTTCCTATAAAAACAACAGCAAAGAAGCCCACAGACCAGCAGCAAGTATTAACTGCTGGTGGTCAAGTAGATCTTGATGCTCTTAGCAGCCCAGTATAACTGATATCACATGTTTAAAAACAAAACCCTTTTTCAACATAATTTAAGTCTGCACTAGTATAATAAAATCCTTTAAAAATAAATCACCATACTCTAGTGAAAAGTGGCACTGTAAGTCAAGTTCTCACAGTATAGACCTTGTTAGCTGAATTTCAACTTGGAACAAATATTTATGACAGTTATAAATAGCATTTATAATGGAAATGTTGACATGCTGTGATAATGTACCCATGTGATAGACCCTAATTCATCTTGTCCTTGGCTAATGGACACTGGGACGGACCAATATAGAAATCCGCTGAAGCAGGACAACAGTGGTCAGGTTCTGTGTCCTGGAAGTAATGGATCTTTTGGAGGGCAAATGAATAATACTGAGTGGGAAACAGGAGTCAATTAAAATGCTAAGGTAGCGCTGACCTCCTTCTCTCATACCTCCCATGGTGGCAGCTCAGAGGAACATAGAAGGCTTTAAGAAGGTACTTCATGATAGCAACTTAGCAGTGACAAAACCCAAGTTGGCCCAGGCTAGTTGCCTGACTATCCGGTTAGCTTCACAGTCAGATTCTGTAGCCTTTACAGTTGTATCTAGATGTAAATTAACTAGCTCAGTACTTAATGGAAGCCTGTGAAAATTACAGTGATTTCAACAGCTTTATTTCTCTACAGGAAGCTGGTTCTCTGCTATCAGTTTTTAAAGTTAATTACGTACTTTTTTTTTCCCTAAGCAAGTCACTTGATTATGTCACTCAAAAGTATGTTGGAGTGATTGACAAAACATTCCGGAAGAATGAAGGCCATTCCTTTGCAGTCTCTCCTTCCTTTGCCTTCTCCCAAGCCCACACTCACTTGTCCCAGACGCATTCAGGAAGGCTGGGGAGTGAGCTGAGCCAGCGTGTGCGTGACAGTGGGGCAGGATGGATGCAGACTGCCAGTGAGTTGGGCAGTCCTCACTGGGCAGGACAACAGATCTGGATAGGTGCATGGATAATGTACAGATAATACATAGATAATGCTTCTGTATCTAGGGCTTGGCAAGACTGGTGATAAATTTGGAAGTCAAGTGGTCAGACAATAGTTATAAAAAGAAGGGAAAAAACAAGAATAAAGCTTGAAGCTCACCTTTTCTTTTAGCCCACCTTGTTTCATTGATTATCAGATAAAACACGAGTGCCTCAGTATAGTGTTCTCCAAACTTATGTAGAAAGAGGATGGAAGTAATAAATTGTACAGGAAAGATACCACAGGAAGAATCCAACAACAGTTGCATGAGGATGATGAAGCCGTATGTCAAATCATTTCGGAAAACGAACAGGCTCTTGCATGACTAAGAATAACTAGTGAGCTTCCTTATGCTTTAAGGCACAAACTGATGGCATGGCTGGTAACTGTAATCAGGGGGAAATGCTCATTGTAATTGGCTTTTAAAATAAAAATATCTGGCCTGGTCCACATGCATTTAGCCAGTACATTCCTGTTAATTAGCATCAGGAAGAAATCTCTCTTTCCTGTCCATATGGAGTTTGCATTTTGTGAACTGGAGGAGGTGGAGATGGCAGAGAGGAGGAAGATGGGAAGGATGTGTTTTCTTCCGAGGCTACAGACGTCAACCACTGGTCAAAAGAAAATGTAAAATGCAGTTTCTCTTTAATGCACTAGAAATCATCAGAAATTGCCTATTGCTTAAAATGCTTTTGTTTTTGAAACCAGTGATGTCAGAATGTTAATTGATAGTGTTGCTGTAATGGTATCCAAAGAAGAAAAAATCCCGGTAAAAACTATAAATTCTTATTCTTTTTTTTATTAGAAAACCTTTGTTCCATGCTCATATATTTCATCTAAAATTCTGTCCATCTCTTTCGTGAGAATTAACTGCTAAATTGCTTCTCTATTTCTTTTGTGCCTTGTTCAGGATGTCAAAAGCTGGAAGACTTGTTCTTGTGAGCCACGTGTGTTCTTCAGGCAGCTGTTTGGCCTGATAAATAATCTGCCATAAAACAATTCAGATTTGAATTTCCAGAGCTTAATTGGTCCATGGTAAAGTGCCCAGACTGCTCTTACCCTGCAGCAAAGTAGTTTTACCCCTCTTTCATTTAATCAAATGTTATTCATTTGAACTGAATGAAGAAAGAGTATACATTTGCTGCAGGATATATATGTACACAGACAATTACAGCTTAGCTGTCCAGTCTGTGCAAGTTCATACTTTAGCTTACCTCCTGACAGTGTGTTTACAGGAGTATATGCTAGAGATGGCTTGTAGAATTTAGCATGAATGGATAAGTCACAGCATCCATTAAACTTATGCAGGACTAGAACAATCTTCTCCCTTTTTACTGGGTGCCAAAAGCCTTTCTTGTCTGTTACGTCTTTGATACAGTACTTCCATTAGTCATTTACCCTTCTCTAGGCTTTAACAAGAGACACAAAACCACTTTTACTGGTTTTCTCTGAGAAAAAAAAAACAAAACAAACAAACAAAAAAAACACTCAAACTGTCCTTGGATAACTCCCTTGACTGAGAAAATGGCTCAGGTTTCATTTGTTTCCTGTCCTAACATGCTCTTTTCTGACACATCTACAAGTTTAGTGATCCCTAGAGGAAACAAACAGGTCAGAGCTGGGATTTCTCAAAATTCGTTGTATTTAGCAATAAAAAGGCCTGTAAAGTCTGGCCTCAATAAAGTCCGCAACATTTGCTAAATGTACAAAACCTACAACCTTGAGGATAGGGCTCTACAAAGATATGCCATCTTCATTGCTATCAACCACTAGCAGAATCTTGTCTGAGTCCAGCATGAACGAGCTTAGAGAAAACAGCTCCCTGCAACCTTATGAACCCCTAGATCAACCTTTTCAATCACACTTACTCATGCTTGCTTTCCTAATATGCAAATATTAAGGAAATTAATTACTGGGAAAATTAAATATGAAGATTCCTATGGCACCTCAACATTCATGATTCAGACTGACATCATTATTTGTTGCTTTGCTTCCTAACGCTTTGTTCTCATTTCAATCTCCTTTTAAACTACATTACAAAGCTAGAACATCTTGGCAGCTTCTGATGAATGTCTTAATGAACATAAAATTTAAATGAAGAGAAAGTAATTGGGAAGTGAGAACTGTCATGGTACAATGAGTTATGAATACTCACTGTAATTATAAATTTTGTATAATTCTAGGATATATGGCCCAGAAGGCTATATTTTAAGAATCTGAAATTTAAGAGCTTTATCAAAGATTTTCAAATATTTAAACTGACTTAGGTCTCAGGTAGTGCAGAGATCACTCCTTAAGACAGACAAAAATGCTTAACTTGTTTACGGAGAGTTATACGTATTTCACGTTTCTTCTCTCTTTCTTGTTGATTTGCTACATACATTTGGTTCTTGCTGACAGCATGTTTGTTTACCATTCTAAGCAGCTGAAGCAAAGAGAGAAAAATTACGCTTTCCCACACATAAGTAATTTTCAAGACAATTTAGCACAATGGTAAGCTTTCTCTTAACAATAGTTTCACAAACTGAGATACAACATGTGTCATTAGCTTTTAGAAGCACTAACAGAAGCTTAAAAAGGAATTGTAAAACTAAAAAGCTCAAGCAACAGAAGAAAACTGAGAAATTGCTATTAGGAGGCAACAATGCTTACCTTGTTTTCATTCAAACATACAAAAATGCTACTCGAAGAGCAGATACTTGCTGCTGTTTGTGTGAGGGAATGTAAATATTTTAAAAATGTATTTTTATTTTATTATCTTAAATGACAAAAGTTATTGCTAGTATTGCCCTATCACTCATAGTATGGCATGTGAGAAATATATAAATAAGCAAGCACTTGTACATGTGAGTCTCAGGGTTAACTGGTACCGCTCTGGAAGAATGTATCTGAAGAAGACATCATGAACACTGAGGATGAAAAGGCTCTCTGACACAGTAATACCTGAAAGCATCACAATGATGTACAAAACTGGTGTTTTGCTGCAGCTTATTTGGAATAAGTGAAATTTAGTCAAAATCTCAGCATCTTGAGGTTATCCAAGCAAAGGGAATAACAATCTTTTCAAATGTATACAAATATCCAGCCACCCTGAAAATAATTAGGAAATGTAAAATTTAGATTCCAAAAGAGATATTTATCTTTTGACAACTAGCTAACTAATTGATAGACATTTCCATACAAAGAATAGAGTTAGAAGATGTTGAGAAATGTTTTGTAACTCACTGTGGACACACAGAGCTGGAATGGGGGAAAGAATACAAACCCTTGCCTTTGGTAACTGAAATAAAAGTTTAAGTGAGAGGAAAATAAGAATCCTACACCTTCTCTCCCCAGATCTCAGCCAATTTGTCAGCAATGTTACTTCCTATCCTGTGGCAGGAAGTAAAAAAAGACACCTAACAAATTCTCTATCTGGTGGATTTTTTGGTGTCGCATTTCACACCATCACACGTTTCCATTTTCTCTTGAGTATTCTAGCCATTTCCTTATTTCAAGGATTCAGCAGCTTTGAAATACTTCCACTCCAAGTGCTTTAACTCCTTCGTTTCTATTCTCTGTCAAGCTTTCCTTTGACAGGGTCCTTGCTATTAGTTCTCTGCATGACTGAACCTATGACTTAACTTATGACCAGTAAGATGAACTGCTGCTATAAACTGGGAGTTCATCAGTTTGTGAAATAATGAAATAATGAAAAAAAAAAAAGACTTTGGTATCACAGGAGTAAATGTGGGCCACTGATATGATGAGTCCACAGAAGAGGAAGTATTGAGGTAATTTCCAACAGTGAAAGGTACATAGTGATACCATGTTAAAGCCAGTAGTCTTATTGCTGCAATTACTTCTGTTGAGCACTGCCTACAGTTCTGGTCACCCATGTTAAAGAAAGACACATTTAAACCAGGATGGATACAAAGGAAGGTTAATAAGGGGAATGGAGATTCTAACCTGCGTGAGGTGACCAGCCTTTGACTTATGTACTAAACAAATAAAAAAATAAAGCCCCAACCCTCCCAACCCCAATATACACAGATTGCGCTCTACAACAGAATACTTAGAAATAAAGCAAAAAAAAAAAAAGTGCTGTTTAGCCTAACTGACAATAATGACTTATGAACCAGTTATTTGTAGTGATATACATTGAAAATGAAGGAAATGTGGATTGTTAGAAAAAGTTGAAAAGATAGTTCTTCAATTATGGGGTCATAGTACTAGCCTGTACTATGTAGTAGTACCTTTAAGGACAAAGGGGTTTGTATCTGCAGAAAATTACAGTAAGTGTACACAATAATCTATTTTAGAAGAAAAATGCAGACAAGTCCTTGAAAAGTAATAAATGATATAAAAACTCATTTGACAGGTGAAAGAAAGGACAAAATTCTGAAAATACATTAACTTGCATAAATGAAGATCCATTTCACCTATTCAACCTTAAGCTAAAGAGCAGCACGCAAAAATATTAACCTAATAAAAAGACACTGGAAAAACAAGGTAAAAAACACATTACTTCTTTTACAGCAACTTTTCAAACCATGTGACTGGTGAAAATGTGTTGCAGTGTAACACAGAATTAGGTGACACAGAATTGATGCCATGATATCCTGAGTCTGGGACTAATCTTCCACAGAGCACCACAGGCATAAGAGGAAAGAGTCCCTCACGAGTTATAGATGTGCAATGGCAAAGCATTCTCCAGAGCTCAGGCCTTAGCTAGCCAAGACTGTCAAAATTTCCCTCAGATAGTAAAAAGGATCTTTCCCATAATGAACACTCCACAAAAACAACCTGAATTTCTGTTGATTTATGTTCTCTGAAGTCTTACATTGACATCGTTCTGAAGAAGCGATTAACTTCAGACAAAGCTGTATGCTTGATACTGACTTTTGGGCACTGTTTTATACAAAGCAACAGTCAACAAATAATTACAAAATGAAAACAAAACCACCCTGAGGAACATGCAGTCTTCATTACTGTCACATAACTACTGCGTCTGTATGAACAACATTCAAAATGGAATAAACTTTTTAATTTAACACAGAACCTTTCTACTGCAAGAAAAAAGACTAGCCACAAAACAAAACCGATCTATAATTACCTGGTTGGTAGAAATTTGGTGAAAGTTCTCTGGCAACTGCTCTTGCAATATCACATTCCTGGCGAGCAGACTGAGCGGCCTGATCCGCGGCATCAGCTTTAGCTCTGGCATGTGCCGTTCTGTACAGAGTAGAAAACAGTTTATATGCAGAGGAGTCTATTATGAGTTGCATCAATAATGCAAGAGTAAAGTCCAGCTGCCCTTAGCTATTGTGCACTGTACTGCATAGTTCAGTTAGTCCCATGTGCTGCGAATCACTGCAAATCAAAGTATTCAACAATCAACGTGTTAGTCAGTTTTTCAGTCCTGCTCACCCTTGTATCACATTTACTTGTAGGTACACAATTCACAACTCGGCTTAATATTTAACTTTCTCAATAGAAAAAAAAAAGGTATCTAATTGAAACTGAGATTATGATTATTTGGTCAAATGCTAATACACAGAAGTGTACAGAAGGTCAGACTGGGACACTACACTGACTCCCAAACAGGGGTCTGTGAGACCAGGACACATGGTGTTCAAAGGGACTGTGGAATGCCTTTAAAAACACCTTTACAACATTTCAAAGTTAACGTTCAATACTGGGGGAAGGGCAAAATTGAGGTATATTGTCCCCAAAATTTGAAATGTGTTCCACAGTCAGACCATGTTGGAAAAGAATCGGATAGAAAATATGTGTTTGATGCTTCAATAGTCATTTATATAAATGGGGACTTAACACTTCTAAATTCTTGTAATTCACTTAATTTCAAATCCAAAACAATCTGAAAAGGCAACTTTTCTGAAGTCAAGACAAGAGTTTGGAATGCTTTCATAAAGTAATCTTCACTCTGCTTCCCCTTTTTTCTTCTGTTATTTTTAAAAAGGACTCAAGAAGAGCTTGTGCAAGTGCCTGTCACTCCTGACTGTGCAAATTGATAGCTGTGTTACTGCACAACTGCATCGCTGTTTGTCCCATCTTCCCTCACCACTTCATTTTTTAAATGGTCATCTGTATAGAAATTCCTGATGGCAGTGATCTCTGTGTCTCTGCAGTGCTAGCACATAGCCTAGAGCTATAAAATGCTTCATTAGAACCGAGGGGAAGCTAAACATGGCAAAACAGCAGAGTTTTTCAGAGCCTCTAGAGAGAGTCATAACATTTCTAAAACAGTTATATTCAATTTTATGATCTCAGGAATTTTCTCATAGCATTCTAGCAGAAAGCTTACATTTAAGTAAGAATAAATTAGCAGGACAACAAAAGCTGCAATTTTTATCCCAAAAGCTGGGTGATAACATCAACAGTAGCCATATAAATGAAACCCCCAAACTTTCAGTGATTTCTATGTAAAAAAAATAGTTTTATTTGCAAGGAATGAAGAAGAGTTCTATGTGTTCTAGACACAGGAAGAATTAAATGTTAGTATTGAACTGAATGAGCACCAAGAGATTAACAGTATTGCAGACTTTGCATTTCTAAAAAGATGCTTAATCTCATAGGGTAGTAGTACAAACACAGACATAAAAAAACACATAGTTTCATCTGTGGTGCCTAGAGAAGATTTATTTAAGTTACATCCTCCCCAAAATGTGTGTGTGGATAAATGTTGAATGTTATTTCAAAGCTTAACTTGTCATAATTTAACGGATAAATATCAGCTTATGTTGCTTTCTCATCGGTCCCTCTAGGTCTCCAAAAAGAAGATTATAATGAGGAAATAAGCGATAACACCTTTGACTTGTAGTCAGGATCAGGAAAGAAACTGTTAATCAAAACAAACACGTTATAATCCCATATGTGTTCTGTGCAGTTCATGAAGGGTTGTACGGTATGCGCTTGTTCAGTAACAGCAATCAAAACTGTTCTTTCTCTATAATCATTATTTTCAATTAGATGAGCTATTCTTAGCTCCTGCATAATTATGTCTATGTAGCGTAAACCTAATGAAGCAATCATAGCACTGGGACATTGTTTTATGAGACAATAATGTAGTCTGCACATGGATAAACTAGACTCTGATCACCCTTTTGTGACGATAGAACAACTAGACTATTCCCATATAAAAATAGTCTAACGCTATTGTCACAGCAGCAGTAGACACTTTAAAAGCTAGTATACTAAATGACCAGCACCAGGAAAACATACTGCCAGTTGTTTATTGATGCTTGTGAATTTTTGTAGTATTACACCCAAGAAACATCCTGTCTAACACGTACTGAAGCAGTGAAGGAATGGCATGGTTACTCAAGGAACGAGCTAGTGAAGCTTAGCCACGTGAAGCTGGGCAGAAGCAAGTCACAGCAGGAAGAAGCCAGTGGAACAGAAGGCAAATGAGTGCTGTTTTGCTTGGCTGCCTTATCTTTCACCTTTTACTTCTTCTTTTGCCTTTCACTTCCTGCCGTTCTGCCGCCTTTGTAGCTGCAGCCAGCCAGAAATGTGAGCACGTGGCTGTACCAAGACATCTCCCTGCTGGCCTCTTCAGCGAGCATCATCCACGAACGACACTTGGCAAATGCCAAAAGAAGAGAAGTGGGCAGCATCTAGCTCTGTATAACACAGGGCTGCACACTCCATCTGTGAACACGGGCTCGTCATTATTTGCGTTATTTGCTATTTAGCACCTTGGCATTTGGATGCTTTACTGGCCAACTAGCAATGTGTACTTTTTGGTCTCAATTTGCAATCGTATATTCAGACATTTTTTCACTTCATGCATGCTTACTTGTTGCAGACTCAAATATTTTTCTGTTGCTATTTAATATTCTTTTCTTTTTCATTCTTTCTTTGATTTGCCTGTGTGTTTTCCAAATTGCCTGCTTAGAGTAACTCCTGCTTGGCACTATGTTTTGTTGTACTTGCTCTATTCTGCCCTGCACTCCCCGACTAGTGGGGACTATTAGCAGAGACTGTGGAGAGAGATGTGGGTTTTGAATAACAACTTTTATAAGGGAGAGATACCAAAGCCAGACAGCCCTACTGAAATGCAACTCATTTGTTCCACTCACGCTCTACACAGTGCAGGAAAGCCTATTTCTTGAACTTGTGCCCTGGAATAATTTTGTCACTGTAAAGTCTTGAAGTTTTGTTTATTATCAGTAATTAATCATGGCCATTTAAGCCTGTGACTTGATATATCATCAAGTTGAAATCAGCCACTATCTACTTGAGAATTGTTGTATTTTTTTTTCTTCCCCAGAGAACTCCACATCTCTTGCTGCAACAAGAAATCTTTATGAGAATTTTTGAAAGAGAACACTCAAAAATTTCTCCTCTCCCCACAGCCAAGAAAAAGACTTCTGCAGGTTTTGCATGCTGTTCTACACATTCTCCAGGAAGGGTTAATCTATAGTTTCAGCAGCAAAATAGAAACTATGCAGGAAAGTACGCAGCAACCCACAAACTGCAAAACAGTATGGGAAAATAGCAACCTGCTTTGCAATGCTGCATTCGGGTTCTAACAAACAGTAAAGGAACTTTAATGATTTCTTTTAATTCAACAGAGAGTACTTTGTGAAAATGAATTCTTATCAACTGTATCACATAACACACATTACTAGTACACATTACTAAGTTTGGAATTGCCATGTGTATTTGTATGTGTATCTACCTGAAAGCATTACCCTACCATTAATATTCTCTATGATGTCTCAAAAGGGCTTGAAAACTTTCAAACCAATATAAAATTAATATGTTAAAAATAAATTACATTTAGAGGAACAGTCTGCCACTTAACTGATGAGCCCACAGTGGTCTTCAATGCAATCATGACAGGGATAAAATCAAGTCATACCTGTGGTAGGAATCAAGCTGTACTTACATTAGAAAATGAACCCACAGCTACAGCCACAAGCTCAGACACAGTGCTGGTAGTAGGCGACTGAATGTGGAGCCCCTAAATCTACCAGTCTATGTCATGAGTGAATGAGTGCTGCAGGACCAATGGTTAACTGAATAACTGCTATGAGAAATTTCATTTGGACTCATATCAGGGTCTCATTTTCAAAGAAGCCGAAGCTTTCTAGACTGCAGGACCACTGGTATTGCTACTGATACCTCTTTTCTTCTCTGTTTGGCTAGGTAGGTAAACCTGTACATGGATCCCAGCTACACTCAAGAAATTATAAGCACAGAGTCAGGGGATCTTACAGTGTCCCCTTCCGACAATGCTGCAATCAGATTTTCATCTACTTATGCCTGAAAAGTGACTTGGAGGAATATTGAGAGCTCAAGAGCTTAACCAACATTATCTAGCACTCTGCAGCAACAATGCTTACATATAATGCCATTTGTCTTGCATGCATTATGTAATGTTTATCTAAATTTAAACCCCATTTAGAACTGTCCATTACTCTCCAGATTATTTTGTATTTCCACATACTTGAAATGCATGTTGATTCAGTGTCAACCAAAAATGTAAGCAATGTACATTTACTTTGTTTCATTTTCCAGCTTGTATTAAACATAGGGATTCCAACATAAAGCTGTCCAGTAGCTTGCTTACTATTTCTTAAAATGATAGAAATATTTTTCTCAGTTTTGTTTGTCAAATATATGAAACACAATTATGTTCCTAATTATCAAATTATACTAAATTAATAATCTTAACAATGGTAGTTACTAACAGATTTCTATATTGTCAAAAATTTCAGTAAAGACTAAACATGCATAAAGTTGTCAGAGAAATTTAATTTATGGCAACTATCAGGTTTGTCTGACTAACATCACGTATTGTAGGTTAGTATCCATATCGTCCTTTTTTGAAAGTGAAATTCTATAAAAAAAATCCCATCTTCCCGAATTCTAAAATTCAGTGATTTTTCTAGAAAGCAAAGAATATTGTTTGCTTCTTTTTCTTTCCAGGTATGAAACTTTCCAACATTTATAAATTTTCCTCTACCTATTGGAGGTTCAACTGTGAAAATTCCTATAGATATCAATAGTATTTCCAGGAAAAGAGGAGCTGGTGAGGAAGAGAAAATCTTCATAGAATGATTCTTTGGTAGATTAATTTTCTCTTTGTCACTATGTCCAAATTTTTATATTATATATTGACACTGAATGCCAAAAAAGTATCTAGCATCTATGCACTTTTTAATAAAGCAAGTGGGAAACTGTCATTTATCAAGTGCACTAGTCATCCTGCTCATCTTCTTTCAGTGATAATACTGTGTGAAAAACTATTTTCTTATGATAGAATTAAAAATACGTATGTGCACAAACATGTAGAGCTACCTAGGAACTGTAGGCTTTATATTCATTACTCTCAGCAACTCATTTCTGTAATACACCTTAGAATTGAGGCTATGTCACTGAATACCAACAAGAAATGGAAGTTTCAGAGAGAAACAGAGAGGAAAAAGAACTATTTACAGATACTGCAACATGAGAGCTTTATGTCAGTGAGAAACTTATAGTGCTTCTGAAGTGCAGATGGAATTGACCAAATGAAGTACATGCCTTCAGTCAAGAGAGACAGAACTTAAAACTCTTCAAAGTGCTTTATTCGACCAATCTCCTTTGTGCTTTGCTAGATTTTGGTTTTAACCAGCTGGTTCCTTCTCCATGAACTGACTTCACTCAGGAATTGGACTACCTAGGCACTACTAGCAAACTCCTAAGTAGTAAAGCATAAACAGAGTTACTACGTGCACAGTGCCCATACTGTAGTCTGTATATACTACCTACTGGACTCTGTTTCTAAAATTCCTCCTTTCCAGACTAAATTCATTTCATATTTTTTCAATCCTAATACACGTTAGAAAAACTGAAAAAAACACTACCCTTTACTTAAAAGCTCATGAAAAACGGAGGAAATTCCATAGAATTGGCAGACAGCCAACCTGGTTTCAGTACTTGAGAAAATAATCTTGGGGGTAGTGACTGGTTAACCAGAAGTCAGTCCTGGACATAAATAACAGCATAAATAAACTGGGTTTACATCCGTAAAGATTTATAGGCTAATAGCAAATAATGCCAGACGCCATACCTTCACAAAGAGTAGACTTTACTAAACACTTCTACACGTGTAATGATTACAGGTCCAATACTTTATCAAGATTGCCGTAACATACTTGGATTTTTTGCAAGGTTTCTGATTTTGTACCCTTTAGCAACATAATTAAACAACAGCATAAATTACATCCTATTAAAATAAGGCATATCAAAATGGATTAAAATCTAACTTACTGACACATTTCAAAACTTAATCCAGAAGACATCAAAGGAAAGGCACATTTTGCCTTAGGAATTGGGCTTTGCTCCAGAGGTGTTTAATATTTTACTTTTATAATGTCTCAATACAATCTAAAATGTACTGTGTTAGAACTGGCAGATTATAGGACTTCTGGATTCAGAAAATACACAGGAGGACACGGTATTGGGTTGTAACCTAAAATTCAATATATCAACTCCAAAAAACATTGCATTTGACCATACTGAAACAGAACACTGGGGAACAAAAAACCTAGCCGGTATGGGAGACTGACATGGAAAGAGGCACAGGAGTATGAGATCACCCTGGATGGCCCCACACTGCAGGAAAAGAAGGGTTAATGTGGTCTTTCAACGCACAGGAGACAAAAATCCAGTGTAAACAGGAATTTGTTCTTTTTGTGCAACATAATCCAGAATCCATAAAGCCACTAATGGATGCCCAACTCATCTACGTCTCAAGAAGGAAAAAGAAATGTCAGGACCGCAGAATAATCAAGGTTCTGAGAAGAGCTTTTTGATTTAAGCTTCCTCAGTCTCCTATCCACTCATTATTGAAGAAATTCTAAGAAACCCGTTATCATGGTGTATACATCCAACAGTGGAAAATGCAGAAGACAAAATGGAGAAGACTAGTGTTTCAGACGAAGACATAACTGGTTCAACTATTAGAAACTGAATTTAGGCATAGTCAACCCTTGAAATGTTTTGTGTGTATTTTACACGGAAAAAGATTTCCAAGTCTTGCAAATGATACTAGGCAGTGTACTAAAAGTCCTCTTTTTTCTTCTGAGAAAAATGACATGGCCTTTTGTTTACAGGAAGTGAGATTAGATGATTTAGAGGCTGTTTACATTAGGTATTTCAGACATCTGACGTAAATGCCTCATTGGAGGCACTCCTCTCACTCCATGAAAAGTAAGACACTTGAGATATTTGCAGTTTGGTCCTCTGAACTTCAGGGATGCTAAATTCCTGCAGTGGACAGCAGCTCTGCTATGCCTACGACTATATATATATATATATATGTTATATATATGTTATGGTGAACACCAATCTCTGTTTTTATTGTGGAATCAACCTTCTTATGTTTATTCTGAACCTGTTTGCATTCTCCTTTAGACTTCTATAGTCTGCATTAAGAAAACCAGAAGTGGTCAACAATTCAGGGGTGCTGAGGTACATGTTTGTATAATTTGTGCTGGTCATATATGGGGTCGGCAATTCAGAGAGATTTCAGGAGAATGAAGGAAAGCATCCTGAAAAATAAGCTATTTCTGAAAATCCACTTTTCATATTAAGCTGTTAGTTTAATTTCCCTTATCAGTCTTCCAGTCCTGCAGTTTTGTTCATCTGTTTGGAAAAAGACTTTCATGCAGATGTTGGGATTTAAAAGGTTTTAGATTGCTGTTAAAGCATCAATAGACAAGCTGCAATTACATGGTACTCTCACTAACCTTAGGTGTCCCACTAGCCTGGCATTATTTATGTGCATGCCAGATAATCTGCTCATGGATAATGGAATTGTCTCTTCGTGTGATGTGTTCACTTTCATTAATTATTCTGTCAGAAACTTCAATGAGAAAAGTTTTTATTTCATATGGATTGTACTTCATCTTAGCACCGTCACGGAAATCTTAACAATGGCCCAGCCTTCAATTTCAGCAAGAGGAGCAACACCATTTCAGACAGGAACCAAGTCTTCCTGTGGGTCAACTTACAACTCAACAGGCAAAAACCACTTTTGTATACTATGCTCTTAGGGTATTTTCCCAACGTGATTCACTGACAGTATCTTTTCATGTCACTAACTTCCAAGAACATCTGAAATCTACATCTCAATGTGCCTTCGCCTATCGTATTTCATAGGATAAACAATATATTATCTGATTTTATTACTGACTCTCCTTAGTGAGCAATATTTTCTTTTAGTTTCCCAATTCCATAATGGTAATTGCTGCAGACAGGAATGGGAGTGTTTTTGATGTTGTTATTGTTGTTTGGTTTGTTTGTTTGTTTTAAAGATAAGGGAATATCTGCAAACAATTTGTTGTTTCTGATCATCATGGCCAACTATGCAGGTTGATTGAAGAGCACAACTTCTGAACCTAGCTGGAAGCATAAAAAAATAGTACACTCTTGTGCTTTAGCTGCTGTCTATGGTATACTTAAGAAAAAAAAAAAAAGGAGATAAATATGTGTCTCTTTCTTTCATCATAAAATACGAGTTCCAAGGAAAAAGAACCCCATTCCATAATGATTGTGTACAGAAAAGCCAAACCTGCTCAAAGAAATGGGAACACATGGACTGCTGTGATAATTTTATACAAGAATTTCTAGGGTACATTTAGGGCACTGCATTTTTCACCAGCCACTTTTTTTTTTTTTTTTTTTTTAACTGTACTGCTCTCTACTAGGGACAAATTTAATAAAATATTAGGTATGACAAGAATGCTATCATCAGTACTAATATCTGGCAGCTCTTTGAGATCCTGCTCATAAGAAAGCAACAAATCAGGATCCCAGGAATACAGCTGACTGAAAAATAAGAACAGCTTGCAGGAAGAGGAAAAGACTAGGAAATATCTTTCTATCAAAATAAACTGTTTTTAACTGATTTTTTCCACTTTCAAATGCTTGTAAAAACAAGAAAACAAAAATCAGAAAATATGAAATCAAATGCCAGTTTTTAGAAAATAATACACTTGAAATTACTTACAATTAGAATAATTCTACTTAGAAAACTTTCTATTCACCAGTAAACACATGAAAACCATAACAAACATTGTCATTGACAATGTCTTTATTCCTTAATTCTTCCTCTATAAAGAGCTTATGTGCTTTTCTTTTTGGATATATAATTTTTAAATTTTAGGGGAAAAAGTCCACTGTGTTACAGATATTTTAGCAAAGAATACATAAGTATTATGTATCAAAATACATAATACAAAAACACTGTCTGACCTCTCTTCACTTCAATCTAATATAGATAACTTGCAATACACTCGTTGCATGAAAATTAGATTACAGTAAATTGCAGGAAAAATAAACTATTAATTGTGAAAATGTATTTAAAATTTTGTGTTCTTTGCTGGCTTCAAATAGTATCACAAAAACTCAACAATCATAAATACTTCCAGGAGTATTCATGCTTTTTCCTAATAGATGTGGGTGTTTGTTTCTTATGGTTGTATTATCTAAATCCAAAGACTTCATTACTGTGCTTGATAAAGGAAAATATACTAAGAAAAAAGTCAAAATTAGAGATTTAGTGGCTTGGTGCTTATTTGCCTTTCTTTTTTTCCAAAAACTGTAGCACATACTTATTTCTGCCATTATCTCGTAACAGTACTAGGAGGGAACTGAAATCTTCATAACAAATGAGAACAGAAATGATACGTTGACAGTGGAATATAGCTTTAAATAAAAGAGTTTTGGGGATGCTTGAAAAAAAAATCTAGAACATAATGGCAAACAAAGTAATTCTTTCTGAGATATAATAGTGTGATTTACTTTTGTGTATATTTAAAAAGAAAAAGAATGTGGTAATTAAGATGTTTAAATAACAAACATTGACATGAATTCAAATAATGTGTGGCAATGCTTGTGTTTTTGAATGGTCCTTTTTGCATCTCTGGGCATTTAAATCTAGTGGGAAAACAAAATTTTCATCTTTCTAAAGGCATTAAACGTATGTGTTTAAAGTTAATCTTTGTGTCTTTAGAAGTCTGACAGCCAAAACTGAATTGGGCTTGTTTTTCTTTACACTGTTCACTTTTGTCCCCCAACCAGGTACTAGATGTCTAGAAAAATAGTATTGATAGAAAAATGTCCAACAAACCATTCAGGGGTTAGTTCTTCTATCTTCAGTTGTTACAAATTCACTGATGCATTTTAAGATAACTCTATAAAAAACTACAGAAATACCTGAATAACAGAAAATGCTAATATGTTATATGTGAACAGCTTAATTAGCAAAAGGCCTAAGTTCTCCAAGAAAGACAAGTGCTGAAGCATAGGGATGGTCACATGCGATTTGCCCTTACTCCAGACAAGCAGATATGAATCAAGCTGCTCATACCGCACATTAAGTATCAAGAGACTTAACAGTGTGAACAAGCAAAAGAAAGACTTTGCTGACCCTTTTGTCTGTAAACATGGAATTGCACTTAACTGAAGAGCACAGTAGATTGGCATTTGAAAATAATGTCGGATCATTTCAGACACAGAGGAGGTGACGGCTGTTTCACAGTTTTTGTTGTCTGTAGCATGAAGGAAATAGAAAGTCTGGGCTTACAACAGTTAACAGCTTTAAAATAATTTTCTCTCATGTACATAACACACATAAGTAAAAATGTACATATATTTTTGCCCTCTGTAGCTACCTACAGTGCTGTCCAATAATACACAATTTGAATGAACGACCACCATGTCCTGTCAGCTACCAGAAAATTAGAAGAAAAAAAGGAACATTGCTCTCTGTTGGTTGCACAAGGGCTGACGATCTCGTCCAGATGCCTGAAAGCACTCTGTGGAGTACACAGGCTGCTGAAAGTTCACAGCAGGCTATTTATTCCTGCTTCCGAGTGGTCCCTAAGTGCTTTGTTCAGCTGAAGTCATGCAGATCTGCACCATGAGGTTAAAGATTCATTTTTGTACTCTAATGTAATAACCGCATGTAAAGTAACAACTTATTTCAGACTCAAAACTCTATTGTTTTGAGTCCCTCTGAACAGTCATGGTCTATTTGCTCCTTTTAATTTCCTTACTATAGTCCTTGTAGCCCTGACATTCTCTCCCCACCTCTTTAGGAAGCAAGTATTCTCTTTTCTAAGCCACTAATAGCAGAATTTTAGTAAAAATACAACTACGTGCAATGAAGCAGGAAGTAAATCCCAATATTACCAATCCAAATTTCTTCTTGTTCTGTTTTTCACATAGAGATTTATTTATCAGACTTGACATCTACCTAAACGTTAATAGGTTTTACTGATTCTCATGACTCTGACATGGGAACAGCTGCTAAGACAAGCATCTGCTATCGGGCAATACCCTGCCTGGCAATACCCTGCCTGCCACATCCAGCAAAAAGCCATTTGTACCAAGGTCTGTTCTTGAGAGCTGGTGTCCTGGTAAGGCAATTCCTGAGCCTCAAAAATTACACTCCAGGCATCCTAAATATGTTACCTTCCTGAACTGCAGATCTCTGAGATATGATTAGTATCGGAGAAGTGCCACATCCTGGATCCTCTCCCTTTTGCACAGCAGGACTGCTATAGCTTTGTGAGCTTGCTAGTAGTGCTGGATTTGCTGTGCTGCACAGAATGATGGTGCTACATACATAGCAGTCTTTTCCACAAGTGTTGGCCATTACTACAGACATACCAACTAAGTTCTGTACTCTCCATGTCTTCAGTAAGTTATACCATAGGAGTAACTAGTGCTACTACAGCAGTTCATGTAGCTGGCAGCCAGTGGCAACAGCATTGGTTTGAACTCCGAGTGAGAGGAGAATACTTTTGCCTATTATTTCTCTTGAGGACATTAAAGGAGCCTCTTCATGTCAAGGGCATGCATTCATGACAGGGAAAGGGCTTATAAATCCTGGGAAAGGCAGTGTCCTGGAACAAGCTTGTAGGCTGGATGAATTATCTTGTCAGGCTGTGTACCAAGATAAGACGAACCTTCTTAAGAGTCAGTACAGATCTACCGTCACCTGAACATGTGCCTTATTTTATGAATCCCATGGGGAAACATGAAGGTTAGTAAAAGGGAAGGCCTCAGTGTTGCCTCAGTTCTTCTACTGAAGCCTATGTTGCTGAGGGCTTAAAGGAGGAATGGAGGACATTCCTGAGGAGCCACTGGAAGAGCAGGGAAAGTAAACACATGCTTCCTTGCACAATTTGATAATTCAAGATTATCAGTATGAGGTAATTCAAAGATTATCCTATTTTACATAATTAGCAAACTAACAGCAATAATTCAAATCTCTCACTCAAACAATGGTCAGAATTTCTGTTATATCTATCCATGAGGTGCATATTTATTAAACGTGGAATTTGACCTTATTTATGCCTAGCTGACAATATTTAAAAAATGTGAGGGTCTGCTCTATATAGCTGTCTTGCTTGCTCTGTTATGAACATGCTTTGGTAGCAAGTGGATGTATACGGAATATGATTTTGTATTAGAAAGGAGAAGTCAGTTGATAGCAAATAGAGACTTACTCTTGAATCCTATTAAATAAATAACATTTTCACTCTCTGTGAGACAGATTTGTAGTGAAAGGCCTGCTGAGATAAAGAAAACTTTTGCAATGAAGCATAGCCCTGAAATGAACACTGCTAATGTACTGTAATGGGTTAGTTTGCAAGGAATTGTGTGGACAGTACTTCCCATAACTTGAAATATTGCACTTGTGCTTTGGGCAGTTTCTTGTTCGTACTTTTGTGCATGGGAGTCCAACTGTAAAGTCTTGCAATTTATACTTTTTCTTTAAAGGCTAGTCTATCTGGTAGAAAAGAACTGTTTCGTACAGTCAAATAGTTGCTGAAAATACAAGATACAAAATAACCTCTTTTATGACAGGTCAACTAGAAATTAGGAAACTAGAAAAATCTAGGAAATTAGATTTTTATCAGGCAATCAAGGTGGAATTTCACAGAACAGGCAGGAAAAAAAATGGTTTTAAGGAGTTCTTCAGTCCAGGATTTTCATGTACTTTCACCATGAAACATATAGGCAGAAATACAACCTTTCAAGTGGTCTGTCAAAAGACTGATCACTGTGGAGAAGAATGATACCTTTTCTTGTGTTTTCTAGGCCTGAATAAGAATTCAAACTGCAAGGCTGTTCAGTTCCACACTATCTGGATAGAAATCAAACAGGTCACAATGTGAATCACTGCTCTATAGATCTCTCTCATCACCTAGCTGTCTAGGTGAAAACTGGAGTTCCTTATCTTAAACATACCATACGTTTTATAAAGGGTGCCAACATTTTTGAGAAGTTCAAGATGCAGCATTCTTGACTGGTAATTCCAGGTATATCATATGTTATCTCCTTAGACCTGCTAGAATAACCGTGAATCAGTCTTACACTTTAAACATGAAATGATAAAATCAAATATTACCAGCCTATAAGTGAGATAACTTATGGACAACTGTGAACACAGCAGTGTGCTCAAGTGGCCAAGAAGGCCAACAGCATCCTGGCTTGCATCAGAAACAGCATGGCCAGCAGGACTAGCGAAGTGATTGTTCCCCTGTACTCAGCTCTGGTGAGGCTGCACCTCAAATACTGTGCTCGGTTTTGGGCCCCTCACTACAACAAGGACATCAAGGTGCTGGAGCGTGTCCAGAGAAGAGCAACCAAGCTGGTGAAGGGTCTGGAACAAAAGTCCAATGAAGAGAGATTGAGGGAACTGGGGTTGTTTACAGAAAAGGAGGCTCATGGAAGACCTTATTGCTCTCTACAGCTACCTGAAAGGAGGTTGTAGTAGGGTGGGGGTCATTGACTTCTCCCAAGAAACAAGCAACAGGACAAGAAGAAATGGCCTCAAGTTGTGCCAGGGGAGGTTTAGGTTGGATATTAGGAAATATTTCTTCACCAAAAGAGTTGTGAGGCATTGGAACAGGCTGCCCAGTGAAGTAATTGAGTCTTCATCCCTGGAGTTGTTCAAAGGATGTGTAGATGTGGTGCTTAGGGACATGGTTTAGTGGTAGACTTGGCAGTGCTAGGTTAACGGTTGGACTTGATGATCTTACAGGTCTTTTCTAACCTAAATGATTCTATGAATTTCTTTAGGACAGGAAAGAAACAGCCTTTTTTTATCTACCTTGAGCACATGCATTTGGAGTTTACAGCGGCAAGAAAGGAGAAGCTCCATCTGTAGCTCTTACAAGAAACAAAAAGCAATTTTGTTTGAAAAGGGATCTACAGAGAAAAAAAAGTCTTTGCAGAAGGAAAGGAAATAAAAGTTGTCTCTAACATATAAGATCGAAACTGAATGTACTATAAAATGATTTTTACGGACAGATAGCTTAGGTCCTAACAATTAATCTTGAAGGAAAAGGGTGAGATAGAGTCTGAAGAGCTGTGTTTTCTAGAATGGGTTTAACAAAGAATTCTCTGCTTTCTTGTTAAATCTGTTGGGTTGTCTCAAGGCAAGAATACTGTCAAAGAGAAGAAAGGGTGACTCCCACAGCAGTATCTTAGAAGCAGTTGGCTTCTGAGAGAAGACTGCATTTGGGATGCTGGGCCACTGGACACTCTTTTGGGAGTTGTACAGCCTATGTTAGAGAGCAGACGTGTCCATCTCCCACTGCACAGTGTAAGAGGTCCCAGTTCTTCTGGTGAGCATACATCACTGCATCTACATGCTGAAGCTCTAAAAAGGTCCCACTTCCTCTAGAACCCCTGAAGCCTACAGCTACACACTCTAGACCACAGGTGGTTAGGATATCCAATGTGTTCACTTCTTCCTGAGAAGCTACTTGCCTAAGAGTGGACCTTTCTGTCTCATTAAAATTAAGTTCTTTTGTGTTGTCATGAGAGCAAGGTTTCACCCTGCCCTATATGAAAATATGATTCCTGTTGGCAAGACGTGGCAGTTAGTCAAGAAGCTGTAGCAGAGCTGAGGTATACAGTTTCCTCACAGAAAGGTCAAGTCACTTGGGGCCTCTGACACTAGGTGTGCTTTAGCTTGACAGAATCTCTCTGTACAACTAATGCACCTTAGAAGGCTAGATCAGAGTCCCTGTAAAAATATCCAAGCTCTTTGTCTTGCCTCTTTCTGAATAGTCATGTCTTACTTTGGCTGGTGCCCACCACAGTGTTTTCATTGAATTTAGCAGTCACTCATTAATGTGGATAATCCTGCCTGAATTGGAAGCAGACATGACACAACTTCCCAGCTGTGAACCATCCATATGTGCCTGTCTTTTGAGTTTCCAGACACACTAATGATGTGCCATGGGCCCTCACTCTTCCACATACTCATGCCTCACTGGCAAGCATCAGCCCATGACAACACGAAGACTTTCATCTCTCATTGGCGCAGACCAAAATCTAAAAGTGCCTGGAAAAAGTGTGATGGTAGTTCATATAAAGACAGCTGACTTGCCAGCTGTCAGTCAGTTTAGAGTATCACCCACAAGACACTCTCATAAGATGTCAAATAGGCTGGTGATGGGTAGACCACCAAGCACAGGTGGAATTCAGTGAGGAGAGCAGAGACTGGAGAACCAGACCTCTTCAGCAATGTTGCGTAAGTTTAAAGTGCACTTTGTACGACAGTTTGTATTTGGGCTAACAGCTATCTCCAACCCAGTGATGGATGAGTTTAGGTGTCTCTATCTCATTATCTATAACTGAGATCAATATTGAGACCAATACTGGAGTAACTATGGTTACTGATGTCCATGTTGGTAGTATCAATGGTTCTGTCATCTCTGAAATTTTTATCTCAGCAGGGTGCAGGAGCATCAGTATGTTGCCAACTATGTATTACTCTGTGACAATTTGCTACAGCAGTTGGGCATTTGTCTACCCAGTGGTGTACTTAACAGACTCTGATTTCTCAAAACAAAAATGCTGGAGCTTACTTCAAGGTTTGATGAGGCCATGAGCCACTTCAGAATATAAGAGCTTCAGTCATGAATCTCACATCTTGTGCATTCCAGCAGATAAAGGCAGGCATATGAAATAGCTGAACATGCGTTTTGCCCAGCAAAAGAATCCTTGACTTTTTTTTTGTTCCTGTGCAGGGAAGATTACGTTAGTTGCAACATGGACTAAATTTAAAGTATTCAGATTCTTATCAGCACAGTTTAAAAATCTGTGCAGGAGCGTCTGAACCAGAGAACAGGAGATGAGGCCAGAAACAGATTTTTGGATATTCTGGAAGATTTTGGAAATGTTTGAGCCAACAGCAAGTACTCACCACATTCCGTCTTACTGACAATAAGAGAAATAAAAGAATAAGGAAACCCCTTCTTTGCTATCCTTATGATACTACTTGGAATTGTGAAATGACTAAGCTATGTGTAGAGTAGGTCCATGAAAGATGTTTCTGTTAAAACTGAACAAAATAACCCCATAGTCTAACTTGTCTGAAGCATATACATACCGGGAGTGACATACACCTGAAGAAGAAATGCCATCTGGTGAGACTGGAGCTTGATCTACTGCAGAGCCGCAGCTGAATGTTGCTTCTGTGTGAATGAGATTTTTGCCAGCGTATGTCAGAGCTGAATTTAGCCCTGTTGGAGATGTGATAATTAAGCAAAGAGGAGTCCACCTCCAGCAAATTACTTTTCCTCCTACAATATCTCTGCATTAAAGTACATGTATTATATCTAATGCGAACTTTAAAAACCCTGAGAATATGAAATTAGGAATTCAAAAACTTAAATATACTTTTTTTTTTTAATGTTTTAAAGAGATGTTTGGTATCTGTCCTTGAAGTATAACTATTAAAAAACAAAACAAACAAACAAACAAACCTATTTGGGTCAACTAATAGAGCATAATGTCTAATAATCAACACAAACTTCAATACCTCTTTTCTCTTAGTATTGGCAATGTCACAAGTAAAATTACTCAATTGATTTCTTTGTAGGCTATGCCTACTTGCTCTTAATGTCCTTTCAAGTAAATCAGTAAATCAACAGTTTATCTCTGAACCTTTCTACAGCTCTTTGTGATAACAACAGCACTAAAGCTATCCATTTATTCTCTTCAGCCTTTTTTTTTTCTCCCTGTATGAAAGAAAATGATTCCCAAAGTAGGTTTGCTTTATACATATCAGTTAGTTTGGAGTAAATCCATGAATCCTACTTCCTTCTGTACCAAGTAATTTCCCCAACTTAGCAAAATCCAATCCACTCTGAACCACACTAGGAAAAGGCACCATTAACCTGAAATTGCATGACAGAGTTTAGAATAGTTAATCCAAAATATTGTACGTATAGAAAATCCTCGCTAAAATATAATTTAGCTAAGTAAAACAATCTCTACATCAGTGCTGTCTGTTGATCTATTTACTACAAATCAGATTTTTTTAAAATCAAACAACTTACTTTTTCTTTCCTTTATTATAATGCTTTTTGGATGGAGTAAATTTTCTCTTATAATTTGATTTCGGTATTTGCTGGGATGAAAGGCTGTGGGACAAGCAAGCAACGTCACTGATCTTGGATGAAAACATTTATGAAAGGTCTGACAGTTTTTCTCTCTGTTATCCTTCAGATGGCATTTCTTTAGAGTGCTTAAGAGGAACAAAGCACATGTTGTTTAAGCAAGTTCCTTGAACAATGGTATTGCCTCTTAACAGTGGCAGGCTTATGTCAGAGAACAGAAATGCTAAAAGGCAAGAAGCCAAGCAGGTTAGTAAGGAAATAAAATATGCTCAGCAGCAATTATGCTCTGAAAGGGGCTAGCTACACAATGGAAAGAGAGAAGAATTGAAAGTATTTGAGAGTATCTTTAGTGACACTGAACCAAAATGAAGAAAAAACTTACAAATAGGAAAAAATCATCTTCAGACTAGTCTTACCAATAAATCTCAAAATAAATGATACAGCTTAGAAAATTCCTCAGGATCCATATGAACTTTGACATGGGTCATTTTTGTCTTTTTTATTGTGAACTGTGAAGACAAGAAAAGCAGCAAAGGTGGTCCCTGAATTCAGGGGCAGAGCTACATTCACTTGGAAAAAACACTGCATCCTTGACACCTAGGGTAGAAGATAGAACTGCAATTCCTCACTATGTCCAGAGGAATCCTGAGGAATTCCGAGGAAGATATTATTATTATTATTATTAATTATTATTTATTATTATTATTTTGAAGCACTATTTCTAGCTTAAATTATTTTTGATGCTATGCATTTCAATCTATAGTAACAGCTATTCTCTGGCAGGCACCAATAGCTTCTCTGTCTGTCTTTCCCTATTTGAGGGGCAATGAGAGAACACCAAGTCTTCTTGCCAGCACACTCATACTTCAGATGATTGAAACTGTAAATCTTTTTAAAATAAAAACTTAAAATTTGGAACTTGTTTTTCATTGTAGCTGTTTTCTAATCTGTTTCAGCATCAGTAAGGAATAGGCTAGAATTACTATTTTTACATATTGCAGCCACAAAGCCTATTTACTATTACAAGCAGGAGAATTTAGAAATAGCTATTGGAATTAATGGATGGCAAAATAAGTTAGCTACAGAAAACAAGTAGAACTTAGCACACTTAAATAGAGACACCTATGCAAGCTTTCACACATTCAAGTGGAGAGAGGAACAGTTATCTTATGGCCTTTTATGTGGCAAATGTGGTTTTGTTTTGATCTTATGTTTGTCTTTTACTGAAACATTTTTGTACTGTACAAACGCAGACATGTTTTCAGAAACAATATAAATAAATGTATAAATGCGGACAAGTTTTCAGAAACAATGCAATAGAAGCATTAAAGAAAAACCCACAATTACTTGAAAGGGAAATAAGACAGACAGAAACACTGGATCCCATGTGCACAGTCTGACTATTCAGAGGACTCTCTTCTCTGGCTGGCATTTTGCCCGAATACGTTTTTTCCAGGTCATCAAATTCCCGATTACACTCATACAACAAAGGAACAACTAGGTCCCTTTAAGGGACCATGTAGAACAAAAAAATCCAGACAGAGGAAGGCTATAGTTTCATGTACATTTAAACCCGAGGAAGAACACAGCTGAAAGGAACCATCTTCTCTTCCCCCACTCTTAGCCACTCGATTTCACACTCAGCTCAGTCCCTGTTCCACGTCTGCAGCTGATCCCTGGTACTGCAGGCTTAAAACATACTTGAAACTGTATTAACTTGCCTAATATAAATCTCATTGAAATAAATAATGCTGAGCAGGAGTGTCTGAAGAGCTTCGTACAAAGACTACTCAACCATCTTTTTGGCACTGGGGCTACTGAGCCTCGGGTCACTCTCTCCCCTGTCCTGTGAGGAATTATTTCTGGTTACTACGTAGGAAATGCTGGAATCAGGAAAATGTGACAACAAAACATGAAACAGCTGCTCCTCTTTCACAAACTGTTTTTGCTGTAAATGCTGGAATTGTTTGTACTTCCCCCAACAAAAAAGGATCAGTCCATGACACAACAAAGTCTTTCTGTGATCTATTCACATGATTGCGAAATACAAGCAAGGACTTCATGCTGCACATGGTTTGGTATATTCTTTTGCAGGGACTCAGGTTGCACTATCATACAGATTTGGCGATGGCAAATTAGGTAACAAGATGGCTTATTTAACTAAGATGAGCAGATTCACAAACTAAAATGCCACACCTGATAAAGGTAGACAAAATAAGCAGATAGTGCAAGAACACTGTAATGGCTGTTTGGGCTTGGGCATATTTACAATATGCTTTCGCAATTATTTCTCATCCTCTGCAGCTGGAAGAAAATATGGCATCCCTCATTTTCATGGATTACTTTCTGTCAGGCTATTTAGTGAGCTGTGTATTGGCCAAAGCATAATCCTTTGGTAGTTGCGCAAGAAGTAGTTCCAAAAGACCTAAGCAATTCATTGATTCAAAACACCTTACTCTAGACCTAAACTGTGCAATGATTTTCTTCTTACTTGAAACATCAATCCAATTCCTAGTTTGCTAACGTGCTTATACTTGTACAACTCTCAACATGTCCTTAAGAGACTGCTCTACTGAGCGATGATCTTTGACATTATTTAGAAAAACATCCCTCATTGCAAATATAGGTCAGGAACATCGAATGGGAACTGTGCCTATGGCAGCACAGTATTTTGAGACATGAAAAATACTGTTCCACACACAGAACCCAAAAGACTACGAACAAAGAAGCCAAGATTCTTATTTACATTTTTGTACATGATAACTGGGATGCTTTTACAAGAATTGAAATACTGGAGTACAGCCTTTGAGAACACTCCTCTCTTGCTCAGGTCCTCTTCTGGATGACAAAGCAGGTCATAAATAGGAAACAATTAATTTGAGACAGATATGCTCTTACTCCTTTATTGATCGTAACACACAATTTAAAACAGGCATGTGTAATGCAGATAAAATTTATGGGAAAAAGTCCTGTCCCTCCCCTCCCCCCAATAAAAAGCACTGGAATATGAGTAAAATCAGAAACAAAGAATTGCTCATATGCTATCTAGCACTGTAAGACACAGTATGTTTGTATTTTGAAATGTTTCAAATCTAATGTGAAAAGGAAAGAGACTGTAATGAACAATACCACAAGTGTGTACAGACAAATACCATCTTTTAAAACCACTGATTTATACTCAAATAACTTATTTAAAAAATCGCAGTGTCCGTCCCACCTATGGCTCTGGGGCTTGTTATAACATCTGGCCCATTCCCTGGAAAACCTTGTGGTGGGGCTGAGAGGGGGTCTCTCTGGCTTTGGGGGATTATTTTGGTGGCCCGAAAGCTCATTCGGCACTTGAAATTTCTGACACAAACGTGTTATGTATATGTACAGGAACAGGCACTCCTACATTTTGCCCTGTGCTGACTCCACAACAGGTCACCTGGCTTACTCTCACTACAGCTGAGGCATCTCTCTGCATTCTCACTATGCATACAGAGTGACACTATAAGAAAATAAAGCTATTTTGTGAAAATTTTGCTACAACTATCCTGTTTTTATCACCTTCACTAAAAAACAACAAATCACTTAACTGAAAACTTAACCAGGGACTCGACAAGTTTTTCACATATTTACTATAAGAGCTTACAGTCTTTTGAATAATGAGAAAAAAAATCAATGGTACATACCTAAAATAAGCTCGCTTTAAGAAATCCACTTAAAGTCCTTGGCAGTTACATGATGATTATTTTAATGAGTGCACAGATTTATGTACTACAAAATTAGATCTCTTGCTTACATTTACTGAATCTTGATGCTTGCATTAAGTCCCAAGACAATAACTATGTAGCAAAACAATATTAAGTGATATAAAAAAATTAATAAAGATCATGCTTTGCTTGCAGCTATTCAGTTGATGTGGAAAACCAGGTTATAGCTGATGAGATGGAAAGAGGGATCACCATAGCAACAATTTACCACTTAACAATGAAGGGGGAAGGGCGCATCATCTTTTGCTACTTGCACATGTAAACAGTGTTAGTTCAAAATTCTTAAGTTCACCTATATTTTGTGCTCTTTCAGTAAGACATGCAGTAAAAAATTGCACTGATTAGTACTACAGCATTACATTCGTCCTCGTATGTTAGTCCTATTAGTAATGACAAGAAATCCAGTCAAAAAGAAAATGATGATGATTTTAATTAAAAATCCTCCTTGGTAGCAGAAGCTGTTATGGAAAAGTCTGTTTCACTGAGGAATAAAATATCCCAGTGAAGCGGTAATAAATCAGAAGTATAAATTGCTTGTTTGCTACAACTGAAATCATATGTTAAAAGACAAATGGTATCATCAACTTTTGCTAAAATAAATCTTGTGGTTAAAATAAATAAGGATGACATACATATGTATCATCACCACATTATCTATTATTGTTTTGGCTAAATAAAAAAAAATGATTTAAGTGTGCTGTCTTAATTTTCTTTGGAGTTATCTGTCTTGTGTCATAGAAAGGATGTGTATAATTAAAATACACTTTAACTGTTTTATTTTTCTGTGTCTATCCCCACCTGTGCATGCAAGAATACCTCAACTTCTTTAACTCATCACCTGGAGGTTTACTTCAGTAATCTTCAATTCTGTCCACGCTGTTCAGATACATTCAGATGAAAAAGCAAACCGAGGAACTGTTCAGCAGCCACCGAATAAACTGACTGCCAACAAGTCTTCATTAGCTGCTTTGGGTGTTTGGCCTTTCAGGCAGGCCTCATCCTGCCTCATCCCCTCACTCGGTATTTTACCTGGGTACTTCTACCACATCCCCACAGCATGCACGCTTTGTCCTCGGAGCACCTTGGTAAAAGAGGGAAGTTTAAGCCGCTGCCATTTTATACTGAACAGCGATCAGGAGCAAGGCATTATAAAGCTCAACAAAGCCGTGTTTAGATGTGAGGAACAGACTTCCTAATGCTTAGATCCTCTCACACTGAATTGGAGAAGACTTGATGTATAAATAAGGTGCTGGCCAGCATCTTAAACACCAGGAATCTCAAATTTGCCTGCAGGAATGCTAAGAAACACGTTCAGAATACTTTCTCTCACCTGGACTTAAGTGAGTCTGTAATAATGAGCTTCAGGACCTACATTTTTTTGCTTCTTGAAATTAACCTCTACATTCATGCATTTAAATGTGGATGAGTGGTTTAGGGTCAGTATTCAGAAAACATTGCCAGAGGCAGAATCTGCAGTACCACACATCTCTTGTGTCTCTGTTGGTTATTGAGGACACTGCTGTGTGAAACTGGAGTTGTGGGTGCTGCTCCCAGTCTGAACCTGCATTACCTGCACACCAGGAGCACGACTGCCAAACTGAACAGGTCTTTAGAGGAAATCAGACAGCACCTTTCTGGCTGAATCCTAGCCACTCTGCTGCCAGCATCACAAAACTACCTGGTCCAAAAAGAGAGGAAGAAAGAGAGGGTCGTGACTCAATTTTATATTAATGTCCATAATCTGGGGGGAAAACAAACAAAGAAAAGAAAAACAAAAAAAAAAAACAATGCTGCTACAGAAATAGGCAGGATTTACTCAAAGCAGTATTGCAAGGGCACTACTAACTATATAGGGTCATTTAAGCTTTATTCAGCAAATATTTGCTGCACCACATACTACATAGAGGACCTGTGACTAAACTAAAAGCAAAAGATACATTCCCAACATCACACTTGAAATATGGTGCTGCAACAGAGTGAATAGCTTTAGGTAAATTGCCAGCATAAGAGAGATTTCAGAGGAATTGTGTAGAATACTTATGACAAAATTATCAATGATAGTGATACCTAAAAATGATCAGAAAAAAAGAAAGTCTCTTAACATTACCTATGATATACAAGGAGTACAATTCAAAACTCAGTTACAATAGATTGCAAATCTGTGCAGTGCTGGTTAATTATTCTGGAGGCAGCTCAGAATAGTCAGCAATGATGCACCCAAGAACAGTGAAAATGGGAAGACTTTTTGATGTAATCACCCTAAAAGGAGGTGCCAGACTAGTCCCAGTGATCAAAGTACCTCAAGAAAAAAGAAGTAAAAAAGAAAAAAAAAAAAGAGAGCTAGTAGCACTATCACAGAAACATAAAGAGGATTTTCACGTACAAAGGATGTAATCACCTTCAAACGCCAAGAAAAACACTACAAAAAACCACTACAAAAGAATGATAAGATAAAGCACTTATTGGTGTCAGTAGTGTGGCTGCACGAAAGCACCCCGGGGTAAAGGGATCAACAGTGCTCATGCTGTCATATGAAAACTGCATGCAAATAAGTAATTATCTGCTGTGGTGCTCAGATATCCAGAACGCTATAGATGTAGATATGGCTGCAGCATAACAGTTGAGATCTTCTAGAATAAACACAGCCACATCTGTTATGCTCGAAGCCTGTTTTTTCTTTCCAGCCCAATCAGCACAGCCACACTGAGGCATTGCGCCTGACTTAAGAAACACTGCTGGGCCTCATCTAAATATGCAGACATGGCTCTTTCCTGCCTGGCAACAAGATGCTGCTGATGCTCAATGCTCGGGAAGATGGAAAGGCAGATAAAATTGTTCTTCCAGCTTTCCTACTGCTGTTAACTGTCGCTGCCATGGAGTAGTGGCATCGAAATGAAGCGGTGTGGCAAGGCAGGGAACCTACTACAGCTGTGCTTCAGAGCGGTGCCCCTGACTCCAGTATTCCACTGGATACACAGCCACAGACTGTGAGCCAAGTCCAGTCACGCTGATGCTTCCCTTCTGTGTTATTTCCATCCAGTAAATCCCTACCCACTCTCAGCTGTGTTCGAGAACCCTTGGGAGTCGCGAGTGGGCTGCTGTCATCAAGACAATTCATCCAGCCTGTTCCCAAGCTCTCTTGTTCAAGGACACTCAGGAGCCAGCTGCAGACTGGCCGAATTGTCACCCCCACTCCAGAGTATATTCTTAACAACTTCTAGCTTTTGCATCGCCAAGACTTCGGCACATGATCTTACAGTGACAAAGGTAAAACTTGAAAGTGAAATACAACTCCGAAAGAGAAATTCCTGCGACAGATCTTCTTTCCCTCACCCCTTCTCACCCTGCATTTTCACGATAGGACAAGATGCAAAAGAGGAGAAAGATTTAGAGGAACAGGTGCACACCGCAGTGCAAATCTTACCAGGGTCTACAAATAAGCTAACAGAAATAGTGGTAGAAATGTAGAATGACAATTTAGGACAGTGTAAGCAAGCATCTCCCTGCTTCCCTTGATTGTCTCAAATCCCTTCAGTTGAGCGAACATGCAAAGTAGCCAGCCACCACCCAGCAAGGCTGGAATGAACCACGACAGGTGAGGAAATAAGGATCCATAAAGGAAGTGTGACCCTCAGAAACATTATTTTGTAGAAAATGCACTGGATTAAGCATAGCGAAGAAATGGGTTGGACTGGTGTAAAGTGCCAGGACAGAGAAAGAAGAAAAAAAACTGCAACAATTTGTTGTACTCTTAGCAAAGCCTGGCAGCCATGAGCATAATTACTAGACTGTGCTGCAGCTGTTTGCTTTAACTGCTAAAAGAAAAATTGCTCAAAGATGCTGGGGAAGAATGAGCCGTGGAATAGCCTGCAATTCTAATGCTGCTACCCAGCAGAAACATCCCAGCCTTTACTTTTGGCTTAACGCTAGGGATGGAAGCAAGGAGGGAACATGTTATGTTCATACACAAGGAGACAACCAAGGTACTGCCTGTGAGAGGGACAGAAGGACTAAGCTCCCTAGCCACCCAGTCTGTGTCGAGCGCAGCTGCTGGCATCGCACTGCATCTGAAAGGGCTGTTAATAAATATTTGCTTAGTATATCGTAACTTGAGCATAGGATAGAAAAAGTATCCCCCTGCACTAGCGAACTATAGATGACCTTCACAAACCTCACATACTTTTCATAGCAAAGGAGAGAAAACTATTGCTCTCTTAGGAGGAATGGGTTCTTCACGTCTCTTCCAGATACGCTTAAAACAGCTACCCAAGTTTCGGTACTCCCATAGCCCATATGGAAAATACCAGGAGGTTTGCCTCAACATAAACTACTGCAAGGAGTCCAATTATTTGTACAAGTTTATGCTTTTTATCACAAAAGCAACCGAATCTCTTCCGGTAAATTCAGCATCACCAGAACAAGAGGAAGCATTTTAAAGTATGGAAGTTTATATGAGGACAGGTCACTACAAATCTGGAACAATTTCATCTTTAGAAGAGATTTACCCAAGGAAAACAGACCTTGGCTTCTTTATTGCCCAACCTATGCATTTATTTTTTTTAATATCCTCAATGTAAAATCTCAGGACCTGTCCCTCTCATTTACTGTAAGACACAGTATGCAATATATGCAATGTGATGTTCCACTTACATGTTTCAGGCCTGGTTACACAACATAGCAATTTGCTGCCTAAAAGCTGAATTTATGTTTACAACCTGAAAACTGCATCTGCCAAAAGCTTAGAAGTTTAAAATTGTGTTCCTATATTGTATGACACGGGCTCCTGTTTCATCAGAGACAATAATGTACCCGAGCAGGCGGTATTGAAAGAGATTTATTTTCTGTCAGATTTCTTTTATTTGTTCTTTGCAAAGAGATAAAAGAATATGAACTAGGGCTTTAGAAATAAATAATAATATTTTAAAATATATTTCAGTATGAAAGCTTTCAAATTAGGTTATTTTAAGGAAATCACCTCTGTATGTCACAGGCTCTCTGCTTCCGGAGTTGCAGGAATAATGGGACAGTCCATTTATAACGGGCCCAGATGAAGAAAATTTTGAAGAAATTAACTACTAGACATATGGCACTTCTCTTCATTAACATGATACAAAAGATAAATCCTACTTAAAGGACGGGAATGTTAAAATCACATTCTAAATTAAAAACTTTTGAATTTAGAACTAATTGGCTGCATAAAAGTACAGAAAAAAACGTTAATGAGATGCTGAAAACATAGCTCATCATAGCGTAGTTAAGTGCTTCATCTCAGCATAGAAATGTCCTCCCAAGATCAATGGCTGTCATTTTTTCTTATTGTTATTAGAATTTGAAAATTATTGTCAGTGTGATGCTGATCTTCCTAGCAGAGGAACTGAAGCGTTTTTTTGTTGGTGGTGGGGTTTTTTGTTGCTGTTGGTGGGTTTTAAAACATTAAATCATTCTTAGATGTTTTCAGATGTACTTCTTTGACTTTTTAGTCAAGACATTTATATTTAATTCCAACGTAGTTATTAAAAAGAAAAGCTGATAGTCTCATTGGGGTCAAGGAGTAGGCCAGGCAGATCATCTCAGATGACAAAATTTCCTTCACAGAATCATTTATTTTTCAGTTACTGTTCAATACAGAACTAGTGACTGCATCTCTATAACACACCAGAGTGTGAAGTTAAGATTTTCCTCTGTCAGTCTTGATGTGTGCCAGACACACCTGCCATGAAATACACTGGAAGTCGACACAGCATGCAAGTTTGTTACTAAGCACAGCCCCTGACCTGTGATTCTTCTTTTAAACTTCAGTGTAGAAATGATTACTAAACTTGTACAAAATCCAATCATGTTGTGTCGCTTAGTAATTAAGAAGACAGCTATTGAACAGGTTCTTTAAATTTCAAGTACAATTGAGTAAGGCTTGAATTCCACGATATTACAAAAGCTTTCCAAACTATTGCCACTATGTATGAAAAGATACTCAGGTGCTTCAAAGCATGTTTTGCAGAATTGTGGAGGGTTATTTTTGTTGTTTCACCTTGTGAAACAACCTTTATTACAAAGCCATGTAAAAACAACATGATGAAATATTGATAAAGGCTACGGTAAAAATGGATTTGAAAATAAAGTAAAAAAAATGTTAACTTGTAAGTCTGCATAATTAATATAGTAGCAGCAACTAAAATATTTGCAAAATTTAGTTTTAGAAATTGAAAAGATAAAACCTATTAATACTATTGCTAGAAAGAAAGCATTCCTGAATTACTAAAGAATTGTACGGGCTTTACCATGTTTGCCTGCACAGTCACTGCACTTAAAAGCAATGCTACCCAGCTTCTGTATCTCCATGGACACATCACACTTTCCATGCAGATCATGCAGGTGTATGAGACTGCATCCAGCTCAGTAGTGGGGGTTTGCAGACATTCTAGAAAAGTAACTGAATATCTTGGGAGAGAAGTGGTACAGAAATGTCAAACCAGCAGCATGAAAGCATTATTTCCTTCGGGGAAGTGGTCTTATTTTGGAAGGGAGCTACATACGAAGCCACGTGCAAGAGCTTTCACACACATGGAAAACTGCACCACGCCGCGGGTCTGCTGTGAGCCCTTCACATGTGCTCTGCTGGCAAGCATCCCAATCCACTGCTGATTCTTTTGGTACCTTTATCATAGATGGATCCAGAAGACAGAAAGGTATCTCTCTTGCTTATATTGCGTACAGCAATGCTACTGAATTGTGAATTCCCATCAGGACAGTTAAGCCAGGCTACTGAACTGAAGAAGATGGATTTGAATTAAAACTGCAGGGTTTGTTTTTTTAAGCACTGCATTGGGTAGGATGAAAAAGCATTCTGAAAACAACCAACTTTGGAAAAAGCAAATAGTGCCTGCTGGGCAAATAGGATTATCACCCCTGACCAGGCATTGGTGTATTTTATTCTTCTGCAACCCGCTGTGGCACACAAGAAATTATCACCTCCAGCAAACACCCATCTGGAATGTAAACAGGTAAGCATTCCCACAAAGATTTTAGTCTTTTCTTTGTCCTGACAGACATGAAAGTCATTTTGGAAGGAAAGAAACCTGAGCCCTCCTTCTAAGTATTGGGAAGAAATAACAGGGAGGAAAAAAAAAAAAAAAATCAACAAAAAAAACCACAGCCAAAAATAATTTATTTATTTTTAATCTGTTCTGCTTTCCTGGGACTATGATTGACCTTAAATTATCAGAGGTCTCTTCCCTAAACTAATTTAGAAGCTTTAGTCTTTTTTCTCTGTGTCATTTTGCATACAGTGCAACAAACAACTTTTACAAAACGTGGGGCTCCCATAGAGCAACCTTTGAACTTTCTGAACGCTCTCAGAAGGATGCCAAGCAATCCAGCTAGCATCCTTCATGGAGGAGGACAAGAGGCAGGAGAACACTGACAATGCTGTTTTGAAAACAGGAAGACACTAATGATGGGATACATAGGTATAAATAGGCAAGATACTGACCAGACAAAGTAGAGTACTGGGTAGCAGAAAGAGCACACAGTGTATTTGCCCAGCAGGCACTATTTGCTTTTTCCAAAGTTGGTTGTTTTTAGAATATTTTTTCATCATACTCAATGCAGTGCTTAAAAAGGCAGAAGTACACTGGATCTGACTTTATACTGAGAAGTTTATGCCTACTTTATATTTACAGTAAAATCAAAATTAACTCAATTAACTCTAAATTTACCAAGACTACTCTTGGTAGCGTAAAAAACAATGTGGAGCACACATCTGAGGTCAAGATGTAAGAGGTGTTATTTGAAAAGATAAACTCAGTTCAATGAATTAAAAAAAAGTGGTGGTGGGGGGGAAGGTACATCATCCATCTATCCATCCATCTGTTCCCTCCTCCCTCCCTGACTTGAGAAGAGGGTAGGAGAAGACAGTCAGGAGCAACAAGAAATGAACAGTACGTTATGGAGAAGAGAAAGGCATTTTTCACTATTGTCTTAAACACCTACTCAGCATAAAGTGCCTTGATCACTTTGGGTAACAGAAATTTCTGTCAGTAGTTCAACATGTATAGCCTCACAGTTTAATGATTTGCAAAAAAATAACAAGGATTCCCAAATCATTGATTTGAATGCATAACAAGGAATGATATGAAAGTAGTGTCTGATATTTTTCTGAAATCCCTAATGAAAAGAAAAAAAAGGCCACACATACACAGACACTTACTTGCATTCCCTCCATCAAAAAATATATGCAGGTCCTAAGTTTGACTGCTTTGTGACATTCCACAGCAGGCCAGGTACCATCGGATCTTAAAGATTAATTATTGTCCTAGTGACTTCATTCATAAAATCTTCAAATGCCAAACTCTTCATAACACAGGAGCAAAATCTGACAACCACACTCCATTTACCAGGAAAACTGATACTGAAACTATGCTAAGGGAGTTTTACCATGGATTTTTTTTTTCTTTTTTAAGCACCCTGTGAACATGCAAGGTGTAATATTATTCCCAGAACGGTTACTGGGAGCTTAGCCGCTCATTGGAGTGAGATCAGTCCCTCAGAGTGAGAAAGGCAAAAATCAGTCAGGACTTTTGTAATGTCATGGATAATTTTTTTTTTTTTTTTTTTTTTTTACAAACGTCTTTTAGTATACAGTAGTACCATAAGGGCACCCAAATACATGAAGTTTCCTATTTTTCATTTACATTAGCAAACAATATTCACCCACTCTAGACTATTTGGTGGAAGAAGAAACAGAAGGATAAGTACACCTCTTCTCTACTCATTGAAAGCTGACTCCACATACAAATAAATATACACATTTAAATACAAATATAATATTAGCACTTGGCTTTATGGGTTTCAGCTCACTTTCATGGCTGCTGGAATAAAACGACAATAAAAAGAAAAAGCAGAGGGCTACTTTTTGAGCACAATCAGCAGCAGAGCAGCTGATAAACATACATCTGCGTGCAGCGTAGAGAGCCGGTGATAGCACAGAAAAGATGGGCTTCTCTATCAGCTGTTAGTGGACTATATTCCTGTCAAATGCTGATAAGCTCTACTCATGCATTGCCTTATTTAGGCAGACTTCTCTGCTGACACACCAATGTGCAGTAACAAGCGCGTGTGATGTTTCCAGGCCAGAGAGGCTCCTGCTCTTTCTTCTAGTAAGATCATAACAAACGTTACACGGCTCGGTGTCATTTTCTGAGGTGTGCTGAAAAAAGTCTTATTTGAAAACACATTGTCAGTAGTGCAACTTCATTCTTAATAGTATTTAAAATGGGAACACAATTTAGAACAAGAAAATGTGATCATAAAAAAATGTTTACATAGGAGATATGTACTCTGTATTTTGAAGACTAAGGAACTTACTGGAATGAATGAGAGGGCTTTCAAATGAGCCTATAGCTCGGGAATTACTATTTTCAGATCGAACATAAATCGGCAGTTTAGTTCTCTAAAGTAATTCAACCTGAAATTAAAACTTCATATGTTTTTTTTTAACCTACATATACACCTGCACAATAGTTCTGTGCTAGTTAGGATAACTCGCTTTTCCCAAGTAATTTTGGTTATATTTATTCTATGGTATGCCATATATAAAAAGAGAACATTTTTACTAATCCTAAAAACCAGTAGCTGTTACCTCTAGAATTACTTCACCAGTCTCACACTCTCACAGCTGGAAGATTTGTCCTGTTTCTTTGAATATATTTAATAACAGGCTGCTGTATTAAAGTGTCACTTAATGACATCATTTTTGCTTTTATTGATGATACTGCTCTTCTTTAACTTGTATATTATGAATATATTTACAAGTATCTTGCTATTAGCAAGATAAATTAGCAGAGAACATGCTATGAAAGTCTGCATCTCTGAAGTTTTGTCATCATGTTTCACTTACTCGCTAACTTGTAAAATAAAGTAATCCTTGATGGGTCTCTTAAGTCATTAGCATGAATTAACAAGATTCTGCTGTATATTATTTCACAGCTACTGCCAAAAGGTCAGCTCCTGAATACAGGGGATCCATTGAATGTCAAAAATTTCGCTTCCTTTGGAACTATAATATATTCTATTAAAACTCACGCTGTACTGCACAATGCTATTAATCATGCTAGCTAAAGCACTCAGTTCCCAGCCTACCTTTTTAATAGAGCCTAAATGGCCTTCGCTGTTGTAGTTCACCAGTACACATCAGGTTTTATCCTTAAAGTGGTCTAGATTAGGCAGTACTTGCCTTTGTACATGTGAAAAGTACATACACAAGCTACATAGGCATACTAAAGACTCTAACGTACAATGAAACACTGAGCTAGCGTGCTGCAGAAGAGGAGGCTGGGCAGCTCTATCAGCACAGTCCTGGCCCTGAGCTGGCTGCCCTGGCTGGCCGCAGCCAAGAGAAGCGAGGCTGGTTTTCCACCGTGCTGTGAAAGCGCGACAGATTCACCGCCCCTGAGAGAACCGAGCTCGCTCGCTCGCTGCATGCCCCTGCTCCGCAGTGCACAGGCGTGCTGGAGTCCTTGTGGCCAGGTCACATATCTCCAACATGGTGCCTCCCCGTAACTAATGCGCTGAAAGGTCACGCTCGAGTTTGTGGCGTGCTTGGAGAGTAAACTCACGTAACCACGATCTGCTGTGAACCAGATCCACGGGACTGATGTCCTGCTTGAGCGCATACGGTGCTTGCCAGGCCAACAATCCTAAGCCACGAGCAGCTTCTGGCCAGACGAACACCAGGGGAAGAGCAGCGCGCAGGCAGGCTGCTGCGGGCTGAACTGTTTGGGAAGTAACAGCAGCCCACTCCTGATTACAATCTTCCCCATTGCTGCTGCCTCCTCTATCACATGGCTGTCTGCCTGCTGCTACCGGGATTTCGCAGCACATTCCAGGCCCGCCGCTGAAGACCCTTTGGGACAAAAAACCCAGCTGGGAGCCAGCTGTCTGAGTGGCTCCAGCACCCTCCTCTTCCTCAGAAGCCTCAGTCCTATTGCACATGCGATAAGCCACCTGGCACAGTACATGCACCTAGCCAGGGAAACTGGGCACCATGACCTCGGTGACCTTTTAGAAACATCTGCTGGATGAGCAAAGCAGAAGAAAACAAACCAGGCTTAATATATTTTTTTTTTCTGATTAACTAGAATGCTGAAGACTTTTGCAACAGAAAAATGGCTGCATTCCAAAAAGCAGCAGCAGCAACCTGTATAATTAGCTATTTCCAATGCAAACCCATGTAATCTATTAATCATTTTTCTCAAAGATGCAAATCCAGAAATCAGACTCTCTATAAGAGCAGTAAAAACTAAACTATACCCTCAGTTAATTTTTTCAAAGCAAAGTCCCCCTAATTTCCAGAAATATGGATATCTTCAGCAACTGAGCTGACTTTCCACAATAAATTCTGTCCCCCTTACCTGTATTGAACTGCACCATACTGAAATCACACAATTATTTGGGACAGCGTGCAGAGCAGCACAGCATTCAGCAGGACTAACAGGAGGCAGAACGTGACATACTGATTTGTTACAGGAGCTTCATTGTTTGGGAATAGAGAGGACTAAACTTCAGAAAGCTCTACTTTTTCCTTTGCAATTCACAAAATAAGCCCCAAATTTTAGTCTTGCTGGGAATTGTGAAGAGTGGGCACCTAAGAGCAAGCTGAGAACCTGAAGTTTTTTTGTATTAACTGGACTGTCTCTGTACATGCAACTCATCGCCTCTCAAAACATGCAGCTCACAAAGAGCACTGTTTTGTCAGGGATAACCTGGTGTCAGTGGAATCACTGTGAGTTTTGCTGTTGATGTCAGCAGGGACAACATTTAGTAGTTGCACCAATGGATTATGTGAAGAGCAAACTAAAAGCCTGACAGGCTCAGCTCATGCTTACATCCTCTAAACCTACCGTGTAAATGGACTCTAAGCCATTTATCTGTTCTTTCATTAACACTTTAGAAAACCGTGTCTGCTCCTAAGGAGAGTCACAGACATCACAAGCACCATTTTAAAAGTAAGGTGAATTTTTTGAAACCTCTTGACCAACTCTTTCCCCTGCACCTGCTGAACAGCAAGCTGTAGGCTTCTCTCCTCAGAATTAGCTTAGTAACAGCAATGATGAGCAGCTGATCATGTACGTGAAGTCAGCACATTCCTACAGACTGAAAGGTACAATAAAAAGCAGCAAAAGAAACAGCCTATGTTACTACCACAGTCTCACCATTTTTTGTGTAACAGACTGCAAGTACATTTTAAAGTGTCCTGAGAGGTTATGAAAATGTAGTTATTTTGCATTATTATATGGAAACATTTGAGTCCTTTCATTTTAAAATTCCACAAAGTTCTTTTCAATTCTGATTGTATTTTTTTACATCAATTTAATAAGAAAAAAAAATTCTTGCATTAAGAATATTAATACACTCCTCTGCGCGGCAAGGATCCCCCCTATTGAATCTCTCCTGCTTTCACTTAGAAATACTATCATTTGATTCATTCCCATCTTCTCTTGGTGTGTGTTTTTTTTTTCTGTTGAAGAAACATGTTTTCCACTTTAAAATGCTGGTGCTTGAACTCACTACTTCACTATTTGAATTCACTAGGTTCACCTCTCAATTCAGGTTTTCATTGACTTATAAAAATCTGTGAATATTTTTTTCAGTATAAATATTAAACCATGTTGCATCAGTAGAAAGGCAGAAGAGACACCCATAATGCCTCAATAGTATTCTCTCTAGTGGCTAGCAACAACTGTACACACTCCCACCACCCATGGACAGAAAGGTTATTTCCTTTTGAGAGGAAATTAGAGACTGGAAGGCTAAAAGCCTGTGATTTTTTCCCTGGTAAATCACAGTGCAGAGGTAAATCACTTACCAGAACACTGCATTTGAATACAATATTTTTGGATTTAAACAAAACCACTGGGTTCTAAAAACTTGTAGAAAATCATCTTCTCATTGCTCTTGTTATTATCAGCGTGTATATTATGCTTATTATAAATACGGCATTTGCAAGGTGACAAGTAGACTCCAAGGCTCCATCATTTCAGCTATTTCAAATGGATACAGTGGACAGGCCCCTGAGACTGTACAGCTGAAAAGATTAGCATTAACAAGTGGGACAAATACTCCAAAGAGAATGGAGTGAGAGCAGTAAAGCGATAGAAAGTTGTTCAATCAGAAACAAATAGCAGTAACTTCAGCTCTCTACTCTTACTCTACTGGACACATGGCTGCAGAGATGGTCTCTAAGAAGGGTCTCCTACGAAGGTCTTGAGAAATCCAGGCTTCTCCCACTCACTTGTGAAGAATATCATGGATGAAAGCACAAAAAAGCTTGCTGAGGAAAGTTTGAATGCTTTGTGTACATACCACTCCAGAAGCAGCACATAAACAATATTAGCTTTAAGGTGATGTTGTATAGTATGGTAACTCAATTTTTTTGGCACCAAATAAAGGAAGAATAGGTCTGGTGCTCAGCCTCCATCCGTAGGCATTGTTTCAGAGCAACGCTGAGAAAGTTAATGGGATCTATCAGAATATTTCAACAAAAGGTGCCAAATACCTTTCAGGATGTTCTCATGCCCTTCATGAAGCAGGCTGTGTGTAGTCTTTTCCCTAACATGCAAAGGGATCGCTCTAATGACATCATTTCCTTTTCTCATGCATTTGTTTTTTTTTTTTTCTTCTTCATTAGAGCCACACAATAGAAAAACAAACAGCAGGAACGGATGTAGCTGCAGACGAAGGTGACACTTTGTTGACCTTAGGATACAAGCTGACTTGTCTTGTCACATTCACAAAGAACAAAATCTTGCTGCCCTACCCTAGGCAATGTGCTCATATGCAGCACTTCCACTGTAAAACAACACAAGTTTTTTGCAGCAAAGGAAAAAAAAAGAGAGAAAATAGCAGTCTATAAAGTTATCTCATTACAAACATTTTTGATGAACATCAGTCAATTACCTACCCTTTTAAATTGAGTCTTTTTTCTCTTTATTCACCAATGCAAAGAAATTTGAGTTATAAGTAAGCACCTATCTACTACTTTATGCCGTCAAGTATTGGAATAGATTATTACTAAGAGATAAGTCACTTCAGATCTTTAAGGGAAATTTAGAGGAAAATCATGAAATTAAAAAAAATATTTACTCTTATGGAAAATTAATCATTGTCTTCATGTTCTCTCCTTATATAGGCCTCTAGAACAGATTAACTCCATAAAATCCTTTCACTCGTATGATATAGTAAGTGCAGAAGAAAGACGACACGACCACTAAAGCTGGTCATGTTGACCAAATCTTCTCTTGTATTTGTAAAGATCTTTCTAGAAAGTGACTCAGCTTATTTCCATGGCCCTCGACAGTAGGTCTGATCTAAATTCTTGTTCCATTAAAAAATATCCCCAAGCAAAAATAAACCACAAATCCAAAGAAAGTACCAAACACTGTGCACTAACGTGACCAAAATAAGAAGGAACATAGCATATGAAAGCAGCAGCATTTTCAAATTTTGAACTGATAATAGGTATCAGAAGCCTTCAGTAAATTCTACTTTTAACTATTTGAATTAAAAATAACATAAAAAAAAAGAAATAAGACATTTAAAACTCTAAAAGAAGATCTGATGTAAATCAGTAACTTTCTTTCACTTGGTGTGATGTAAAATACAGATTTCTAAAATGCACCACAGCATGAGACCAGCAGCCAACAGAAATCGGATGGTTATATAATTTGGTGGTTAAGCAAAGATATTTTTAGTATTTGCTAATCCATCTAATGCATTTCTTTCCAAGAGAAGAAAACGCATTACACTGATAGCAATAACAGGGTCAAAACACAGGGATATTAACAAGGAATGTAGTTGGTATAGAAAATAATAATAAAAGTTTGATATTCTTATTAACAGCATCCATTCCTAAGTAGCCTAGTGATCCATTCTTAGTGATTGGGAAATGGGTGACTTTTATACATAAAAAGTGAATAGAAGAGCTAAAACAAAGACGAAAAGCTCTCACAAAATTTCCCCACGCCAGCAATCTCATAATGCAAACCAAAACAATAACACCTCAAGATAACCAATCAAATAGGAAATTAACTGTATAGACAATTTCAGAGCAGCATCCGGAATTCACGGTACATGGGAATCCTCAACCAGTTTCTATTTCTGGAAAACAAATAAAAAAGAGTACTTTTTGGAGAACTGTCAGTAAACCAGCTACAGAAAGATCCAAAGATATTTTAGAAATACACCTAAAATCCAAGAGTTCCATCTTTTTCCCCTCAGTTCCTTTTTGCTACACTGTCGTCACACTGTGAAATTATTATATTACATAATAAGCGCTTTATATCACGCTTTAAATCTGCCACAGAACAATATCACTACGAAAACCAAGAAAAGTTAGACTTACAATGCTTAATAGTGGGGATATTAACAGAATCTTACTCTTCATTTCCAGAATTAATTCTCCCTTATGTTTCAGTTTATTGTCATCTTGGTAGGAACCAAATATACTTGATCTCAAAGCATGATAACAGGAGGGGCAAAGCACACCAAAACTATTTTTTTCTAACCAGTAAATATTCCTGAAAGTACTGGCCTGAGTCAACACACTCCTCAAATGTTATCTGAAAGAAAATACAGTGGACTTAACTGCTAAAGGTTATATTTAATCTGTTCCAAAGTTTAATTTATTAATAGATAGGAAAATCAAAGTTGCCTAGAAAAGGCTTGCTTCCTCAGCTGCCTTACACCTAAGCAAATTCAATTTCCATGTCCCTTGAAACTTCCACTTGCAAAATGAGATAATTTAGTGCCAAAGAACAGAGGGAAAGAAGATCAGAACACCTCGAACATGCTAGTTTTATTGAGGAAGAGACAATAAACCACTTCAGGGTCAGACGGATGATATCAAGTGGTTTAAAGTTTAACAGTGAGCGTTGAAAAGCAGATAATCCAAGAGGATACTGCCACCTTATTTCTGGCAAAGCGTATTTCTGTGCAAAACCAGAACTATCTATTGAATTAAGCAGTGCGAAGTCATACATTGACTTGGGTATGCATTTTCACGTACCAGGATGGATATTTTCAAGACAAATTCATTTTCTTTTCCAGAGAAAAGTATCTTTTTCATGTTGAGATTTATTGAAAGCAGAACAGAATTCCCTGAATTGTTAAAGGCCTTGAATAAGCAAGCAAGGCTCCCGAGGACAGTTGTAGCTGACTTTTCTCAGACTGGCCTCTGAGAACATCAGTAAGGATATTCTTTGAACTGCTGACCAAAAATGCCTGTATTATTACAAACAGCTGATTAAATCTGTTGTGAAATACCAAATAAACGGAAGGGCTGCCTCTGTGAGGAAGCCAGCTCTCAGGTTTTGCCAGACCAACACTTGCACAATGCCTACTCAAACACCAAAGCACATTTTTTTCTTTTTTTACTTGTGCAAAATTTATCAGTGCTCCATACGGAAAGGATTCCAGTCTAATCTTATCTTTGCTAGAAACAGAAAATCGAGGTGTAAGAAAGAGTGTCAGAGATTTCAGAAAGCTTACCTATCTATATATTCTGAACTTCTTGAAAGAGACATCTTTGTACTGTCCACTCACCACAGGTCCAAAGCCAAAGTTCGTCTTGTTACGCAGATACTGTATCTGTCAGCAGTTATTAACTCCCAACTCAACAATTACACAGACCTCAAGACCACTTTTATAGCTTTTCAATCATCATAAATTCAAAGGGCAAACAAACTGAAATTGAGTATCTATTATGTCTGAAAGCTGGAACTTACAGTGAACTGCTAAAAACCATTTATTCTGATCAACTAAAATACGAAGAAAACATCACATCAAATTTAGGACCAGCTCCTTCATGAATTTACTAGAACCACCATTTTGTCTGATTGCTCGCTGCAATTACTGTCCAGAGACCCAGCAGGGCTAAAAGCCAAATGCTATCTACTTTTTTAAACCTGCTAACAAAGGCTAGCAGAAGCTCCACTAAGCAGTTTGTCCATCAGAAACACATCATATCTATGCATATCACAGATACAGACTTGGAGAGGAAAACGCTCAGTATCTTCATAACAAGAGCATAGCACATTATAGTTTTTATAGAGGTGAGCTGTGACCAAGTAATATGACTATATTTTCTGCAGGTGGTGTGATCTGAATTCTGTGTGTAGATTAATTTTCTTTTGTCCCATTTCAGTCTTTAAATAAAGCCTTTTTCTGAAAAAGGTATAATTTCTACATTAGGAAAAAAAAAAAAGATTCTTCACTGATACGGCACAATATAAATATTGCCTAAAATAGTGAGACACCCAGTATAATTTTTTCTGGTAATTCGGTATCAATTGTGAATACAAAACGATCAAACCCTAATTGTAAACCACACCATTAAGACACTCTACATGCCTGTAAACATCAGACATGCCCAACAGGCATCGGTTTTGCACAAGGCCTATAGCCACCATGAGAAGAAAGGAAAAGCCTCTTCAACAGAAACCATCACCAATTGCTTCAACATATCTATAAAAATCAAACATTTTTGAATATCAGAATAGGTCACTAGCTTATCTGTTCTGTTGATACTTGTAGAACTGATAAGTGCCAATATATTCCTAAAATGTTTATACAATTGACATCATCAATGCCTGTGAGAGAGCGTAAAAAGTGAACTTGTGTTGAATATACACAGAGCCAATTCCTACGAAGCTATTTGAGTTTGTCATAACTACGATGTATTAGTTGTATTTCTCTCCTTGTGACAGTGAAGTTTCTAACTGTGACAGTCATAAAACCTTAGCTCCCAATAAGCAAATAATCTCAAATAAGCAGCCATCATGCACGTCCACATGAGCCAGGAGACCACCTCAGCAGTGAACATCTTTGAGTCTTGTCTCTTTCCACATTTGCATTTTAAGTCCTTTTGCATAGCTTTAATATACTTTATATATTTATATTTTTCCAATATACTTTTTTTTTTTTTTCTGAAATGGTCTAAAAACTCAGAGAGAGAAGATGTCTGGAATGATCTACCCCCAAATCAGAAAGTAAAGCAGAAGCAGCAGCAAAATGTCCTTTCATCTTACACATGCCAATAAACTGATATGAGTGTAAAGTGCGGGTGCCATACTGTAGTAGGAAGGTAACTAAAGCCTAAATAGCAGCCTACGAGATTCAGAGTGATAAGAGAAAAGAGAAATACATGCTTTTCTTTTTAAACTCCTAGAAGACGAGAACAGGAAATTCACATTTAACTGATTTCATATTAGCCAGATGCTAATAAGAAAATTCCTGGCTTTCAAATACAATGTGGTAATACCATCACTTCCCATCAATCTCTGCTTTTAACGTAGCAGGACCAAAATATAGCACTTTCCTCACCAGAAACTCTCTGGAGCCTAAATGGAGGAATACAGGAGAAAACAAGGGGAAATACTTGAGTAAATAAAAAATTAGTTCAACAGAACTACAATAAATATTGTATTCAACAGAATACAATAAATACCAGATTAAACAACTGTTTTCTCAATGGGAAGGTTGATCACTGGATATCCATAGGGCCCTGAGCTGAGAACCCATTACATTCATAGAAAGTCTGGGAAAAGGTGTGAAAAGCTAAATGACAGAATCTGTGAACAACACTGTTAGGGAAGTACAAGGGAGAACTGCAAAGAGCTACACAAAGCTTGTTAATCACTCTTAAATGGTAAATGAAGTTCAATTTCAGTGTAAGAGTGAAGTGCAAGGCAGAACAACTCTAACCTCATACATAACTGCACGATCCCTGGAGGTGTTCAAGGCCAGGCTGGATGGGGCTTTGAGCAACCTGGTCTAGTGGGAGGTGTCCCTGTCCAGGGCAGGGGAGCTGGAAGTAGGTGATCCTTAAGGTCCCTTCCAACCCAAACCACTCAGTGAGTCTGTGATTCTGTAAAGCATTGGGTACTGTGGTGAGCTCAGGAACGAGCTCTTGGGATACTACATCTATATAGAACTGAAGAAACATCTAAGGAGGGCAACAAGAATAATCAACGTTTTGTTGCAGATGTTAGAAGTTTAAATGGTTTTGAGGGGAGACATGCTCATACAGGACAAATTTGCTCCTGGATACTAGCTACAAAGATTTTCTCTGCCACCTTGGACTTTGACAATGAGAGCAGAGAACTGCAGAATAATGAAGAACGTGTAACAATGTACCAACGGGTAGGAAAAAGAAGGCAAGTTAGTATATGAAAATATATACCAGTTTCTATTAGATGTAGAATACAGAAAAGGTATTAACTGCCAGTGAAAAAAGAACAGAAATCATAGTATGTATCACTGATAAATTACTATTCAAACAAACAGCGTCACTCAATGAATTACACCAGTTTTCATGAAATTAATCAATTGTTATTTGGAAGATATACTATAAGATCAACATAGGAAGCAATAACTAAATCATTTAAATGACTTTTTCTACTGTAGTTCTTCACTGAAAATCATTCTGTGTAGAACACCGATCAACAACGTTACAGTTAAAAGCACATTTTCTTATTTCTTTGAAGAAGCTGAGAAGTTTCTATAGTAATTGGTTTAGTCTTTGATCAAAACATCAAATACATTTCTGAAGCTCACACTAGTTCTACTAGCCATATGTATGCAGTTGTACTAGCAAAAATATGAAATATCTTTGTTTATGAGAATATTTTTATAGCAATTAATAACATGAGTCTAATAGCTTTACACTCTGGTTCACATATGACTGACCACTACAAACCCTACAGATTTTGTTTTTATAAACGGAGATTTATTTCCATCACAGAAACTCCCCTGCAAGTCAGTAGAGACAGATGCTGTTTGCGGCTTAGCTTTTGAACAACTGTCGTAATACAGATCAAAACTGAAATGCTATGTAACAACTAAGGCAAGAGTCAGCATAATAGCTCATCTAATTCTTTGTTTACAGGAAAAATATTGATCTTTTACTAGTATGTCTCAGTATCATCAAAAAAAGCAGTGTTTTCACATACATCTGCTGGATTGCCGCTGTAAAGATTCTTTCAGCTCCTAAATAAGGTATTTTGGACACCAGGGGAAAAAATCCTTAACCCTCTACATAAAGAAGCGTTTCAAAAAGGTTTGTATATTTAAAAAAAAAAAAAAAGAAAAAAACTTCCTTTCATGCTTATTTTAAAAGCAGTGGTGCACAGAGTGTTGGTTTGTTTATGTTTTGAAAGCAGAGAATACTTTCAATCTTAAACTATCAACCTCCAGATTTTAAGCAAGTTAGAAAAGCAACTCTGGGGTAACAAAGTCTATGTCTAATACAAACACAAAGTAAGATTGGCCATACTCCAGAAGTGATTGCACTTCAATTGCTGTTTTAAAAGTATTCCTGAAGGTATTAAGGAATGCTTGTTTGCTTTCACACTGAAATCAAAGCAGGCCTTTTATTTTTTCTTTTAATATCCTTATTCAGACTTACAGCTGTAAGTAGGTGTATTCTAATATAAGTACTTTGATCAAAAATTTAAATACTTGAGGCCTTCTTAAATTTCAAGCTGAGTGATAGTACAGGAGTAATTTTGTATATTTTCAGCCATGTAATCTTACTGCATTAAATATTAAGAAAGCAAATCTGTGTAGCGATGTTTATACAATTTGTTATTTCAAACAGATGTATTATTCATACTCCAACTAATAACTGAGGAATGGTCCAAGACTATATTCTTTTACCGGTGAGTTGTTTTTGAAATCTGAGTGAAAATGTGCCCCACTGAAGTTATGGGTATAACTCCCATAGGATCCCACAGGAACATATAGTTTCCTCTAAAGGATTCAGAATCAACATTAAAATTACTATCCATAGTAGCTGAAGACTTATTTTAAGTTTTACCACAGTATTTTGTTATCTTCAAATAGATTATGTAGTAAAATGATTAAAATTGAATTTGTTTTGAACCTGAGGCAACTTTGCACTAATGCAAGAAGTCATATAAATACATTTGGTATTTCTTGGATCCTGTGCCTAAACATGATGTTCGTATTTCAGATATAATAAGGAAAACATCTCAATGATGTGCAAGGGACTAGTCTTGCAAGTGCCCCGTTCAGTTTCTTGGGTAAACAAAGCTTTATGGTAGAGTCAGCTAAACCCAGAACGGAAAGCTGTGCACAGTGCACATCGTTCAGTGCCAGCTGGAAGGACTGGCAGCTGCCATCTAGCATAGACACAAACTATAGGACCCATGCACCTAATTCCAGCTCTCCCTGGAAATCATGATCTGTTCAGGTCAAGCAGAGAGTACTGGTCATGCAAGGCAGCAAACACAATGAAGGAACCACATACTGAACTACTCCTGACGACTCCACATGCTTCAAACAAACCTACCACATGCAGCACAGCATACTGAAACTTACTCAGAATTAAGGATCTGAGAAATATAACTGTGGATTTCTTATACAAGTGCTGTGGGGCAGACCAGCGAGAGGCGCAGTTCGGAGCTGGTACGGCCCAGCATCTTCAAGCCAACACTAAGAGCCCAGGCCTGGCTGGTGCAGTGCCAGGCCAGGCTCTCTCAACTATCTTCAAGACTGAAAATTACACAAGCCAGCTACTGACTCCAGGAAGCCGCTATGACCCCACACATAATGGAACCCCAAATCGTTGTGCCAGGTCTCTGCTTGCGAGCCAGCCCTCCTGCACTGTCCTCCTGCGGCCTTTCTGCCATCCTGAGGCTGCTTAGCAGCAGCCCCACAAAGCAGAGGTGGCTGCCACTGCCCACGGCACCAGATCGGATCTAGAATTTCATTGGTTTATTTAGGAAAATAAAGGCTGTAACTAAGCCATGGCATCTGTAGACTTGGACACAAACATGTTAAAAATAAAATTGAGCTGACTAAAAGAGCTGCTCTGAAAAAGAAATCACTGCAGAAGACACCGCTTAATCCCCCTTCAGCACTCCCCTTAAAAGCTAACCTTTACAGGATGCTTGCAAGGCATGGCTATCTAAGCCCAGACAGCTAATTGACAAGGAGATTTTGCCCTATATTATTAGCTGTAAGATATTAATTTTACTGTTATCTTGATCTCAGGACTTTTCACAATCCTGCCAGTTTCTTTCCATTTGTTGGGCACTGCCATTTTCCCAGACTGCAAGGTCTCTGCACAGGGTAATTTATTTGTACAGTGCCTAACACAAAGGCACCATTCTCCCTGACTGAAACCTCAGGTGCTTATGCAATGAAAAACCATGACAATGTAACTTTTCACGTGGGCAAAAGTTCTCACAGCATCTTGTGACAGTACAAATTAGTAAAGTATTCCAAAATTTTGAAAGAGTTTTAGAAGTGTTTAGTTTCTGTGGAAAACAGAATTATAAAAAAGATAAAATTAATTGGCCTGCTTGTTTTATGAGCTGAAAGATCAATGGAGTATAAGGAAAAGATCAAGAAGGAAACATTTTATTTTTTTTGACTTCTTTCTCCCTTTCCCTCCACACACTATCATCACACACTATTTCTTTTATTGTCATTTCATCTTGTCCCTCTGTGTCCTTGCAAAGTTTCTTTTTCCTCAGAGAAGCAACACTAAAATGAAAATTTATAGTTGAGCATTAGCTAGTAAAAATCAGAAAGGAGAAAAAAATTGGTTCAGCTCTCAGTTCTAAACCCATAATACTGACTTTCCTAGAAAGAATCTGGCATATGAAGGGTTGTAAGTAAACAAACATGATTCCTTCTGTTTCCAGCACTACATACTCACAACTCACACATTTAAAATCACCCAGCGATACTGAGTATTAGAAGGTAAGTTTATAATCAAATTCCCAAACTGAATTCCAAAAATGTTATCATTTATACCATCGTAAGTAATGATGAAGGCAAAGTTAATATAATATACTAAATTTACTCTTCTAATGAGAACTTAAGGGATGCTAATACCAGGAAAGAAATGCCCTAATATAATTCCAGTAAGCAAAAATAAAGCTTAAAGAAAATCCAGTCTTTCATATTGAACTGCAGAGGCCTATCTCCTTTAAATAAGGCACATCGTAACCATAAAAAGGAAGTTCAAAATTCCTATTCAGAGAAGTATTTGGTATCCTTGAAACAAATTTCTGTTTGACTCTTGTTTCAGTGGACTTTGGGGATTTTTAACATCTTCCAGAAGGCAACGTATATCTTCTAGCTTTTGAAGCATTTCACTTGTGCTTGAAATAAACGTAGAAAAGAATTCATTAAAAGTTTCTGGAAGGTAGCTTTTCCTTTCAGAGAACAAGCCCCCAAAAGACAGCTAGAGTAAACCTGACTGCTTTTAGCACAAATGGGTTAAAGATTAATTTGACCTAATCACTGCCTATAATTACACACACACACACACACACACAGAAAAGCCTTTTAATATCTTGAAAGTGACAAATATCTAACAGGCTTCTATAATTCTTCAAACTCTGGGATTTTGTATTTATGCCTTAATCATAGCTAGTAAAACTATAACAAAATCAAGACTTCTAAGATGCGCTACCAAATTAGAAGCATTTTTATTCATTGCTAATGTATAACCTGTTTTGGATATAGATCTGTGTAAAAGAGGCTGGTAACTAATTCCCTGATACTAAAGTTTTCTGTACCACTGTAAATTCAGGCTCAGAGAAGCTACATTTAACCAACTCTTAGATTTTCCTTTGTAAACCAAACTATCATGATAGATAAAGGTTGACTGCACAGATTATTGAGGACTTTTAGACATAAAAGGACATCAAGAATATAAAGCAAAACAGTGGTTGGTCTTGTTGATGACTGTGTGGACATCTGTCACGGGTCAAACTATCAGCCAAACCTGTCATGACCAGCAGGGAGCTATGAAGAGGAGTATGGAGTCTGGTTTCATTTGGCTCAGCAAACATTTAGGGAATGAACAGTACAGGAGGAACAGCACACAACTTGAAATTGCATTGAAAAGGAAAGTATCTGACTACTGAGAGTCTGGGTTTCTGGCTGTTTGGAATACAAATCTGGACTCTGTGTGTGTGTGTCGTTACAGTAATGGAATGGAAGTCTACAGCAACACGCATTGCTGGTGAGGTCAGAAACGAAAGGTTTTACAGGTCATATGGGCAAAACCACCTTTATACCTTTATGACACGACAGAGAAATGAAAAAAAAAAGACACTCCTGGATTTTTTTTGCCTATAATACTGGTCATTAGGAAACAGATAAGACCACCATACTCACATTCATCCAAGACACTACAGGAAAGCTACTGTCTGAGGGATTAATATATTGCTTCTTTAGCTCTAAGGACGGCTAAGAGAGTGGGTATAGCTGAAGTTTATGAGACTTTTCCTAATCAGTAGTCACATTAATGTGTTAGTATGACTGCTCTATTCCCATCACCAGGCTTTCAGCATAGTGAGATTTTGCAGAAGTTATGTTCGCAGTAAGTTCCCAGGGGCAATATCCTGCACCTGTAATCAGGTAATTTCACCATAAAGCAAAAGTACTTCATTTTTATCGGTCTGTTAAACTAACACAGCCACAAACCAATACTGGGCCTCAAGTTTCCATATAACAGAAGCAAGCTCTCTCATCCTGAAGCAGTACCAATATGATCAGTCTAGAATTTGGCAACCGTTTGAAGTTTCTTCCTCAATGCTCTTTCAGTATCTCTTTTAGATTATCCGACTCTTGGACAGTCAGTACTATTGACTCTGCCAGTATGCCAGTCCCCTAATTCACATAATGCCATGGACTTGCTCCCACTGGTTGATCCTAAAGGGAATTCTGAAAACTTGTGAGATGGGAAGTGTCACATCATCCCTACTAGATCAGTCCCACATGCGCTCACAAGTGAAGTTAATGTTATCTTTATGCCTGATGTTGCCTGATGAGGTGTCAGGTCACTTTGCTTTTGACTCGATGCCAATACAGTTAGTGCAAAGGCTGCTACGAGAAAGGAAACCTTTGTCTGCAATCTTGATACCTGGTAGTCACAGGACTGTGTCTGAGAAATTCTCAAGAGAAAAACCAAAGGAGCAGCCCATAGTCAGGTGCACTACCACAGATGCCTTCTGTTGTTCCAATTTCAGGAACATCTTTTCAAGAAATAAACACTATTTTCATGAACTGTTCCAAAAGAAGCAGTCTGAACTCTACCCTTCACTCAAAATTTAAGAGAATAAGGAACAGCAAACAAAATACAGAGGCATAGCCCTTCTTAAAACGGAAGTGTATATACTGTACCTTGTTACTTAAAACTATTTAAAAAAAACAGTCCGAGACCTCAAATTGGTAACTAACCCTATTCACATGTTCCATCACCCATTTTTCAGAACTAGGGCTTACATACTGACAAAACATGAATGGGATCCAGGAACTTAAAGTTAGCTGCTATTGCTCTGCTTCACTAATGCGGTATGCTGTCATGTAATGCCTTACATATATTTATAGAAGCAATAGAGTATATGCTACCCTCTAGTTACTTAGGTGGCCAGTGCTTGTAAAACTTCTTTAATAGTACACTAAACTCTTCGTGTTTATGTCTCAACTACCTTTTGCTATAAGCCATCCACATATTCCAGCTTTCCCACGTACGTAGTTCTCAGTCTTTCTGTACTCTTCACGACTGCCAGAAAAAGGATAGTCACTGAACATACACTACTGACCACACTAAATCAGGAATCAGTTGTTCAGCTGTAAGTGTAATGTGACAGCCTCCTTCTAAAATAGCAGGAAGATTTTCTTTCATGCACATTTCTGGTTTCTTTTTTTGGTTCACAGCATATTTCAAGAAAAGCTTGCCCGAGGAAACAGACTAAAACCAACAACAGAGAAACTGCCACAGAAACTTGTTTGAAGACATTAAAAATTAAATAGCTTTTTAAAGAGCTCTCAGACTTCATAGTAAAACCTATTAAAATTGTCTACACTGATTTAATTTCTAACAATTCCATTTCAGACAACTCTGCTTGATTGTTGGTTAGGAGTTCAAAGAGGAAATGACTTTTTTTTTTCCCCTACTACTAATACCCTTACACTTCTCCCTTCCATCTCAAACACTTGACAGGGGGAGAAGACCACTGCTACGTGAAGTAGTGGTCACAAGACCCAGATGAATTCAGGCTGCAGGAAAACTACATTGCAAAATTAAAGAATCCTTACACAAACCTTTCTTAGCAGAAGCAGTTGCCAGCAGTTCTGGCAACTGAATCAACAGTCTCTAAGCACAAGAGCCTCAACCATTATTCTTACACTGTTCATATCACAGCCTCTCACACACATTTTAAAATGCCCAGAGTCAAATGAAAAATTTCGGAGTCTCAGATGATACCCCAAAAATCATCAACACAATAAGAGTAACTGGAGCATGCTTATGGGAAAATATTCCATCATCACCTCACATCCCCCAAATAATTCTCTGCATTTCCTCACCATTTTCATTTTTCATGCAGGTTTAAAGACATACTGTAGCAGCTCTTAAGTCAGGAATGTATGAGCTGTGGAAATTTACTTTCATGGTATATTATGGAACATATATTAAAATCTTTACCCAAATGAGTTGAAGTTCTGAGTTTTATACATATAGTTTAACTGAAGTCAATAGTTACCCATATGAAACTGAAAGACAACATTTAAATCCCTTGCACTTTTGAGCATTTTGTCAACAGTAAGAGCTCGCATATTATAACATTTTTTTTCCTGAAAATTCAGTGATGAGCAAATATATTTTGTAATAACATACCTTGAAGTTGCAATTTCCACTTTGGTTCTTGCCATGGCAGCTGCTCGCTGTGCACCCTCTATTGCTCTATCCACCTTTTCTCTAGTTTTTGTGTTTCGTATTGGTATAAGTTGCTTTCTTATTCCACGAACCAAAACATTATTTTTGTATTTTCCCTCTTCTTTGGTGCCATCTGGAAACATGGTACATCCATATCCGTGCCTCCTGTTATTTAGCCATTCTCCTTCATATTTCATACCATTTGAACGCTCACTAACACCAAAACCACTGCGCTTGTCATTCTTCCATTCACCCATATACGTTTCTGTCGTGGTGGCATCAACATGGTCTTCCATAGGGCAATAATCACAGTCACCATCTCCAAAACTAATTGTAGAGTTGGCATCACTAGAACTAATTCTGCTCATAGCAGCATCACTCCTGACGGAACTCCGTTTGCTAGATATTGATGATCTAGATTCAGATTTTCTAAGTTTTATACTACCAAGAAGGGATCCTCTTCTGAATAAGCCTCCTTTTTTCTTAATGCCCATGGCTTCTACATCGCTGTGAAAATTGAGCACAAAACCGCCTCTTGTTCCAGCCGGGCTGTCTGCAGTGATGTCATGCAGAACGGTGCCATTGCTCTGCTCGCTTCGAAGTGAAGCTAGAGATGTTCGGAGGGGTGAACGGATCACAGTTGCCATGCCATAGGGTACGCTCTGACGTACACCATACCCATGTCGCATCCCTCCTGTCCATTGTCCCTGGTATGTACCTTTTAAAGTAAGAAGCAGAAATTAATTTTAGGAAGTTGTAGAAGACCTACCAGTCTACATTCAATATGCTACTGACAACAATATGTTGTCAATTCTGTTCTTGGAAACTTGGAATGGAAGGAAAAAAACATGACAGTACATGACACAGTATATAAAATACTTTTTGTTACTTGTTTTTCTTATAAATCATTTTTCGCCTTACCAAAGCTTTCACTTTCCAAGCTGCAGTAGTTTATTTTGACAGCTAAAACACAATACCTATCATCGTAAGCTTTTTTTGAATACTTCTGTCCACGGAAGAAACATCAAAAGAAATCTCAAAAGCAGGACTCCCTCAACATTTTTTTATGGTGATCAACAAGGTAGGGAAAGAAGGGCGGTGGCAAGGAGGGAGCAGGATGCCTACAGCTCTTGCCTCCAGCTGCTCACAGGAGCAAGTGGGACTGGTAAACATCCTGTTAACCTGCACTTCGCTCAACTGCAGAGCTCTCCTTGTCAGGACATACTTGACAATCTACTAAATTGTCCTGATACAAAGGCCCACCTGAAGATCACCGTTACAAAGCCCTGTTGTACAATTGAATGTTGTCTATAAAGTTTTTCAATGCATTTGAATGGAGGAAAATTACAAAACACTAACAACAAACCCCTGGTATATAACACTTTTTATGAACTCTTTTTGGTATACCCGGTATCATAAACATAGTGCTCTAGCTACCTAAAATATTGGCAGTACAAAACCAGCTACAGTTTATTCTAGCTATCATTTCTGAAGCAAGAGTCACAGGAAAATATAACGCTATCTTCACTGCCACCTTATCCATTGAAAAGCTCCCTGGGGAGTAGGTCCTTTGCTTGAGAAACAGCTGAACACAAATTTAAAGAAAGAGAATACGGTATTCAAGCTATTTGACAGCCATCAAAATTTGGAAGGCTGATGTGACATAGGAAAATACAGTAAGTAATACTATTTTTCTATTTACATTCTGCAGTATTATGACACAAATCAGAAACGTGAAGCCTTTCCCACTTTTTTTTGCCTTTCATTTGTGCTGCAGTATGTAAGAAAGATGAGGTAGTAATAAACAGAATATTACACACTACCTTATCCAACTACATTCTTATAGCAGTCATAATTATTTTTGTATTTAAAAATATATATATCTATAAAGAGCACCAACATGGTATTTGATATGAGAAGTCATGTATATTTGTGCATATGTAAAGCTTCATCTGAACCAATAATCAAACTACTACTGCAGACCATTTTTTTTTCTTGTATTCTCAAAAGACATTTTCAATTTGACAAGATACGTACTCCAGTGCCTGGTATCTGAAAAGCAAAGAAAGGTGCGTGGTACCCCATGCCTAGAAAACACAAGACAGCTTGCTTTCTAAAATCATTTCATTCTAATCCCTATTAAATTTCTTTAAAAGAGACAAAAAAATGAAATCTCTCACCCACCCAGTACTTGCCTTTTTTTTAAGCTATTTTGACTCTGAATATTCGTACAGAAGTATGAATAATCTGCATGTAAAATATCTGATTTTACCCAGCTTTAACTGGAGCATGGATTAAATTCTTCAGAGATTCTCCAGAGAACTAAATATCAAGTATCAAATTCCATGATGAATTTTTGAGAACATATCTGTGAAATACCTAAAGTTTTAGATGTAGTTCAAAGCTTAATTTGCTTTGGTATTCAATCTCCTTTGTGTATGCATAGTATTTTGGTTATGTTTATGTCAATCATCTATTGATTACTGTTTTACCATATCACCTCCTCAGCTGAGTTGTGTTTCAATGTTAACATGCAATTGCACTTGCCAAGTGTAATTTCTTTATTATATAATACTAAATAGGTTTGACAACATCACTATTTTGTGTTGGTAGAAAATTCTACCAAGTGGAAGGGTTTTGTTTTAACAGATGGCTGCTGACACAAACCAACAACTTTCTTAGTTTCTTTCTCATTCTCTGTATCCTGGATACCTACTGCTACGCTGCTTGTAAGGGTGCTGAATCTAGAAACATGATTATTTTAAAAAACTCAGCATATGGAGAAGAACAAATAGAAACATGAGCACAAAAACACTGATATGACATATTCTGTAAATACTGCAAAAATACGGCCATACTGTAATTTTTTTCTTTATTAAACAGACATTGCACAGATATATATTAATATTTTATGAACATAAATGACTACATTTTATCCTTAATTATATCTGGGATAGCCCTAGTGTTGTAATGACATGCTGGAGCTTGGAAGCTGGCAAGGTACACTTCACTGCTACTTCTAACAATCTGGCTCTGGTTCTGCATCTTTTTTTTAAAATTTCATTTAAAAATAATAAATCTAATTCTAATTTTGATTATGACCCAGAATTACATTTCAGCAGCATAATTGTGGCTCTCCACATTGTTATTTGAGTGTTAGACTCAGAAGTAGAATCAACCTTTTTTGGTACAGAATTTTATACAAGTACAAATAGCCTGCCTATGCCGCATTTTTTCTTACTAATATTTTGTCTTAATAAATATGGAAAGCTCAAAAATATTTAATTAATTTATAACTGAGGTTTTTCACTACTCTGCAGACAGAAGTGGAAGCGATTACTGTTGCCCAGAAGGGCATTAAAATGAGGACAATTGACATGCTGCTGTTTACTTGTCAGATTTTTCTTTCTACTACTGCAATAAAATCAATGCCACTTTCTTCTAAAGAGAAAACAGATAATGAGGAAACGAAGATTCAGACTGAATTGGTCCTGAGAAAGTATCAAAGATATTTAGTTGGAATTTTGTACAGTCTTGCAGGTAACAACAATTTCTTTATCATTACAAATCCATTAAGGGAAAAGCTTCTGGTACTAGTGCTAGAAAGCTGACATTTACCCTGATTTTTTAACTTTAATGTTAAGGCAAAGATATTTTAATAGGATATGGAGGGCAGTTTACAGAAGGCAGATGCAACAGACTTGTACAATGCTGACTTGAGTAATTCGATTTACCATATCAGATAGTAGCTGCATCATCTCCATCAACAGCAGAAATTTTAGAAAGCTTTAAATGATCGAGATAAGGTTTATTAATACTCTCATATAATGAAATGCTACAGCATTGTCATAAGACAATAAAAAAACCTCTTCCCATATATGAAGATACAAACATGTGATATCTATCTCTATACAGACATACAAATATGAATGATAATACCAACAAACACGTCTCTTCTTGTTTCATCTGATACTATAATTCACTGCCTTAAGCAGTACCATAGAGGGTCAACTTTAAAAATTTCAACTGTTGATGTAACTACCGTGCTAATTTTAAACTGTATTTGACCATAAAACAATAACATTGTTCAGCTTTATTTTCTAAAAAAAAATAGGCTTGGAACCAAAAAAAAACAACCCACAACATTCAGCCACAGCTTCTACTGACCACGGTGTCCCTGGAAATGTGTTAGTATTTTGAGCCTGAGAACTAACAGCAAGTGTATTTTTTAGTATTGTTGGCAAGTTGCTGTAAGGTAGAATTTCATAACCTGTCTCCTTAGAGTTACGTTGTACCATCCTTCCCCAATGCCCCAGCTGTATCTTACAGCTGTAAATGTCATTGCCTACTTGTGGCTAAAATCTGAAACTACGCTGCATGAAAAAGCTGGAAGGCCAAGGAACCAGGAATGACTTGACCTACTCTTACCCTTTACTTGCATCTGCAGTGGTTTAACGATTTAAGTGTCACACCAAGGTTTTCACTTGCTCTACAGACTCAAATGTTAGGTAAGTAAGCATCTAGGAAGACGACTGCTTAAAAATCAATGAACATAGGCACTACTTTTCTTCAGATGTTTGTCACTGATCTCTACAGAATGACGATGCACGTTGTATCACAAGACTGCTGTTACCACTACCGTTGGCAGGATCATAAACTGCTAGCTAATTTACACATACTGAAGCTGCAAATTAGGCTGTAATCCCTCTGTAAACAATTCTCAGGTAGACCCGTTGCTTCACACAGATCCAACAAAATCTAGGCAGTCTGAAGGAGGCACCGAAGTCCTGATCACTGTAGGGAGCAACCTGATGAGTCACTTGAAGGCCCCGTGTAAGCATATGCAATGGACAGTGGATCATGACTTATAATTCATAGTGTTTTCCTCAGAGATTCAACTGAGTGACAATTTTAAAGCAGGTAAACAAGAGATGATCTGTATTACTGACATTGCACAAAGCTGTGTGTGCAGAAACACTGAGGATTGCCATCAATGCTTATGGTCCTTTCTCCCTCAACTACATCTAATACCACCAGTGCATTTAAAAACATCATAGTATTAAAAAAAAAAAAAAGACACCAGCAAAAAGGCCTGTATTTTAGTGAGTTTGAAAGCAAAGTGACAACTTGCATAGTCTAAACACTGTTATTTTGCAATGCTCGTATTCTCAGGTCATAGTAAAGGACTTCTCCTGTAAATAGCTCACACTACATTAAAGACATATGTAAATCTGTTTTCCTTGTAGAAGTATTTCAGACATTCTTCTGGTGTGCAAATATAGCTATTGTATCCAGAGCATGAAAACAAAAACGCTTCTGCAAACATCTCCGATGTATAGCTTAACTTCATTCATGAATACTTCCATTAAAATCAATGGGATTGCACATCTTCTGTTATTGTGAACTGAAATATCTCAAAAGACTGGGAGCTTGCTAACATATTTCAGTTAATAAAAATGTTACAGTGTAAACTGCATGCCACATATACTGTTTCAGACAAAGCATTTCCTGTTGGGTTTAAGTCTAAAAGTTTACAAAATTTACCACAGAATTATCAGTATTGCGTTGAGGTTAAAAAACAAAACAAAACACAAGAAGCTTAAAGAGAAGGATACAAGAAACTTTAGTTTAAGAAACTCACTCCTATCAGATTTACTGGAATGGCAGTCTACTTTTCTGGAAATAATAGTAAAAAAAAAGCCACTATAAGTTCAGCTATTCTTCAGCTTCCAACTTACAAGACAAAATAAATTTAATAACAATCTAAAAGTATATCATGTAGTGAAAGTGAAACTAAAATTCTGATCCATGTGGGTTTTGTTTTGCTTTTTAAACCCCCCAAGCCATATCTAAGCTGAGTGTGAGTATCAGAACTTTCTGCATCAGAAAACAATTTTCAAATAGTTATGTACAAGAAAGGGGATTGGAAGAGTTCAAGGTACAAAACACACGTCATATTTCATTTTATCAAGGAAAGGAATCTTACCCAATTAGTTACATTTTGTATTTCAGAAAGGGTGAAAAGACAGAAGAATCCATATGTAAACATCTCTTTCTCTGCTTAATAGAAAACTATCTATTCTCCGATACTATTCTTAAAGTTTTGCCACAAATCTCTTATCAGAAATCCTTGAATAAGCCATCAACAGCATCACTCATGAGATCTGATACATGGGCTGTCCTTTAGTCCAACTGTATGAAAATTACAAGGTACCCCCAATTTTGGTAAGTTCTATTTGCACGTTACCTATGTGGTTCGCTCAACACTGAAGCAAGCGGCTTTCCCGTAAAACAAAACAAAACAAAGCAAGACCCAGCCCAACCCTCTAAACCTAAACCTGATCCCAGCTCTTCGTGTTACAATGGAACAAATCCAGTCGAAGAGCAACTCCACGTGCTTCCACTGATGCCAGGGGCATTACAGCATAAGGCAAGTTTAGAAATACCGGGCTTAGTTTCACACAGCACGTGAAATAACACAGGTAGGGTGAGATTAACCGGACCTAACCGCTCAGGTGAGCTGGAGTGCCAAGTGACCCTAATGAGCAGAGTCTTCACGAGCACCCCCAAATGAAATGCACCTGCAGGGAGCTCAGCTCTGCAGGTGTGCACCTGTGGGTGATATTGGTGGGAGGGGACGGCTGGACCAGATGATCTGGGAGGTCTTTTCCAACCTGAACCTATGATCCCACAGCCCGTTTGCCAGTGGTGAGGGGTGTGAGGGACAGGCCCGCCGGATCTCACAGCACCGCCTGACCTATGTGTTTTGGACTGTGTCTCGTTTTATTAAAATGAGCGTTATTACACGGAGGTGGAGCTAACTTTCGGCGATATTATGCAAGTTGAGCATCCACATCGCTACTTCAGCTCCCTGTTCGGGGCACCACGCGAGGCGGCCCGAGGGCTCTCCCACCAACTTCCCGGCGGGGAAGGAGCCCGGTTATCGCTCCCGGGGCCCGGAGGCGAGGTGCCTGCGGGCGGCCTCCCTCCAAGCCCCGCCGCGGGCGCTGCCGCCGGCTGGCTGGGGGACGGCGATAAGCCGGGGCCGCCCGCGGGGGGGCAGCAGGCACCTGTGGCGCCCCCCCGGCCGCTAAGGGGGGACAGGAGGAGACGAGGGAAGGGAAGGGAAGGGAAGGGAAGGGAAGGGAAGGGAAGGGAAGGGAAGGGAAGGGCCCCGCCGTGAGCGCGCCCCCGCCTCGCCCCCCGCCGCTGCCCGGGCGCCCCCCGCCGGCGCCCACCTCCGTCCCCGTAGGTCTCGACGCCGTAGCCGTCCTGCAGCCCGTTGCTCCAGGTGCCCTCGTAGCGGGCCGGCGTGCTGAGGCTCTGCCGCACGCCGTAGCGCCCCTTGAAGCCGTGCGACCACTCTCCGCGGTACATCCACCTGCCCTTGGTCTCCACGCCCAGCCCGTGCCGCTTGCCCTGCGCCCAGTAGCCCAGGTAGGTGTTGCCGCTGGGCCAGGTGTAGCCGCCCGCCACCTCGAAGCCGTGCGACCAGGAGCCGGCGTACTCGCCCTGCCCCTTGGGCCCGGTGCAGATGCCGTGCCCGTGGGCTTTGCCGTCCTCCCAGCCGCCGCAGTAGGTGCCGCCATCGTCGAAGTCGAACCGGCCGCCCGTCATCCAGGGCAGCGGGGCGAGCGCGGCGCCGCCGCCTCCCCTCCGCCTGTCCCTGTCCCTATCTCTGTCCCCGTCCCCGGCCCTGGCCCTTCCCTGCCCGCCCGCTCCCCGCTACTGCCGGCGCTCCGCCGCCCAGCCCGGCCCGGCCCGGCCCAGCCCCGCCGCAGCCCCGCGGCGGCGGCGAGCGGCGCCCGCCCCCCGCTCCTCCCTGCCCGACCGCCCCTCCCCGCCCCCGGTGTCCCCCCCCCTCCGGACATCCTCCGGGCGTCCCCCCCCGCCGCAGGTGGCTTACAGGTGGCGCCCGAGGCTTGGGCTCTGCCGGGCTGTGAGCGTGGGGCTGGAGGTGGGGGCCTAGGGGACGGCCGCTGTGCTGTGCCCCCACGCAAACCCCACCTGCCCTAAGGGGGACGCAAGTTGTGGACATCTGGGGTGCGAAACACGGGGACCGCGGCTTTCGTCGAGGCTTTTGAAGGACAGCGCTGCTGGGAACTCAGCGAGGAACCTCACCTTATGCCTCCCGCTCCGTGGCTTTAAACACTGCCGAGATCTCCTTTGCCAGGTGTTTGATAAAAACATGAGGGCAAATAACAGGAGAAACAAGGAAGTACGGAGCTAGCAGAAGAGAGGGGAAAAGGAATCGAAAGGCGTTGTCCCAGGGCATCGCTTCTGAAGTCTCAGCTTTGTTCGTTTGCAGCAGGACTGGGAGAAAATCTGAAAGCAAACGTTCCTCTTCGGTGGGGATTTTGTGGAAAGCATGAATCATACTTACAGATCGCAGGGAGTGGTGCTACCTGGGCACAGATGATTTATAAACGTGGAAAAAAAACAGAGCTGTGTTAGTAGCAGTTGACAGGAGCTACTGGTGAGGGCGGAAACTGAACTGCAAATGAAAGATTTGAACGTGAGCTATCACGAGCTGGAAGTTCAGCTTCAGAAATTAATCCCTGATAATAAGTGGTTTTGACTTAAACATAAATGAAATGAAAATACCACACTTTTTAAACATACCATTTAACCTGAGTACATTTTCAAGCTTTGTGCTCCACACCACACTGTTCTGTGTACGTTTTTATGCCGTGCTCATGCAGTCGTGTTGAAGTATCTGCTCTTCCCAGCAGTGAGCAGAGCGCTACAGCCGATCTGTGTCCCATGTCTCCTCTCTCATCAGAGGAAGCGTGTGCTACAAAGTCTTGTTTCTGTTCCAAAAGGGGGCTCCGGGGTTTCTTGTTCTGCTCACAAATGCATGGGGAGAAGACTCCGTGCATGCACATTTGAACGTATACACACAAAAAGACCAGACCAAAAAAAATGTGCCTTGTCCACGAGAACAGGGAAGATTTGATGCCCCTTTGTGCCTTGGGTTTTTTGTTCCGTAGTTTCAGTATGTGGAAAATCAGACAAGACCGTCATACCTGTAGCACAGACATTGGGCAGTCTTTTCTGTGGCATTGGGCAAGCCTATGTAGCTAGCCGGCGTTGAGGGCTGAGACCTTTACTGCAAAGAGAGTTGCTGCAAGGTAGAAAGCTGTTACTGAGGCTGGAGGAAAAGTCCGGGAAGGCTACAGGAGGTGGTAGTGCTGAAGAAGATGCAATTCAATGTCCTCTAGCTGTTGAGCTCCAGGTTTTATGCCCTATCATGCATTTCTTAGTGAAAAAAAAAAAAAAAAAAAAAAGGAAACAATAGTGGTCATGGCACCTGTGCTCCAAGGACTTTACTACTTTGTCTCTGCCTGTATCAATCTCTTTCCTATTTTCTTTCCTCTGGCACAAGATAGAGCCCTGTTGTGTTAGCGTAGAATCTCAGAAGCCCCAAATGGTTTATATTTGCCTTTTAGTATATTCCTGGGCCCTGTGCACACCAAAGACAGAACTGGCACAGAGAGGGATGTGATGACTTGTTCACAAGCCCAGGTAGTACTTCCCCAATTCAGCAATAAAAGAGGACAGACTGGGAAGGGATCGTGGTATTCCCCCAACCATCGGCAGGTCTGAGCCATTCCCCTGCAGAAGACGTTGTGCCCTGCTTCCTGCTGGCCTGGCTGATAACATGCTTGTGCAAGGCTTTGCATGCCCAGGTATTAACATTTAGCTCAGAACTGGTGAATTACTGGATTTCTGTCATTTCAACCTGAATAATTGTACTACTGAATAACTGGATTTGTCGTTGCAATGAGCTGGATAATTGCACTGCTAATCTACATTTGTTACTGTACTACTACTTAGAGATAAATTGTTTATCCCTAAAGCTGTTGGTTTGTTGTCTGCTACTTTATCCCATACCTGTCGTTCCTCGGGGTCACTTGTTACATCCGTGTACTAAGAAGATGCTGGACAATTGCACTAATGTAATAAGTCCATTAGTACTTTGGTTTCCTTCCTTGATTTAAATTATATAGGTTTAGGATCAGATCATAGGAACCATCAAGATTGCATGGGCAGCGGTAACCAATGAAAATTTTAAGGAGGAATGATATGTTTTTCTGTTACCACAAATGCATCAGTGGGTCTCTAAGTGATCTGCAGATGATGTTAAAATGGATGGTAATTTTGCTCTTGGTTTATGTTTCCAGGTGTTTTCATTTAAACGAAATCATCTTGGAGTTGTTTGATGACAAGGTGCATTTGTTACTGTCAGCCTTCACTTATTATATTTTCAACAGGGGATACATTTTGATAGTTTTGAGGACAAAATTGCTTTGCATGGAACTTTTAGCATCATTCAACAAGGTCTTGATGATGTAAGAAGTCTGAGTGTCTCATTGTTCATAACATCGTAAGATTTGTTGGTTTATTTTCTGATGGACTTTGCATCAACTTTAGTTTTTTTGTTTGTTTGTTTGTTTTTTGTTTTTCCCCCCTCAACTTTTCATCAACTTCAGTTCATGCCATTTTTGCTTTGCTTCTGGCCAGGGTGTAGGTAATGATACTATGCAATGTGTAGCATGTATGTATTATGTACCTTAGATCGACCTCTTTTGTTTCCTTGGATGCTTCCACCCAGTATCAAGTTGAAAACAGTTCTGAAACTCCATAGTCTGCAAGAAGTAAGCAGTTTTAGGTAGATGAATGAGTTTACTTCTCGTGTCCAAAAAAAAAAAAAAAAGTACTTCTGTTTTTTATCTGCCTTGCAAGAGTTCTTTTCTGAAGCCTTTAATACATGTAATGTTCAGAAAATACAAGGTCATAGTACAGTTTATTTGTCATTTATGAAGATTTTTGTAGTGTATTGGCCTAACAGAAAAAGTTTACCTCGTGTAGTTCTGTTGCTGTCTAAGTCCTCACAGCATTAACTCTGTTGACATGTATGTATGCAAAACAACATCGGTGCTTGATGACACCACGTGTGTGCAAAAACTCCTGCAGGTCTGTATTTAAAATTGTCCTTGATGCAGGAATAGTAGATGCAGCAGGTGAAGATATTAAGCTCTAGTGATTTAATATTAACTAGATACAAAACTGCAGAGTTTAAACTATTAGTCTGATAGCTATCTGATGCATGAATAAAAATTAGGCATATTTATTCTTACCCTTAAAAGCCTGATTCAGCAGGGAATTACTTTAAGTACTTCAGTAATCCCATTTACTTCAGTGGGACTGCACATGAGCTTTAAATTAAACATCTGTAAGATATCTGTGCTCAAATAAAGCAAAGCTCTGAAGAATGTTATAAAGTGCTTTGCATAAGAGAGGCAGGATGCTTAACTGATGAGCTGCGTGAGCTACACACACTGCACTGGGTGCGTTCACACAGGACCGTCGTGTGGGAGGCAGGAATATGTAAAGGTAGTACCAAAGTTGCAGTGTAGGAATTTCAAAGGCAAGTAGGTCTTTTCCTGGTTCCATATGAACAGCCACAACATTTATGTCTATTTTTTTTAAATGTCTGGAGTTGAAATTAACATTTATAAATATAGTTCTGCATGACTTTAACAGAGATTATGTTGTTTTACTTGTAGGACTGGAACATACCACTTTTTCTTACTAAACTGTAAATTCAAATAAGTTACTGTGAATACTGCCATGGTAATTCTACAGTGTTTTTTTTTTTCTTTTTTCCAAAAAAAAAAGTGAGGAATTACTGTACTGCTTGAGAAAGGGTGTGTTACAAAACCACTCTCCTAGCTGCATCACTGTCAGTTCTACCTTGTGAGGTGGGACCTAGCCAGTAAGACAGTATATTTAATTCCTTAGATACTGTGCTTACTCAGTGAATACAAAGTTATTATTTTATTTGCAAAAGTGCTGATAAAGCTTCTAAAAACAAAAATACCAATCCTTTTCTAACTTGAAAACAAGATGAGTATGTTCTGTACCCAGACTTCTATTTTTGGCATTGTTCTAAACAACTGAAGTAGATTTGAAATAAAAATGAGTTGTTTTATAAAAAATAATATGCAGTATTTATGTTGATCATCTTTGTTTCTGAAGTAACTTTAACAGTGATAGAACTCCATAAAATAAAAAAAAAGTGTATTGCAAGGATTTTTTAAATGTATGAAGATATTAGGTCATCTTATAAATATGGTATGCACGTGTTATGATTATCAGTACTTAGGAATGTATGGAAAAATTGTGAAATATTGCTTCTGTGTCTTATCAACATTTTTTTTTTTCTTATGTCTACAGAATAAAAATGAGAGTGCGTTGTTGTACCTTTATCCACACTTTAAAAAAAATACACAAACCTTCATATATACGTGTGTGTGTATATGCCTGATTTGATAAAAAGTGTAACATCATAATGATTACCCTAAATTACCACCCTGAAAATGAGGTAGGTGGAAAAGATCTGCAAAATCAGTTTTGTCACTAGCCAAGTTTTTTTCTAAATGGTAATCTGAATCCTGCAACTGCTGCAGTTCAAGTCTATTGCTTCCTCGGGGAAGATAGAAACAGTTTATTGCTTTGCTTTTTGCAGTAAATGCATGAGTGTTTGAAGACTGCTTATCATGTCTTGCTTTTGCCATTTTCTTTAGACTAGGCAGTCTGTATCTTTTCTTTTTTTTTTTTGGTTGGTTGGTTGTTTTTTTTTCCTCGTATACCTCCGACTGTCATTGTTGCTTTTCTTTGGACTTTCTCCAATTATAGTATATATTTTTAAAGTCTGATTTTGAAAACAGAATGCATTATTTTAGCTAACATTGTCTTGTACTAAGTAGCATAATTCTGTGTGACTCTCAAATGACCCTATTTCTTTACACTGATGCTAGGATTAATCATCAGTGTGGCGATTCCTTCCTCCCCCAGGAGATGATGGTGTGCAGACTTGTTTTCAGTTTGTGATTTTCTGTTGTCCTAATCCTTTCCCACAGAATATTGTTTAATCTGTTGCTTCCCATTTTGTATTAGTGAAGTTGTTTCACTCAGTACATATTCATTTGCACACTTTTTTTCCTTTGGATTACTTCTCCAGGTTAAGTTCATTTTGAATGCTGATCCCATATTGCAGTCCTTCCCTGGTTTCTAGCAGTTGGCACGTTTGCACATGCAGTAAGTGAGCTCTTCCAAGATCAAAGTACTGAATGTTAAAGGATTTGGTACAGATTTAGCATTTGATACATCCCACAGGCCTAGGATTCAACAATTAGTAACTGCTACTTAGTGACTGCAAACAACTGATACTCTCCTGCCACAGTTTTACCCAGATCACCTTGAATGATCATCGGGAGCTTTGCTGAAGTTAATGCATAACACCTCTTTTAGCGAAGGCTGAAATGAAAACACATTTAGTGCTTTGGTTTATCTCAGTGTTGCATCTGAAAGCTTTCTGTCCCACAGATCAGTGGAACAGCTCTGTCCGTCAGCCTCCTCTTCCTCCTAGACTCTCCCTTACTTGTCATACCTCCTTCCATGAGTTGGCCTTTCTGATTTTGTCCCTACATACTTGCACTATTCTCTAATATTCTTCCTTTAGTAATTTGACCTAGTTTCTACTTGCGTATACTTCCTTCTAGTGTTTCAGGATCATTGAAGAGCTCTCGATTTAGTCAAGTTTGTCTCATGATACTCATCTTATTTTCCCTTCACATTGGGATAAACTGTGTGTGTTTATGCCCTTCACATTATTTCTTTATGAAAACAGATTGCCTTTTTTGGAGTTCATAATAAAAATAAAATCCAGAACAGAGCAGATCTAAGTTTGTGATTTTAACACGACAGTCTTGGCTGACACTGGCTTGATATATTTTCATGCCCCCGAGCCCTCCAGCTTGTGTATGCCAGCATAACTGTTTCTTCAGTGAGCTGTGATGTGGATCAGGGAACCAATCCAGCTTAAAAATAATCCAGCAAAAAGATTTATTTTTATTTTGTTCTTAAAGCTGAATCATTTTATTATACTGTTTGCAGAGCATCTATACAAACAGTTGCCCTAATGCAATTGAAAGCATACAGAAGAGCTAGCAGTTTTACTGTTTACCTCTTGTTTTTAATTCTATTCTCTTTTTCCTAGGAATTACAAATATTATTTGTTCTATGATTGTTCACCCAATTTGCCTGCTAGTGCTGCCTTCCCAGTCGGTTTACCCCAATGTTTAAAAGGAAGAGAGATGCCAGATTTAATGCATTCATTCATCTGGTGGGTAAAAAAGCTTTCCCCAAAACATTTTACTGTAATTGAGCTGCAGCACCTTTCCAGTGAGTCCTCAGTTCTTGAAGTCCCCTATGTTCACCCTGTTCTGTGCTTTGAAGAATTAGCAGCAGCACCCAAAGCTTTTGAGTCCTACAGCATTGTGTCCTACAGATTTTCTGGGTGCCTGAGGAGGTCCAAGGCTTGACTGAAGCTTTCCCTGTTGTTTGGAGCATTTGTATTAGCTCTCATGTCAGATAAGAACTGGGATTGTTTCATATTTTCTTAGGGATATGGAAAGCATCCCTCTACCTGGACATGCGTTTTGTTTTGTTTTAAATTGTAGGAATGTCTCAATTCCCCTGATAATTTCACATAAATTGAACATAAAATGAGTCAGATCATTTTCATACATGTTGCTCTAGTACTGTGGGAAAAAAGAAGTTGGGCAGCCTTGCTCAGTACTCACCCTGCTGTCATTCTCCTGAATACCTCTATTGAGAGCCTCTTCGGTCTTCACAAAGATCCAGGCCATTTGCCATGTTTTTAGGCCACCTATTCATTCCATCTTAAAATCCCCCTTCATCAATCAGCACTTTCATAACTAGTGATTACAGACCTTCACTGAGGTTTTGGTTCAAAAAAAATAAATAAATAAAAAATCAAATCTTCATTAGGTAGACAGTCCCTGCTCTGTAGTTTCTGTCCATGCAATGTGACTCCGTGGTTGAGGGAACCTACAATTTCCTCATCGTGTGTGCAGAGGTAAGTGCATCTCAAGAAAGCTTCTGTCCCCAGTTGTGCAGGGATTGCAGTTCTCTGTCTGCTCCTTGGACTTTGTATGCCTTGGTTCTATCTGGTAACCCAGTTAGTGACCGGTCAGATGAGGCTGTGTGTCTGCATTCATTCCCAGTTCTGTCTTAACATGGGTTGTGTCCTTGAATTTCTTTTTCTAATTTTTTTTAATTATTATTATTATTATAAAAATTAAAATGTGTTTTTCTGTCTTTCTTTTGTTAACAGTAAGATTTTAATGTTAAAATAGCAATTAGATATGATATAATACATTATCTCTCTAATTTTACAATGTAAAGTTAGCTTTAAAACACTGTTAAAATGAACATTTATGGCCCTGGCCATGCAGCCTAGTTTATGCCAGGCTGGAGCAGAAGAAATCAACTGTTACATTTGACCAATGAACATGTGTTTGTGCTTCTTATGCATTTGATAGCTGATTAATTCTATGTAAAATTGTGTTCCTTTTCTTTTGAGTGAATCCAACTGTGAAATGGATTGAAAATCATTGCCATTCTGAAGAAAAGTTACAGGTAAAACTTTTTTCTTGAGAAGATATTGGAGAACTAAATGTAAATGCTGCCAGCAAGGCAAAAGCTCTTTGATTGATCTATATAATAAGGATATTTTATGCACTATGTAGTCCCTTTTGAGCTATGTTTCTGTTAACAAAGTTCTCAATAAAAGAATCTTTCTTGAGCATTCCTAGGGTTCCGCATGGCCGAGCAGCCACACTGCAAGGACTTTTAATAGAAAGCCACTCCCTCAATCTGCTCAAATTTTGGTGAGGATAATATAGCTTAATCTAGCTGATTTTTGATAAAACAGTGAAAGAGAAACAGATGTGGGTTATGCCTGAGTTTATAAATGTACTTTACTTATATGTTTCTTTTGCTTATCCAGGAACGTTCATCCTGGGGAAAAAATGTTTTCATCACAGCTAACATGCAAGTTAGACACTTAAACATGATTTGAAGTTTAATTTTACATGCAAAAAATATTACAGTGGCTACTGTATCATAATCAGCCTAATCAGCCTCTTCTTTTGGTGAAGTCCCATGAATTCATATTTGCAGCTCTGCTTACAAATAGGTTACGTATATCTGCTTCTTGCAAGCATTAATTGGACATTGGGCAAATTGCTGTTTGCATTACTCTTTCTCTAAAGATGCACTGCATGATTGGGAGGGTTTTGAACCTTAATTTTGTATTACATTAACTTTTTTTTTTTGTCTAAAACATGTTTCCTAATGTTCTGTATCAAAGCATCAACCTTTAATAACTACAGTAGTCACAAGAAAGAAAATCCTTTTATGTTAAAGTTTATGATCTTGCTGCAGAGGATTTCCTTTATGAAACAGAAATGATTATTTGAAATTTTGTAACCCAACAATGACGTGTATTCAGCATGTAATGGGGAAATTTAATCTTAAGTTTCATACAGAATAGAAAAATGTCCTTTCTCTGATGATGTTTGCTCTGATCATGGAATGCATATTTTCCTATTAATAGAGTATGTTTCAGAGGTAATTATATGATGTTCTATTATGTTTTGAAGTAGTCTGAATGCATAATAAATATGTATTTGATTTACAGAATAATCAGCTGTATTAAGTTAGGCATGTATTTATAATTAAATCTTTCACTTGTAGGTGTGCGTATGACCAGATTTATTATAGAGTCCATGGTAGAGACCGCCTTAATTCATGTTGTAGTTTATTCTCAAATTTGTCTGTGTCCATTAAGCTGGGTGAAATTTAGATAAAACAAATGATCAACTGAGAGGCCCGTCTATCAGTTATTTCAGTTGACTTGAGCAGTAAAATTAATTTTGAAATTCACTTGCTTCCCATGATATCATTGCAAATTTATTTATTTTTTAATTTACCCATGTTTAACCATGTTGTTTTGCTTATATGAGGGTCTGCCATGAAAACGAAAAATGTAACAGAGCTGGAGGACCGGGGTTCTGAAGTAAGGCATTCCAAAGTTAGAAGCAGAGGGGCTGTGGTGTTTTTTTTTTTTTTTTTCTTTCATATATAGAGGAACATGGTTTTGTTTTCGTGTAAGATTGACACTGCAGTTTTTTGACTAACTAATGAAACTTTTAATGAGAGCTGATTTTTTTTTAACAGCTGGTTGGTTAGCATATTTGGAGAATTGAGGCCAGTGAAATATTTTGAAAATTTTAGCTATTTTTGAAAATACTTGGCATCAGGTACTTCCTACAGAAAATTTCAGTCTCCAGAAAGTGAATGAATTAAGCACTATGTAAATCTGTGATTTTTACAGTTTCAATTCTGAAAATGTGTTTGGATAGACCTAAGAGAAGAAAAATATTGTTATCCTTTCTGGCATGTTTCTGGATTTTATTTTTATTTTTATTTTGTTTAAATATATTAACATTGACAAAATGATAACATTTCAAGTGTGAAAAGTATGTGTATCATTTTGATTTGAAGTTCTGTATGTCCTTTCTTTTTCTTTTTTTTTTTTTACCTATTACAAAATGTAGTGTAGATTTTATGCTAGGCTGGGTTTAATCAATCATGGGAAGTGTCTTGCTCTTTCTACTGGTTACAAACGGGCTTTGTGTATGTAAAACCTGCATGTCTCAGGTTGGAAGAGGTGATCCTACATGCATGACTGCTTCCAGGAATGTGGGTTTTTTTTTTTTGCTGTTTTCATGGTTTTGGGGAGATATTGTCCACATTTTGAGGCACTGTGCACAGCTTGAGCTATTGTGTTGTGCCTCTGCAGCAGACCTTGGTAAAATAGTTGAGTGGGTCTTGGTGACAGTTGACTAGCTTTACGTCATATGACAATAATTTGTAGTTCCCACCAAGTTCTAATTTGTGGCAACACATAGCTTCTGCCTTTACACTAATCTGAATTATTTTATATAATACCACTTTTCTTTATCTTATATCAACTAGGATTTTTTTCTTTTTTTAATTTTAACCTAAGTGTCTAACCTACTTAGAGCACAAAATATTTAACAATATTATTGAAATATGCATATGTGTGTGTATAATGAAGCTATTAAAATATAAGTCTTCAATATGCAAGTAAGTTTGCTACCAGTAAATTTTGTTTTATTTCATCCTGTCATGTTTGGAGTGAGTGTTGAAAGATGAACGGGTGAGCATTGCTCAGTCAGAGGGGAGAAGAACGTCATAGGGCCCCCAGAATAGCATCAGCAATAAATATGGTCATGTTGTTCTTCCCCTGAGATAGACCCAGATCACATTTGTAGCACCCAACAGGTCTGCTGGTTACCAGACATTCAGGGCCTTTGATGAAACATTTACAAATGCAGCTGCAGTTAGGAGGGATCTTCTTCCGCACTGAAGAAGTTGACATCAAGAAAACAGGAGCAAACAGGATCTCAAGCCAGAGAGTTCAAACAAAACACAATTTAGGGGGAATGCAAATTTAATCACAGTATAAAACACTGCTCCAAGATATGAGCCTGTTCTTGTTGGACTCCCTTTTCACGTTAACTTGGTTATGTTTTTGAGTGACTTGGAACCACTGAAGCATGAAGCTTTTGTAAAGGAGGAAAGGTGGACTGAAAAATAGCTCTTTGTTTAACTGTCTTAGGTCGTACACAATGTCAAAATTGGAATTAATATGTACTCTAACTTGAAGTCAGAGGCTGAGATTAAAAAGACTTTTTTTTCCCCCCTCCTACTTGTTCTACTTATTTCTCATTTTGTGCAATATGTTAAAATAAATTGTGATAACTTTCAAGGTCTATGATAGTGGCCTAACATATTAGAGGGAAAATTTTAATTATTCAAATCTAAGAGAAAAACCTGTTCATTTCTTCATCTTCAAAATATAGATTATCCCCTCTGGCCCAAAAGGATGTTCTTTCTTTTCCCTAAGCTCTGTTCGTATTGACTATGGACTGACTATGAACATACCTGTTAATATAGACTATGACTATGAACATATCTATTAATACAACTTCTATTTTTTAAAATGTATATTTGTATTTTACTACGAGGACTTTACAATTGAAATGACAGGAATTAAATTGAGGTATGGTGCCTTCTCCCCTCCCCAGACTTATGCATCTCTGTAAAATTTGAAAAGCTAGTTTCGGCTTCTCAGTTCGGGCTTTGCCTGGCCACCCTGTATATTAGTTGGGGTGTTAGTGGAAAGGGTTTGTTATTTCAGACACATACCATCACCTGCTGCACTCACTTCTCTGCACTTGCACAGGGCACGGAGACAACTTCATGCTTTTATTTGTATCAGTTACACACACAGGATTTAAATTCATCCCTTTCTCTATATAGCTTTTATTTTATTTTTTTGGTCAGATAACTCCATGAATGCAAGTGCATTTTCATACGTGTTCCATCAGCTGGCAATAATACATTATATCTATTTTTGTTATGAAAATCTCATTGAGATAAATATGATGAAGGAAGTGTGTTTTCAGAGCAGTAGCTCTGGTATTTGTTCTCTATTTGTGAGTGACGTTATGCAGTTAAGAAAGAATCATGCCAGCATGTTTCAGCTAGTGCCAAAAGAACATAGACAGCTATTCAGTGCCCAGATCTATTGCTGCCCAAAACTGTATCTTGTCCTATTTATACTTTCACAAATGAGGGTCTTGCTTACAAGAGGAGGTAGGTAGGTGAATATCGTGTGTGCGCTGTTTGGTAATGAATTTGTCTAGCCACATTTTATATTCTGCCGCTCGTTTATTTCAAGCATTCAAAAATTGACATTTTAAGTGGCATAGATAGTTTGTAACAACCAAATCAAAGAATCCCAGTTTCTTAAACGATTATTACTCACATTGGAGTTAACTTCACTGGAAATACCTGGGTGCCAAAAAATACCTTTGTCCACAAAGTATTAGAGTTGACCATTTCTTGCTATTCAGTACAGCTAAAACATACTTGATTACTAAACTCAGAGACGTTTTAGAAATAAGACTCATCTACAGACTAAAAATATATATAAAAAATAAATTAGAATGGAATATAGTCCTTTTTGGATCAGGACTCATGGGTTTATTAAATAGTCTCACCTAACAATTCAATTCTTCTGTGCATTTTCATCAACACTTGGCAAGGGGCTGAAAACCTCAAAGAACTATTATAAATCAAATACGGAGTAGCAGTTTTGTTATTATAAAGAAAAATCAGGAGAAGAAATCTAAATCCGTCCAAAGGCCTAAAAAAATAGGATTCTGCTGTCTGGCAGAGGAGAATGGAGGTTGTGTAACAGGAACTCTGAGTCTCCCTTTGTCAAGCGTAGAAATGAGAGCTGGTGCTACTGTAAGTCATGCGTGCACAGGGCCCTCCACTGGGAAATATCAGGAATAAAAATTCCAGTTGGCTGATACGGATGTAGTGAGAAATGGAACATGATGAAAATTTCTTCAGCTTTTCAAAATACAGTAAATACAGTAGGTTTATAATATCATAATTGACTATTGCAATTTCCTTTTTGTCTGTCATAATATAATTGTTAAAAGATGCTAAAACACTGGTGCATAATTTACGTGCTTTAGTTTAAAAAAATAAAAATGTTGCTCTGAAAGGGAAAACACTCTATCCGTGCTTATGGCCTCTACCCCTACATGAGAAATCCTGAGCAGGATCGCCCTGCCTGCCCTGATGCTGGGACATGGAATCCCTGGGTGACGCGGGGCAGATCTGGCGTTGCGTAGTACGGCCCCTGTTCTTGTTCCTGTTCTGGTGTTCCTCTCCAGAACAGAGGGTGACCTAAGCTTTTAAAAGCACTTTTTAATATTTCCATCTAACATGGGGGTCTGACTATCTCCTGAAGTGAGATTTCAAAGATGCCAACAGAAATATTTTCCTCTTAGTATTTTTTTTTTTTTTTCAGTGCAGGCTTGTCTAAAGGTAATGAACATACAGCAAGAATTAAGGCTGAAAATAATAAGAATTTCCTTATTTAAAGAACTGTATTTTTTGTGTTGTCTTAATGATTAATATTGTCTTAAGTAATGGCACTTCCTCAGTGTCAGCTATCTTTTTACTTGACAACGGAAATGTACATGATAACTCTTTAAAGTATTTTAAAACTATTTTTGTGAACGGTTGGCTGAAAAAGATCAAATGTTTGGTTTAAGCTCTTTCTATAAGTTCGATTAAAAGCTTTGTGACTACATTTTTGATAAAAAGTGTAACTAATTTATTTTTTTTTTTATAAATTTTTGAAAATGCTAAAGCTTTGGGCTCGTTTCAGACCCTTCAGATTTCCTTAAGGTTTTATTTGGTTGGTTGTCATCCCAGCCAGGGGATCTTTACATTTTGCAGCATGATTGTAGTAGAATTTGAACAGGCCTAAGACCTGATATATGACCCACTGAAGTCATTACAAATCACCCCACTAACTTTAGCGGACCTTGTTTCAGCAACTAAATAATCTATTTTACTAGCTCAGAGTTGAATGTTCTGTTCTCAGCCACAGGTGTTAGCTGTAAGATACTATTTTGCATTCATTATTTGTCTGTGTTAGTATGTGATTTTTTTTAATGGGCAGCCAAAACCCAGTGTGCTAGACAGTGCTGTGCCATCATGTAACATGATGGCAGTCTTTGCTCAACAAACTGTCATCACTGTTACATTAAAAAAGTGATTATAAATCAACACCCAGATGCTCCCCACAGAGAGTCGGAGCACAGGAGAACATTTTAATAGAATTTTTGCTCAGGCGAGTAGTGACATTTAAGTTGATGCGAGGGAAGTTGGGCATATGGAATTATTTGCAGAACTGTTCTGCTCCTCAGTTCCTGAGGAACTATCAAGTTCTTTAGCCAGCATATTACATGTATGCACAAAGACAACAATAACAAAGTACGTATAAACACTTTAGATCTTTCAAATTTGGCTGATAAGTTAGATTTTATAATTTGAAGATATTGTTTGTATAAAAGATATATACTGATAGATTGGTTAAAGTTGTAATGACAATACCAACACTTTAAGTTTTATTGCTAATAAATTGCTATTTTGTATCCCAAGTAAATATATTAAATGTATTTCTGTGCCTGATTAAAAAGCTTGATGTTTCACGAAAACTGATTCCAAGCATAAAAACTGTTGAAGTTCTTAAAGTGTTAGAACAATGACAATTTTTATTGTATCTCAAGAATTAGAAATGTCTGCAATCACTACTAATTATTTTGTAATAGGCTTTCTGTATAACTATTAACAATAATTTTATAAAGAAAAAAACATTGTTAAGCAGTATTTCTGAAGTGTCAATATTCGAAACTTCTTCATGGAACATTTATTTGGGGAAAAATTCAGCAGAATGTTGTGGTGGAACCCCAGAAGAAAACCTAGTATGATATGGTAAGTAACTTTGAAAGTGAGTAAATAAGTTCTATAGATAGCTGGATTTTGTTGGATGTGAAATGGTAACTCAGTAATTATATTTCTTAAGAATATGCATGAACTATCTAGGGTTACTTAGGTTGGCACCCCTCCATGGTTTTATACACAGTTACATTAGGGCACAGATATCTGAACTGTGGCCATCAGGATATAACTTTGCTCTGTGCTCTCGCTACTTCTAAATAGCTGCATATCTAATTTATCAGTCATATTAAAAGTCATATAAGTCATTCATCAGTCATATAAAAATATTACAGACATTTCTTGTGTCAATATTAAATCTCACCTGTGTATTTGAATTTAATGCTCTGCTCTTTTTAACTTATGGCATCGCCAGTAATGCACAGTCTGCAACTGGGATTTAGCCCAATAAATATTGATGACAGAAGGTTCAGAATAGAATCCATCTTATTTTCCCAGCCAGTATTAACTCCTGCACCACTTTCAGTTAGGCCAGTTCTGCAGCTGGGACTGAACCAATGATTCTGCTAATGATGCATATGCAGATTCCAGCTAATTTTCACCTATAATGGCTCTGGCTGCATAGAAAAAAAGAACAATATATACACATATATATGTATTTCTGTAAACAAATCAAACTTGGCTTTGAATGTGTACAAAGAACTGATCATTTTGTTTACTTGCATCAATCATTTCACCTATGGCCTAGTTGTTTCCTGACAATATCATGGGGTGTTAAAGTAAGGAAGAAAACCAGAATACTGATTTCCAGATCTTTGACCTAATTTATACATCTGCAACTTCAGTTGATTTTTGGTATTGCTTATCTATTAGTAGTACCTGTGTATGTTACTTTTTTTCCCCATGATGTAAAAATAGAGGTGTGTGTATATGTAAACATTTTTATATACATTTTTTGTATGTATACGGATATAAAATAAAGAAATGCAAAATGCTAAAAAGAAGGTCCAAGACAGGCCATGTAGAGAAACAGGGCAAGAATATCACTATGGGAAGAAAAGTGATTTAACACACAATGCCAACAGCCTGCTTTCAATGGCAAAGTGCTAAGATGCCAACAAGATTTGCAGTTTTATGTTTTTGTGCTTTGTTCTGCTTTTGTAATCATTGCATTTACACATTAAAAAGGACACTAACAGAAAGTAACTTTACTTTTAATTCTGTATAGTTTTGGAGAAGTCTATATAAATGTATCTGGATTAAAGTTTTTCAAGATGCTTTGAGCTTTTTCATAATCTGGCACTTCTGCTCACTTTTATTCATGCATTAGAAGGTATAGGGGTCTAGGAGAACACATACGTGGATAGACAGCTGTTTATTCAGAATAAAAAGACATCAACCGCATTTCTTTCTAAGCATCTCTGGAGGGAGAATTTGCTTTGCCTCCTATTTTTAGAAAAGGGAGGCCTCTTGTGGTCAGTTCCGAAAACAGCTTCTTGCAAGCTCTGGGGAGGAGGGAGCCCACCACAAGCACTCTGACCGCAAGGTATGTATGTATGCCTGCTCTTTCAGCGACCTCTGAAATTACCACCAGGTCTGACTCCACCTTTAATAGCATTTCTGTATCTATTGGCATATCCGAAGTGGTTCTTATCCTGAAGTGTTGTTTATGCAAACCAGGAATGTAAACATGGATGTATGGGTGGTATTTCATAGCTATACTTGACTGGATTTAAGGGAAAAGTATCTGAATATGATTGCACATGCTAAAGTGAATGTATAATTAATTGGTTTTGGATTCTTTTCTTCCTCAAATATGCCAAAGGAACTTTTTTTTTTTTTTTCCTTCCCCTATGGATTCTCCTACAAAAACTGGTATAGAAATCTTCAAATTCTAAGACACGGGCCTTGTTTAATCAAAGATACAATAGATATTCCGTGGGAAGATTACCAGCTTCCTGTGTTGGTGTTACGAAATGTGTAAGGTGTATAATTTTAAAATGTTTGGATGTGAGGACACAATGAGAAGCATTTTATTAAAGTCTAAATAAAATGAAATTTTTGCTGTTATTCGTCATTTCTTGGTTCCTTATGAATTCATTTTAATTTATTTTAAATGTTATTTATTTGCAAAGGTAAAGTATTTAAATATTTTTAATGTATATTTAATTGAAGAGGTTCATCACTTTCTGATCTAAGCTTTAATGTCCTCATGGGGGGTAATCTTGCTACATACATGGATATGTCAGTTATTATATTACTTCTGAACTCCTTTCCCAAGATAGTAGGCTTACATTTGCCCCCAATGTTAACTAATAAAACATATTTTTAGAATGTTGTAATAAATAATTCACACTTGATTGCAGACTGCTTGCTTGTGGTTGATGTCATAGCCTTAATAATATAGTCATAGGCCTCACTTTCTGCAAATTTAGGCCTCTAAATCTTTCTATTCTCATCCCTTTGGATGTATAAGATTTGTCTATTAAATTGTCTCTTTCAGTGATTTATATTCATTTCCTTGCTTTACGTTAGCCAAAATTTCCCGTAAAATCAAATGCACCCCTTGTTGGAACGTAGCTCTCAACATACTGCTCGGTTTGGGTCGCTACCTGCAGGATTCATCAGGTACACAGAAACTGGTCGTGTGCATGGGTTCCTTGGGCTCACCTGATGCCGTCACCTTTCCTGCTGCCCCGATGGCAAGGGCGAAGCGAAGCAAAAAGTGTTCTTCTGCATGGCCTCGCCGGCTCTCCTCACTGCCTCGCCGCCCCGACGCAGCGGGTGGTGCAGGCCTCATCCCTGAGACGCGACCAGCAACCGCACCTCCTGAACTGCCTCCAGGGTGGGCTGAGGTATAGAACAAGTGTTGTGTTTTTTTGTTTGTTTGTTTGTTTTGGAAGCTGTTTTTGTTTTGTTTTGGTTTTGGTTAAATCAAATGCTTTACAAGACCTTACATCATGTACCCTCTGTTCCCCCCCCCCCCCGTTCAATTTTTCTTGACGTTCTCTAAAATAAAAATAAAATTGAGAAGCCTTGTCTCTTTTGACATTGAAAGGACACAACTGGAGGCAAAAACAATGTGTATTATTCTGTATTTTACTTCTTTGTGCCATGGCTACAAGTGATGTGCATTTAGCAATGGAGTATGTATACCCCCTTGGGTCCGATTCGGGAGCTGTGTTCTGGTAACATTTTTTTGTTCCTGAGAGCACGATGCCATTGTTCTTCACATTCACGGTGAAAATACCTGCTGAAGAAAAAAAAATAAATAAATTTAAAAAACGCCCTGTGACCTTTTAACCTGCTCCTCCATCTTTCGGCGCCTCCCTCGGGCGGGTTTGCGGGCGGCTTCCCCTCAGGCAGGGGCCGGCTGGGGGCGAGCAGCACCCCCGTTACCCCCTGCAGCCCCTCCGCTTAATTTCCCGGAGCAGGCCCCGGCCTCCTGCCCCGCCCGGCGCTGCGCAGCGTGCCGTGCCGTGCCGTGCCGTGCCGCCCGCTCGGCTCCCGGAGCGGCGGCCGGGGATGGCGGGGCCCGGCGGGGCGGCGGCGCCGCTGGTGCTGTACCACTGGACGCAGTCCTTCTCCTCGCAGAAGGTCAGGCGAGGGGGCTCAAAGCCGCCTCCATTTGCCGAAGCCGCGCGGTGAGGGGAAGGCGGCTGCGGGCGGGCCGGGGCGCGGCGGGCTGAGGGAGGGGCCCTGCAGGGCCCGGCTCTGGGACGGGCTCCTCAGGGCAGCGGTCGCAGCACCGAGCTGCTGGAGTTCAAGGAGCGTCCGGGCAGCGCTCTCAGACGCATGGTCTGGTTTTTGGGTGGTCCAGGAGTTGGACTCCATGATCCCTGTGGGTCCCTTCCAGCTGGGGATATTGCCTGATTCTCTGACAATGCCTTTTCAGGTGCGTTTGGCAATCGCAGAAAAAGCCCTCAAGTGTGAAGAACACGACGTAAATCTGCCCCTGAGTGAGCACAATGAGCCGTGGTTTATGCGTTTAAATTCGTCTGGAGAAGTGCCTGTTCTTATCCACGGGGAAAATATTATTTGTGAGGCCACCCAGATTATCGATTACCTTGAAGCAACATTTATAGATGGTAATCCTAAAGACTTTTAAATGTGTCATCTTTCCCATGTATTTTGCAGCAGTGTCAGAGTCAGTTCTGTGTCACTTCATGTTTGTTTTGTTCACAAGCACAAAGTATTTATAATCCCACAGGTAAATGGGCTGTTCTGGTAGCTGGTGGTATGGGATAAAAACACCTTCCTTTAAAATGAACAGATCATGACCTTCTGGTACCTTCACAAGAAGCTATGAAACTAATGAAGCTAAGAAACGCCTCTGTCATTCTTGCCCGTTTTGGTGACACAGAGACACCAATAAGATGACAGCACAGTGCTGTGCTAATTCTGTACTGAGGCTGCCACTGAAAATAATGTTGCACAGTGCCAGCCATTGTCAGACAGACCCTGCTTTTCAGCAAGAAAAAAAAAAAAAGAAGAAGAATTTACGCTACTGGTTAATTCCAGAAAAATCTTGGGAAAAAAAAAAAAAGTAGAACAAGTCAATTATTTTTGGAGCCAAAATGGAATAAATATGTGAAAAAAAAAAGTAGGGAGAAAATATTTGCAAGTGATTGCTTTTGAAATTCTTCATGTCTGTATTGCTGGAAAATAGACTGCCTCAATTTTTAAGAAAATGCAGACCCGTATTATTTTAGGTGTGAAGAGGTGGCATTTTGTGTTTCAGGGGTTTTGGTTTCTGCTATGATTTCTAAGGAATGAAGAAAATTTCGCTGTTAGGCCAACATGATATGCATTTTATACTGGCATTTCGGTCAAGTGAGGAGGCAGGGCCTGGTTAGATTGAAGGTAGGGTAGAACTCAGTGGTGTGCAGGAATTATTATAAAGTTTTGAGTGGGATTCCTGTACCTCAGTTTTTACAGCATTACAGCTGTCATAATGTTTCAGGCGTAGTAGCTTATCAGAACCCGTGTTGTGAGAGGGCTGAAGGGTTGTGTGCCATGATCCCCCAGTGCTAGAAGTACAACATACATGCTGAATTCTCTGGTTTGAAGGCCTCTTAAATATGTGCTTACGTGGGTTGCTGCTTAGGTACAGAATTACTCAAATGGTTAAAATAAAGCATTGCATACATACGTTTTTCTGAGCCCTGATTACACTACTGAATGACAGTGAGGAAGAGAGAAGCTCTCAATGGCTGTGTCGTTTGTGCTAGTTAGACTAACTGAGGTCATGTTGGAAGTATGACTTTTGATCAGTTGCGTGATTCTTTTCTAACTTCTATTTTGTAACTGTATTGCAGAGGAAGTGCCAAGATTAATGCCAGAAGAAGGGAGCATGTATTATCCGAGGGTGCAACACTACAGAGAGCTTTTAGACTCCTTGCCTATGGACGCCTATACACATGGCTGCATCCTCCACCCTGAGTTAACTGTGGACTCCATGATTCCAGCCTATGCTACAAGCAGAATTCGTAGTATGTACTGATATAGATCTGAAAGTGTGTCATTTAGTAAGATATTGGATTACATTCATCTGGTGTCTTCAGTGTGCCTTAAGCAGAATATATTGAGCACGTATCTGATTTTAATACTACAGTCTTGGATAGTTTTTGCATATACTTTTTATTGATTTTGTAGTCTTATGATTTGAAAATGGAAAAGAGGAAGTGTCATTTTTGAGGTGTGTATGGAATTAATTTTTCTAATGCTGGAGAATGTGTTTCTTGTGCATAGCAGAAAATGACAGCTGTGACAGCTGTAAATATTTTAATTTCCTATCTTCTTGTTAATACTTATAAAGAAATTTCCAGGGAACAGCAGTGGAAAGAAGTAGTCTAGGTTGATCTGGGAAATGGGAATTGTTGAAGTACAATTTAAACCAAAGTCCTGGGTGCAAATAACATAGCAGTATAGAACCAGGGTAAAGGATGAAGTGTAGGTCTGATAGAATCAGTGGTCCCTGGGGTCAGTATTTTACTTGGAGGACTTTTTTACACACATTTTCCCATGGAAAAATATGTTATGAGCAGAAGCAATAGCTGCAGGTTTTGTAGCCCAGTTTCCTGTATAACAGAGAACCTCCTTAAATGAACTCCTGATTCAAATCCAGTAGTTTTCAGAAATATTTAGTTTTAAAAAAAGTTCAGTGATACTCAGGAGAAAAAACCTTGGCAAATAATCTTTCAGTTCTCATAGATTATTTTTTTTCTGAGTTTGGACACCAGAACTGGACTTCAGATTGTTTTCCCTTTGGTATCAATTTGGAGATAATATTTAATTCTTTATTCTTGTTTTATTACTGTATTACAGAATTGTGTGGGTAATCCCTGTTCAGCTGATGATAAATGATGACCTAGCTTTTCAGAACTGCTTGCAGACTTGCAGCTCTCTCTACAAGAAACATAACCTGTACCTTTTGTGGACTGCATCTTTTGCTTCAGATTATATTTTGTATTGGATTGTATTGAAGCAGGTATTGGTTTCTTAGGCCCAGGTTATCACCCAGTCCAACTACTGGCTATCACCTCATGTTTTTTCTTAAATTATGTCCCTGCTCATCTTAATACCATGGCAAACTTTAATTAACACTTTTATGTTTCCTCCTAAGTATTAACAAAAGAAACAAATAGTTCTAAACAGACGAGGAATTTAATCCTTGTAGTTACATGAGTTATCCTTTATAAAATATTATCACAGTATTAGTTTCTTTTTTGTCTGCTGGAAACTTCTTGAGCATTTCAAAAGTCAGCGTTGCTTTTCCGATGATCAATGGCTATTTAAAAGTAAAATTTGTATAGAAAGTATCTGGTTTGGTCTTGAATAGGTAATTTCAGTAAGCATAGTTAGTGTTCTTTTTTTACTGAAGTAATGTGAATTATCATATCAGTGTACTTCTCCACCCACCCCAAATGTGGATGATAACTGTTTACTGAGCAATTCTGATTTACTCATAGGCATTATTGATAGTTTTTCTGTTTTCACATGGTAATAGTGCCATTATTACAGTTCATTTTCCAACGTTGACTTTTATTCTGTCTACCATATGTGCTTTCCCTTCTTGCTTCTAGTTGGTTTTAACTGTTGTCAGTTCACAGACACATATATGCACACATTTATGTTGGTAGAGATAAAATTACGACTTGTCTAAATTGGGAAGTTTTCATATCTTTTTATGTTTAAAGCATAGCCTGCTTTTTTGATTTCAGGCATTGTTTGAATAGCACACAGGTGTTCCTAAACAATTCCATTGTTCAGTCTCATTGCTTGTTCAAACTTTTCCCAGATGGTTTAGTTTTCAGCTTTGAAAAGCTGATCTTTTTCAAAGTGCTAGATATAATAACCCATCATCCAGTTATGTGTTGTTTATGCATACCAAATTCAACTGGGTAATTAATTGCATATAGAAGGTTTTAGTTGTGTGATGAAATCCTTCAACTTCTTCATATACTATGTTGAAAGATGGCTTTCACAGTCACATCAGGCTGAAACAAAGAATGTATAAAACAGTGAGTTCATTATTCTGTAGCAAGAAGTTTTTATCAATCCAATTTAAAAGACTTAATTGGAACTAATCTTAATTACCATGTACAAGTAAGAGGTGATTCATGCCCTGTAATTATTCTGTTCTCAGTTTATTACTAGAAATACTTATTTTTAGGAGATAATTTCTTGTGCAGTATCTTTCGATGCCTTAGGCTTGCAAGTTATGTCATTTTCAAGCAAAGCCTCTCCTTTTATTCAGGAGAGAAAAGGATACACATGTGTAATGGAAATCAATAAAATTATCTAAATTTTTAACACCTTTATTTCTTTAAGCCATGTAACAAACATTTTTCTAGTGCATCCATATACTACATAATAAACGTTTCCAAAATCTACGGATTTTGCTGTTACATTTTAACCGACTGAAAACATTTTAGTTCCATATTCAATAGCATTTAGGCTGTTGTTGTGGAGTTGTGCACATGACTTGCAGTGGCATTATTGAAAGTCTCACTATGGGCCTGTCTGCACATTTACAGCATGAAAAATATGTTGGGAACCCAGGAATTGAGGCACAAAAAAATCAGAGACATGGGGTATTTGTAGTAGAATTTCAGGGATTTAACGTAGTTGTTGGCAGCAAAATGATTTTATCTGAGTAAGATAAAAATAATAACAGGAGTTCCCTCGTTACCTGACAGATCACCATTTTATATAGCTTATTGCAAACTGATGAGCAGAAGGTTTGGTGGGGTCAACTTAGGCAGCAGTTAAGTTTTCCAAACAGTGATGTTTCTGAATCCCAGCTTGGCAAGGGTGCTTCATTGAAGTACCACTTCCCATTTCTTTGGTGTGATATTTTTACACAAAGTATTGATTATTTTCTGGGGATTGAAGTATGGGTATTTGGATATCTAATGTCATTACTTTGTCTTTTGTATCAGGCCAAATAAGTAACACAGAATCAGAGTTGAAGAAACTTGCGGAGGAAAATCCAGACCTTCAAGATGCCTATATAGCAAAACAGAAGCGCCTTAAAGTAAGAAAACTCTTTGTGTTCCACCCCTTTAGTATCAGGTTGTTAGTGTGAGACTTTTGCTGTCATGATACAAACATTTGTTTCACCTGTCATTGCCAGTATAGTCACGCAGTGATTTAACCCTGCAAGGCGTGAAGCACTCTATCCCCCAAATCAGCTACACGCTTCAAGTGTGTGCTGAAGTTTTGGACTGGTCCCACAGACTTCAGAGGTAAGTACACATCAGCGGTGGTGTTGGGTTGTTGAGTGCCTTGCAGGTTGAGGCAGACCTCAATATCTGACATCTCTAATGTTTGTTTTTGGTGTTATCTGAATTGTTATGAGTATCCGAATGGTATCCAGCTGACTGTGTAGAGAAAATCATATTTTATATCTAAGTACTGTCATATCTAATTAGAAGTTTCTCCTATAAAAGTATAAACTCTATATGGTGATTAAAACACTAAACTTTATATATATTTAGTCTAAACTGCTGGATCATGATAATATAAAATACCTGAAGAAAATACTGGATGAACTGGAGAAAGTTTTGGATCAGGTTGAGACTGAATTGCAGCGGCGAAATGAGGAAACACCAGGTAAGGAACTATTCTTCCTAAATCCTCTTGATCCTTATGTTTGGCAAGACTGAGTAAACCAGCTGACAGTACCATTATAGGACTGTCTTTAGTGCATCCAAATAGGCACTTTTAGCATACACTGATCTAGGTTCACTGAACAGATCAATACTGATTTTAAATACTCGTTCAGTTTACTGCTGCTGTTAGTGAGTGGAAGTCTTAGTGTTTGGTTCCATTTTCAGCACGTTGTGAGTATAATTGGCTGCACAATTTTTTCAGTCGTTTTTAAACAAAACAAGAAAAACTGTAGCTACAAATGTTATTCTTGATGTTGTAGCTGTAGGATTCAGTTCACTATAATGTTCATGACCTTAATGTTAAACACAGGTAATTTAGAATTAAGATCTTGTTTAAATGCCATACAGATTTGGGTTGCCGGAATTTGTGGCATGTGCAGAATTAGCAATCTGTGTAAGCGCTCTGATTGTTGGCGCAACCCCGCACCCTCTTGAAAAGCAGTGGTGCTTACCTGCCATCCACCTAAACACAAGTTGTATTTTGTTTGAATAGGATTAGTTGTCTTCTTATTGAGAGTTTAGTACAGTTCCCAGTGGTGTCAGTAGGAATCCTTCCTCTGGCTTCACTGGGAGCTGAATGAAGCAGAGTCAATATCAACTGCATCTGCTCAGATCAATAACGGTGCATTTGGCTCTATAAATAGCTGTTGTAATAGTTATTGGTTACTATTAAAACAGTAGATTTGAAACAGCAATTGAAAATCGAGGGTAAATTTTCTACTGACTCAACAGTTAAAGAGGCATGGAAAGTGGTTTAGCTCACACAGGATAGTAGTATTTTGTTTGGCAAACAGTCTGTCACCATTCCCAGCAGCCCCTTGCTTTTTCTGTTAAATAAACTTTCCAATGAGTCAACTGGTATGATAGTGATGAGTTTGTGAAAGCTGACAAGCTCACAGGATTTAGTAAAATGTATGACTGTTAAATACCTATTTGAGTTTTGTCTGAGGTATTGACATTTGGGGTGGTGGTGAACAGTGCTGCTCTCAGCTGATGGCCAATCTCTGCATGTCTGCTGCTTTTACTGCTCAGATCCCTCATTCAGTTATCGCTGCTGCCACTGCAGACCTCTTTCTTTCACACAGCTTACCTTCTGTGGTCTTCCTTTCTATCACCTTAATGCACTGGGTTAATCCCCAGATATCCTTTCAGCAATATAGGACAGACTGTCTCTTTCTTCTGGACCTACATAGCCGGTTCAAATGGACGGGTACCAGTGGTGTGCTGTACCATGGTGTGCTTTCCTCAGGTGGCAAACTGGTTGACAGGGATATTGCAGAGTTCCTCTGATTCTGCGGAGGTGCAGATGAACATTCATGCCAGTGGTTCTGTATGCCTGCAGCATGGGAAAAACTGCAAAATGTTGCAAATGAGGAGGGAATGACATAGTTCTGTTTGAGATCTAAGCTAGAGCAGAGTACTCACACTAGCAGCTATGCTAGATACCTGATTTCATATCCTAGGTTTCAAAAGCTCCCTGTACAATCAGTACAAATAAGCCCCTTCAGATGGGAGTTCATCTCACTGAAATTAGCGGTGTGATGCTGCCTAGCAGTGCCTGCTCTGAGTCATCTCAGGAAGATTAACCTCTTTCCTTTGACTAGAGGGGGAGCCTGGGGTCTCCAGCCGTGCTCCTGAGTAATGGTGGACAGTGTGAATACCCATCAGTTCTCAAACATCTTAGCATAGACAACAAGGTTTTGGGTCAAGAAAGGCACAAAGGAAGGACAGGTAGCACAAACTGTTTTCTTGCTGAGCCGATGTGTTTGGTACAGATTAGCCACCAGACTCATTCCTTTTTGACTTGAAAGTCTGTAGCAAATTAGGAGCTCTTGAGTGAATACCATAGAGCTGAGTTATGTGGACAAGATGATAAATTCAGAAGGCAAATGGTAGCTTTTAAGCAAAAGCTAACCCACCTTGCTCCTTTTCCACTCCTGCTTCATTTAATCCAGTTTTGAGAAATGTACTTGAAAAAAATAAGTGTTTGGTAAGGGGGTTAATTTAAGAACCTGAAATGTGGCTCTTTTTTCCTTTACAAATTTAGGCCAGGCTGCTGAACCTTTATGTTACTGCATAAACAGTGGAGAGAGGGTGTGAACAATGGGAAGAAGATTGGTAAAATGTTAAGTTATTAACGTCACAGCTTAGCTGAAGTGTTGGTGTTGTTTATTACCATCTTGAAATAACACTAAACTAAGTCTTGGCTTATGCAGGCTTCTATGTGTGTTTGTATGCCATCAGCTACTAATTCTTTATGTTTTATCTCTGATTAGAAGATGGAAGTCAGCCTTGGCTCTGTGGTGAATTCTTCAGTTTGGCAGATGTGTCACTTGCTGTCACATTACATCGGCTGAAGTTTCTGGGTTTAGCAAGAAGAAACTGGGGAAATGGAAAACGGCCCAACTTGGAAGCCTATTATGAGCGTGTTGTGAAGAGAAAAGCATTTTACAAAGTTTTAGGACATGTCAACAATATATTAATCTCAGCAGTTCTGCCAACTGCGTTTCGAGTGGCCAAGAAAAGAGCGCCCAGAGTTCTTGGCACCACCCTGCTGGTCGGCACGCTGGCAGGAATGGCTTATTTTGTTTTCGTGTGTCTTCGGAAGAGATTTGCCAACATGATGTTGTCAATTAGAACCAGACAAAATTATTTTTAGACCTGTTTGTCCCCAGTGGTGAGTGGAGGTCATCTCTACCCCACTAGACTATCCCCAGTAAAATACAAGCATATAAGAAAGGCTGTGTCTGTGAATTAGAACATTGTCACACAGTAATCATCTCCTGCTGTTGTATAATTGGATTGGCATTGCTGAGATATTTGCAGAAAATATATGTTGAGGGGTGACAACAAAGGAAAGAAGATACTTTCTTTTTAGATGAGGAGGTATAAGGGCTGTGATGGTGTTTTGCTGAAGTGGTTATTGTTTCGATCTTCTTTACCCATTAGCTGACCTAATTATAATGTTTTATTTAATAGATATGCAGCAATGTGACAGCTTTTCACTGTGGGTGAAACGCATTACTGTGCAGAAACCAGCACTGAAATACTGAAAACAGCACTTAGCTTAAATGCTCGGAGTAGGATTTGAGTGGAACACAGGCTCAGTGCCTTCGGAGCTAAGTGTCTCTGTACTAATGAATGTCTTGGTTCGCAGTTGGACCTTTATGAATGTGTTACAAAGCAGCCTTGTAAAGCCACTTTTTTCACAGTATGTTCATGCAGTTGTGTAGGAAGAGACCTGAAATGCATATAAACGGGAATGATTTGTGGGCCATACAAGTGAAATTCTGTAGAGGCGTCAGCAGGTTCTGGACTTCCATTGATACACAGATGGGTGAAAAAAACCTGACACTTGTCTTTTAAATGTCTTTTGGGTAGCTTTTGGCCCAGCCAGATACTCAGCTCAGCTACCAGCCCTGGCTCAGTCATACCAGTGCACATTTCCTGCTTTCTTTCCTATCTGCTCCTTCTCTCTTTTGCTCTTGTGGTGGCCTGATACAGTTTTCTCAATGTTAGTGTCCCGTACCTGTTTCTACTCTGAGCACTGGCTGGTTTTTGCACACTACTAAGCTATGTTACTAATTGCATGTGCCTCTATGAAACGTTTGCTCACAACGTGCCACAGCCAACAGGATAATGTATGCACAACAACACCTTTTGTAGAAGTAATTTAAAATAGTTTACTATGTTTCAGTCTGGTTGGGTAGCCTAGATTCAAAGTGAAACAGTAATTTAGCAATCTTTACTTAGGGAGAGGTGTCATATTGGTGATAAATGAAAATACGGGTCAGTTTGGAGGCAGATGATTTGTACTGTGGATTTTTTATGAAGCTACAGTCTTGTAGGTAAGGTATAGAAAAACACTTTGATACTTTTCACTGCTCAGTATGTAATGACACTTCTATTAAGTTTGAACTGAGCTCCTGTTTCAGTTAGGGATGCCCATTTACTGGAAGGTAGACTTTGAATCATTTTGCAGAAAGAAAGCAATCAGGAATGGCTGAAAATTCTGATGGCAGTTGAGTAATTTTATTGTATTCTGATGAATGTCTGAAAGCTTCAGAATATCTACAAGCTGTATATAACTACAACAAGCAAAACATAGCTTTTGTTGTTTGCCTGTCAGCAGCCCGTGCTAACAGGCCTAAGAGCATTTTCTATCCAGTGCTGGTAGCTGTGGACACCCCCTATAATTACTTCCGAGCACTGAGAAGACCCTCACTCAAGTTTGCTGGGGAGAGCAGAGGCAGTTTCTGTCTTGGCAGTCTCACTTTCTTGCCGATATCAAAGTGGATAAAATTGTTGAATACTCCTACTTATAATTTAATATTTTGTAAGTTCTCTAACAAAATGGGACCTAAGTCTCATAGCTCCTTTCCATTAATGAGAAAATCTTACCTAGGAAGCATTTATCTTTAAATCAAAAAGTCAGTTTTATATAACTCTATTTCATTTGTTTTCAAGGACTTGATGATTTTAATCTGCTCTATTAGAAAAACTTTGTGTAAGTTTAATCCAACAATACTATTGATGTTCTGGCAGCTTTAACTGAATTTGTACATTGCAGTTCATCTGCTTTTAGGTGTAACCAACAAGTTACACTAAGTTAATAAACACAGAGTGAGCCCTGTAACGTAAAACTTCCTTGGCATGTCTTTCTGACAGGTCATCTGTAAAATACAATCCAATCAAGTCAGAGTGAAATTCGTTATATATGACAGCTCTCTGATGGATAAATTTACATTTCACTTCTTCCTTCCCCTTCTTTTTTTTTTTTTTTGGTGTTAATTGTAGATCAGAACACACATATTTCCAGAAGATGCACTAGTTTAGTCTACACTACCAGCCCCATGCCCTGTGATACAGGCCAACTATTGATGGAAGTTGTGTAGTTTTACTTCCCCCCCGCCCCCAAATCCCAGTGATGTCTGCACTTCAGCTAGCGCTCATTGCTTGCAGGATCTGGGAAGGACTGAATTGACCACCAGGTGTCAGTGGTCCTCTAGGGCTACACTTTGGCATGCCTTAGATGTGCAGGAGATCACGGATTTTCATAAAGTTTTCATGATATATTCATGATTTCAGTGTAAGATGGATGATGTGAGCAGCCTCATCAAACTAGCAGTGTCTCAAGAGCCTAAGAACAAGTGCTTCAGTCTACTGCAGGCTAGTTCTTTAATATCTATAATTTATGCTTGTGAGTAGTTTCTACACTGGATAAATAGGATTGTCCAACAGAGGGCACAGTTTACGTGATAGGTCACATTAAAATGAGTGTCACTGAGTAACAATTAAACTTCTTGTCTGCAAGAATGAGCGTGGATAAAACTTACTGAGAAAAGTTTGGGTCCCCAGTTTTAATAAGGGTCTGTTCTATTTGATAGGCTGCTTATTTTCACTGCCCTGAAGTACTGTGTGCAACATTGGTTTCTGTACAGGTGGCAGCAAAAGGCTTATCCACGATTAAATTTGTTGAAATAGGATGAAATTTAGAAGCACATATACTGTGTATGACTCTTTGTGCAGAGTACCTTTTGTGTGGTGCTTATAAATTTTCTTTTCAGCCTGTCTGATTTTCTTTGCTCTGGTACCTCTGGACGATATTTATATTGGATACAACGAACGATCTTCTGGTTTTCATTTGCTGTTTGTTCTCGTATCATGCATCAGATAGATTTCATATCATATCTTTGTATGTGGGACCAGCAAAATAAACATAGATTCTAAGACTACTTTCTAGACTGGTTTATGTCTTCTTTTTTCAGTAAAACTGGGCACATTTGAGGATCACACAATATTTCTATAAGGAGTCTGATGCTGTCCAAGGAAAGAAGCCTCTGATATTTCAGTTTAAAAGGTGTTCAACAGATTGACTTGCATGTATATGGAAACAACAGTTAGAACGCTAGTTTTCTTTGGTTATCTTTCTGACCTGTATATGCATGAAGCTCAACAGAGGCTATTTAATAATGTTAAAAAACTATTTATTTAAAGGAGGTCAAGTGTTTTTTGTGCTTTCAATTAATCCATGTTAATAAAATAAAATATTTCCTTCTGAGTGTGACCCTGATTCTTGGCTTATATTGCTGAGTTGCGGAAGCTGGGGGCTCCATTCTGTAAGGTATTGTGACAAACGCATAAGCTGTGTCTACATCGATGTTGTTAATGAGACCAACCAGTGTGCCCCAGCTAGTGGGCGTCTGGCCGTAAGTTTTTGTTTTGCACTGTAGTAATCTGCATTGGATCATCTTTCTTGTTAAGCACAGGAATAAATAACAGTACTTACTTGTGGCCTGCATGTGCTTTCTTTCAGTGTTCAAAAATTCAACAGAGCTGCTAGGATCAGACAGCTGATAGGGTTTGCATTTCAGGAGATTATGACAGGTATGTTCTCTGGACCAACTCTGAAGTGGCCTTGATGTTAGCATTAATCAGAAGTATACACAGAGCCCTTGCTGAGAAGAAGCCCTTGCTGCTTCTGTCAAAACAGACAAGAAATGAGTGGATGGGACATTAAGTAGGAAGAGTATAAATACCTTGTCCAGATTCACAGTCATATATCCACTGTTGCATATCATATTTTTAAAGGCATTTATTAGTTGACTTAAGTCTTAATTTTCAGAGCAAGGAGCTACTAGAATTTAAAGAGCAGACTGTTATGCCTTGTCTAATTCATGATGATTAGAAATGGCAGGAGACAAACTAGGTGAAACGTAGTGGATCTAGCTAACTAGAGAACACTGCTCTGCAATAAGGCATATGATTGATTATTCTTCACTGAGGCCGCCTTAATAAATTCGTCTCTTTGTTTAGTTCATGTTAGACAAAGAGGTGTACAGCTGCACTTAGGAAATTTACAAGATGGGTTGAGGAAGTCAAACATGTAGAAAAATCCCAAACAAAGTATATTTTTTCTTCGTTCCTTTCTTTAAAAGGAAATTTTTAGGTTTGGTGCAATACCAAGTCAGAAAGTCAGGCACGCAAAACTCAGGAAATTCCAGAAGCCAGAGTTCCTACAATACTATTAACTCACTCATACAGTACTTCAGTAGCATTTTGATATCTGTTTTTATTTCTAAATTACAGTCATGGTGCTTTATTCCATGTGCTGTTAAAAATGTTGCACCATTAAATAGTTAAGCTGTGGATAAGCTTGATGTTGGGGGAAGAATCTGTTGGAATTTGCAGACTTGAATTCTAGCTATTTTCATTTTAGCATTACATCAGCATTAATTTTACTACAGTTCAAAAAACAAATAATTGTATAAATGAGTATTGTGTAAACTAACACACAGAATAATTCCATATTAATCTAATTCAGATTATTTATATATATTCTGTATAATATCCCTTTTTATCCCTTTCCTGGTTGTTCTGCTAAAAACAGATAATTGACAGTTACATATATTACTACATTTATTTAAAAATCCAGTTCTAAAGTTAAAATGATGAAAATACAATTGATTTTTTTTCAAATTGACAAAATGATAATCATCCTTTCTTGGTCCAAACTCTGCTTTATTGTGCAATTTTTGAGATGCTTATAGGATTGTAAACACTGTCTAAATCCCTCTGAAGGCAGATACAGTCCCCACCAGCAGCCTGGGAAGGATTAAAGATGTTCTTTGCATGCCTATCTATGACTAAAGAAGTAGCTTCTCTAAAGGAAATTACTTTTCAGGCAGAGCTGGGGATCATGCAGAGAGGGAACAAGTCGGACTGTTGGTGTTACTAGAATAGTTCTGTGTGGGTATGTGTTCCCCTTCACTCTGTTTCTACGTAAGACATCATCGGCTGCTGTCTTTTGGTAGCTTTATAGCAGGATACGATACCATTGCTAACACTGGATGTAGAGGCTTGAGGACAGACATATTTGGTGCTGTGTTATTTAATCTGCATCATTAGTTGATCATTTAAGTCAGAAGCTGAATGCTCCTGCATTTAAACTGGACAAAAAGTTCTGTCTGTTGAGAAAGTGTTGCTATCCTGAAAATTGCTCGTTTAGGGCTTTATTCAGAAAGGTTACCTAACTTCAAGTGTTTTAGCAGGTGACGTCTGTGTGCAACAGAAAATACATCATTCATGGGGCTAGACCAGGTGTGAGAAGACCACTGCTTCTGTCACCTGGTTGCTGAGGCATTTACCTCACAGAAAGTGAAATCTCCCCAACTGAATATGAAGTTGGTAAGAGTCAGAAGTAGAGAGAAAAGCTCCTCCTTTGTAGATATGTGCCCTATGCAGTAGGCTGCAGAGTCCGGCTCCCTCTTTTGCCTGATTTATGAGCACAAAATGCGTCTGGTGTTGGAGGAGTCAGAAGCAATTCCTTTGACTAAGCATGGTTTGAACAAGTGGAAGGCTGAGACTGCAGTCATTCAGCAATGCTATGGAGAGCAGGGATTGCCACACAGCCTTCTCTGGCAGCTGTATTTAAAAATGGAGTTAGCAAATGCTGACTTCATGGAAATAATATTTTTAGGTGCGTAACATGGGTACAGGAAGAGGAAGGAATTCAGATTCTAGGGGACAAATGAACTGTAGTAGGTGTCTAGCAGCAGAGAAGCACCATCATCTTCTCTTGCTTAGCTGTGGGTGGCTGTCCTGTGGTGGACAAAGGTTCCTGGATTGCCACTTTGTGGGATGTATTTGTTATCTCTCACTTGAACTGAAACCAGTGGAGGGAAAGACTGTGAAGAAATACGTCTCTTGACTGCATAGTGAAGCCTGCTCCCTAATACAGATATTTAAGTTGGACTGCTGTTCAGAAATGTACATCTGCTTTGAGCTGCATAACTCTCCTCAGACACCTTATCATAAGCCTGACACCAAACTAGAGGTCTGGATTGCACCCCAGAGCCAGAGGCAGTAGAAGGACTTATTGCTTAGCTTGTTGACTCCTTTAATAGAAATAGCCTCAGAGACGAGAACTCACAGGCAGTCTGTGCTAGTTGAGGCCAGATGCCCTTTGTCCAAATCTGGTGCATTAATGAGTTGTGGACCCTTCCATTGTGCTAACTCAGACTGCTCTAAAACACAGAGGCAGAAGCCATTAAAAGTTAAGGAGGAAACAAAATTGGCCAATGTTGCAGTAATGGAGGTATCAAGATTGTAGTTTCTAATAGAGCCACAGTCAGAGCTGGTATGAGTCATTATTACAAAAAAATTAGCGATGCATCTACTTACATCAGATCTGAATTTGATTTTAAAGTCATTATGCCATGAGTCATGTTTTAAGTCTTTGCCTTGAAAAGTTTTGTTTTAATCAACCTGTTACAGAGACGATGAAAGCTTCACAATACCTTTCAGAAACAAAGAATACATGCAGAGCTTAAGTTTTTAAAAGCTGTTTAAGCTTTTAAGATGGGCAGCACATACTGAATCAACAATTTTGGAATATGGAGTTATTTTTGGAATAAAGAAGCTTTTTAAAACAAGTCCCAAGAATGTATGTTTAGGACTGACTCCAGAACAGCATCATAATTTTTTTTATTCTTTGGACTTGAAAGAGAACCAAAAAGCTATAGCTGATTTAATTTTTTCTATTGTTGTGTAAATTGTGACTGTGATATAAGGAAACTTAAGCAAATAAAAAGACAACAGATTTCTCATATATATATATATGTACATAAAAGCTAAAAGATAACTGTGCTTACTTAATTTTCTTAATACTGGATATACTGGATATATGTTCTGCCAATTCTTTTGTGTTATAAGAAATTCTCAGGATTCTTTTGCACAAAGGGAAAGATGAAAATCTTCCCTAAATGGCTGGCAGAACAGCAGCACCGGCAACATCAGCTGAGACTGCAGTTGTCCATTTGTAGCAGCACATGGAGGTGGAAGTCCAGCCGTAACTGTATGAAATTCATTGCAATCCCCAAGCCTTGTGTGAAACATGGGAGGAGAAGCAAACCAAGCTTCTAACCCAACACGAGTGGCAATGCTTAAACTCAGAAATCCCTCAAAGTGTTTGGACAGCTAGGTGCCCAACATGTTCAAACACATTCATATCTTTTTCTTAAAGACACGGAAGGAAAAAAAGGACACAAGGCTAAGTCATTTGTGCTTGACATTCACAAGACAGCCCAAAGACAGCCTCTTCAGAGCAGGGACAATAAAGTCAAGGTACCAGTCAGATCAGCCATGAAATTTCTTTCATACATCTTGAAGTAAAGAGGCAGGTATTATTATTTAAAGACTGGAGATACCTTTTTTCCTCAGACCAACTGCCTTGAGGAAAGACTGAAAAACTTTTCTTGGTCTTCCAAACTGCAAAAGGTGTTTTGGTTCATACAGATTATGTTGCATAAAGGAAACACCAAGAGAGCTTTCTATGGAGCAAGGACTGTAAGGAAGAGGCAGAATTCTTGCCTCAGCAAGAATTAGATTTGAAATGTAGGCTTTGGCTTAATGCTTCCTACTGATGCTTCAGCACCATCATGTTATGGGAGAGAAAATGAACCAGGAAAACATTTATGGAGACTCTGAAACAGGACCTGCAAAAAGCTAAGTTGTGTTAGCGTACTGATTACCATAAGGTAATCAGTTCTCATTGTCAAAGACAATCTCATTGTATTTGTTTTTGAATAAAGAATAAATCCACAGCTGATGATAGAAAGCTATGCTGCAGTGCATGTAATACTGTGTTGTGGAGGAGATACAATCACGGGATGTAGTCTTGTGATGAGCAGATAGACTTTGCTTATTGTGTGTGAGAGCATAACTAAACAACATTTTGTTGGGGATTCTTTATGCTAGGAAACAAGTATTATTTTTACATGGTTCATTGACCCATTCAATAATGATTATGTTTAAGGAGATACTCTATTTCGGCCACAGTTTAGAACATGAATCCAAGACAGCAGTAAGTAACTTCCCTGCTTACGTCCATTAACGATTTATTAGGTATTAATAAATGTTATGTTTTTATGTGTATTATAATTAATCTCTCCACAGGACCTTGCCTCAAAAGTGGTTTTGTCCTGCTACACTGCAGTCCTTCATCTTGTGTTTGTTTGCACAGGAGTGGTTCTAATCTGGGATGTTTGCCCTGTAACCTGCAGTTCCCCAGGCTCCTGCTGGCTGTGGGCACTTTTTGTAATGTTGTGTCCTGTTGACATGTAACCACAGAACTGAATTTTGGAATAGGAGGCTGACATTGTCTAATGTTACTGTGTCACAATTATATGGTGTACTTCAACAGTACTGGCCATTTGGCAGTCTAAAGGTGCTTAACAAAACTAAATGAGACATATTCATTAACACTAATACTGTAAGAATACAGTAGGATTGAGTTAAATACTTGTGTCACAAATGAGAAAAAACAGAAACAGAATGCTTCCTTATTTTAACAGTTTTACCAGAGCTGGTAGAGTCCTAGCTTTGACTATGGGAATAGGAAAATTGGAGGGGCGGTGGTGTCCCTTTCAAACCTTTTCAAAACAAGAATAAAGGGCAAAACCTTATGCAGACTTTTCTCTCTCTCTATATATACATATATTATTTTTTTTCCATGAGATAATGGCCTATTTTAATGTTGCCTATTATATCGCTGCTGCCATTTGTATTTACGGTGCTTTGTGTAAGGATATTGGAGTTGCACAGACTGATTCTGGCTAGCAAAATGGTTTAATTTAAAGTAATCGCTTGCTGAGCTTAAGAAAGTAGGGAATTTATCAAGTTTTATATGCTCTAATGCAAAGTTCTTGGTAATAATAGCTGCTTGGCATTAGCTGTAATTGATATGACAGATACTTTTGGTATTTCCTAGCTTTCCATGAGGAAAATACATGCATATTTCTAACTTTACATTTCTTCAACACTCAAATTCCATCACAGATAAATATAACAAAGTTTCTTGCAGTAATCTGCAAAGGACAGTGCCAATTCTCCAGACCTTAAATAACAGAGATCCATTTAATATTGTGAATACTTCATCTTAACACAATGCTCTTTGCGTGACTGCATATGAGAATGTATCAGTCTAATTATCAAGGCTACTGGGAATTTAAAGCTCTTGCCTAACTCAGTAAGACTGTGGGCAGTTAGGACCTCTGAGGTCAGGCCCACAGTTAATGTCCATATATAATATATAATGTCCATATATAATGCAATTCATGTGGGAGTAATGTACAAAGGTAAGGTTTAGAAACAGGTTATTTTCACATAATAAAATTCCTTAAACCACTTGCATATAATGGGCATGTCTGATAGAGCATGGTGTGACAGTGATCAGTCTGATAGATTGGTAATTTATCCAAAAGCAAAAGTTTAATTTTACAAAAGCTTGTGGAAACTTTTTTTTTTCTTCTATAGTTGCACTAACATTTTCTGAGTTTTATTATTTGAGTCTCATATTCAGACTATCTAAAACTTAGATCAGACCAGTTAATTCACTGGCTACCAATTGTAAATTTCTCGTTCACCGAACTTACTCTGGAAGTGGCCTGACTAGGTTCAATGTGACTTCTGAAAAAGTGTTCAAAATAATAAGCAGTGGTTGTTCAATCTGGCTCCCACTGTTCCAGAGCTTCCCCAACGTCACCAGCTGGAAAGTTCAACAGAAGTGCAAGTGCTTATTTGTGTAGTTTTTATATTAAGCTTTTTCACTTCTCTGCTTGCAATGAAATATTGAACATGGGACAGATTTAAAAATGGAGCTAATTAGCTGTTTGGGAACATGTATTTCTTCATTCCTTAAGCTGGAGAAAAGTCCATTAAACACCTACATATATTATTTTAGCAACTGTCTTATTCTTAACTGTACTACATGGGAGACAGCTAGATTTCAGGTGAGTGCATGTGGAATTTTCCTTTCTAGCCTAGCCATGCCAAATGTTTATGGGGTTTACATGACTACACTTGAAGATTTGCTGATGAAGTGTATCCATTGTGCTTACCAAAAGGAGCTCAGTACAAGTACGTGGTTTATGGTCAGAAGTGTTTGGGTAAGGCATTTGCATAATTTTCTCAAGTGGCAATGACTCCACACTGTCTGTTCAAGTAGCTTTAAGAAAACACTAGATAATTTTCCAAATGGTAGTACCTCTGTTTGAAAGTGAACCTTGCTGCTGTGTTTAAAACAGAGTTTTTGTACATGATAGATTATTTTTTCCCTTTGGTCTCTGGAGTCTGACTGATACAGTGTGTGTAAGGAAGATGAGGTATGATTTCTGAAAACTTTTCCAGGCCTGTAACAGAAGTAGCCCAACAAACAATGACGAATTAATATATACTTCTGCTTTGTATTTCAGCTAACAGTTCTGATAACTTTTTTAAAGTTTTTAAAAATTTTTTAAAGTTCAGTTCTGATAACTTTTGACATAGTTAACTAGAGGAAGATATATTTTATTCTATGAATTTGGCCTATATTCTTAGGTTATTGATTAACACTGGTCATAATTTGGCCTAATTTGGATGGTGCCATGTGTTTTGAGGAAAATAGAGAACTTCAAATCTGCCTAAAAACATCTCGGTACATTTTCTTTCTTCTTCCTCATTGTAATAGTTGATATAACAGACTGCTTAAGAAATCGTCATCTCTCCTGAACTCCTCTTGTTCCTACATTAAATTATAGGTAAAGTATAACATACACTATAAAGGTACTGAAATGTGCTTCCTTAAATTCACATCTTTGTGTTTTCCTTCCCTTTCTTTCCTAAGAAACATGAACCTTCATTGTTACTGTTTAGTCTTACTGAAATTGCTAATGCATGCTCACAGTCTGGTGGTTGGTTATAAACAAGTGAGGGGAACATCCTATTAGCTGTTTACTTCACTTTCAGGAATAAAAAAGCACATACTAAGAACTTGCCTAAATTTGTCCCACTATGCTTCTTTTAGAGATATCTGAGGAGTATCCCCTAAGCTTTGTGCCACAGCTGATTTGCAAAAAGCCTAATAATTTTAATATTCTGGATTTGGAGGTCTAAAAAGAGAGCTCAGTTTTGGGGCATTGCTTCCCCTGCTTATCATTATTACATGAATTTCAGCAAGTCTATTTCCTTTCTTCATCTGAAACAAAGTGCTAAGTGGAGAGAATTAAGAGCAGGTTTATCACAAACAAAAAGGCACCATTTTGTCAAGTACTTTTTGTTGCTTTTTCTCTTCCTTAGTTTGCATTTCTTGTCTGCCCTGAAATGCCTCTATTTTCTCCTGTTTTTTTTTACAAGTCTTTGAACCAGTGCTTTTAAACTATCAATTTTTGAGGCCATCTCCTCATTTGGGTGCAGAGGTCAAAGATCAAAGGGCTGGAAGCTACTTGTTCATACTTAAAATAGTTCTGGCCCTTTTCACAGCATCAGGCTTTAAATTGTAAACTACCATGGAAAACACCAAAATCATGCCTCCTCCTCCCATGACACCTCTTCGGTGTGTCAAACTTTTCTGTCAGGTTGTGTCTTAAAATAAGTTTGGCTTCTGGCCCCCCTATCTGTTGCAAAGCATCTACTGCAGAATCTCACTTCTTCAATGATTAAAGTTTGTAACCTAAGCTTATTTCCAGCTTTCATAGTTTAGTCATACCCCATTGTTCTTGTACTAGTAATGTTGTTACAGCTTAAGCAAATTTTCTTTCTTCCTGGTATATACTTTCATAATGTATCTATATACAATAATCAGTCTATAAAAATAGCAGAGCAAAGTAGTAAAACTATTAAACTACTGTATTTTAGAGGAGAAAAGAAAATTTCCACAGGGTGCTTTTCCCAAAAGGTAAGATTGTAAGGAAATATCTGTACTTGGAGCCCATAACTTCTGAAGTGTATTTACTAACTTAAAGCCTATTACACAGAAAGGCACAAGTGAGAACAGTATTCACCACAAATCCAGCATTTTCAGCAACATGCTAATAAAGTTTAAATGCTCGAAAATAAATACAATATTAATAATAATAAAAAGACATAAAAAAAACCAAAACAACCCACAAGACCTTTAAACCCCCTTTTGGAAAATTAGTTCACTCCAAATGAATTCTGTTAGTACTGATAAATAAATAGTGATTTCATGATGCTGTTTATTTACTGCCATTTAGATTTTATCTTGGATCAAAATATGTAAACAAATACACAACTCCAACAGTTTTGGAATTAAATACAGAACTGGTATTAAAATTATAATTCCAGTTGATACAAAGCATGATCTAGCCAGAAACTTAAATTAAGGTTGAATCACAAGCCATCTGTATTGCTATAAACACCCTTGCTGCATGCAGAAATCTAGTCACAAAATAATACTCCTTGTTCAATGCTGAGTTTTGTAAGAAAAACACATTTATTCATCCCATTTATTTTATATTGTTTTAATTATCTCAACAATATGATCATTCAGAGAAAGGCATTCTTGACCATGAAGAAAACTGTGATGAATGATCAAGATAAAAATTGTCATTTCAGAGTCTACTTTAGAAAGCTTCCCTCTTGCCAAGGAATTGACATCATAGGTGACACTGGCAGCTTCATACTATCATGAATCATCTATGACAGAAGAGTTTCCATCCTAGTTTGAGAATAAATACTAATAATATGTAATTAATTACTAAGTTTCTATTTTCCAGATTATTAAAAAACATTAACAAGTCCTCATAGCAACACTCTTCTCATTTTTCATGCAGAGAAAAGAACAGGCTGACTAGGTATTTCACATTTACTTGGCCAACTGTGTCATCTGCTCCACTCAGGGCACAGTTACTTGACTTCCCCCCTCCTAAAGTCCCAAGTGCTGTCATCTGCAAAAGTAAGTTCAGCTGCCTCCCATCCCTTCCTGTCCTTTTCTGAGGTCACTGGAGTTCAGCTATGACCACTGAACCTGCCCCAGCTGCTCAGGAGACTGAACATGGGCTATGGGGAACCTCTTCAAAAACAGAGCAGAAGCTGGGCAACCATGGGAGTACTGGGGGCACTGGCTTGTGAGTCCTCCCCACCTCACAAGCCTTTGCTTCATCCCTCATGGGTACAGAGGGTCTTGGACATCAAAGACCACCACCTCCTAGAAGGAAGGGATAGGTCATTGCCTTCACAGAACCACAGGTTGGTAGGGACCCCTGGAGGCCATCTGGTCCAACCCCTCCACTCAAGCAGAGCCACCTTGAGCCAGTGGCCCAGGACCATGTCCAGACAGCTTTTGAATATCTCCAAGGAGGGAGACCACAACCTCTCTGAGCAATGTGTGCCTGTGCTTGGGTACCCTCACAGTAGAGAACTGCCAGTTCTTTTCATGGCCAGTTCGAACAGGCTCTGACCGGCCAGAGGACCTTGCCTGCACCAAGGCCTCGGGCAGTCGGAGGAGCCCAGCGGGCCCTCAGCAGGTGCATTAATGAAACTGGCAGCCATGATGGCGGGGTGGGAGTGAGAGGTATGTGCATACCTGATGGACCGCAGCCATGGGCCACCTGTGGGCCACCCAGCTGGCAGCACTGCAGTTCTCATGACACACCAGTAGAGGATCACCACCCATGATCTCTCTGCCATTTCTGTGCCTCTTCCATAATATCATGAAGGATCTCCTCTGTTTTTCAGTGTCAACCTTCTTTCTGCTTCCTCCATTTCATTTTTCATCTGTGAGCATTTATGTCGCATAGTGAGAGAAGCAGAAGCTTTTATGGCCTTCATGTGGACGAGGGATGGAGAAGCATCAGTTTTCTGCTCCTTCTTTTCCTCATCCCAGTCTCTGTTGCCCCTCTGTTTTGTGTCCTGACAAGGGACAGTGGAACTAGCCACAGTGCAAAAGGTTAAGTTGCTCAATTCAATGGAGAGTACTACTTAGGCCAATGCAGCCATTCAAGCAAGCAATCAAAAGCACGAAAGGTTGGTGCCCATGCCTGTGAGCTTTGGTCACGATTGAGTTTACTGCATTGAAAAAATTCATAGGTCGGACTCACTAGAAAAGAGCTGGCTGGCAAGGAGTTGGTGATCAGAAAAATATCAATGTTAAGTGTATTAGACATTAGGCAGTGCTGCTCCATTTCTTTTGCTGTACTGTTTCTCCTTTGCTTGTACAAAGGAAAAATGCTTTTCCCTAAAAATATTTTCAGACAGACAAATATGCACAGCATAGCTTCATTTCTGAAATAAATGAATGTTTGCACTGATCTCTTTCATGCTTCTGTCTCTAATTTTATTCTTTATTGTGCTAACTCTTCTTCAAATTTCCATTCTCATTCTCTTCTTTTGCAGCTCTGACAACTGGGATTTTCTCCAGGCCTCCACCCATCTTTATACATTTCCTTCTTTTCTTCACCAGCATTTTGCTTCACACTGGATTTCTCTCGTATCTCGTGTGGTTTCTCTCCCTACATTCCCATTTTTTTCACTTTTTACCATGAAATTCCTTCCCTCCCTCCATTTTTTTTTCCCACCTCCCTCTCTCTAATAACATTCTGTGAAATATTATTGATTTCTGGTGATTTCTGGTTATCATTTTTCAAGCTATCATTTGCCCCCTTATCTCTTCAACCTGTTGAAGACCTTTCAACCTTTCTTCTTTCTTTCCTGCTATACATTATTTGCTTCCTTATTATTTGATCTCTGTGACTCAGTCCCTCCAAGTCTATGTCTAGTTATGCTTTCCATTTATTTGGCATTTATTTTCTTGAAAATGCTAGATAGTCCTGTTAGATGATGAACAGCTTCCAAATTCAGCTGAGTTCAGTGGATACCGAATGGCATTCTCCATCTCATGGAATTTGATTCTCTCATTCTCTCTGTTTCTTTCCTGTACAGCTGTCCTCGTGTATCCCATGCAATTTTTTCTTTTTTTTTTTTTGCTACTCAAATTTTCTTCGTTCTCCTTGGTTGCTCCCTTGTCTTCCTCCCCCTCCTCAAGTTCCATTTCTTTCTTTACCTTTAATAATAACTTTACTATTACTTTTGTTTCATAAATAATATGAATTTGATTATAGTGATGATAGTGAATTTAACAAAATATATAATAAACCTAATAACCAATATGTATTATGTATAAGATAAAAACAGTGTTATGTTATTTTTATACAATTTATTAAATAAAACATAAGGATTAATAAAATGTATAAATAAACCACATTAACTGTACAACATCACAAAGTAAATATAAATATCTTCTTTGATATATTAATGTTTTGGAATATCTGTCATTGAATCAGATTGTACTCTAAAATCAGTTGTAGGTAAAAATTTTAATCTATAGAGCATGTGGAAATTTTATATTTTCATTGTTTTAGAAAAAATTAAGATATATTTAACTGTAGAAAGATGAAAATCATCTTTGAAATTCATTTGGATATTGCACTTTGCAAAGTGTCTTAATTTTATTTCCTTTTTGCTTTTCAGAACTGTAACCATACATGTAATCTTTCTCTTCAAGAGGAAAAATAGTATTTCATTTTATTGAAATGTAACTAAACATATATATAATTACTAAATATTAAGTATTATATATAAAATACTAAATCTCATGAGCCAATTGTTGTCTTTATGTCCATTATACACTATTTAAATATGTAAAGGGTGAGTGTCAGGGGGATGTAGCCAGGCTCTTCTCAGTGACATCCAATGATAGGACAAGGGGCAATGGGTGCAAGCTGGAACATAGGAGGTTCCGCTTAAATATGAGACAAAACTTTTTTTTACGGAGAGGGTGACAGAACACTGGACCAGGCTGCCCAGGGGAGTTGTGGAGTCTCCTCTGGAGACATTCAAAACCCACTTGGATGCGATCCTGTGTGATGTGATCTAGGTGTTCCTGCTCGGGCAGGGGGATTGGACTAGGTGATCTTTCAAGGTCTCTTCCAATCCCTAACATTCTGTGATTCTGTGATTTATTACTGCATGTCGTTCTTTTTTTCTCTGCATTTCAGTAAGCTGCTGGTGTTTTTCACTGTCCGTGAAAACTTTCCTGACAACACCCAAATCTTCTTTTGCTTGTGAGAAATGTTTTGCTTTGGACCTTCCAAAACAAGCCTGAAGGCATTTTGGTGGTACAGACCATATGGCAAAATTGGTGAGTAGTGCATCAAAAACTTTCCAACAGTTGCATTATTGACTTAGAGTTGTACTGGGAAATAACTTCTCCAAAGGTACAGAATGATCCTGCCATTTAACCCCCACCCACTCCCGCTCCCTCCAAAAAAACGTTATTTATAGTTATCCTGGAAGACCACTAATGTTTTGTCAATGGAAATGCTGTTGAAAGAGATAAGTTGCATATTAAAAGTTATTTTTCATTGACCAAGAAAACTCTGGGTCATACTACTTCTGCTGTTTGACAGCTAAGTAGAAGGGAAAGTCCAAAAGTGAAACAAGCCAAATGGATTCAGTCTCAGTCCTGTAACTTCCGAGCCCTCATAAAGTAGCTATATGATAAATCTAATCTATTGTAAACATGGACCATCAGGGAAGCCTTTGGGAGTTTAAAATGTAAACATTTTTATTAAATGGTTTATATCTTATGTCCATTTATGTACTACACACAGTGAAAATTTGACTTCTAAAATTCTGGTGGATATAAAAACAGTTATTATGATCTATTACTTCTTGAGAAGATTATAAATGTCAGGGTGAGGTTGGGTGTTGCAATTGTAAATTAAACATGAAAGTTACCCGAGAGTGTTTGCAGCTTGTACCCAGTGCTCTGCCATGAGACTGGGAAGACGCGTATTTGTTTTTACATGAAAAAATCCAGTTAAGAAAGTACAACCAAGAGTAGTCATCTATATATTGGTGTGAAATCAGAGTTTATAAAAGGTTCTGGCATGACAGTAGCAAGGACTGAACTCTTTGGCTTGACCTCGGACTTTTACAGCAGAACTCATTCTGAACTCATTCTCCTCTGTTCAGGAACGAACCTTCTTCTATTCTAAATGGTAAAAAAAAAAAAACAAAACAGTGCTCCTTTTTTTTCTACAGCTAAATTATTAAATCTACAGACTGGTAGACAAGCAATGCTTTGAATTTATCCACCAACAAAGAATTGCCAAGCTGTATGAGGCATTCAGTTTGTGGATGTGAACTGGATTGGAAACATGTATGAGAAGGAAAAGGCGCGCGTAAAGACGGTAAGAAAAGACACAGTGCTTCCCCAGAGAATCTAGAGAAATAGTTTTTTATTCCTTGTGATTTTTAACCCTTACTCCTCATATTTTTCTGCTATTTGATATGTGACTTGCCTCTCACCGTGATCCCCAAGTGCCAGAATACCATCAGCCCCTGGGATATGGAGCTATGTCCCTGGGTCCTCCCACTGCACTGTAGAGGATTAGTTCTAGTTCTGCTGTACCAGAAGCACCATCTTTGCTGAGGAAGGAAGGTCTGCTCTCTCACAGAACATGTATAAATTTAAAAGCAGGTATTGAAAAGTGTTGCAGCTGCAAAATCACTTGAAGTAAAAATAAGAAAATGCAGCTTTCCATTGTGCTCTTTCAAAACTACATTTGACAATAGCAATTACAGACAACTCCACAGTGTAAAGAAAATATAAATCTGGAGTTTCAGATTATATTCCTCCACATTTAAATAACCTCAGCTGTGCTTATCATCACTTCAAGCTAATTCAGTTGAATGAACTGTAAACCAAATAGATGCTTGTCCTTAAAGACAATAGCTTCTGTGTCCAGGTCAAGCTCTAATATTCACAGTGATGGATGAGGAACTGCTAAAATAGTTAATGAATACATTATGTTAACATGACTGTTGGGTTATTTGTGCAATTAAATACTGGTCTGTAAGAAAAGCAAACAAGAACAGTCTGAGATAAGCCATATCTTGGCAAACATTTAAAGGCGGAAACAATGAAGGCAGAACCAGGGCCTTTACATGTACTGCCTTAATCTCCCATTTCGCTCCTTGTAAGGAAATAAAAGCCCAGGAACTGAAAACAGGCTGGGATTAAAGGGTGTCTGTCTTGATATATAGAACTGGTAAGTCCTGGGGAGGGGGAAGAACCAGGCCATGATATAACCATCTGTTTCAGCATTTGTTGTTTTAAAGTCCATTTTGTACTCTGTATATGAAAACAAGCCAAGGAGCATCACAGAAGAGAGGCTGTATTAGGTCATTCTGCACGACTCTTGTCTTGAACAAAAGCCTAAAGCAAATGCCTAGGAAAGAAGACAAGTTTAGAGGAATAATATATTGACAATTGCTCTGAAAAAATTCCCAGCTGACAATGGTTTGTAGTGCAGGGACTACCTGACATAGAAATGATTTCTGTCCGTTTAATCATCCCCTGTTTATTTCTTTTCAGTGTTCTTATCTTGTCTCTTCTTAAACATATATAATTTTTTAGCACTCACTATCCTGTGTTAAGGAGTTTCATTAAACATATGTCGTATGTAAAAAATGTCTCCTTTAGTTTGTTTTGAATCTCCCACTTGCTGTCTTTATTTGAATGCTCTTCACACTTGCATGAGGTCAAGATCTATTGAAAGCCATTTCAACGAATATTGAAAACTATTTCAAGCAAGTGTTTTTGTCCTCATCAGGGCCTCCAGACAGTATGCAAGTACAGACAAAAGGAACAGGAACAGTATAAACCTGAAACCTGGTACATAGAGACATCCTCCGAGAGATCCTTGAGACAGATGCCTTGAGAACCATTTTGAGAACCAACCTTTAAGAAGCATTTGAATTGGAAAAAGCTGAAAACGAGTTCTTCGATGAACACCCATCACAATGTCATAACTTGCAGGTAAAAAAGCAAACAAACAAATCCATCATTAACTTTGGCAGAGAGAATTCTCAACATTGACTATTCATTTCTATCATTAAAATGCAATTTTAAGCCAATCGGTGGTATCAGTTGAAGTTCATGGTTTATGGTGCCAGTGACTGATAAAAATAAGACTGCTTTCCTTTTTGTGACATGCCCTCTGACTCATAGGTAGGCAGCTAGTGGCTCTTGGTTACGCAAGTGTAACTTTGCAAAATTCAGTGAAGTTAGTCCAGATTTCCATGAGTAAAAATGCATTTGTATGGCCAACTGACTCAGCTGATATCCTTTTACTCTAGTGTAAGATTATCACCTTATCTTAATCTTACATCAGAGACAGGATTTTCTAAGAGTTCTTTATAAACTGTAGAGTCATGTAACAGAGTAATTAATCAGGTGTTCAGACAGCAGCTGTAACTTCCATTTGCAGTAGAGATCTGACATCTCTTTACACTAGTTTTAGTCTAATAAAAATCTGTGGTAGAGAATCACACCTTTATTTCAGTTCCTAAACTGTCCAATGACACTGACAGCTGAAACAATCAAGTCCTGCACAGAATTTGAGGAAATGGTTTCTTCTTTATTTTGTGGATGATACTTTTAGTCTTTATTAACGACCCCACATATGCTTTGTTTTTCTGTGACAGCTTGAACAAGTCAATGCAATCTATAGTAGTTTCACTGAATTGTATTTATCCCTGTCTGAATGTTATGTGGTACTTAACAAATAACTAACAAAAGTCAACATGTATTTTATCCTGTGCAATTTCCTCTATTCTTTAAAAAAAAAAAAACTACTTTGGCATGATACTGAGTTACGTGTTGCCTTCATCCTGTTTTGTGCCACTGCTTATGAATTGAATGATAGTTGGAATTTCAGAAGAAATTTCAGAATATAAGTAATGGATAAGGCATACGCATTACAATCTCCAACCCTTTGCTGCTAGCCAGACCATGCGAAAGGAAGGGAGCTCATTGCAATGTTAAACCCTGTAGCTTGGTCTGAAGGAAACAGGGGTGGAGATTGTGATGGATTCCTCTAAAGTGTTTTAACCCACGATCTGAATTGCATGTTATAGGAAATTCCTATAGCATGAACCACTCAAACCAATGGAGGATGAGCCTTGCAAGACAGATAGCAAGTGCAGCAGTGACCCGACCTGAGCTGGCTTTGGCATCCAATAACTCCATGCAACACACCACCTTTCCTGTCCTGAATGACCACCATAACAGATGGAAGATAAGTCATGGACTAAAAGAACTCAGTGGACGTTTTATGAACATTTTATGAACATTTCAAAGAGGTGATCCTTAGACCAAGGGAATAATATCTGTGTATTAATTAAAAGGTGGTGATTAATGAACATGTATGGGACCTGAGCGTGTCGTAAATGGTATGGAGTAAGGGGTAGGTGCTGTTGAGATTTTGGCTGGGACAGAACTAATTTTCTTCATACAGGCTCACACAATGCTGTGTTCTGGATTTTTAATGAAAATGGTGATAACACTCTGGTGTTTTAGTTGTTGCAGAGCAGTACTTACACAGAGCCAAGGACTTTTCAGCTTCTTGTGCTGCCTTGCCAGTGAGGAGGCTGGGGGTGCACAGGGAGCAGGGAGGGGACACAGCCAGGACAACTGACCCAACTTGGCCAAAGGGATGTCCTACACCATGTGGTGTTGTGCTCAGCAGTAAAAGCTGGGGTAGAAGGAGGAAGGCAGGGATGTTCAGAGTGATGGCGTTTGTCTTCCCAAGAAACCACTGCATGTGCTGAGCCCTGCTCTCCTGGAAGTGACTGAACACCAGCCTACTGATGGGAAGCAGCGAATGGATTCCTGGCTTGACTTTGCTTGCATGCATGGCTTTTGCCTTACCTATCAAACCATCCTTATCTCAACCCATGAGTTCTCGCACTTTTACCTTTCCAATTTTCTCTCCCATCCCACCTGGGGAGAGTGAGTAAGCGGCTGTGTGGTACTTAGCTGTCTGCTGGGTTAAACCACAGCAGAGTCCTATTGTAAATCATTGAGGCTTGTGCTCCCAGTGTATTCTGTCACTAGAAAACAAAACAAACAGACAAACAAAAAACAACCTCACAGTGCTTTAGGAATTATTTCTGCCATGACGTATGAGAATAACACTTACTAGCCTACAATTCATGCTGTTCTCCATTTCTCAAATGGATGATATGAATTCTTTTTCTCGTTGACCTGTAATCTTATTTAAGGGGAAAGAAAGGTATGATTCTTGTTCTTTGGCCATTCTGGGGTGAATTCAACAGCACTTCATTCCCTTCAGTCAACTTGACAGCAAGGAACACCAAAAGAGAGCAATAAATGGCCAAATGTTAATCATAGAGTAATATTCAGCAACTGCATATTTCTATTTTCTTGGAGACAGACCTAGCTGCAGGTAAGGGTAAGGATTATTAATGCTAAACTCATGTTGTTGGATTAACAAATAACTTCACCTGTACATTCTGTACCTGTTTGTGGGGGTATGTAAATTTATATGCATATCATACCTCTAGGGCAACATGGGAAAAAGCCAATATGCTATTGATGCGGCCAACCACAAATAGTTTTTTAACCTGCGTTATTCTGTTTCTTCCTTTTCAGTCTGAAGAAAGAATTTTCAGATTCTTTCTCGTACCACCAAAAATGAAGCAAACAAGCAAAAGTGCAAGTAATACATTTCTTTTAAAAATTCTTTTTCACGATTCCTTTTCTTGAGGAGGGCATCAACTGTTTCTAAGCTGAAAACAGTGTATATAATCAAAATAAAGGATGGTCTTGGGAATGAAATAGTCATGGTAAATACTGCAAGTTCAGAAACAGACATTTAAAAAGAGATTTTTAGCAGAATTGTCACAGTCTTACTGAATTCCCTCTCAGGTATCCCATGGATCATAACTATTTTCTGTCTCCACTTCTTCTGCTTTAAGATGTTTCTCTCACGAATGGAAAAGTTTAAGCACGCTTAAATGTCTCAGCATCTGAGATCCTGATCTGAAAGATGTTATGAAAAGGTATAGAATTCTTATATTTGCAGTGCAATCTTTCTCAGTTTAGGATTTAGATCTTGTTTTTGAATTGAAGTTATCCTTGATGAAACAAAGTTTTAGTTTAGAAAAACATCATTTCAGAGCAGACAGCTGGAACATGTGGTGTTTGAAAGCAGTCAAGTTCTCTGATACTTATCAACAGCTACAGTTTCTTGGAGAGAAATATGATAAATGAAAATTCTGGACTGCCTTCCAGGAAGGGTTCAGCTCCTCGAAAATGGAACACAAGTTCAGAAGGAATCACTGATGAGCCAAGGGAAACAGCTGTAGTTAGTTAACATTGTAAAAATTAAGCAGAATAATTGCAAGATGATGGTAATACAGCTAAATGATTTCAAACCAGCATTTTAAATGAAATTCATTACAGTAAAAGACTTGCAGTTTTATACTCTTGCAATGTGAGAAAACAATGACGAAAAAGAAAGAGACGAGGATAGTCTTAGTTAATTTCTTAGTTCATTACTGATAGATTTACAATTTGTATCTATGTGCATACTATTAGAGAACAATGTCCTGAAGATACCATTTTCCTGAAATCTCTCTGTCCTTAGAAGTACTAATACGTAGCTCTTGGCAGTATGTATACCCAAGCCACTGTTTAAGTGCTTTGTTGTTGTTGTTATTTTGTTTAATTTAAAACACATAACTAATGCACAAAAGACTAACTTTAATCCTGGGCAATTTTTTTTTCTTCTTATTCTCTATTTAGCTGTCCATCCCAGTATCTATTCTTGGCAACTAAGAAATTTCGGTGTTCTGGTGTTTGTAATGCAGAAACTCTAAACTAATTGTGATATATTTTTGAAGACAGTGCCAGGAAGTATAAATGCCATATTTATAACACTTATTATGACAGGAATGTGTCAAAGAATATTCTGCAGAACTGTTCTAGTTAGCACTGTTGCATTATAGGAATATCTCCATGGCAAGTGGTTTTAATAGCCAGACAATCTAACAGGCCTTTGGACCTGCAGACGTCTTAACGGATATGCCACCAATGTCTGAAGTAGACCTTGTTGAAAATTTGCTCTCAATTGTTACAAATTCTGCAAATTCAACAGCTTGGTAAAAACTTTAGAGAAAGCCAAGACATTAAACTTGTCTGGAAGTAAACACTTATGACCTTCTTGAGTTGAGGGCAGAGCTAAAAATCAAAAGACAGCTTAGGCTTGATGGAAGACCTGAAAAGTATTGCAGACTGGTTTACCTCATGTGCTCTGATTAGATGTAAACTAGCACTTCTTTTCTTAATTCTGCATTTAAGTTCCTACAATTTAAAAAAAAACCTACATCCATTTCCTTCCTAAGTCATAACTTTTCCATGCAGTGAAATAACCTGAGGTGTGAATTTAAAGCGTAGCAACCTCCCATGTGCTATATATTCTTCAGTGCTTTATTACAAAACACTACCAAAGTAGCTTAAAAGGCACCTGTGTTGAAGGAAACAAACAGTTCTGAGCTTCATCTGTCTTGTGATTTGGTTTGGAAGCTAAGTAGCCACACTGTCTCAGTAAAGATATGTCCCCTATTTTATGCTTCAGCAGCACAGAGGAGGATGAGCAACAGAGGTGCAGACAGGAAAAAGAACAGTTAAAAGTGAAGGCAAAAATAAAGCTGTGATTATCACTTTGAAACTTTCCTTCCCCCACCTCCTCAAACATCGTTACCTTTACAGCCCCCGAAGCTCACCCAGGATCATTTCCTTCATTTTGCCAGCCTCTCCTGGAGGGAGGCAGACTGTCACCTGCTCATCTGTGTGCACAAGGCAGCCTGCTTCCTCTGAGTTTGGCAAGCTCTGTGCAGCTGAACCTGCTGGTGCTGTGTGCTCATTCCCCTCCTGCTTGCTCACACCAATGCTGCATCCCACTGTATCAGCTTTCATCTGGCACAGGCTTTCCAAGAAGGCTGGAGGAGATGTTGGCATAGTGGGGAGAAAAGATGAGAGAAAAGACTCTAGAGGTGGGGGGAACATAGATGCGGGAATAAGATCCGTTCTGCCTCAGTGTGCTCATTCTACCCACATACGTATGCTCAGAGAGTGGTACTTCTGCTGCAGCCAGGGAGCCAGAGTTCTGAACTTGATATGATGTGTGGTAATGTTTACTGCTGGAAATGGCTGAATGATTGTAAACAAAGTTGAAACAATTTATATTAAGAAGATTTATTTTCTGATAACTGTTGTGAAAACTTTCAAAAGCAGTAGCTTTTTTTTATTATTATTTTATTTCTTCTTATTCTTGTACACTAGCTTTTCAGTATTTATTGCCAAAGGAAATTAGGTATTTGTATTTATCACTATTTCTGTCTTTAAAAAGAGGCAAACTGTGTTGAGTTGCAAGCATGAGGGCAAAATGACAGGAGTCTTATAGGTAATGAGAGAGATTATACATAACAGCCAAGTATTTGAGAGGTCAGTTAATAAATATTAATTTAACAACATATGTATCCCTCTGCCCCTTCTCTCTTTTCTTTAAAATGCAATTTCTGCCCTCTACCCTTTTACTATAGAATCTATTCTTTCATAAGTTTCAGGATTGAAATCTTGTCCTTACGGCTTCATTGGAACTAGACCTTGGCCCTCCTTTGCACCCTCCCCCAGTTAAATCATCGCAAACCCCAATTTGTACCATAAAACTGATGGGATGATTTGGGATTTATCCAGCTGCAAAGAGGCTGACTCATACCAATTACAGACATGCAATTTGTATTCTGAATTTTCCCCAAATGTGAACGAGTGCACAGAAGGTCACTGATGGGACTGGGAGTGAGCACTAGAAGACATCATTCTCCACACTATCTGTAAACTTTGTCTAGCTCTTTTTTTTCGGTTAAAAGGCAGCACTGTACTCAAAGTTCAAATGTATTACCACGAGTTCAGCATACTTAATCCGAGATGTGGAAGTAGGAATCCCTTTAGGATGTACAAAAGCTAAATGTATCTTCTTCCATGGTCTGAATACTGTTTTTTTTTCTTTATTTTTTCTTTTTTTTTCTTTTTTTTTTCTCTTGCTTTAGATACATGTTGAGTTTTCTCTATTTTTGTCTTCTCTTTTTAATCTTCCTTTCTTACCTCCTTCAAGTTCAGCAATCAAGGTTTGCTGGGGTTTTTGCAAGCAGTTGAATGGTGGACCATGTCTGATGGCTTCCAGGGCTCAAGATGGATGGAGTTGCAGTTGCTTGCATAATGCATCAACTGAACTGTGATAACTGTCCACAGGAGTGCTCCTAGCCCGTTGCAGATGTAAAGTAAAACATGTTCTCAAACTGTGATGAAATGTGTTAAAGCAAATGCATTTCACTTATTATAAGATAGAGTTTGAAAGTTGTTTCTGGACTGTTCTTGAAGCTCAGCTGAGACACTGTAATTCATTGACCTGTGGTAACTGAACCAGGTGCTTGAGCCTTATGACAAAGAAAGTGAGAGTCAGATGGAGTATGAGTAGTCTGGCTGTTTCTCCAGCAGACTTTCTTACTTTTCAAACCAGGCTATCTAATTTATCTAATAAGGGGTGAGCTGAGGACACTTCTCTCTAGTGCATTTGTTTATTCACATAGTGTTTGTATCAGAATTCCCATTTGCTCATCCTTCTCAGAAAACCCTTGAAACTTCTGATATTTTCTTATCATTTAATGGAAGCCTCTGAAGTACTGCATGTCCCTCCCTCTGTGTCCTTCCCTCTGATAAAACTATCATGCTGGCTATGGCAGACATTCTCAACAGATCATCAGTAACAGATAAAGGTCCCCTAGGACCAAATATAATCTGGATGTAGCATCACTGCAATTACAACATCAGCCTTTGTGGTTCATGCATTTGGATGGTACTAAACCCCTGATTTTACAGAACAGATGTAAACATTTTCTTGAGCCCACCCATAACATGACCATTGTGTATTTTCAGATGAACATGTTTGTGCACAATGGCATATGATTCCATTATTTATTATTGCATCATGTTAACTTGTTATATTATTTTATAGTGTTTGGCTTATTTGTGGCAGCTTTGAATTTCATTGTTTTGCATATTGCTGTATGTTAAATCATCCCTTTGTTAGAGGTCTTGTGATGGAACACTGAATGTTAATTCAGGAAAGAAGTAAGTAGGCAAAAGACTCAGGTTTGCCATTGGTCCAAAATTTATGCTGTTCTACTGAATGAAATAATTGCTCAAAATAATCAGCCTGCTACTTTGATGTGCTGTATGCAGTGCAGGTGAGTAAAATCCAATGTGAGATGTCATCTAGATGTCTTAAGGATGAGGCAGTTGTCATGGGGTGAATCAGCTTCCCTTGCTAAGTGGCTGCATTTATGAATTTAGATATGAGTTGCTGCCTGTTCTCTGATAACAATCAGTGAAGATGAGCTGATACAACTGTGTAATTTTCCATCCTGAGATACCACATCAGTAAAACGTGCTCAGAAACAGTACAGTCTGCTCCACTGATTTCAATAGAAACTGATCTATGGAGAGACAGAGAGATATGGACTGTCCTGGAAAAAAAAATAAAATAAAATAACCAACAGGGAGTGTGAATGTGGAAAATATGAATATAAAACGTAATTGTCTTACCCGAAAATGAGTAAAGCGACTGAATGGAGCCGGAGAGGCTAGAATATCTCATTTGATGAAGAGAAGCAGGAAATACAAATACAAACCCTTCTTTTCCATACAGTGTCACATGAGAGCATAAAAATCCCAGGACGGCTCCACATTTCCATTATTGTGAAACTTACACTTTTTGTTGTCCCTGTACACAGCCTCAAGCCATCTCTGCATCTGGCTGTGGCCCTCAGCACACAGTTCAAGATTAACATGATACTGGTAAGTGGCAAATAGCCTGAAAGTCATCACGTAGCTGTCTTATTGTGAGAGGGATTTGTTTGCTTAAATGCCTCATTTAAGAAAGAAAAAAATATACATAAATTTTGCCCCCACCCCCTCCTTACCAAATCATTCGTCAATTAATTTGTCTACTGTCCAAGTACTTTAGGCCATATTTCCACAAATTTCCATTAAAGATTTTTTTTGTTCATTTTGTGATTACTTATCCAAAGTAACGCAATGCTATGATAAGAGATCTGCAAGAGTGGTGCAAACATAGTGGTATTTCCATTCAGCGTGGTAGATAGGTAGGGTCTGGAAGCAGTAGGGCTGTATTAATCCTGAACTGTGCCCAGATGCATTGACTGGGATGTTAAATGGGCCAGATGCGGCCATATACATTGCTGGCTCCAGAACAAGTTCAGATATTTTTCCATTGCATTATTGGTAGTTGAGAAAATATCACTTTTGCTGAAATAAATGAACAACTCTAGAAAATTACTATGTTTAATTTACGTGTGTATTTTGAAATAATACCTGAAGGCTTGAGAATGATTCCCAGCCAAGAGTTGATGTTCTTGATACCTGCACTCCAGGAATATGAACCTCAGAATCCTTGGTGCCTGCAGTGCAACTGGATACTTACAAATGACCTAACACAGTCACTGCAAGGTAATGATTCCTCTTTAGCTCCACATTTTAAGTTGCAAACCTAATTAAATATTAGGAAGACTATGTTTTATTTTTATGTTTATATCTAATTGATTTATTTTCCTTTCTTTTATTTGTAGGTCCTCAAGTGTAAAGTAATTTTTTCACGTAGAAGTGAAGGAAACTGATGGCCAGGCCAAAATAGGCTTTGGAACTTGATGGCTGAGTTTAATTCAGCAAACTTGTAATTTAACTTTTATTAGTCAATAATTAATTCATAGATTTGCAGGCCCACTATTGTTTTTCTGGTTTTTATTTGTTTGCTTCTTTTATTTTAATTTTATTTTTTATTAAATCAGTTGGTTTTGTAAGTGAGAAGTAAGTATTTGATATTATTCCCATTGTATTTGATTCACTACTTTTGATGCTATATAGTTGTACCCAATGCTACCATGAGATATTTTGACATTTTGAGGCAAATGACTTGTTTCCTTTCCTGTTGATTCCTATACTTGAACATTAATTCTCTTTTGTTCTGCTCCCTACAACTGTTGAGAGCTAAGCTCAGGAGAGAGTAATTTCAAGTTCTCAGAGCAATCTGAAAGATGCAGGGTAAGGCTACTACAAGGTCTCTACGGAGCCTTCTCTTCTCCAAGCTGAACAACCCCAACTCCCTCAACCTGTCTTTGTAGGAGAGGTGCTCCAGCCCCTTGGTCATCTTTGTGGCCTTCCTCTGGACTTGTTCTAATACTTCCACATCCTTCTGGTGCTGAGGGCCCCAAAGCTGAATGCAGTGCTCCAAGTGGGGTCTTACAAGAGTGGAGTAGAGAGGAAGAATCACCTCCTTTAACCTGCTGGCCATGTTTCTTTTGATGCAGCCCAGGATATAGTTGGCTTTCTGGGCTGCAAGCGTAAATTGCCAGCTCATATTGAGATTTTTATCTACCAACACCCCCAGGTCCTTCTTCTCAGGTCTGCTCTCAATCCATTCTCCGCCCAGCCTGTATTTGTGCTTGGGATTGCCCTGGCCCAGGTGCAGGACCTTGCACTTTGCCTTGTTGAACTTCATGAGGTTTGCACAGGCCCACCTCTCAAGCCTGCCCAGGTCCCTCTGGATGACATCCCTTCCCTCCAGCATGTTGACCGCACCACAGAGCTTGGTGTCACTGGCAAACTTGCTGAGGGTGCACTCAGTCCCACTGTCCCTGTCACCAACAAAGATGTTAAACAGTGCTGGTCCCAGTACTGACCCCTGAGGAACACCACTACTGATCTCTATTTGGACATTGAGCCGTTGACTAAAACTCTTTGAGTGTGACCATCCAGCCAATTCCTTAACCCACTGCATGGTCCATCCATCAAATCCGTGTCTCTCCAATTTAGAGACAAGGATATCGTGTGAGACAGTGTCAAATGCTTTACACAAGTCCAGGTAGATGAAGTCAGTTGTTCTTCCCCTATCCACCAGTGCTGTAACCCTGTTGTAGATGGCCACCAGATTTGTCAGGCATGATCTGCCCTTACTGAGGCCATGTTGGCTGTCACCAACTACCTCCTTCTTTTCTATGTGCCTTAGTATAGTTTCCAGGAGGATCTGCTCCATATTTTTTTATTTGGCCTGCGCCATGTGGTGACAAGGAATGGCAACCAATAGAATGTTTCAAGCAAAATTTTAAGACTTCTCAGGCTTTTTTCCCCAGAAACTTCATTAGCACGGTGAGAGAGAACTTTAGTAACAGCCTGTAACTGGATCTGCATACACAATTGATACTCTGTTTATGAAACAGAATCATAGAATGGGCCAGGTTGTAAGGAACTTTGAAAGATCAGCCAGTCCAATGTTTTATGGGAAAAGGGAGCCTGGATGAGATTATCTAGCACCCTGTCCAATTGCATCTTGAAAACCTTCAGTGCTAGGGATTCTAACATGAACCTGGGAGGTTGTTCCAGTGACTGATTTTTCTTACAGTGAAAAATGTCTTTCTTACATCAGAACAAAACTTCTCCCAGTGCAATGTTTATCTGCTGCTCTTTGTCTTCTCCATGTGGATTTTCATGAACATGTTCTCTTTATCGCTGCTCTTTAAGCACTGGAATACTATGAAAAGGTTCCCCTTAAGCTTTCTCTTCTCCAGGGTGAAAAGACCTGATTTCCTCAGTCTTTCCTCACTGAGCAGGTTCTCCAGCCTTTGATTATCTGAAAAGAATGGGGAAGACCTTTTTTATTTTTTTGTTCAAGAGCAGGCAGGAGTTCAGGTGTATTCCCATGAGTGCACTTCTAAAACCCATTTCTGAACTGAGTCACACAGACTTCTTGTTCAATTTGAGACTGCAATTAGCTCCAGTTAGCTCACAATTAAAGTATATTAGAGTGGATCTCTCACAACAGAAATTCCGTCCTGGATGTTCAAGGTCTTCCTGATCCTTTCTTTCTCTCTTTCTTTATTTATTTTAATAGATAATTTTAAACCAATGCTTCTTACCAGTGCCCTGTGTTTTATAACTGTTTTTCAGCAAAAAAATACTCCCCTGCTGCCAAAAAACAACCAAAAAACAACCAAACAACCACCGCCAGCAACAAAACACACACCAAAAAACAACAAACAAAAAGAATATTTCCAAGGTGCCTAGAACTGAGTAGATAGACAGGTCTGCTCTACTGTCTCCACAATAGAATGCTGACACCCCAGGCAGTGCTGATGGAGTAATTCTTTTTCTTCTTGGGTGGTTCAAGTTCACTGATTTTAAGTTTTATAATACCACCTGAGGCATGCCATAATTATACCAACATGCACTGTCTGGAGTATATTATTCCTTGATCATTGTAGTTTTGCTGCACTGCTGGAAAATCAACAGATCAGAATTGTTCCAAAGAATTCTAACTCATCTTGAAATGTGTTGGCTTTTTTCTATTTTTAATTTTGAAGCTAATGAAATCCTGTGTCTTACTATTGAAAACACTTTTGTTATAAAAAATATTTTACTTTTTATTCTTAGTCCCTGCAAGGATTAGTAATATTCAAATATCATACTGTAAAAGCAATAGTCATTTGGAATTGCAAACCCCAAACGTGGCACTTGAAATAAAACCAACAAATTAAGCGTGGAATGATAGATTTATTTTTTGCCTGTTGTGTCTGAAGAGATTCAGTGATGCCTTTAAACTTCGTTAAATCTCCAAGATAGAGATTCAGAGAACAGACGAATGAGAAATACTTTTTTTTTTCTTTCCATTATGCTTGTATTCTAGTGTCTATTGAAATCAGTGCTTTTATGAATTTAATGTGGCTCAAGTGAACAAGAGGCTATTGGAACATACATTGTGTTTTCATAGCATGAGGTATTCCTATACAGACCTGTAGATCAGTAGTCATGTCCAGTGAGATGCGGATGGATGGGCAGATAGGCCTATGCTTCTCTTCCTGCAGTGAATGACAAATAAATGAAACAGTGGAGGAGAATTTTGTGGTGTGCTTGCAGAGGTGCACAGAGTAGGAAAAACAGTAACACCACCTGGGAGAGATTAAAAGAGGGAGAAAATAGCTTACTGAGCTGAGAGGTCTGCCTAGTTGTGAATATCATTTTATTTTAAGGATAAAATTTCAAATGGAAACCTTGAATTTGGAGAAAGGAGTTGGTTTTGTTGTGAAAAATGGTTGAAAATGTTTTTCATAAAACTGGCAAAGCATCATCATCCAATGAGTGGCTTTTACACAGGAACACATTTTTACAGTGAAGCTTACACCCTTGCCACAATTAAAGCTAATGGTAACCTGGGCCACGTTAGCAAAGTATTACCAGAAGGATGATGGAGGTGATCCTTCCCTCTACTGAGCACTGGTGAGTACCCACACCTGGGATACTGTGTCCAGTTTGGGGCTCCCAAGTACAGGAGAGACATGGACATGCTGGAGAGAGTCCAGTGAAGGGCCACAGAGGTGATGAAAGGATTGGAGCATCTGTTCTATGAAGAGAGAGCTGGGACTGTTCAGCCCAGAGAAGAGGAGGACCCTCAGGTTCTCCTGAGGAACCTCAGGGAAGACCTTATCAATGTGTACAAATATCTGAATGGAGAGTGAAAAGAGACAGAATCAGTCTGTGTTCAGTAGTACCAAGTGACAGCACAGGAGGCAATGGACAAAAAATGAAACACAGGAGGTTTCCTCTGAACATCAGGAAACGCTTCTTTACAGTGAGGTTGACTGAGAAATGGAAGAAGTTGCCCAGAGAGGTTGTGGAGTCTCCCTCCTTGGAGATATTCAAAAGTTGTCTGGACATGGTCCTGGGCAACCTACTCCAGGTGTCTCTGCTTGAGCAGGGGAATTGGACTAGATGATCCCCTTTCAACCTCAGCCATTCTGTGTCTGTGTTTCTGAAAAGAAACTTCTCAGACTGGACATGCAGTGAAAAGATCAGAGAATATCTGAAAGGTAGTTATTCTCTGAGAAAGGAGCAGAAAACTTGGAGAAAAAGAGGAGAGAAACAGGTGTTATTAAAACTGTTCAGATCTTTGTCACAGAAGGCAGCAGGAGTAAATCTGGAACTGTTAAATCTAGAGAGTAGAGCCATTAGAACATAATAGAACAATAAACTGTGAATTACTTCCACGTTCTCCCTATTGATTTATTTTTCTTCTAATAGATTTCTAACAGAATTGAAAGATGATTGGTTGAAAGTTGGAAATAGAAACAACCCCATGAAGTTGTTAATAGGGAAATTCTCTTGATACAGAAAATCAGAAAATATACAGAATCTGTTAATGCCAGCTCCTGTGTTTGCTACAGAGCTAAAACAGTATAGTATAAAAGCTATAAATTCTCATGGTTTAGGGAACAATTGCTAACTTGGGGGGGAGGAGGGAGGGAATCTAGAGTAAGCTTATTTCATGAATTCCCTTTAGGAAACTTTACTTTGTGGTATATGGTGTTGGCCACTGGCAGAGATGGGCTGGACTAAAATAATTCCTTCTATGAGAGTTGTGTTAGAGTCCCACCCTAAGGCTTTCAGGGTTACCCATGATAGTTGTCTTTGCATTAAAAAATTGTTAGCTTCCACTTTCCTGCAAAATCCTATCATTTGATTCAGGAGTCTCTAAGGATGAACTTGATCTGATATTACATCTGCAGGTGAATTGTTTCTTTCATTTCACTTAGAGCTTATCCCATAGGCTCTATGTGCTAGTGCATTTTTATTTGCAGTACAAATGAGACAAACTCTTTGTACAAAGAACCTCATAAAACACAACAAGAATTCCTGATTCTGTATTCCAGAAGGTCCTCTGAAGGTGGACCTCCAAAGAGACTGAATTCCAAAGATAGGGCCTTCCACTCACACGTTTCACCTTGTAATTTCCAGAGCAGCCAAACAAGGCTCCATATTGACCTGCTTACTTTGTTCAGGTGGCATGTTACTAAAACAGCCCCATTGTTTCTAATGTTTTGCAATATCTCTTCTGCACATTAAATATCTGGTTTGGTCTACAAAATGTATGCTTGTTTTCTATAATGAAGTATCTAATAGATTCTTTTGGGTACAATAAAGTATTGAATACAAAAGGTTAAACCAATAACTTGACACTGTAGAGTAAAGCCTTTTGAAGCAAAGAAAATAAACTAGTAAAGACAGTTTGTGTAGTCTTAATTTTCCTCTTGTGCATTTACGCAGAATAATCTTTAACTATATGATCCTGTAAACTCCCTACTAGGAAGCCATACCCTGATTCCACAGCAGCTTTCATCTCTCTTCTGTCAGAGTACCAGAGACAGCAAGCAGCAGTTGTATTATCACAAGAAATCTGTTGACTATTGCAAAGCAGAGTATTATCAATTTCACAACAAGAAAATGGCGGTAATCATATGACATAGCAGTGAGTGGCAAATACAACCCTCTCAAGTACACTGGTTTGTGTTTAGCGCCGCACACCCTAAGCCTCCACATTTTGAGTAGGGCTGGCTTTGACTCTATCTTGGAGCTCCCTCTAGTGCTTTAGTGGTCTAGTGCAATTAATACTTAACAGGACATATCGAGAAGAAAGGGTTATTTTGGAGTGAGTCTCAGTAAATACAGGCAACTGTAACAAAAAAGTCTATGTGTCTTCAGATTTCAGTTATTCTGCCTGAAAGTTGCCTGGTTACTTCCTTAAAAAAATATTGGGTTACTTCCTTTTGTGCCAACCACCTTTTATTTTCATGTAAAACAAGGAAGCATCTTCATCTCAAGCTGTAGTACTGATAACTGAAGCTGCAGCAAAACAGCTGTAACTTGGACCTATCTGATAATGACAATAGTAAAAACATGCGTTCGTGTTTTCTGCTATATTAAAAGATAGTAGAAGAAATACGTAAAATAAATGATTGGGATTGTTTTGCTCTACTTTTTTTTTTTTTTTCCTCTTTGTAGTCTTTTTAGATGTCTTTGTCGATAGCACAAAACTGCCTAGGCCTAAAAAGCTCTCATTTGATATTAATGACCACGGGATAAGTTCAGAGTCATCCTCTGCAGGGAGCCACAGCGTGGGGTGTCTGAGTAGACTAAGATATTTCAAACTACATTAAACTGAGATCAGTTGGTCTTCAGTTGCCTATTACAGTGTGTGCTGATTTTTCTTCACGTGCCATCATCCTCATTCAATCAGTATTGCAATTTATCTGCCTTTGTTGACAGACCAGGACAGGCTTCTACAGAGATTGCAGCAGCTTGCTTTTTGTTTGTTTCCTGTCTCTTGGAAATGATCCAGTTTCTCCACTTTGATATTAAAGAAAGAGTCCTTATTTCCTGCCATTGCATCCAAATATACCGCCATTTGATGGACAAAAAGAGAACTTTGTCACATGTTATGGGACTAAACACTTGACATCAGTATCTGTTGACTCAGATCAGTGGGATCATGTATTGTGAACTGATGTTTGGTGCAAAACTTATTTGTACTTGTTTGTTTCTTTTCTTTTAGAACGTTAAACACAAAGTATCTGTTCATTCAGACTTCGTCTGCACATGTTAGTGATAGCTGGAAAACTGAAAACCTCTTGCCAAGGCAAATAGTTTTCACCAAAGTGAAATGTTATCCAGGAATCTGAACCAGCAAATTCTTTCTGTTAACATTCTAGCGTTCTTAGGGAACAATCGTGAAACCTGCACGCAGAAGGAAAACAAAGGAGAAGAAGAAGAAAAGGCAAAAAAAAAGTCTGATGTTCTTGGCACTTCAATTTGTAATTTATTTCTCTCTTGTCAGCTTGAACCTGCAGATATTCCTGTCAGCGGTCCAATGTGGGGCACCTCATTCAGTCTGTTCAATCGTCTGCATTTCAACAGCAGCTTTCAGAGTGCTTACCATTGGTTTGGATCCCACCTGCAAAACTTCAGTTCAATAAGCAATGGTCTTCTGGAGATAATTATCTGCAATGGGAGTCATTATGAATGCTAAGTCAAATGCAGTATAACTCTATTGTAAATGCAGTATAATCTTAAGCAACAATATTAAGTATACAGGGAAGGTATGTTGTAACTCAGATTGTTGCTGAGGAAATAATACGTTGTGGATCAGCCTGAATTTTTACAATGAAGTACCCCTATAAAATCTTTCCTGTTTTATTTTACTGTGGGCCAAACAAACGTAAGGTTTCCAGTTGTGGAAACTTCTGTATCTTTCCTCACATGTTCAGGCAGAGACTGATCCACTCCATCAGAATGGCTATGAGAAAGACAAAAATCTCTTTGTCTTCACAGTCATTCTCATGTCTCAATTTCATTGCTGAGACATGGGTCTGCTTACTTGCTCTGCACCAGAGAGGCTTACAGCTCACTGGGCAGACCGTCTACAGTCCTTCTTCAGAGCCACCCCAGGTATCTTTATTTGTAGACTTCAGATGCGGGTAGGAATTAGACTTCTGTGTGTTTTCTATCTTGCTAGCTGAACCAGGAAGTCACAGCATAGATATCAGAAAAAGTAAAATAAAACTAAGCTGAAATGAATCCTACTACACAGGAAATAAATAACACATCTTGAAGTGAAGGTGGGTAGAATGTCACCAGGCAGAGACTGATGGCCCCAGGCTGAACTGTAATGTACCTCCTGAGTCATGGGCACAGTGCAGAGAATGCACCCCAGGTGGGGCTGGTCAAGGTGATTAAGGCCTATTAATGTCCTTGGGGCCCTGACACTCTGATTTGTAAAATCACAGAATAGGTGAGATTGGAAGGGACCTCTGGAGATCACCTAGAACAACACCCCAAGAAGGTTCCGTTGAGCCTTCAAGGCAGAACAGTCCCAGGTCTCTCAGCCTTTCCTCAGTATGACAGATGCTCCAGTCCCTTATTCATCTTTGTGGTCCTTTCACTGGACTCGTTCCAGTTTGTCTGTGTCTGTCTTGTACCATGGAGTCCAGAACTCAACCCAACACTCCAGGCATATCTCACCAGGGTTGATTAGAGAGGAAGCATCACCTCCCTAGAGCTGCTAGCAATGCTCTTCATAATGCAGCTGAGGATGTTGGCCTTCTTTGCTGCAGGCCCACATTGCTGACAATGGGGGATTCAAATGCCCTTGTGTCACTACTTCCTATTACCCCGTAAGAAAAGGATTACTTTCACCATCCCTTCTCCAGTTGTCTTTGCTGGCTGAGCACTGGAGATATCAGCTTTAACACCCGGAATATCATCTCAGGATGTTCAGTACACATCCTGTCTGTCAAGGGAGGAGAGTCTTCCCCTCTACCCAGCCTTGGTGACACATCTGGAGTGCTGGGTTCTGGAACTGGTTCTGGGCTCTTCAGTACAAGACAGACATGGACACCCTGGAGTGAGTCCAGTGAAGGGCCACAAAGATGAATAAGGGACTGAAGCATCTGTCATATGAGGAAAGGCTGAGAGAGTTGCGGCTGTTCAGCCTGGAAAGCTCAAGGGGATCTTATTAAGGTATACAAATATCTGATGAGGGAGAGTAAACAAGATGGAGACAGATGTTTCTCAGTGGTATCTCGTGGCAGGACAATACTCAATAGGCAGAAACTTAAATGTGGGAAATGCCATTTAAACATAGGAAAAAAAAGAAAAAAGAACTTTTTACTGTGAAGGTGGTCAAACACTGCAACAGGTTGTCCAGGGAGGCTGTGGAGTTTCCATCCTTGGAGGCATTTATCCTGAGCAGCCTGCGCTAGTTAACACTGCTTTAAACAAGAATGTGTTTGACTAGATGATCTCAAGAGGTCCCTTCTAGCCTCAGGGATTCTGTGATTCATTCAGATAATCTGTAACGGATATCTTTTTACAGACATCATTTATCTTTAAACACAAATAAAAACAATGGCAAATGTGTACAGCTATGTGTACATGAATGAAGGAATAATCACACAGACACATACAAACTAGTCAGATCTACTTTAGGAAATGATTTTGGAATAAAAGAAAAGCTTTTAAATCATGAAACATCAAAACAAAATAAAAACAACAACCTCAACAACAAAGAAAGTATAAACTGACTCTTTCCACAATGATACAGACCTCAGATTTAAAAACGAATTATCCAAAATGAAAACTCAGATTTGTGATAAAGGCTAAAGAAGGAGGGTAACTGGGGGTAAAAGAAACAATCAAAAGGGGGTGGTTCAGTCTCTCAGAATAACAGACAATCAGCGATTTTTGGGTGTGTGTGAGATGCAAGGAAAAATGGTTTTAATGCCTCAGACTACTCATTTAGCAAAGTGCTTGCTATTACTTATCCTAAACTATTGTTTCTGTGATTTTCTTAACCTCTTTTAGTAAATATAATCCAGAATTTGTACCTCATTTTCTCAGAGAATGCTTCAGAAAAGTGCTCATGTATCTGTAATCAGAGCAAGGGTGGACAGGACCATGTGTATGCACAACAAGTAGTCTCTGCAGCTGTGTATTTCTTTTCCTGAGGCTGGCACTGTGATAGACTTTTAATCCCATAATAGATTTATGTGTGATTAAATGCCAACTAATCATTGAGCACAGTATGTGCTTCCTCCTTGATTGCCAAGTAGCGAATTTCCTTTGAAACACACCCTAATGATGTGCATATTATTCAAGCGCAGTGGTACAGGAGGGAAAAAGTCAAAAGCTGAAAGTAAGAATGTCTTTTTAGCAGCAGACTAGTAGAGCTAAGCAAAAAACCCAAGGCTTTCCATGGCCATTGCAACTGTACCACCCTTTCTGGGCTAAGAAGTAGGGAAGTACAGATTACAGTAATGCAGGCAAGCATGGGGTCTTGTGAGTCATTAAGTTTTGTCACTCTTTACCACAGAAAAATTTATCATATAAATCCTTTCATGATCATGAGTAAGACAGAGGAATTGCCACAGAACTGGGAAATGAAAGAGCTTTCTCAAATCTGTGGGCTTTAAGTCTTCAAAAATATTTTTGCTGCTTTCCACTCACCCTGATTTTAATGTGAGATTTTGTGGACAAAGGTGTATACAATCTATAGGAACCTTTTCTCCAAAGCAAATTAAGGCAATTTAAAGCAGTTATCCCATGGCTTAAGTGCCAAAGAACTATAATTTCTGGAATGTGATACTTGAATAAATAAATTCAGAAAACTGGAAATAATTTGGAGTGAGATATTTGAAATGTAACCATAGCTTCTGAGGAAAAGGTCAGCAAGGTGGTGAAAATTCTTCCCAGCTTCATGAAACTGCCTACTCTTATCCATAAAGCTTATCCCACTCACTTAGCATATTAAATAACTTCAAACAAACCAGCCCTGTCAACTGAGATTGACCATGACCAACAAGAGTTGAACTAAGTTTTCAATTTAAGAAAAATTACTGATGCATGTGATAGAATATCCCCTCAGCGCACTCCACTGCAGCCCACTGTATCTGTTACATTATTCACAGCAAGGCAGTTCAGCCAAGGTACCTGCCTGATAGCCCTCCTTGAGGGAATACTTATAGCAGATGGTGGAATGGCATTAGCAAATGGAGGGCTAAGTACTTTCTCCTCTTTAACAAAGGGAGTGCTATCAATCAGTTTAATTTAAGCATCAGTAACTGTGAGCTTTCCTTTTCATCTTGCCATTCCTGCCCTGTGGGCCGAATATCTGTAGGCCTGCTTTATGTGAAAAATGAATCCTCCTGGGACTCCTAAATGCTGCTTGCTCTTGAATGAGACTGCCAGCTTTCTAATCATCCCTAATGGATCAGTTAATTACTTAATTCTGTTTAATTTCAGCATTGTCATGTCAAAACACTCAATAGATACAGCCACAAAAGGAACATGGAAGATTTTGGAATGTGCAGAATGTAGATTTGGAAAGAGGAACAAAAGACAAGGCTTGAAAACAGCCCTCTGAAACATACGTGAAGTCCAGTTGAATCTCAGATTCAATTTTAGGAAGCCTGTTGCTTTCCAGTTTCTCCCAGCCTTGTCTTTCATTGTTTAAAATTCTTATGAAAGAAAAATACCTACTTCTGTATTAAAATGCTTCCTGTGTTAGAGGGAGATAAAGGAACTTTAACAGATCTCAGAAATACCTGAAAGTAAGACAACATCTCTTAAACTCTATTGGAGCTAGTCCATCTGCAATTGAACACAATATGCTATGGATGCCAAAAAAGGCAAAAAATCCCAACATAAACCGGAGGTGAGTGCCAGTATTCTTAAATGAAGCAAGCTGCGTGAAACATTTAAAGTTTTTTTTTTCTTTCTTTCTTTTTTTTTTTTTTTTGAGACACGGTGTCAAAGGGGGATCTCATTTCAAACAAAAGTGGATAGGCAAACAAAAGAGGCAAAGAGGCTCATTTTTATTCTGTAAAAGTAAAATATTTACAAGCAAATACTCTGTCGCTGTAACATGTGGAGCCCATAATGATTTCAATGTCTTTCTGCTTTATAGCAATAGTTTCCCTTAAGAAATTCTAGACTGAAAAACTGAATGTTTACGGGAAAATAACTGATTCACCAAAGGCTTATATCATGTAAAGTTCATCCTGTGTGGTAGGCCAGTTGCTGGAACAGATAATGGGTGTAGTCAGGAAGACTGGAGAAGACATCAAGCCTGGGAAAATCACAGGAAAACAAATGGATCAATGACCTGTCTGTTTAACATTTACAGTGTGGACTCTTTTGCCCTTAACACAGTAGGAGATCTGGTACATTACCAGTGGATACAGATATCTGAGGGCCTTCACAGTGATTCATTGAACCCTTTGTTAATTTTCTTAACACAAGCAAAATCTTTGAATGCTTTTGAGCTTTAATTTAAAGATTTTCCTGGTGTTAGGTAGCAGGGAAAAAGGAAGTAAATATCTCTATAGCTACGCTTGTTTGGGTGCTGACTATTAGTTTGATTTTGAAGTAGCAGAGACCGAATTTTGATCAGTCCTAAACCTTGGCTCATATACTTGGGATCATAATCAGCTCCTGATGTGCAGCAGATCTGCAGCGCTATGAAGGTGTTACTTACCTCCATGTCTTTTATTTTGGACTGAATAGCTTGGCTGTACCTGAGAAATGAGATGAAGGTTAGAGACTCAGAAGGTGTTGAATGACAAAGGGCTGTTTGAGCAAGGATTAACATCTTTATTCCTGATCTTAAAAGCCAAATAGCAAACAGGCAGTCCTTTACAAAGAGAAGGAAGACTTTACAACAATGTCTAAAGGAGGGCTAAATTATTCTAACGCCATCTCCAAGGTAGAATGGGAGTGAAAATGATGTGATAATTGCAAGTGAAACAAACAGCACGGGGCAAAGTAAAAGTAAAGTAAATCTGCCAAAGGGGGAAAGAAAAAAAAAAAAAAAAGGAAAGAAATCAATACTTCAGACAACAAAATGAGTTACAATATTTATTTTATTTTATTTTAAATTCTGAAAGGAAAGGAAGAGACAATGTTCTGAAATGTGAAGTGAAATAAGATTAGATGGGATCACTAATTGCAAGTGAAGAGAGAAAGGGAAGATGGCCTAGAAGAAATGAGGGCTGATTACAGACTCACAGAGAAATTGCACTAATGAGCATTGGTGGATAGGATTTGGGAAGAGAAATTGTCCCTGGTCAATATCTGAAAATACAGTGTAGCTGGATATCAGATCCAGAACAGGCTGGAGAACAGAACGAATTTCAAGCAGAGTACTTTATATACCTATGTTATTTTTATGAACTTTGTTGAGTAAGAAGGCTTGTTGAGGCAAAGTTAAATTTTCAATAAGCTTGCAGCTCTCCAAAGTCATATCCCAGTTTTGGGCTGAGTTTGACTGTCTAAGAAGAATCCTCTAGTGCTGCTTGAGTGTGCTCTCGGGAACCCACGTTGTTGGTCCAGATTTGTCTCCATTGCTCCCTGTGTATTATTTGCCAGTTTTGTGTATATGTCACAGACACTTTTTGGGGTCTCAAGTGGTTGTATGCAACTGTTTAGGTAAGCTATTGGAACTGCTCTTTCACACCTTTTTTGGTCTCTCTTTGGTGTTTTCCTCCATGTTAAACTGATTTGCCACTGTTCTGTAACTGTCCCTGTATTTCATATCTTATTTTCCTCCATCTATCAATCTTACAATGCAACCCTAAATGTTGCCTTACTTTAAAATTCGTCTTTGTCATTTTTTAATTTTAATTTTAATTTTTGTAGTTGCGTCTTCTATCCTGCTGCACTTCAAAATCCTCTCACTCTGTGGACATCAGCATGTTGTATCATTGGTGCCCAATGCCCCTAAATAACTAGTCTGCAGCCCAGTATTTTGCTAAGGTCGTGTGTTGCACATAGTCAGCCCCTTTCTACTCTGTACTGAAACACATAGTGACTATGTATCATAGAATCAAGAATGGTTTGGGTTGGAAGGGACCTTAAAGATCATCTAATTCCAGCCCTCCTGCCATGGGCAGGGACACCTTCCACTAGACAGTATGAGTTTGGATACATGGTAATGCTCAACAAATAGCACTGTTGAATGAATTCTCAAGAACTAAAATAACTTTCAGCAGATTCTGGAAACTTCTTTAACAGAAGCCAAGAACTGTGTCAAATTATACAGGGGGCATGAGTAAAAATCTTCTAGAGACAAGTTTTTTTCCCCAGAATATTTAAGACTGTATTTGAGTTTTCCCTCAAAAGAATTGTACCACTTTGTTTACACAACACATGTACACTAGAATGACTTAGATACACTCATATTGATACAGTGTGCCAAATCCTTAAAAGCCACTGGTGTGGATACTTAAATTTTAACCATAAAAGCTTCATGCAATAATTACAGCTCTGTTTTATGGACACAGTGAAGGAAAGCCTATAGATGCAAGTCATGTATACACATCATCCCCATAACACCTGAATCTTTTGTTCACATTTGGCATACGATTACAGTTTGCATTTTGTAGATAGGTTGCTATAATTTCTGCATAGTAATGCAGAATCTGACCATTACTGTAATTGCCCTGCACTGGACAAAATTCTTACAGGATAAGGTAATAGCTATACCTGCCATAGAATTGTTGAATATATAAAAGCGTATTTAAGACAGAAGGTGAATCTTACTAAATTTTCTTTAAATATGCACCATTGACTGTCAAGTGGGAAAAGAAGGACAATCTGAGGAGCGGACAGAACCCTCCAAGATCCTTGCTAACCTCTCCCTATTTATAAAATGATCTTAAGGACTGAAATAAATACAACCCAAAAGGCAGCACATGTAGTGGTGCAGCGCCTGAAGCCTGAAGGGACCTGAAGTACCTGAAGTGGGTATTTTATCTAAATGTGAAATTACCACTTCTAGAATAATCTAAATGACAAGTTTTAATTTTTCCCCAGGATTTTACTTTCAATCGGTTGCAAAGCTAAGAAAACGACAGACTGAGGAGACTGTTAACTTGCCTTAGGTATTTTTAGTCTGTTTCCTGCATATTTATTTTATTTCTATATTTCAGAGTGAAAAAATAGACTGATAAATCATTCTAATGTACACAGATGTGGCTAAAATTATACCACTTTCTTTACTTTTTTTTTTTTTTTTTTTTTTTGCATGCTATGGTCTGGATTTATCTTGACTTTTTGTTACCAGTGGAATTTTTACTTATTGCAAGTGATTTAAGAGAAAGTCCATGCCCTCACACAAGCCTGCATGGTTCCTAGAACAACAAAACTTTAAATGTGAGCAGAACCTTAGGGCACTTTTGCTGACTAAATATGGACATTTACTGTCTAACTAATGTATTTTGAAGAAGTAGGTAACCAAGCACATTATAAGATATTGAAGAATGGGTTAAGATTTGGGGTGCTGATGTCAAAAAGCTAGATAATAAATGCTTTCCTCCCCCCTAAAAAAACAGCATAGAGAAGATACTAAAAGGAGGATTTTTCTCTGCAAATCCCTTGGAAGCAATTCTGCCTGGATTGTTCTGTGGAGAAATTAGGTCACATTTGGCTTACATCAGTATATTGTCAGGGTAACCTGCTCCTTTGGTCCCTCCTGCTTAGATGTGTATGTATTTGTGATAGTGTGCACTTTCTCACAAAGACCCACTAACAGCATACTCTGGGAATCCTGTAAAGGAGCTGATTTTTTCTTTCCTCCCACATCGCCACAGGTGTTTTAGAAAGATGTGGACCAAAAGGTTACTAAATGTTTAGGCTTGTTTGATCTTGGCACTCACTTTGGTATCTTTTTCAAGAAAACCTATTTCCAGTGTAGAAGGTTGAGAACTGCTAGGCTGCTTTGCAGACTGAAGTCTGTGTTGTAGAAAACAGCCTTCCAATAATAATAACTGTACAAAGTCATTTCAAACTAACCTCCTATTATCTAGTCAATAATGAACAAAGAAAAAGAACATCTGTTTTTTTTTTTTTTGTTTTTGTTTCTTAATCTGAAAGAAATCCAGAGTTCAAGAGTCTTTTGGCCTTTACAAGAACAAGTTCACGTGATTTACTCATATGGCTGCCATAAAATTATGATGCTTTCTTTATAGCTCTGTTATCCATCTGATATTTAAGCTATCATAATTAACGCATTAGTATTATGTGTTATTCCGAGATCTACACACTACTTCAGAGGATGCCAAGTTTTCCTATATTCTTACAATTTTATAAGTGCAGACAAATCTAAGTTATTTGTGATTTTAAAATGGTAACAAATATAATGCTCCCAACCAACCCAACATGTGTTACACACCAGAGGTATATAATCCGAATAAACAGTCCCTGTAACACAAATACAAACAGCAAGCAAATCCCATACAATGAACTGTACAGCCTCCCAGAACAAAATTACTCTGAACTGGATACCTTATGAGACAGCCTTCCATTGCCATTGTGGTTGCAGAGTCCTGGGGCCAGCAGGGACTGAACCAGACTCCACCACAATTTGTGAAACAAGGGTTTCTGCTTTTAATAAGGGCAGTGGTGTAGAACATGGGTCCGAAGCAGCAAGGCTAATTTGTCTGAAAGGGCACAAGTGGAAATTAAAAAACTCGAGATGGAAGAAAAACTCAGTGAGCTTAAGTTCTAACCTAAACTGTGAAGGTGCTGGAATTCCAAAACCAAATAAAAAGGATATTTAGTAAGTTAAACCACTTGGTTTTATTATGCAAAGGAGGAACAGAAAAGAGTAGAAAAAAGTTTTGAGTAATGTCAGTTATATTAGCATAGCCCAAACAGTAGTAAAAGACTGAGGACTAATTTTAAAGGAAAAATAATGAAGCACAAGGAGGTAAAAGAAAAATAGGATAAAATGCAATACCAGAGACTGATCTTGAAGTTTAGCCCAATATTTTTCTTTAATAAAAATGGATTTTTATACTAGAGAAATACAGTAGATCTGTCTGGATTTCAGTAAAGTGTTTGATATGTTGCCACATAGGAAATTATTAGTTAAACTGAAATAAATGGGAATTAGAAGAAAAATTGCAAGGTGAGTAAGGAACTGGCTAAAAAGAAAACTTCATGGGTTTTGCTTAAGAGGGAACTCTGAGTCTAATGGGAATTTGCTAGAGGCATGCATAAAGAATCTATGTTGGGCCAATCTCACTAAGATGAGATGATTTGGTAATAATCACTGATTGAGAAAAATAACAATGTTTTAAGAGCACTTGTTGATGACACGAAATTGTGATTCTCCATGCTTGAGGGACACATGCTGTCTTTTAGGGAAATCAGTCTGGCTTGCAGCCAGGTCCTACTAGACTACCTTTTTCCAAAGAAAATGAGGCATATGCATGACAGCTGGCTGCATGCTTGCGTGTTTTTTTGGTGGAGGCAGCAGGCAGCTGACTACTCTGGGATGTGCTGGCTCATCCCCTGCCCCTTGCTGGGTACATCTATAGCAGGTCTGAAGCTCCCAGCAGGGCATCGCCCAGGGTAGTCTCATTACAAATTGCTTCAACAATGTTCTTCAGAACCACAGAATGGCAATAGCATAGCTTTGTGCTCAGGACAATACACCTAGCCTCTTGTCAGGGCGTACTAACCCTGGCACGGTGCTGTGTGAAGGCGTTTGCACAGATCTTGGGTCAGACATGACTAGGGGGCTGCCAAGACTGGCAGTGGGACTCATATGTAGACAGATTCCAAGAGTGCTTAGCTAGTTTAGCCTACCAAAATGAAGGCTCAGAAGAAACAAAATTGTATGGTAATTTGAGGAAGGGAACTACAGTAAATTGTTTCCTTAAGTAACAAGAAACTGGTTTTGATGTTCCTTCCAGCATCATGTCATAAGTTTCTCAGTCATGCCTAACTAACTGTGGCCACAAATGGCTCTTTGGGCAACAAAGCCTTGCCAGGATGGTCTGTAGCCAAAGGCTGTACACTTGATTCATTCTTAAAGGTAGCTGTGGATGGAGGTTTCTACCATCTTTGTACAACCATGTAGCATTGGACGAATCTCCAAGAGGAGAAATAAACTGCTTGTGGTCTAGATGTGATAGGTGGTAAGAAACAACTCATGGAGAGAGCAGTGAGCGAGGGCATTTCCTGCCTGAAAGAGAGTGCAGACTTTTTGAAGGAGCCAGGAAATCATATCTTTGGTAGAGAGGTCACATGCCTCTATTGGAGCAATAGAGAGGAAACAGAAAGGGGTGGTCAGGCTCTTTTTTCTGGGGTGAGGGTGGCGGGTGGGGTGGAACTCAAAGCTGCTAGTCCTGAAAACCAAAGATTACGCTTTTAGCTATGCTGTGCGATTCTGCCTAAGAAAGTTTAGTCATAGTTTAGTCATTCTTTACACACGAAAATGGGGCTGACACATATTGTCTCCTCTGTCTTTCATAGAAACTGAGCTTCTTTGAAATGACCAGTCAATCAGATTTTAACTTCAGCAGCTAGTCTGTCCTTTCCACAGACTAAGAAAAAAAAAAAAAAGCAAGCAGGCTGGAACTGATTCTCTACTCTGCCCTGGTGAGGCCACACCTGAAGTACTGTGTCCAGTTCTGGGCTCCCCAGTACAAGAGGGACATAGAGGTACTGGTGAGAGTCCAGAGGAGGGCCACTAAGATGATTAGAGGACTGGAGCACCTGTTGTACGAGGACAGCCTGAGGGATCTGGGCCTGTTTAGCCTGGAAAAGTAAAGGCTGAGGGGAAATCTCATCAATGTGTATAAATGAAGACAGGGTGTCAAGAGGATGGAAACAGATTCTTTTCAGTTGTGGCCAGTGAGAGGATGAGAGGCAACAGGCACAAACTGAAGCACGGGAAGTTCTGGCTGAATAGGATGGAGCACTTCTTTACTGTGAGGGTGACAGAGCACTGGGACAGGTTGCCCAGACAGGCTGTGGAGTCTCCTTCTCTGGAGATATTCAAAACCCTTCTGGATGTCATCCTCCACAATGTGCTCTAGATGGTCCTGCTTGGCAGGGCGTTGGACTATGTGATCTCCAGAGGTCCCTTCCAACCTCAGACATTCTGAGATTTTATGATTCTGTGACTGACCCAGAAATACCAAAGCAATGAGAAAGGATCCATGAGCACCATGTTTTTTTTTTTTTTTCTTAGTCTGATGTTAGAGGCAGAAGTGAGACTATCAAGTTAGCAGAGGCTAAAGAGTCTAATGGTGCAGAGATCAGCTGACCTGCTGGTAGAGTAAGGTAAAAAAAGAAAGTAAAATAGGTTCTTCAGTAAGAACAGAATTTGCTGTTGCTTATTTTGTAAAACAAGATGTACCTCATTTCTGGTTCATGTCACAGACTTGAAAGCAGTGGGAGATGTAAGGCTTTATTTCTGCAGAGCAGTGTTGCACAAATAGGTGCTTTGAAGAAGCATTGTTTCCAAAGCTGGTGAAGTAAGCTGTCAGAGCAAATGAACTGCACACAACTGTAGCATAGTGGTACCTACATTTCTAGTAGAGTGGTGGCAAAGAATGTGAGAAAGCAGCTGGAATAAGAAAGATCTTTCCTACATCCTAGTGAGACAGGTGGGATCTCAACTTTTTATGCTGGACAGTCTGTTCCTTTCCTGCCACCTTGGAAGGCATCTAAAGAATGGGCCAAGGGCTGGAAAGCCCTAGGTTTTCCAGGTAGCTGGAGAAACTGTCCACCTTGAGCGTGAGGATTTCTGTGTCCAGGAATGGAAAACCTGTGGTTAGTTTCCACATTCAATATCTCTGAATCAGTCCTACTTTCACCTTAAGTCCCACAGCTCCCGCAGCAAAACTTTGCTGTTTGAAGTGCTCAGGGCCTGCTGTCTGGGGAATCCTGGCCATTACTGACTGCAGCTGGCACTATAATAACATGCTGGTTATGCAGAGGCTCACCACTAACCAGTTTTGGACTAGTATTCAGTAACACACAGATGTTACTGTTACTATTAACAATAATTGTGTCTGATGCAGCTGGCGACTGCCAGGGATCTTGGGAAACACATTTCATTTTGGAAACACCTTGTGTTTAAGAGTTTCTGAAACTAAATATGGTTGGACTTCAGTTCTGTGAAAATTTTCAAGAGTTTGTTTTTTCCTCCCAAATCAGGATCAAAAACATTCTCATAACTTGGAAATTATTGCAAAATGGAAATTCATTTCCATGGCCAGCTCTATTTGTGAACACATTGATTCAAGTGCTAGCCTACCGGCAAAAGCCTTCATAGACTTTAATTAAATTGGAAGTCTGTGTCTTAGAGTTGTCCCTCTAGTGTTCTTTCCACAACCTACTTGAGTTTCTTCCTACCTTCCCTCACTGTTGGCTATGATGGCACTGGCATTAAGAAACTAGAAGAATGCCAAGAAGTTTATTTCCTTGTGAGATTATATATGGCACTTGAAGAATAATACTTCAGCTAGCAATCCTTTCTCTGCACTAGTGAGAAGGCCATTTACTTTTAACAGAATTATTAAAAAAATAGAAACGAATAGTAAAACTGAATGCTTCTCATTCTAGATATTCCTCGTGAATGTGGTCTTACTCTCAGAATGTCTGTCATGGTGATGCAGACCAGGACTGTTCTTCATTTAGTGCTTACTTTTAGGCCTACGGAATTTAAAAGCTTGGCCTACAGTCATGAATATTCATTTTTTTTTCTCCACCTTTCAGAAGACAAGACTGTTTGTCCTACTTTGTTTTTGAGCCATTATTCTCTGTGCTTTGTTTTTGCCAGATGTCAAAATATAGCCGTTTCTCTGCTTCAGGGATATATTACGCTAAGTGCACTGGAAAAAAGAAAAAAAAAAACAAAACTGGCAAATTATACAATACTCTGGAAAAGAGAAAGAAATTTGGATGGTGCTGGGAATAAAAAAGGAAAAAAAAAAGAAAGAGAGAGAGAAAGAAAGAAAGAAAAAGAGGAACCTTGCATCATAGAGCTGGCAAATTTTGCCAAGCCAACAGCCAGTCAGAGTTAATATGGCTTTACTCACAACAAACCTGCAGTAATGCTATTACAGTTTCACTACACTGTTTATGAAAAGCTGAGCTAGTCTGGAAAGCATTATGTGAAAGACAATTCTAGGAAAAAGGGAAAAAGACTGTAATCATTGACAGTGCTCGTGTCTGAACCCTGTTTTCTGAATGTACATTTAAATCCACAAAAGTAAATACTGAAGAATGGAGAGAATGCATTACTTCCTGATTTTAAAACAATAGTACACTTTCTTCTATAGCAACTACTAAATTTAGTGACTGTCTCACCTACATATCTATACAGAAGGAGAGAACTAGGATGCTTAGGATACATGTGCCTTTGCACATGTTCTATTTCAAAAGCTGCTCAGGGTTGGCATAGATATTCTGAAGTAATCAGTTATTCATTGTGCCAGAATAAGATTATCAAGGCAGCTTGCTTCAGAGCTGCAGCCATACTGAAACCATACCTACTCTCCACAAATAAAAATACAACATTCCTTCCATTATCATATGTAGGGATTAGGTAGAGAAATAGCAATGGATAAGGTAGAATCATAGAATCATAGAATCACAGAATTATTAAGGCTGGAAAAGACCTTCAAGATCATCTGGTCCAACCATCACCCTACTACCAGTGTCTGCCAAACCATGTCCCTAAGCACCATGTACAACTTTTCTTTGAACAGGTAGGACACCTGCATGTATTTGCAGACATACATACACACATATACACACACACAGAGTTTCACTGAGAATGTACTTGCCCACTCATGCCTTAGATCTGCATGTGTGGATGAGAATGTTCACCACTATGCTTTCTTTCCCCCAGCTGCATATTCTGTCTTGCTCAGGCGTTGTGCTAGCATAGACCTGTAGGGCACAGTTAGACTTATTGTGGAGTACAGCTCAGGAAACTGAGCCTGCTGTGAGCTGATCCCCTGTATTTCCAGGGGTGCTGAGTACTGGTGCTGCGAGCTGAATGACCATTGTGCTGTTTCTGACACAGGTGATAGTCTTTGCAGAGGGCTTCTGCACTCAGGGACTTTTTCACTGTAATCCATTGTACATGATATAATTCCCCTCTACTACACTGTGTTTATTGTAAGCCAATGCAGGAATCTTTGTGCTGTATGCTACTCTTCTGTGTACATGTGTCTTGGAGAGCAAATGGAGACTTTTGTGCCTCTCAGCTCTGTTCTTCAAAGTTTACTACTATAAATACCTAGATGTTATCAGGCCTATAAACGCCCCATTGCAACTACATATATTAAAATCTACTGTTTCTAAGCATTCTCCCACAGAATTGCTGCTGTAAAAATTTAAGGAGTGAAGGAAAGGGCATAGAAAATGATTTTCAAAATAGCAAGCTGCCATTCAGAACAGTTTGCCACTTGGAAAAAGAAAGCCCTGTTTCGAGTGTTTCCAGAAGTATTTCTGCCATTCATCTCACGATGAAACTCAAAGGCTTTTGTGAACTTTAAATTAAGAGCGAAGCAAATCATTTGTTAGTTAGTTTGTTTGTTTTGCTGAGAACTGTGTCTTCCCATTTACAAATGACATTCAGATGCAAAGTACCTAAAGTGAGATAAACATCAGTGTGGCTTCCTGGGGTTTCCTTCATTCCTCCCCCAGTTCATCACCTATGATTAAAATTCACAAACAATTTTTGATCATGTTTAATAACTCTTGACTGCATTTTTAGAAGTTATCAATTATAAAAAAGTTTAAATTTCCCTGTTTTTGATTAAATATGGATACCTAAATTAGAGGTTTATACTGTTAAATCACAATTACTTTTTAGAAATTTAGCCCTGGGTTTGTTGTGTGTCCATGAGAAACACACATCAGCTCACTGCAGATTGTCCCAGCTTGAGCCCTTGGAAATATTTGGCTTACAGGAACACAGAGGGACTTTAATTGTTACACATCTTTTGAAAAGCTCATGTGTGAGCTCTTTTGTTGGCTTATGAAGCAATGGGAGGAGTCCACAAGATTTTCCCTCTGCTGGCTGAGCTGAATGACCACATCATAGTGTCGATGTGGAATTATCACATAAGCATATGGTGAACAAAATTTGAGTTTGTTTAAAGAGGCATGAGCACATCTTGGGTTTTTTACATGCCCTACCTTGGTGTCCTCATTGTAACAATTGCTTGTTAAATGTTGTCATGTGCCCAGCAGAAAGCATCACAGTTGTTTCTGGGATCTTGCCATTGTAAGGGACTTGGTATTTTGTTGGGACAGTAGGACAAATTACAGAAAATCAGGACTGTCCCTGTTGAACTTGTCTGGCAATCATTAAGTGTTTTAATGGCAAAGCAGTTCAAACACATGGATGAGTGCCTTCAAAACAGAAAAATAAGAGTGGGAATTTAGACCAAAAATGCCATTAGTGTCTTTTAAGTCTACTTTAAACTGCGGCCTATTTAGAAAGACTGGTGAACAATTTTGTCCAGCTGTTGGTTATGAAGTGTTCACTCTATAAAAAAAGGAACCCTCCAACCATCTTGTATGATGGGCTCTGGCCAGGACTGTACTTTAGGGCAGGCCCACGGTGTAAGATAAGACATCTATGAGGAAATCAGCCCTCTGCTCAACTCTTTTATGGGAATATTTGTATCACCATGCAACTGGGAGTACTGGAAAAATAAACACCCATATGTGTTACACATTTGTCCTAAAGCAGAGGACATATTTTGTAACATCTGGTTTGGCCACTGGAGGTCAGTATTTTGGAGCTGAATGGGCATTTTTTTTTTTTTTTTTTTCTGTCTGTTTGGTAATCTCTGTTACGGCCATAAAGACAGGAAGCACTGTACCAGACCTTTCCATGCGTCAATGTGGTGTTTACTATGTGTCATCTTGGCTTGACATGGGAATGTGAGTACATTCGGCAGCAGTCAAGGGGTTATATTTTTGAACAGCGTGAGAACAGCTGCAGAGAACAGTTATTACTCACTGATTATGTAATAAAGTTGCATCTTGCAGAGTACAGTCGTGGTTTACTGTGCTAAATACACTTTATTGACGTCACTGCATAATATGACACCAGGGCAAAATGTTAACAAAACCAATAAGAATAATTGCCTAACAGTATCATAGAATATCCTGAGTTGGAATGGACACACAAGAATCACCAAGTCCTACTCATGGCTCCACACAGAACTACCTAAAAATTAAACCGTGTGTCTTAGAGCGTTGTCCAAATGCTTCTTGAACTCCAGCAGGCTTCGTGCCATGATTATCTCCCTAGGGAGACTGTTCTAGTGCCCAAACATTACGATTAAGCTAGAGTTCAGAGGTCAGCTCTAAAAGATTTGGCTCTTCTGCTAGCATGGCTGTCACTGCTCTCCCCCTGCCCCTCAGCCTCCTTTCCCCCTGTTGGTGGTGACAACATGAGGTATGTGGGAAAGCAGGTACACGCTCTCTCTGGGCTATTTTTTTCTCTTCAGTGGTGCTGGGATTGGAAGGGTCTTTGAATAAAATGAGAAACTAGTGGTGCACACCACCAGTTGTCAGTAACTGGTGGTGAACTCCAGGATTCGATACTGTGTTGAATCCTGTCTAACACCCTCATTAACTGTCTGGATGTTATGGCAGAGTGCACCCTCAGCAAGTCTGGAGATTATAAAAATCTGGGAGGAGTGTTTGATATGCCAGACAATCATGCTGCCATCCAGAGCGACCTTGACAGGCTGGAGAAGTAGGCTAACAAAAACCTCATGAAGTTCAATAAGGAGAAGTATGAAGTCCTGAACCTGGGGAGGAACAGACAGCCCCAAACGCCAGCACAGACTGGGGGCCACATGGCTGGAAAGCAGCTTTACAGAAAAGGACCTAGGGGTCTTGGTGGACACCAAGTTGAACATGAGCCAGCAATGTGCCCTTGTGGCAAAGAAGGCTAATGGTATTCTGGGCTGCACTTGGAGGTGCATTGCTAGGAGGTCAAATAAAGTGATCCTTCCCCTCTCCTCAGCACTGATGAGAAGCAAGAGAAGCATGGTGAAAGATGAAGAGACTGGAGCATCTCTCCTATGAGGAAAGGCTGAAAGTGTTGGGACTGCCCAGCCTGGAGAAGAGAAGGCTCTCAAGGGACCTTATCAATGTAATATGGACACCTGAAGGGAGGGTGCAAAGAGGATAGAGCCAACCTCTTTTCAGTGGTGCCCAGTGCCAGGACAAGAGGCAGTGGGTGTAAACTGAAACACATGAGGCCCTGTCAGGAGCATCAGGAAACACTTTTCCACTGTGAGGGATACTGAGAAATGGAAGAGGTTGCCCAGAGTCTTTGTGGAGTCTCCCTCCTTGGAGATATTCAAAAGCTGTCTGGACACAGTCCTGGGCAACCTGCTTCAGGTGTCCTTGCGTTAGCAGGGGTGTTGGACCAGATGACCTCCAGAGGTCCCTTCCAACCTCAACCATTCTGTGATCCTGTTATTCTGTAAAGACGTCTCACTATTATCTTGGGAGCAGAGGCAAGTGTGGGAGTGCTGTGAGGGGCTGGGCAGACCCAAAGAAGGTCAGAATGGCTGGAAGTAGGAGCTGGAGAAGCAAGTGGGTTGCAGAAAGAGCCTCAACCTCTAGTTCCCTGTCGACATCTCCCAGCCCCTCTGTGTCACCATTACCATCTGCTTTGCACTTAATAATGCTCTGCTAATCTTTCCCAGTCGATCCTTATGCTCCACTCGAGAATACATTTTGTCATTCATATTGTATTCTAAGTGCTATCACTGCCAACTATGAGGAAAAATAAATCATTTTGTCCCTCTCTGTCAGGGCAGCACAATTCACGTCCAGAAAGTCTTCATCTGGCTTTTTTCACCATTACCATGTTACCAGTTTAGTCATAAATTAAGCCACACCTGAGACACGAAGCCAAATTCTGCTCAGATTTTCACCGGTTCAAATCTGGAATATGTAATAGGTTGAATGGACTAATTCCTGATTTATTGTGTCTTAGGAGACAAAAAGAACTTGGCTGGTTTGTAGTGTTTATCTTTCAAATAAGTTTTCTGTCAAACACAGAGATAGGTACAGAGAGTGAAAAGCATGCTAGTGAGATACAGCCAGCCTACTCCTGACTATATTTTTACTTATATGAATAGGTAAACCATCCTCCATTTTTTTTTTGTGTTTTCCAAATGGAATGGTTATGGTGAGAAACATGTGTGGTTTGTTTCACCATTTTTAATTGCTTAAGAAAAAAAAATGTTTTGCGTTCCAACATTTTATTTCGGGTAGCTGAAAAGCACAGATAATGTTTTGTTTTGTTTTGTTTTGTTTTCAATAAATGACAAAAGCCAAAATATTTTGGGAAAAGTCAGATCTGTGGTACATTTTCTTTCCTGGAGAAAGATTTTCACTGAAAGAAAACAGGTCACTCAGAAAACTGCCCAAATCTCCTCTCTTTGAACAAGGGGATATTTTGAAGGTCTTCTGATAAAATGAATATTTAATGCCATCTTTCAAAATCAAAGGCAATTATTTTGTGATAAAAAGTGATATATTTATCTACATAAAAGTCAATAGTCTCAGGGCTGAGAAGAGTTAATTTTTATTATGTTTTCACTGCGATTCTATGTCTTCAGAGGCATAACTACATGACTATCTTGTTCCTGGAATATAAATTAAGTTAAACAATAGAAGGCAGATTCTTACAATGTAAATTCTTGAATTCCCCTTCCTGAAAGTATCCTGCCCAAGAAGTACTCACTCTCTCCTTATTTTCTCAACGCCATTTTTTAAATTAATTTTCTTGCTCTTTGCTTGACCTTTTTGTTGGTCTCTCTCACAATTGCTTCAATCTGTTTCTGTATCTCATGTACTTCATTAAATAACACCCACTGAAACATCCTATGATTCATTAGCTTACTGTGTCATGGGTCTTTCAAGAGGGCTGTGTTTAGGTGGTGGCTCCCACAGTTCAAAGTTCTGAACTTCAGTAAGGAACTTCACATCTTTCCTCACTGAAAGATGACTGCCAGCATCAACAGTTTTCCTCAAAATACATCACAATAGTAGATTGCTTCTGGGGCTAGATGATGATGGAGCCCACTGAAGGCTACCATATTCATTTTAGAAAATTTCTGGGGCTTCACTGGTCCTTGCCATCAGAAGGAATCAAAAATTTCCGTTGAAAGACAATTACAGGAATAGCTTAATTGGAGAGGAAGACTGGTGGTACCAATGATGGCAGGACATAAGGTTATGTGTGATTCACTCATGATAAAAAGCTGCCTGTGATCTCGTGTGATCTCTCATAGAGGAACTTCTGCAGTGTTGTGCTGTGACTATCATGCATGCAGTACACACTTTCAAGAAAAATATCTTGAAGAAGGATATGGATTACAATAAAAAGGAAGCTAACAGTGGGAATAGTTATGGCTGTACCAGGTGGGAGTACATAAAGATCAAAATTATTCTAGATTCAAGGACAGTTATTTACATATACTTAGTTGGAAAACCATTTGAGATGCAGATATAGCTAACTCATGCTGAGAGACGCTGGACTGAATATTTTATAAACTATCTCTGACTAATTAGAATGGGCTACAACATCAGGTTGGAGCTGAATTGAGCATGTCTTTTGGCAGGGCCTCAGTTCTGTAGTATACTCCACAGCTACATCTGAGTGCTGTTTCCTTTCCTTACTCCATTGGTGCTGGCAGCAGACCACAGAGTGAGCCACAAAATTACCTCTGTCATGGGAGTTCCCATTGAGGATGTACAGACAGGCTTGGGATATAAGAGATGTCCTAGAGCACGAGGGGAAGGTGGAGAAGGAAGAGACAAAGGAGCAAATCTCCTGTTGAAAACAGGAGCTGTGACAGAACTGCAGCCATGGCCACCAGAAGAAGGCAACTGCTCATCCTTTAAGTGATCAAAGTTGTGCAAACAAAAGTATCATAAAACTGAAAGCCACCCTTAGTGCAGGAACTGGCAAACACACATTTTGCTCTTTCTGCCTCTAACTTATGACTAGGTGCCAGGCTTCTCAGATGAAATATTTATTGAAGCTTTAATCACCTATGCTCTTTTCAGTTGCAGTTCCTTTTTTCCTCTCCCCATTTAAATGCTCAGTGTTTGAAGTACAGGACATACAGACTGGCACAGCCAGACTAACCTTTTCTTCATTAATTATACTACATATTTCCTATATCACCTTCACTGGCTTCTTTTCCATCACCAAATTCAGATCTAAATTATACTCTTGAGGGCTGATTCTTTCTTCATTGCACCAGTTTATACTTGTGTAGCTCACTGGTTTATTGGTATTAATGACAATTTACAGACGTGGTATGAGTCCCCTGGTTTTATAGGTACTTAGGGATTTGATTCATCCTGCTTATAATCTCATTCTCATGATAACACTACTGGGCTGAGACAATGTATGCTTCCATAGCCTTTTCTATGTCTTTTCACTTTTCCATAAGTGGGTATTCTTAGCTCACTTATGATATCCATCAGTCAATCTTTTCCATTTGAATCACTGCCTTGCCTTTACTATGCTACTATAAAAATTTCCTTTTAAGCTTCTGATTGAACCTATGCACAACCTTTGCGGATGAAGATGGTAAAACAGAGTGCCTCCAAAAAAAAGGGGTTTGACATGATTATTCACACTCTACTTCAATAGGAGCTGAAGGCCTCCAAGTGACTACAGAACTGGATGGTTTTTAATGCTAGGCTATAGAGAAACAAACTATCTGCGTTATAGCAAGCTATCTGTCTAAGTTACTAATTATCTGTTTAAATAAGATTAGACATGGGACTTTCCAGTTAATTCAAAGCAATCAAACCAAATGAATCAACAAGAAAGAAAGAAATTCTCTTCCAATTATACTTGCATAGAAATGGCACTGTGGGGTAATAGTCTGCATGCAACAGCTGTTTCCAGCTTCGAAAAGCATACTGTTTCCATGCACAGCTTCTGGTGCAGTCAGTGCCAACAAGCAGAAGCTCTGTGTGGAAGCTGACAGCATTTCTGCCTCAGGGTATGACTTTGTGCTTAGTTGCATCTGCTGAGAAAGACAGTGGAGAAAGCAGACAGCTAAGAAAGAAACTGGGAAAGAAATGGACAGTGTTGATGTGAAAAGAGTATTTACACTCTTCTATTTAACTGAATGCCTTTGGATAGAGCTTTCAGAGCTAAACCTCCAAAGATCTGGAGTTTAATTCCATCTCTAACCCCCATGGTAGGTGCTTAAGAACAAAGTCCTCTTGAGCAGCTTCCAGCCTATAGGCAGCTGAGGTCTGTAGGCACCACTGTCTTTGACATTCAAATTTTTTTACACATTTGCGGTGTTGCTAAGAACAGTACTTGAGAAGGCCTTGGCTTTGAGTGCCATCAGCAGTGGGGAGCCTGTCTCGCAGTCAAGTGTTTTGGTCATCCACAGATTAGATGTTCCTCTGCCTATGTAGCTTGAGAAAATAAAAATATTGGGTATGGTCTCAACATCAAATGCCACCAGCTTCCTCACCAAATAAGCAGTGATTAGTGATAGTGACTAAGTGAGTATCACTATCTCCTCCTGTCCCCTACACACTTTTATTTTTTATGTATTTAGGTATTTATGTATTTATTGACTCACTGCCCAGTGGCTAGCACATTATTCTAGGCTCTAGGAGACATAGGTTTACTTGCTTTCTCTCCCTGGCTTTTACACCATGCTGGCATTTCTTACTGGCTGCATGGGATATTTTCCTTCATGTGCTGCATGCTCACTGTTATCTGAAAGTATCTAACATTTGTAAGACACTTAGATTTTCAGCTTGTGGTTGATCATCCTTTTCACCAGAGGGGACATGAGTTACAGTGCTTAAGTAGTACTTATGTCATATTGTCAGTCTAGACCTTGAACATCTGTCTAAGGGCTTCAGTCCCTTGGCTATAAAAAATGGGTATGAATGGGTGGGAAAAGGTTTAAGAGTTTTTTTTTTTTCTTCCCCATAAAAGTGAAATTTACCTGAAGAAAAATTCAAATTTTAACTCATTTGAAAATATTTTAATCATAAGTAGAAGTGGACCATTGGAACAGTTACAGATGATTTATGTGAAATGGCTCAGTTACAGTAAGAACCACATGAACTTTTACCCTGAACTTAAACCAAGATCTTTCTTTCTCTTTCCTTTCCTTTCCTTTCCTTTCCTTTCCTTTCCTTTCCTTTTTTTTTTTTTTTTTTCTTTTTTTTTTTCCCCCGATGTACTAAGTTATTTAGTTAAACTTTTGGTTTGTTTCTTTTCCTGTTCACATGTCTCTTTAGCCCTTATTTCAGCTGGGACAAGGAAACAAAGCTACCACCAGGAAGGCTGATTTGTGAGACTCACAGCCAACTCTATTCTGCGTTGGCCAAATTTGTCCCTGTTGCAGCAATAATAGAGTTACGCCAGCCTTCCTAATCTTTTCCATTTGTAGACCATTACTAGATTTTGATACCAGAGAAAGGAGGTGAGCATCTTTCTCCTGCTATCAGCAGAGATGTCAAAGGTCCCATTTGTAAAGGAAGATTCTCCCTAAAAAGGGTTCTTCAAAGATGCATCAAGATTTTCCCAGCTTTTGAAATATATTGCATCAATTCTGAAGATCTTTTTGGCCTTTTCATACTTATTCCTTCCCTCTGTTACTCTTCTGTGCTGGTGGTCAGCATGACTGAATCATTCTAAAAAAAACACCGAGTCTGGTACATAGTTCTTTGCTGTTTCCTTTCAGCCTGCTCCCCTCCTTTTGCTGCTTATCCTCTTCTCCTCCTGCTTTTCTTCTTTCTCCTTTTCAAAATCATCACTTGCCTACCCTCTCTGCTCTTCTCCCTGTCTCCTCATTCCTTTCTCTCAAGTCTCTGAATTTTCCTAAGCACCAAAACATGATGGACCAAGTCACACAGAAATTTCCACTGGTTGACCAGAAGAAAATAGCTGGAGGAGGGCTGCAAGCACTGCTGCAGACAGAGGATTTTGCTAACACTGTGTTCATTTTCATTGGAAGACTTGAAATGTACATAGCCTAGTTAACTGCAGAGCAGCAGGGATAGGGAATATGGAGAAAAAGCAATAATGGAGAAAAGGTACCCCAGTGGCAAGGTAGAGATGAACAAAGAACCATGGATCAGGTGTCCATGTTCAATATAAACGAGCCTTGCCTACATGCAGCATCTTTGTAGGGCTGTCCAAAGGCATTGCTTGTTAATAAGCACAGTTTCTTTCATTCATGTTTGTCATCAGTGCTATGTGAAATAGTCTGCTAGAGAAAGAACACAAATAATGATCTTATCAGGATTGTGGCACTTAATAGAGGCTCTCTCTTTGGGTATTGAAGAACCAGAAGAGAAGAGCTATACTGATAGTATGTAGTATATGATAGTATGACTTTATTGTATGAAGTAAGAAAGCAGTTGTGGACAGGGAAGGATAGGCAGCAAAGGACAGAGAAAGCAACCACTAGACTTTCAGCTGTCCAATATATTTTTTTTTATTTTTTTTTCCAGCAATGAACAAAGCTACTTCAGCTCTGTGGCTGGAACTTGGCAGCTCCTTCCTAAGTTCCTGAAAGAGAAACAAAATTGTTCTACCATGTGGGAGACACACTTGTCCTTTCCCTTTCCTTGCACATATGCTCACTATGTTACGTTACCATTTGGATATAGCCACATATGCATGAAAATCTTTCCAGCTGAGATGTGTAGAGATCCTTTTACAGTTACCAGAACAGAGTCAGCTGTGCAGAGGAACTTCTTTGCCCCAATCACTTTACTCAGTTATTGATTCAGAGGAAGGAAAATCAAGAAGAGCAATGCAATTTTATATAGGTAGAGTGTGGTGATTGTGATAGTCTGGAATATGGCCAGTGTACCTTGATCTGAGCCACCAGTCCAGGAAAATCAAGAAGAGCAATGCAATTTTATATAGGTAGAGTGTGGTGATTGTGATAGTCTGGAATATGGCCAGTGTACCTTGATCTGAGCCACCAGTCCAGCAAAACAATTATACACTTCAGTGAAAGTAGGAGTATAGTTGCGCTAATTGCTTATATTCTGAAAAGTAATCTACCACTTGAGTGCTTTATTGCACTCAGGCTTTACATCCTCATTCCATTAAAACACAGTAGGATTATGGCTAACTGAATATGTGTCCTGGTATGTTGTGGGCAAATGTAATTTTTTTCTGACTACACTCCAATGAGATAGGACAAAAACTAGCTCTGATCCAGAAAAGTGATTGCAATACACTGAATACACTGTACCATGGCGTGGGGCTTATGTCCATTGATGCGCTACTGCTAAAACATGGTTGATGACCTGCTCCAAGCAAGAACAGAGATTGCAGCTGCCTGCACAAAATACAACCTTCTGACATACCCTGCTTTGGCTTTGCATTCAGTTTGCAGGAGGAACCTCATTCCAGGTCCACTGTATTTACTAGTATGGAACTAGAGAATGAATTTGTAAAGATCAGTGTTACCATTGATGTTTTTGTAACTCCCCATCAAACAGTAATTTTGGCTTTTCCTTTTGGTATCAGCTTTCTACGCTTGTGAAAGGATTCACTAAAACATATAATAGAGCAAGCTTTGTCTATAAGAACATGAATTCCTTGAGAAATATTTCATTGGTGCATGGGTTGGCACGAGTTGCTTTTCGGAGGGAATGAATTTCACATAAAGTGAATATCATCCTTTATTTTTCACATATTAAAGAATCAGAGAAAGACCAAGAAAAATTGGTTTCATTCTTTTCTAGCATAAAGGGGGGCTGATACTCAGCTGGTATGTATTAGTACAGTTTCTTGAACTCTTCGGAGTGATGCTGATTAGAACCATCTGAAGATCTTGTCTGGGATGCCTTGCTTTTTTTGCAAAACTGTGTAAAATGGATCTACTTGACTCTCAGTAGCTATGAAAAGAAGCTGTACTACAGGGTGCATTTTAGCAACTAGAAGTGGGAAAGAAAGAATGTGTATGGGGGAACATTTTTTTGACATGGAAGGTAGCAAACATATGGAAAAAATTACCAAATAAATGACATATTAAAAAACTTTAAGGCTATGGTTTGGAAACACTAATGAATTTAGGTCTGGCATCAACAACATTCTTTTTTATTTTTTATTTTTAAAGTAGGTGTTTCAATTCTCCATTATTAATGAACCATTTGCTTAGCTTTTTCTTTTACCAGATAAATACAGATCATAAAAATCTCTACTAGATGTCTCTTTTTATTTAACTATGTAAAAAAAGATTGTCTTGACAAGACAAAAAATACATATTAAGCACCTTTCATGGGAACATTTCAAATAGCTATAATAAAATGCTCCTGGAGAAATCAACTACAAGTTTTGAGCTGCTCGTCTATTCAAATAAGAATTTTTGATTTACTTGTTAAAATTTTGAGGCCCACCAGACCTAACAGGGATAGGAAGAGTTTTCCACTGTTTGAGCATGAAACAGACAGAATTCCCACTGCTGGCAAAACCAGTGGAAAAACATTGTGTTTCCAATGGATCTGCAAAAAGTAAAACAGCAGGGCCCAATTTTGAGGTCCAGGTTGAATTTCTATTCAGTTTGCACGCAGACAAAACTTCACTGAAGATGATATCTCAGCAAGTTCTAAGTAAAAATGCCAAGCACCTGAAGGTCTCACAATATACATTCGCCTATGAAACGTTTTAGATCTACAAAAGTGTTTGTGTGTGTGTAAGTCAATCTCTCTTATCCCTTTTCATTTTTAATCCTGATTTCTTGCACTGTGCTTTTTGTATCCAAATATTTCTCAGAGATTTCTTGGAGACAAATGAAGTCGTAGAGTGTAACAATGAGGTTCAGGTTGCTGATGTCATTTCCTGAGAGGAAGTAGATGAATATAACTATTTAATGCACCATAGCAATTGTCTGCAGTGACATTTTTCTCTTTATGTGTGAAAAAATGCATTTAATTACACTATGCCCAGAAAAATCATGACTGGTTTTATTTCTGTGAGGTCTGCCTTTACTTTTGTTGCTTTGAATAACAAACAGTTTATGAATGGATGAATAATAATATAATAAATGCCATTCAACTACTATATTATCCACAGCATATCCACATTTCAGTTAATCTGGGAAAATGCAAAGTTAATTGTACTCACAACTGTGTCGGAATATGGAGCTTATCTGCCTTTTGCCACAACAAGGACTGGTTTCAGGTCTTTATATTTCATAGAATCATAGAATCATTAAGGTTGGAAAAGACCTCCAAGATCATCTGGTCCAACCATCACCCTACTACCAATACGACCCACTAAACAATGTCCCTAAGCACTATGTCCAACATTTCCTTAAACACCCCCAGGGACGGTGACTCCATCACCTCCCTGGGCAACACATTCCAATGCCTGACCACTCTTTCTGAGCGGAAATTTCAACTAATTTCCAACCTGAACTTCAACTGGTGCAACTTGAGGCCATTCTCTCTAGTCCTGTCGCTAGTTATTATGGTGGTTTTACTCGGGTGGGCAGTCAAGCTCCACCACGACCGCTCTCTCACTCCCTCCTCAAAGGAAAAGGGGAGAAAATATGATACAAAAGGCTCAAGGGTTGAGATAAGGACAGGGAGATCGCTCAACAATTACCGTGATGGGCAAAGCAGAGTATGGAGACAGTAAGATTTATTGCCTATTACTAACAAGGTAGAAAAGTGAGAAACAGAGGAAAAAACCCAAAACACCTTCCCCCCCATCCACCCTCTTCTACCTTCTCCACCAAGTGGTGCAGGGGAATGAGGGAATGGGGACTGCAGTCAGTCTATAGCACTTTGTCTCCGCTGCTCCTTCATGGTCACTCTCTTCCCTTGCTCCACAGGGGGTTCCTACAGGAGGCAGTCCTTCCTGAACTGATCCTGCATGGGCTTCCCACAGACAGCAGCTCTTCAAGAACTGCTCCAACATGCTCCTCTCCACTGGCTATAGGTCCAGCTTGGAATCTGCTCTGGCGGCAGTCCTCCACAGGCTGCAGCCTCCCTTCAGTTCAGGTCCACCTGCTCCACTGGGGGCTCCTCCATGGGCTGCAGCGTGGAGATCTGCTCCACCATGGTACACCATGGGCTTCAGGGAGACAACCTGCTTCATCATGGTCCTCTCCACAGGCTGCAGGGGAACTTCTGCTCTGATGCCTGGAGCACCTCCTCCCCCTCCTTCTTCACCGACCTTCATGTCTGCAAGGCTGTTTCTCACTCCTCTCTCTCTCCCAGCTGCTGTTCCCAGCAGTTTTTTTCCCTCAGCAGTTTTTTTTTTTTTAAGAGGTGCAAAAACCATTGATTATTGGCTTGGCTCTGGCCAGTGGTGGCGGTCTTATCTAACATGGGGCAGCTTCTGAATTCTTCCTGCAGAAGCCACCGCTATGCCCTCCCTGACACCAAAACCTTACCATGCAAACCCACTACAGTTATCTGCGAGAAGAGGCCAGCAGCTAGCTCCCCACAACCTCCTTTCAGGTAGCTGTTGAGAGCAATAAGGTCTTCCCTGAGCCTCCTCTTCTCCAAACTAAAGAACCCCAGTTCCCTCAGCTGCTTCTCACAGGACTTGTGTTCCAGGCCCTTCACCAGCTTTGTAGCTCTTCTCTGGACATGCTCCAGGACCTCGATGTCTTTCTTGAAGTGAGGGGCCGAAACCTGAACACAGTACTCAAGGTGTGGCCTAAAGAGGGGGTCAGTCACCTCCCTGGTCCTGCTGGCTACACTATTCCTGATACAAGCCAGGATGCTGTTGGCCTTCTCTCACTGCCAGTTCATGCTCAGGAGTGTATCAACCAACACCCCCAGATCATTTTTGTCTGCACAGCTTTCGAGCCACTCTCCCCCAAGCCCATAGCATTGCATGAGGTTGTTGTGGCCAAAGTGCAGGACCCAGCACTTAGCCATGTTGAACCTCATCCCATTGGCCTCTGCCCATTGATCCAACCTGTCCACATCCCTCTGTAGGGCCTTCCTACCCTTTGGGAGATTGACACTTCCCCCCAACTCGGTGTCGTCTTCAAACTTACTGAGGGTGCACTCAATTCCCATATCCAAATCATCAATAAAGATTTTAAAGAGGATGGGCCCCAACACTGACCCCTGGGGAACACCACTTGTGACTGGTCACCAGCTGGATTTCACTCCGTTCACCTATAGCAATATATTTTGGTATCCTGGTATTCCCACAGTTCTTCTGCTGTGATCCAACAGCAACAGCAGAGGAAGGAGGAACAAATAAAATGTTTCAGTGTATGTATGTGATGCTTATACTTCCCTGACATGAGAGATATGGTTGTGCCTGTGTTAAGACTGAGTATGATAGGGGAGCTCCTACACTGACTAACCCTTCCTGAATGCAAGCAAGAACAAATCCTGGGAAATTAGTCTTTTGAAGTAGAAATGGAGAGCACAGGTTTTCTGCAACATGAAATAGGATATTGAACAGACATTTTTTCATGTTACTGAATGCATATGCTTACCTGGGTGAAATACCTTAGCTAAGAAACTGCAGGAAAATTGTCATGAATAATTGTCGGATATCTCTAACTAAAATTATTGAGGCTGAATTACAGTCTTAATTATAGCTGCCACAGAAGGAACACATTTGCTCCCTAAGAATTCAGTTCAAATGAAGTCCCATTATGACCATGTAATTTAGCTATGAAACTGGCAACAGGTTAGAATAATAGCAATTTTTTTGAAACTAAAAGTTATCAACTGTGTAAAGACAATCTTTATATGGAAGAACCAGTCTTACAGTTTATATAAAATCTTAGTCTTGCCCATAGTACTTGGTCCTGCACAGGCACAAGGACTATGTGTTCCCAGGAAGGGCCATTCCCCATGTGGTTAAATAAAATGTGTAGAATAATATGTGTTGTGAGAAAAGAAACTGGAAATTGAATTGGAAAAAGCTATTAGCGTGAAAGCCCACCAGAATCCCCCACGTCCTTTCTGAGTGTCTGAAGCAGCACCCATGGTAGATGAAGACTGAGATAGAGACCACTGAAAAAAACTGCACATATGCAAGTACCTGGAACTGGATGAAGTCCATCTGAGGGTGCATGAGTGAGCTGGCAGTTGTAATAATGAAGTTTACTTATCAATCATCTTTGAAAAGTCGTGGGATTATGGGACTTTCCTGACAACTCTAAAAAGGTAAGGTCATGCCCACCTTTTAGAAGTGCAAGAATGGCCTTGCCAACCCAACCTTAGTCCTTAGGAACATTATGGGCTATATCCTACTGGATGCAAGTTCAAACCCCATGAAGGACAAGGTGTTTGGGAACTGCCAGGATGAATTTTCCAGGATCAAGTCTTGCCAGACCAACAAGATTGCCTTTCATAAGGAGATGACTGGCTTGCAGAATGAAGGAAGAGGAGGGGATAATTTTCTCATTAACTTTAGTAAAGTCTTCAACATTGTCTCCCATAGCATCTGTGTAGTCAGAATGTAGTCATAAGGACATAATAGCTAGACTATGTGGCAAGATGATCACTGGGCTCAAAGTAGTTAGCAGGTTGAAATTCTACTGAGGACTGTGTAGGAGTAACTTGTATCAGAGTTCAATAATCAATATCAGAGTCACTGCTGTTCAACATCTTCATGAATGCTTGGGTGGTGGAATGCCATCATGTTTACTGACAACACTGATGTGTAGTGACCAATACACTCCAGGATACAACTGCCGTTCAGAAATATCTTGAGAGGCTGGAGAAATATGCTGATGAAACCTTAATAAGTTCAGTGAAGGAAAGCATAGGGTCATCCTCCTGGAACATGATAAACTCATGTTAAAAAAAAAAAAAAAAAAAAGGTTGCTGAATGAACAGAAAGCAGCTTTGCAGAAAAGGTCTTGGGGGGTGTAATGGCCAAGTTGAACATGAGTCAAGAAAATTCCTTTGCAGTAATGAAGGCCAAGTGCATACTGGATTGTATTAACAAAAGGATAGCCAGCAGGTTGAAAGGTTCTTCCTTTCTATTTGTCACTTGTAATACTCTACATCTGGAGTATTGGGTCCAGTTTTGGACTAGACAAAGACAAGACAAGAATGATACTTACATAGAAGGATGGATTCAATGGAAATCCACCAGAATAACTGAGGTATGGAGCACATGATATATGAAACACTTTGGGAGCTGTGTTTGGTTTAGGAAATGAGGGCTAATCGCTCTTCTTGGCTGCCTAATGAGTAATTTCTTACTGAGAGAGTGAAGGTAGACACTGCTTACTGTTCACAGTGAAGGGAAGAGAACCAGTGGACATAAGTAACAACAAGGGAAAAGTTGTGAATGCATTATTATACCTTAATGTCCCTGACCAGCTTTACTGAGGCCTTCACACAAACAATCAGCTGGGGGACTTCATTTAAGGTCAGGTCTTGGCCCGAGGCTTTGCCTGAGCTATGCTGTAGGTACAGTACTATCTCCTGCTCTCCCAGCTTATTGGCTGGTTTTTTTTCTTGTCAGACTCCAGACTTACACTACAGGTTGGTTTGTCTCCAATCTTGTTTTTTGCTGATCTGAGATGAAGCCTGGACCAGACTCACTGTCTTGCCTTGTCTGAAAATGTCATAGAATCATAGAATATCCCAAGTTGGAAGGGACCCGCAAGGATCATCGAGTCTGACTCCTGGCACCACACAGGTCTACCCAGAAATTCAGACCATATGACTAAGTGCACAGTCCAAATACTCCTTAAACTCCGACAGGCTTGGTGCCATGACTACATCCCTGGGGAGCCTGTTCCAGTGTGTGTGACAACCCTCTCGGTGAAGAAACTCTTCCTGATATCCAGCCTGGACCTCCCCATCACAGCTTGACACCATTCCCGCGGGTCCTATCGCTTGCCACTAAAGAGCACAGATTGGTGCCTGCCACAGAATCACAGAATGTTAGGGATTGGAAGGTACCTTGAAAGGACCTAATCTAGTCCAATCCCCCTACCCCTCCACTCCCCCTTGTGAGGAAGGTGTAGACTGTGATGAGGTCTCCCCTCAGCTTCCCCTTTTCCAGGCTGAACAGGCCAAGTGACCTCAGCTGCTCCTCATAGGTCTTCCACTCTAGATCCTTCACCATCTTAGTAGCCCTCCTCTGGACACTCTCCAATGGTTTCACATCCTTTTTGTACTGTGGTGCCCAGAACTGCACACAGTACTAGAGGTGAGGCCACACCAGTGCAGAGTAGAGCGGGACAATCACTTCCCTCGACCAGCTAGCAATGCTGTGCTTGATGCATCCCAGGATATGGTTGGCCCTCCTGGCTGCCAGGGCACACTGCTGGCTCATATTCAACTTGCTGTCAACCACAACCCCCAGATCCCTCTCTGCGGGGCTGCTCTCCAGTGTCTTGTCGCCTAGCCTGTACGTATAGCCAGGGTTGCCCCATCCCAGGTACAGGACCCGGCACTTGCTCTTGTTAAGCTTCATGCGGTTGTTGATTGCCCATCTCTCCAATCTGTCCAGATCTCTCTGCAAGGCCTTTCCACCTTCAACAGAGTCAACAACACCTCCCAGTTTAGTATCATCAGCAAATTTACTCAAAACACCTTCCAATCCTACATCCAAATCATTTATAAAAACATTGAAAAGACATTGAAAAGAACTGGCCCTAAAATGAAGCCCTGGGGACCCCACTGATGACTGGCTGCCAGCCTGATATAGCCCCATTTACCATAATCCTTTGAGCCCTACCTGTCAGCCAATTGCTCACCCATCGTATGATGTTTTTGTCCAGATGTATGCCAGACATTTTGTCCAGTACGATCCTATGGGAAACTGTGTCAAAAGCTTTACTGAAATCCAAAATGATTACATCAACTATTTTCCCTTGATTGACCAGACTAGTAATCTTATCCTAAAAAAAAAAACAACAAAAAAAGCAGTTAAACAGGACCTACCCATCATGAGCCCTTGTCAACTAATTCTGTTCTCACAAGTCATTCTCTGCCCACCCTGCTCAGACACTGGGGGTCTGTGCCCTACTCAGGGAGGGAGCTGCCCTGTCTGTGCTGTGTCAAAGTCAGCTCCTGGTTCCCCTTTCCTGGGAGAGCAGCACTGCTTTTGCTGCTCCTTGGCAGAAAATCACAATTAGATATAAAGAAAAAAATCCAGAACCCGTTGGTGAGGTCAGGTGATGGAGCTATTTGTCAAAGTGGCTTCTGGCTCCATCTTTGGAGCTCAGTTGGAAATAAAAAACTGAATAAACTGACATAACATCAGACTTGGACCTGTCTTGAGAGGGAGTTAGGCTCGGATGTTGTCCAGAGGTCTCTTCTACCCATGGTTGTTCTCTGACTCCATGGCTCTAAGAGTAGGAAGAGCTCAGCAACAGCAGGCTGAGGAGGTCTCCTCTGTGTTAGCATTGTCACTGCTGTTCTTTTTAGGTGGTTCAGAAAAATATACAGAACTTGAAGTTCTCTGTGTTTCTCTTTCAGTAGACAGACCAAGTCCTTTAGATCAGACAAAAGATTGTTTTCACGCTTTTTAGAAGACCAGGGCTCAGGTGTTACAGATGAATGTTACTCCAAAGTTTGGCAGTGTACTCTCCCTGCTCCCCCTGCCCCCTTCCTCCCCCCCTCCCCCCCCCCCGCCAACTTGACTTTTCACCCATAACCCTGCTCAGATAATAGCCATCAGCGGTGGCTGTGATGAATGCATCTGATCGTGATAGCTGAACTGGACTCAGGGTGGATTCAGGTAAGAAAGATCCAAGGAATAAATGAGCATGCAGCACACAAATATGTCTGGTATGCAAATACAACTAGTATCCAGTCATTTTACCCCATAAATAAGGGACAACCCAGAGACTGTTGCGCTCTCTTGTACTGCAGTGGGCTGCATGCCATGACCTTCCCCTTGAGCAGGAACAACTCTGAAGGTCACTCCTTGAGGCTGAGAGATTCCTTACCTGTGACAGATACTTGGTAAGTGGCTGATAGCTAGCTTGTTGAAATTTTGCAATTAATTTGCTAAGCATGCTGAAACTTATCTAAGTGATATAAAGGATTTATTGTACATATAATCACTTAGGCATAAACCATTAAATCTATGATTAAAATGACTCAACCTGAGGGTCTCTCTGATGCTTTTAGTCTGACCCTGTTCTTTATATCATAAATAATCAAGTGACTTTGCCATCATGAATCTTGTTAATGTCACGTTTACCTTTAGAACTTTATTAAATTACTTTCTTACTCACATTTAAGCTTTGCTAAATCACTATTCTCTCAATAAATATATTGCTGCTTCTTTCTTTTATGCATGAAGTGCATAATTCCTTTTGTGACACAGAAGGAGGCAACATTTCTGAGTGACAATGAAAAAAGAAGTGATAGAGCTAGTTTGGTGTTTATATACAGACAGCTGAGCAGAGAAAAAAAATAGACTGGAAAACAACACAGTAACGTCATTATGAACCATAATAAAAGGTCAAATAATTATTTATTCTACATTCTTGATTGCCATTAAAAGTACTGTAGGGAACGGTCCTGCACTGGCAGGGACAGACAAGATGACCAAATAGCCAGTGGGTCTTTTCCAGTTTTAATTTCTGTGAATCTATGACTTCTATTCATCATGTGCTTGATAGTGAAACATCCCACTTTCCTCATATGTTTATTTTAGCTTTTTCCTTTGTTCCAGTGAAGTTAAAAAAAAAAAAAAAAAAGAAAAGTGTTGCTATTAAAAAATGGTGCCAGTAAAATTAAACCAAGATCCCACTCTGAGTGTTGGGGATAACCCGGAGATGCAGGTGGAGATTCTGGGTTTGCTGGAGAGCCAAAAGAAAGACTCAGAGACTGGGCAGATAGCTGGAAAAGTCTGTTAGTGCAGCTGTGAGCTGTGGGAAGACGGAGTCTGTAAAGGACAAACAGCTGCTGGAGTCAGACAGGAAAGCCGCTGAAAGAAAAGAGGGTGAGGGAGGAGGAAAAGAAGTTTGATCATGGCTGGGTAAAAGGCCAGAGAGAGAGCTTAGTATAAGAAGATCAGAATCTTTAGTGTAATGTTGTAACATCTCTCAGGAGAGAAAAGAAAAAGCCAGCAGCACTATCCTTGGTAAGTTTAGAGAGGCAAAAGAAGACACAGGTTTTTATCTTTAACACCCAGATTGCTTCCAAATATCTTCTCATATAATGATTTTGTCCTGTGAATGATCCAACAGACAGAAGAAATATCAACACTTAACCACCTACAGAATGTCTTTTAGTTGCCTGGGCCACCTGCTCAGGCAGCAACTAGCTTTAAGGGGACTGCGAGACCAGCAAGACAAGAATCATATTACAGAACCATAGAATCATAGAACAACTTGGGTTGGAAGGGACCATAAAGTTTATCTAATTCCAACCCCCCTGCCATGGACAAGGGTGCCACCCACTAGATCAGGTTGCCCAGGGCCTTGTCCAACCCAGCCTTGAACACCTCCAGGGATGGGGCATCCACAACTTCTCTGGGCAATCTCTTCCACTGCCTCACTACCCTCTGAATGAAGAATTTCCTCCTAACATCTAATCTAACTCTTCCCTCTTTCAGTCTAAAACATTCCCCCTTGTCCTGTCATTGTCTACCCAAGCAAAAAGTTGCTTTACATCTTTTTTATAAGCTCCCTTTAAGTACTGAAAAGCTGCAATAAGGTCACTCCAGAGCTTTCTTTCCTTCAGGCTGAACAGCCTTTCTTTATAGGAGAGGTGCTCCAGCCCTCTGATCAACTTCATGGCCCTCCTCTGGACCCACTCTATCAGATCAATATCCTTGTGATGGGGGCACCAGACCTGGGTCCAGCACTCCAGGTGGGGCCTCATGAGGGCAGAGTATAGGGGGACAATCACCTCCCTCGATCTGCTGGCAGTATGCCTTTAAGTCTAGATAAAGTTTTCTAGAGCAGAAGTTGGTTTACCAGTCTTTTGAGATAATATATATATATATATATTTTTTTTTTCCTGGGTAGATTCCATGTGTCAGTTGCTAAAACTAGTGTGAGGACTGGTTGTAATTTCTCTGGTCTTTGCATTAAAAAATTATATAAAACGGGTCAAGCCAACTTTAAAGGGTGGCCTAGCTTTTATTTTTGTCTCCCTGCTGAGAAATGTTAAGTATAATGCTCAGATGAGTTAGCTGTTCTCTCATATGTTTCCTTTGTTCTAGTGTGAATACTTTTAATTCTAATGCATTTGGTGAGAATCCTGTTCCCTGTTTTGTTTTCAGGAGCAAATATGTTGTTTGTTGCTACAATGTGGAGATTGACGTACCATTTTTTTTTTTAAAGCTGTAAATGCCAGAAAAAGTGTATTCTTTTTGTTTGCTTAACACACAGATTTTTCTTCTCACAGGATAGATGAGTACTAGTAAATTTTCCTACACAACGATTAGTAGAAATTACAGTTTAATGCAGGATAGGTTTTCCCTTTTTTCCTTTTCCCTCACTGGTCTTGTGATTTATTAAGTGATTTGGGGTACTGAACAGGACTGGGAATTTCAAAAGGTTCAGACTTCAAGTTTCAACTGCTGTCAACTTTCAGTGGGAGCTCAGTTCCCATCCTCCTCTTTGTCTCCTCCCTTATAAAACAAAGCTTTTAGTTTTGTCCCAAATGAGCACTCACATTTCTCCAACAGCCTAGAGGCATTGCTGTCCCTCTTGGAAATTATTGTGTAATGCGTGGAGCTTGGTGTAAGGGCTAATAGTTTCAGTTCTAGAAGACTATTTTTTTTTTCTTTTCTGGTTCAGAAAAGAAATCTTCTGGAAGAAGATTAAGGACTAAAATTAGGGAAGACACACATAGCTTTTTCAGGTTGTATGAACATCTCTTAAAGAGAAGTTCTAGTTTGCTGCTGAACTGACCCTTTTTAGCAGTTGTCAATAATTTTTGCACAGGTGTAGGCATTAAGTGAATCTCCAAAGTGAAAGCTTCCTCCTGTGAGCCAAGCTTTTCGTGGTAGGGTCTGAACAGGGAGAGCAAGCTGTGGGGCAGGGTATGCTGCGGTATGGTGTATCACATGGCTCAAGCCCTATTCAAAGCATGGAACAACTGCTTTCTACCAATATGGTAGCGAGATGCATGGATGAAAATGACATTTTACAGGAGATGATGTATCTAAGCACATAAGAACTGTGTGGCTCTGGCATGTTCAGTGCTGACCTAGACCTCATCAGATGCGTTCTTACTGGTGGTCTTCAGGAATGAGATGTGTCTCTTCAGAAAATATGGGTTCCTTTTCAGCCTGCATAAACTTCCTAGAAGATTAATAAGTCCTGTTGCCCTGTGTAGGAGATAAGATTACATTTGTTTGCATTTTGAAACTCAGATAATTCACTGGATGCCTTTATTCTAGTAAATAAAATGGAGAAAGGTCCATTCTCTGACTCTGAGCACAAGAGGCAAGATGAGGCTGTTGTCAGATGACCATGTACTCTTCTTCCGCAGATCCAAAGAGCAGGGTGGTCTCATCCCTGCTGCCCACTGGAACCATTCCACAAACCACATTCGAGTGTTGATTGGGTGATTATTATTTGTTTTGGTGTGCTTCAACATTGTTTTAAGTGACTGGAGTTAATGTTAACAACTCTGCAGTACAGACAATTGTATACTTGTGCTCAGACCTGTGCTCTGAGGTCACTTACCTTACAAGTAAAAGGATATCCATTGAAATTACTAAGATTACACTGGAAATATGATTTTGTACAAGAGTTACATGAATGAGTTTAAGGTAAGGTATAGGAAATAGAATACTTTTTTTTTTTTTTTTCCAGAAACAAACAAGCACAAACAACAAAAAAACCTCAACCTAAACTAAAATCAATTTTCTTTCAAGAAAAAAAATATACAAAGGGCTGCAAATTCCAGGAATAAGTTTAAAATTAGCAAAGCACTTTGAGCTCACATTTAAAACTTTGGAAGACCTTCAGCAGAACTTCATTCTGATTATAAACTCTTGGAAATATGACGTTCTCATAATGGTCAACTTTATGTACTGTATTTATTATCATAGTTATTCATGCATTGAAAGCACTTTCTTTTTGCATGGATTTTATTTAAAATTCCTAGTAGGCAAACTTTTAAAATTCTACAGAAAACTGGAAAGATCCCAAAGTTGTATCTAATTCCAAGTGAAACAGCTTGCAATCACATTCTTCTGCAGAGTGATTTTTGTATGTTTTTGTTTTCTGGCATAGCGGTTAAGGACAGAACTGTACTCAATTATCATGGAGTGAAATCAACATTATGAAATGCAAAGGCACATACCATACATTTGGTTAAAGAAGAAAAATATCTGTGAAAACACCCATTCTTCAAATTATAGAATGAAATATGCAAAAGCTGCCTAATAGCCTTACAAAATAAGACTCCTATTTATTTCCTGAAATGTGTAAAACTGATTTTATACCAATTTTGTTGAGCCAAAACAAATAAATTTTACATAAAACTTGTTGCATCCATTCACAGCCAAGAGCCACCAAGAATCCCGATGACACACAGAGCTTTTTTGCTGGTGGTAGCATTATGTTTGAGTTTATGATGTTGGTAGAAAACAGTTTGCTGATGGGTAGATTCCAATCCCTAGTACAAACTACCTGAATTTTGAGCTTACAGAGGCACAGCATTTGGAAGCTGGATTTGAAATAACAAAAAATAAATTAAGTTTCAAAAAATAAATCAAAGTGAAAGTTTTATATAGTTTGGTTTTACTAAAGAAGGTGTTTCTGTTGACATGACCAAATGAGTCTGTATGGAGTCTTAATATTATCAGTGATGTGATAGTACTGTACGAAATGGTAATCATTATTCTACTTTCTGTTCTTGGATTTTGTGACCCATGATTGCCAGTAAATTTTCCATCTGTTTGGAAACTATTAACTGCATTTCTCTCTCTGTAGCTAGTAAGACACCACCCTATGATTTATTGTAGATGAAAAGTAGAAGAGTCAGAGACTCTAAGGATGTAAACCCTCTGGAGCAATCTGGTTCAATGCAATTGCTATTAGGGTAAATTTGGTTCAGCACACTATCTGGGGAAGAAGTGTACTTCTTTGTCTCACCTAACAACCTTTTATTCTAGCATTTGTAAACCTACCTGTTATTAAAGACTGATGATAGCTGTAATTCCAACAGATGATTTAAACTAATCATCACTCAGGTACCATAAAACCAAAGTGTCTTGTAAACATTGCTGACATGAAACCAAACTCCAGAGCCTTTTCTGTCTCAAAATCCAGAAAATGAACATTTGCATATTTGTCTGCTGTTTTGCACTGCTTCCCCAGCCCCAGGATTCTGAGTGCATTTGAAAGGGCATTTGAGTACTAGTTGCAAATGTACCCACAAAAATGGAAGAATCAAAGTGAAATCCATGTGGTATTGTAATTACTTGCTGCTGTATATAGCCACAATGGTTCTGCGTAACAATGTCTTTTTGAAATATCTTTGTCTGACTAACTTGGGAAACAGCCAAATGAAATTTTGTCTGAGTCTTCTGTCTAGTCACCGTTACGGTCTGTATTTATGCCTGTACTTGATGAATGCATTTGAAATAATCCTGACAGAAGTCCAGGGTAGAACAAGTGAAGAGGCTGTGGTGCAAACTTGAAATGAAATGATAAGTAACTCACTTGAAAATTCCAAAGACTTTTTTTTTTCCTTCACACTTTATTGTCCTTTGTGCTTTCTCTTCCATGTGTTTTTTTTTTTTTTTTCTCTTTCATGATTTTTTTCCTATCTCCCTTCAGAAACACGGATATGAGTACTGTTATGTATTCCTGCCAAGAAAGTGTTGTGGTAATTAATTCTTCATCATAAAAGGTGCAGAATGCAGTGCATTCCGAATTTAGTCTCATATTTGTTTAACAAGCTGTTACCTTTTCTCTCCTTAAAAATACAGCTCATCTAAATTCTTTCTAACAATGTACCTAGAATTTTGGTTTCTTAAGTTAGAAAGAACAAGCTTGCCTCTATACACATTTTCCTCCATAACTTACAGAGAATACAGCTTGGAATCTCCTGAGACTGACACCTCAGGAGATGACCTGTCAGCTGAATGTATATGACACAGTGCTGAATGTTTCTTCAAGGAGAAACATGGCATGGTCTCCTAGATCAGGGATTTTTGTGGTGTCAACAAGTTCTTGTCCGTGAACTGAGGAAGCAGTGCCTAGACACCCTGTCTCTGCTTTTCAACAGATCTTCTATGCCTTCTGCAGGACAAAAAACAACTTTCACTTGTGGCAAATATATTTATCCTCAGTTAAGACATCCAGTACACTAAAATAATCACAGTGGGGATGTGATTGTGAATGAGGAATATATAGAGACATTTTGTTAGGTTCCAAAGCAAGGGTAAATTTTGCAACTATATAATTTTAAAGAAGACACCAGAGTTGGGCTTTAACTTAGTATGACCTTCTAATCATTGATAATGAAATCATGGAGTGTAAGTGTGCCAGCTACAGTGTAATGCTCACTATTTATAGCCAAGTTGTTAAGCATAGCTTGACTTAGGTAATAAAGTTCCATTTTTCTCATTAAATTAGTTAATAATAGAGATTATTTTCCAATTCATACTGGCAGTAAAGATAGCTCAGCTTTCCTTAACCAAGTGAAGGGATTCCCTTTTCAAACATTCTGATATATTAGGAGAATGAAAGACAGTACACCGTCCTCAAGTATACACACCATGTTCACCTTCTCTGCAGATTTTAAAATGCAAGAGTTGATAGAAGTTATCAATAAGGAAAACATAGGTAGTAAAGGAAGATGTACCATTATTAACTTTGAAAGTTTAATGATTGTCCATGATTCTGTGTCCACAACAGCATATAGCTAGAGGAGTTATACAGGAAAGGGCACAATTTCTAGGGAATATGTATGTGTGTTTGTGTTTCATCACAAAGTTCCAAACATAAAGATTAGGATCTGCGGCTGAGAAATGCCATCCTTTGTTGCAGATTATTAGTATTATACAGAATCACACAGAATCACAGAATACTTTGGATTGGAAAGGTCCTTAAAGATCATATAATTACAACCCCCCCCCCCCGCCATGGGCAGGGAAACCTCCCACTAGATCAGGTTGCTCAAAGTCCCACCCAACCTGGCCTTGAACACCTCCAGGTATGGGGCATCCACAGCTTCTCTGGGTAACCTGTGCCAGTTCCTCACTGCCCTCTGAGTAAAGAACTTCTTTCTAATGTCTAATCTAAATCTCTCCTCTTCCAGTTTAAAATCATTACCCCTTGTCCTATCACTACACCCCCTGACAAAGAGTCCCTCCCAGCGTTTCTGTAGGCCCCCTTTAGGTACTGGAAAGCCACCGTAACATCTCCCTGGAGCCTTCTCTTCTCCAGGCTGAACAACCCCAACTCCAAAAAGAAGTGCCCTTTCAGAAAAACAAAGAAACACACACAAAAACAAACAAACAAACAAGCAACAACAAAAACCAACACCAACCAACCAACCAACCAACCAACCAAAAAAAAAAAAAACCAAACCAAAACTCAAAGCACCATTATTTTTTTCTAAGGAAAAGAGTTATTTTTAGAATGAAACATTGGAATGTTGTAGATACTTGGATAACTCTGTGTTCGATTTCAGTGCAAATAGTGATTTCAGTGCAAGTTCAGAAGGAACTGAGAGTAAAAGTGCAGAAAGACTGACAGAAGAGGGATGAAAGGAATAAAATTTAGCAACAACATGGTTTAGAATGATTAAAAGGGTGTTTTTGAAATATTTCATTTTTGTGATTGTCTAATATGACTAAATAGTTTGACTGTGAAGTACTAGGAAGTAGTAATGAGATAGTTACCAGACTTTACAGAAATTATTATTTTTTTTGTGAGAAAAATGAAGAGGTCTTTTAAAGATTATTTTTATGGTTGAGATCTGTAAGTAATTCAGATGGCAAAGTACATCAAGCTAAATCATTACCTCTTGGGGAGAAGCCCAAGGGAGGGAATTGGTGGAATAAGAAAGTGTCAGAAGACTCGTTTTCTAGATTCCTGTAAATCATTCTCTCTGTGGGAGATTTTTAAGAGCTACACACTTGCTGACGGGTAAGTCCCCCTCTCCTTTCAGCTATGTGAGCTCTCAGGATTCCTGGAGAGACTGTCCGCCTCACTTCTACAAAGGCAGGATCTTTATGGGCAAACTCACTTTTTCCCTGCTGCATTAGGGCCCTTTGCCAGTAGGCTTTTGCCAGGGGCCAAATGCAAATATCCAACTCTTCCTTGAGACTGTCTCAAAACCTGAAGAGTATGGGAAGATTATATGTCTACCATTTTCCAAAGGCTACCCTTTGTACGACTCATGGTGCTTATAAGCCATCTCCCCCTCATGTGCATAGAAAGGGGTTGATTTTGCTATAATTTTCTGAGTTGTACATGGAAGAAAGAGAAGATCAATGGGATAGACTGGATGACTTCCTGAGTTCTCTTTTATACCTACTTTTCTATGATTCCAATGTCACAAAAACATGGGTGGGAAGCATCAATGGCAGAAGGGATGTAATGAGTTCTGGTCTTTATAGTGAATTTATGTGAGCTTTGAAAAATATTTAGGTACATACTAGTAAAGGTTTTGTATTGTCAATACTGAAAAGATTCCTTGTTGCAGAAGACTAAGACCTGCTGGATTTCTAGCAGGGTAATCAAATAATAACCACAAATTCAGATTTCACAAAGTGTTACACGTATACAATTACATAGTTTGATGGTTAAAAAGAGCAGAGTCCAAAGCACTAAATATATTTGCCTACTATAGATCTGATCTGGTCAGGAGGAGAGCATTTTGAAAACAAGTATTGGACACCTCTAACTCCCAGAGTTATTTGAAACAATGCTTAACAGGTTCATAACCCAGTGTAGTAGAGAATAAGGAAAGTGGAACCACATACAGGAACCTTAAAATGACCTCCAAAAATAATTCCTTTTTCTCCATAATTATCTCTTACTCTTGCAGTTTATTTCAGCTCTATGTTATTTTGCTGTAGACTTCTTTATATGGTACATTTATTTGTGGCTATTGTATGATTGTATTTTCTTAGTTTTCTCTATATTTGCATTTATTTCTTATTCTCCCTGGCTGTTATGGCTTGTTAACCCCTTCGAGCAAGACTATACTTATGTCAGTAACTTCTCTGTCCTGGTCTTTTCTCTTGATCCACTTGTCTCTGCTATTCAATGTCAAAAAAGAAAAACAAACAAACAAACAAACAAACATAAAGCTGACATTTCCTCTGGGAATACGGGGAAAAAGGAATATAAGGCCTGTTGCTTCATGTGTCAATCATTAATAGACTACTCAACAAAATCTCTTGGACAGAAGAAGGAAAGTTATGTTACAATCAGTTGTCATTTAATTGACTAAACTATTTTTAGTTTCTGGAAATGCTTGTTCTAGAATGATGAACAAGTTCAAGAACAGCATTCAGATGTTAACATTTTTATGGATTATTCATCCATTTTTCTATCTTCAGATGTAATAGAAAAACGATTAATTAGGGGTGCAGATCAGCAAAAATTTTCAATGAGAACCAAGTGCCTAAAATACCTGTGTAACTTGCTTCCATTGGAAGGTCTGTGCTTAAAGCTGTGCAGAATAAATGAAAATTATTTTATAATTAATATGAACAAATTTTTGAGTTAAAACTTTGGTTATACTAAATCATACTGAAAGTAAAAACAGAGTAAATTTTGCAGTCCCTTTGCCCATTCTATTGAGAAAGCATAAACCCCAGGAAGTTAACTCTCCCATACATGAGAGTCCATAATCAGATTTTACTGTTTCAACTCTAATCCACCACAAAAAAAATGATGCACAATGTGATGATTCACTGTGGTGTATATGCTGCCTAAAATGTGTACATGAGGAGCAGATTTATTTAGTCACAGGAGGGTCTGTATCTCAGACTAAAGGTCAGTGTCTCGCACATTCCTTTGTTTGAGGATGCAGTATTAGTGATATGCTTCATGTTTGTTGTTTGTTTGTTTGATTTTTATTTGTTTTTGTTTTTGTTTTCCTTCTAAAGACTTTTATTTTTTTTATTTTTAGATTAGACTTGACTGGATGCTGTTAGTCAGCTGCTAAAAAAAGACTCATAAATCCCTGTGTCATGGAAATTTTGGCCTTTGTATTTTTACAGGAAGGGTATATCACATATCCCTAATGGCATCTAGCTGTCATTAGAATTAATATATTTTTATTAGTTCAAAATTTACTAGGGCACATTTCAAAATACAACAATTGAGTATTCACATTGTTTTGTAGGAGCAATCACTTGCACCTGAAGAGGATGCATGACATTTAAGCGAGATATATTAGATCCATTCCTCTGCTTTATTTTTGTGGCTTCATAGGGGCTGCTATACTTTATACCGTCTCCACAACTGCTCATTCAGCCTGCATGCTGTCTGCATGAGGTAACCAACAAGTTCATTGTGAGATCTCTATATATCTTGGACTGTAAGGATGGAGAATTAAGTGAGCATCTTTTAAAAACACAGACAGAAGATAGTCTATCAGCAATTATAAATTGTTGCATCTGTAAGGGTGATATACCTATGCACATCTTTTGAAGGTCTGTTCCATTAGGTTTTATGCCTTGTTGACTGAATGGATGAAATTGCTGTAATACATTTAAAGACCTTTTTGAACATGTGGTTGACTTTATCATTTGTTTTTATTTCCATTGTCTCTGCTTGTTTCCATTGGGTTCTTTTGACATCAAAATAATAAGAAACAACAACAACAACAACAAAACAGCAACTTAATACAAACTGAAATGGAAAATACAAAAATGCTTAATAAATACACTGTTTAACTGACAACATCTGGAATAGCTTTCTAGCCAAGTGCCTTGAAACCACCTCTTAATGGCAGTCCTCAGTAATCAAATGTAAATATGCATTAATTCAGAAAGCTCTGTGATGTTACATTGAAAACATCTTCTGAAATATCTTAATTTCCTTCATCTACAGAAGATACTGTTCCCATTTACTTTTGCTGCACACTTAAGACTACTACTTTCCATCAGTCTGCTGGATGACTTACTGATGCTAACAGTCGGAAATAATTGTAGGTAACTAGCAAAACCCATGTGCTGTATTTCTGGAAGTCAATCAATCTTTCCTTAAAATATGCATGTAATTATATAAATCTTTCCAAGTTTATATTAATGAATGAATGAATGAATGAATGAATGAAGAAATTTTTACTTTTGTAAGAAAAAATCCTGTTCCAATACAGAAGTTCATATTTTCTTATGAACAAAGAAATTGCAGAAAAATCGTCTTTGCTGTCCAAATCAGGATTTAAACCTCTTGGAGTTCTTGGTTCCCCAGCTATCAGAGAGTACCATGATATTTTGTAAAAGGAAGCAAAACTGGATTTCTGAAAAAAAAATTATTTGCGTGGTGTTAAGCAAGAAATGTGGTTTGTTGGGGTTATCAAACAAAAAAAAGCACTGATAAATGGGACAACATAGGTCTGTCTGGTCTTGGCTCAGTATCTGTAAGCCACTGCAAGCCTACCTCATATGTCACGTACTTTGGACTGCTCTTAAGCCATACTCCTCCAGACAGAATGGGCATAGCCTTTAGGCTCATGTCTTTATATGAATTGCACTTTTTGAGGAAAGTTAAGAGTGTAAGTCTCTTACAGGCCTTCCGAAAGGAAGTTGTGGGGAGCTGGGGGTCGACCTGTTCTCACAGGTAACTAATGATAGGACTAGAGGGAATGGCCTCAAGTTGCACCGGGGAGGTTTAGGTTGGGAATTAGGAGACATTTCTTCTCAGAAAGAGCAGTCAGGCATTGGAACGGGTTGCCCAGGGAAGTGGTAACATCACCGTCCCTGGGGGTGTTCAAGGAAAGGTTGGACATGGTGCTTAGGGACATGGTTTAGTGAGTGACATTTGTAGTAGAGTGATGGTTGGACCAGATGATCTTGAAGGTCTTTTCCAACCTTAATTATTCTATGATTCCATGATTCTAAGACAAACAGGGTCTGTGCTTTAACATACCTTGTACATTGGACTCCTGTTCACCTTATGAAGGCACACCTCAGGGAATACTTGTTGCTGTTGTTGATATCTCAACAGGACAGGGACTTCTACACTTTGAGAATAAACACACACAAAGTTCAGGGAAAGGGAAGATACCTATATCAGCTCTCCTTTATAATTTCTTTTCTGACAGATAAAGAGTCTTAACATAGCTACACTGGGTCTGTATTTTTGCGAATACTATTTCTTTCAGATGCAACATCCAAGTTATATACATAGAAATAAATTCACTGTTCTTCAGCCCCTGTTGAGAATATCAAAATATTTGATAGAATAAGAATCAGCTGGTGAAAGTGGTCAGGATCAGTGTTTGACTTGGTGTTTCTAATTCCGCTCTTTGCCCAAAACCCAGAAGTTAAACTATCCTGTTATTGGACAGTTATTTAATACTATGTTAATCTCTTGCACTCCTTCTGTGGACAAGAATATTAAACATACCTACTCTGTGAGAATGATTTTTATTTTTAAAATCTCATAGCTGTAAAAGTTATTGCAAATAGAAGTCAGCAGATCTGACATGGTTGAATGGAAAATGCATTTGCATTATTATTCTTGTCATGAAATACTGCCCTAATTTTTTCCCTCTGCCTTACACCGACAGTTTACATTTTGAATACCATTTCCTTAGGGAACCGACTTTCTGTATTAGACAATAGCCTGCATCTCTCTGTCTGTAATAACAGGGCATATTTTTACAGAAAGAAACAAGACACTTTGTTCATAGTGAAAATGAACCTTTTAGGAGGATGAGAACAAATATAGGGCTTTTTTTTTTAAATTATTATTATTATTTTTAATTCTCCTGAAAATGCCATGACCTTCTTCTTATGCTTGATTCTTTGAGGTGCTATGACTGCAAATCGAAGAAGCTCAAAGTCTCATATGGACTATTCTCATTGGTTCTTAACATAAAAATACCATGCCCTTTTTGTTTTCTATAGAGTAACAAATTTGGAAACAAATGAGAAAGGCAACACTCTGGAAAAAGAAATCCTCTTTTTATTTCAGCATGTAATTACAAAAATAGGGGAGGCGTTTCAAGGTTCTAGTTTATAAACAAAAGGCATGCCAAATTGCCTAGATCTGACAAAAGTTTACTTAAGTAAGGAAGCCATTTACAAATAGTTTTCACAATATTTTTGCTAGACATGCAAAAACTAAAGCCTCATCTTCTGTTTTATTTAAAGATGTATTCATGATGTATCCATGATGTACCCACTCATGTATCCATGAATGATCCATTAGTCTGGAAGGAATGGGTCAGAAATACTGACTTGCTGTAGTTGCTTATAAGTACCATTACACTGCTCAGTTACTTGCTAACCAGGCATTTGTTCTCAATACACCAAACCAGTGTGAGGTCATGGCATTTCAGAAAAGATTGAACTCCATATAAAGATTCCCAACCTCCTAAATAGTTCATTTGCACAATGAACAGAAGTGTTTTATTTCTTTCTATAGCTGTAGTGTCTTAGAAAATAATATACGCCAAAACACCACATTAAAGTAACAGTATTGACTTTGCAAGTCAAGCACTTATAAATTATGAAGTTGAAGAGTTACAAGTTTCTTGTGCCACCTTAATTCAGTGTCCTTATGAGTTTCCATTATGATAAATTATGTAATTACTTATTATTCTTTGCACAGGATCTGTGCCCTGTGGGTTCTTGCCCAGTCAGTCCCAGTATCACACTCCTTGCCTCAGAGCTTTTTAATCAAAATTCTTGGAAATCTTGTTCTTGGAAGCGACTGAAGTGCTTTAGCTGACACTTTCCCCAGTAAGAGTCTCTGAGGTATACATACAGCAGGGAATCCTTCCAATCTGCAAATGGTAAAAACTTAGCAAAGCTATAAGCAGTTGGGAATGTGTTCTTATATGGTGATATTAAACTATAGAAAGCACAAACTAGTCCTACTTTTACTAAGCAATATGAGGTGCTGTGTTGAATGTAGGGTGTCTTGGGCCCAACAAAAGATAAGATGTTAATATAACCCTTGTTCACAGTTACAACATAAATAGTGAAGCATGGTTTGGGGTTTCATTTCAAGTTATTGCTGGCTAATTCCCATTGTAATAACCAACATTCCAAATATATCCTTCAATTACAGACTGAGAAAAAGGGAAAATGGTTAAGTCACTTGAAATGTAGAGTAAAACTTGCAGTTAAATATCATCCCTTCCCTTTCCCTTCTAGCTGCAGGGAGTTTTTATAGGGAAATTCCCTTCTTTGACTGTCTTTTAGGTTATATTAAAATAGTAATAACAGTTCTTCTTGGATAAAAGGAGACAATAATTGAGCTGCTTAGGTGTTCCTAGATTTTCTGTTGCTATTCACTCTGATCCTGTTCCTGGAGGACAAAAGAAGACGAATATTCAAAGAAGGGGTCAGAAAAGAGAAAGAAGACAGAAAATGCAGCTTCTGCCTAAGGTATGACTCAGACATTCTAAACTGGAGAACCTCAAGCACAGTGTGTATTCTATGCACAGTTTATATTCTATGTATATTCTGTGAACCTCAAACACAGTGTATATTCTGGCAGGGTTATGACAGCATTGATCACAATACTTGCTTTCAGCTGGTTTTACAGATGTATTACAAAAGATGCACTGTCAGTGTATTAAAAACAAACAAACAAACAAAAAACAATATAGTGGGAAAGCTCCCCCATCTTGCCTCCCATTTTCCACCCCAGTTCTCAGACAGTTAAGAAAAGGACCCTAGGCTTTCTGATGGAGTTTGAGTTCACATGGTCAGATTGACTTTTCAGTGTAGCCTGAGCTGGGCATTTCACAGAAAGGCCCTTCACCCCACAAGGTACAGGAGAGCACTCTTCATTCATTTTGAGTGCGATCATATCCTCTATCTCAAGTCTTTCAGCTTGTGGTAACATGTGGCTTCAGGTCTTGAAGACCTGTGACTTCACAGGTCTTGAAATTCCATTATTAGAACTAAACTTCATTTCAGCTCTATTTTTTTTTCTTCAGTAATCTTTTTTGAATTTATTGTTTTGTAAGGAAAAGAGCATAGAGGCACCACAGAAGGCAGACACGCTAAAGTGAAAAGAGGAATAGGGCAAACTGAATATTTCATTGTTTATCTTAGTCTTACACAACAGCCAACTGGTCAAATAAAACCATTCTTCACTAAAGACTCAAGTTTGTTCATGGAATCCTTAGTAAGATTAGGAAATAAAATGCAAACTTCACATTATAAAAGGATGGCAAATGTAAATGGCAATTCAATTCCCAGTACTTAAGAATGTATTGTTCTTTTTCTCACTGTTATTCTACCAGTTATCTTACAAGTCTTATTCCTCAGGGAGTTATGCTTAAGAGATTTGCAGCTCAGACAAAACGCTGGATGGGAACATATTCAAACTTCATGACAGTTATAAGAGAAATCTCAAGACCCATGGGAACATTTAAAGCTTTGCCGTTGTAATCCTCCACCCTTTTTTCCTATCAATCTTGTCTTTGCAGCTATCTTTCCTTGAATTGGTTATTTGATGCAGTGAGACTCTGGTCAGAAACTTCTCCTTCCATAGGTTCATGTGATTATGCACTATTCTGATTATTGTCAGAGTAAATCTGCCACTTTTTAAACATTTAAACAGGGCTGAAATGGGATCAATAGCAGTCCAAGCAGATAAAAGAGCTGTTCATAAGTTATAGCTCATTTAATTATAACAGCATTTCCTCTTCTACAAGTTTCTACTATTTCTCATTCAAAGATAATCTCAAGAAAATTTTAGCTTGGAGTCACCAAATAACTGATGTGTCCTATTCAAAGTCAAATAATCACCCCAACACAACTATGACTCCTTCAGAGTGAGATTGTTTCATTTAGTTCTTACCTTCAGCTCACTTGTAGTTCTTCGTGATTTCTCCAACACAAGCAAAATCCATCACTACCGGTTTTCTTAACTGTGAGCAAAGCATCTCAAAGATAACCTAACTAGGTACTAAGAGCTCTTACACCTTCAGGAGCAGTCTCTGCTGTCTATTTATAAGTGTACTATCTATGTACAACTTGATCAGTTCTGTATCTGGAACTGCCTAGGGGAGCCTTTTGAAAGAAGAACTGATTCCCTGATCACCTAGTTTCAAGTCAGTCCACTGTTTCAAACCATTCAGTTGTCTCAAACCAATCCATTGTCTCATCTGTGCAGATGAATAGGTGGGGGAGTGCCTGGACCGCCCAGCTAATTACTGGCATAAGTGCAGTGGGTGCACACACAGGCACCACCCTGACACTCAGCATGATACACAGTGACAAATAGGGCAAACCTGAGTTTTATCTGTGTATCTCACCTGTAACTGAAGTTCCATAGCTGTTGCCATACAAGACTCAGCTGATGCCTGGGATTGCAATGTTTGTTATCATATTTGTTATCATTGTTCATATATATGTTGATCTCTACCAGGATAGAGGGACAACCCACCCATGCGTCTACAACAGCAAAGGCATTCTGGCTGGCTGGGGCAAGAGCATGCAAAAGTTACTGGTCCTGAGCGTGCCACAGAGCAGGCACTTAGGTGCCAGCTGATTGTATTTTCCACAAATAGTGTTCTATAGTTATCTAGAGCTTTTATGTATACCTGTACTCGTCTAGTGCACAGACATTTATCATTATGGGAGGCTGAGGAGTTTGTTCCTAGCAAACTATTTCTACAGTGTACATACAGGTCGTTTACTTTCATCTGCCTCTTTGGATTAATCGGATAGGCGTTGTTTCAACTCAGGTCCTATAGTGCTGACAAAAATTTGAAATGCTTCCTGTTGAAGAGAACGCAGAGAACACAGAGAAAACAGCTTCCATCTTTATGGATGAATACAGTGACCCTGGAATAACGATAAGAAGGCATAGAAAATCTCTTCTCAGGTCACCAAATGTTAGATGGCCATCTTTGCTCTGCTTTGTGCTGAATTTAGCATGCAATATATGTCAAACTTAAAACTACACAGAATAACTTGAAAGAATGCTGTATTTTGCATCAATATGGTATGTGCTCTTTTTCTCTTTGCATAGACCTCGCATCACAGACAAGACATAACTGCACTACTATTTTGACCTGTCTGCTGTGTGCAGCATTCAAGGTTTCTCTTTTGAATAGTTTTACTAGATCTGATCTGAACATATGAGATTGGTGCTCCACTGCATCAAAGATGCTGTTTTAGCTGTCAGTGAGGCACACGGCTCTGACTAGCTTACAGTCTAACTTGGTAAGAAAGGAGAACATCATATCTAATACAATCATAGTGTGTAACAAAGGGTTACACACTATTGTTATATATGTATATATGTATACATATATATATGTGTATATATAATTGTTATATAACAATTGTTATATATGTGTCTTTGGGTGCATGTATTTACTTTTCTTTGATTTTGGGTAGGAAAGCACTGATGTAATGTATTTACATTCTTACACTGTTTCTGCAACATATGGTGCTCTTTAGCCTGGGTTCAGCAGTGAGTCCTGTAGTTCTAGCAGTCTGTCACTGAGATGTGAGAAACTATGGTAGAAAATCATACACTCCATTACAATATTATTTACTATCTTTGATAGTTAATATTGGCATTCTTCTTTTTTTTTTTTAATGACTTATGCTGTTGAGCTTTTATTTTTCATCCTGATTGTAGAGTTAATCTTGCTGATTACCTTTTATTTTAATTTTCTTTTTATATGTTTTTCTCTTAGTCTGGGAAAGGTATAAACTCAGTCCTCTGTTCTTCTTTTTAGCAGCATAGAGGAAAGCTAAATGAAGAGAGAGGATAAAGAAGATGGAGAGAAGAGAATAAAAGAGGAAGAAAACAGAACATCTGCTGATACTTGTTCTTTTAATGTTCACATGACTCATTGGAAAAAAAGCCAACAACTAAACCTATATTTTTGTGACTAAATATTTGATATGGTGGCTTTAAAAATTTGGAAGCACGCTTAAGATAATTCTTGTGTACAAAGAAGTCTTGGAAGGTTAGCCTAATGAGTCTGGGAGATGCTGCTTACAGTTTTGAATAATTCATTGATGCTCCCCAAAAATGAATGTGAGTACAGTCCCTTATGAATACAGTGTCCAGGACTAACCAAACTACTTGTGGAATGGTTACAGTTGGAGACTATGTGACCAGGAATATCTTCGTATTCAGTCATGTACTTCCACTTTTTTTAAAAAATAAAAGCTCCTGCCAAGCAGAGGGAAGAAATTGTCCTTGATTCTTTTTTCTTCCTTTCTATCTTTTTTTTTTTTTCCTAATACCTACAGTGCAAAATAATATTAAAAAGAAAATATTACTTGGAATTTTGTTATTAAAATCAGAAGCTTGTTATTATATGTACTTTGGTTGTAGCTGATCATACAGCTTGCAGTGCTGGAATTTAAAGCACAGTACAGTAGTACAGTAGTACCTTCAGCAGCCAGAGGGAAGACAGAGTAGAAGAAAATATGAAATCATGCTGGTGGAACAGATGCTGTTTCTATGAATAGGATAAGCAGCTTGAATATGGGGATAGGTGTAGAAGAGGCCTAAACTCTGTTATCAGTAGACCAAAGAAATCAATAAATATGTTTTTTATTTTTTATTTTATTTTATTTTTTTTGTTCTTAAGGTATTCTTAACAGATAAATGTGATTTGTATGTTATTTTAAGGAATTGTTTCTCAAAGAGTAAGTGTATGAGATGCTTATATTGTGTTTGAGGGGGCAAATTTAGCTTTTTGTGACCTTCAACTCCGAACATCTGACATATTTTAAAATAAGCTAATGCTGTAAGATTGTAATGTAATGTAAAATTGGTGGATTTCATTGATGTTTGCTTTTGCTTAAATACAAACAAACTAACTTTATGCTACTGAAGGCTCATTAACCAAAATGTCTGCACTATATAGGCTAGAGTGTAAGAGTTTTGTTGTGTTCACAGAAATGGCTCTAAATTGGCAAGCCATGTCTTATTAACTTTTGTAAAATTTCATTCAGCTAAGTTTCTCTATCTGAAACTCCCCAGTTTCTTTTTATGTATGTATTTTACTTAGATGTTTAATACTTAGTCCAGTTGGTAAGATGTTATTCCCTCCACTTATTGGTACATGCCAAATGTGATAAAATATTGGTTTTTATGAAATTTGTCATTAAAAAGACATTTGCTCAGTGTTGAACTGACTACATATGTCAGGTCACTTCAAAAAAACTTAACTGTGAAACTGTTAGATCCCTCAAATACCAAGAAAATAATAGAGAAATTTCCAAATCAAAATTTCAGAGCATTTTTCTTGCTAGAAAGTTGGTATTTCACTTTTCATTCTGGTCTGCAATTAAAATATTAAGTTATGATTGTACCAGCCGAATGGTTGGAGCTGAGTAGAGTTGCAGATACTTGAGGAAAAACATCAAAGTTTTGCAGGACCTATGAGGTATTGCATAAACCATTCAACATTTTGGATTAATCCTTCAGACCAAGTGATTTTTCATTACTGCTTCTTTCCAGAGTTGAAACAGGATGTTTGAACATTCTGAATGTTATCATCTGATGTAAGGCAAAAATGGAATTCCCTGACAAACAGCTGAAACAAGACTCTGTGAATTGCTTTTTTTGGCTTCTGTGTCTTCAGCTGGGGAAACAGAACCCCTAATTTGGGAAAGATATATTGAAAACCTTTATCTTCATTTGTCTTCTGAGGCCATAATTTGAGAAAATTGGGTGGGAGATCTTTGCAAAATACTCTGTTCATTTACATATACTGGTTACTATTGTTTTTCAGCTTGAAACTAGTGATTTGTGTGTGCAGATATGTTGTTAGGCTGCTACAGTCGTTTACAGGTATCAAAACCTAGTTGTCTAAATACATTGATAGCTTTCTATATTTCTTTAGAGATAAAATTTAGTTATAAGTTACTTTGAATATGTTAGAAAACCCTTAACAGTCTGAATTCAGCAGCAGAAACCAAATTTTGAGTTGTGCAAAATATCAAACTGTGATAAAATAAAATCCCAATGTTCTTTGACTCAGCTGCTCCATGGGATCCCAGACCATTACCTTTCCTTCAGGCCCCATGTTAAATGTGATTACAAATGGAACTTGGCCTTTCAGGACTCAAGTTTCTCTGTGCAACATTGAGTGCAATACTAGAGTTGTAACATCAGTGTTTGATGACAGCAGCAATTACCAGAAAGTGCCTTTTACATGGCACTGCCATTTTTTTTTATTATTCGATTAAAAGAAGTCTGCATGTTTTTGAAGTATTTAAGAGACAAAAGAATGATGCCTTTGAACTAGAAAATAGGGGCAAAATTAAGTTAGATTTTCTATGCCAGCTTTGAATCTAATACCAAGTCACATCAGAGCCTCAGTTCAACAGGGCTAAACAGCTTAAACAAGAGTCTGTCTCTGCTTTTATTAGCTCAGTGTAGCTGAAATCATTTAACTGGAATTAGCTTTAATTTAGCCAAAACAGAATTTAAACACATGTTTAATTTTAAAGCCATGAGAGGTGGGACTTCTGATATACTTCAAAGTAAGTAAATACTTATGGCATTTGCTGAGTTAGGGGCTTATGATACCAGAAATAAGGAAAAAGTCAATTTTCTATTCAAGTCACGTTTTAACCATACCTGTTTAAAATCAGACAAGTCAAAATAATAAAATCATTCTTTAGATAGGGCCTAGTGGTAACTGTAACGAAAATATAAATCCTCAAGGCACTTGGGAAACATTAGCTTCTCTGTCTATTGTTTGATTAAATAAAATATATGCATGTTAAGTGGTGGGTGTCCCTTTTCTCTCTCATGTGCCAAATACAGTGTAGGAGGCATATGTCTCTTCATTAGGAAGAGACTAGTGTTTAAAATTTCTCACTTCATTGATTTCTCACTTTCACCATAAAAAGTTTAGGAAGCTTTCAGAAAAGTCTGAAGTTAAGTTGAGTGCTAATAGGTTTCAAAGACACATATTCAAAAGCTAAATAGTATTGGTATTGATTACCAATGCATGCTTGGGAAACACATGCCTTTGAAAAGCTTACCTTTGCTCTTGTTTGAAAAGGGCTCCCTCCTGCAACCTTTTAGTACTTGAAGGGGACTTATTAAAAAGATGGGGAGCAACTCTGCTCAATCGGATAGTGACAAGACGAGGGGGAATGGTTTTAAACTAAAAGAGGGGAGATTTAGATTAGAGATTAGGAGGAAATTCTTCACTCAGAGGGCGGTTATGGACAGGAGCAGGAGATGAGACCCTGAGCACCCTGGTGTAGTGGATGGTGTCCCTGCCTGTGGGAGGGGGGCTGGAACTAGATGACCTGTGAGGTCCCTTCCAACCCAAGCCATTGTATGATTCTGTGATTCTTACACAACATTCTTTAATAACTCATTTTGGTTATTTATTCCCTGCCTGTCTGTAGTGGGTTTAAGTGGCAAGGTTTGGGTAGTGGGGGGCCATAGGGGTGGCTTCTGTGAGAAGAATTCAGAAGTTGCCCCATGTTAGGCATGGGACCCACCGCTGGCCAGAGCCGAGCCAATAAGCAATGTTGTTTGTGTCTCTGTGAGAGCATATTTAAGAAAGGGGAAAACAAAACAACAAACAAACAAAAACAAACAAACAATACAATAACAACAACAAACCTGCTGCTCAACAGCAGCTGGGAGAGAGGAGTGACAAACAGCCTCACAGCACTAAGGTCAGTGAAGAAGGAGGGGCAGGAAGTGCTCTGGGCGTCAGAGCAGAAGTTCCCCTGTGGCCTGTGGTGAGGACCATGGTGAAGCAGATTGTCCCCCTGCAGCCCATGGTGTACCACGGTGGAGCAGATCTCCATGCTGCATCCCGTGGAGGAACCCCCGGTGGAGCAGGTGGATATGGCCTGGAGGAGGCTGCGGCCCATGGAGAGGAGCCCCTGCAGGAGCAGGGGGTCTGGGGGGAGCTGCCACCCGTGGGGGACCCGTGCTGGAGCAGTTTGCTCCTGGGGGATGGACCCCATGGTACGGAGCCATGTGGGAGCAGTGCTTGCACAGCTGCTGCCTGTGGGCAGCCCCCGCAGGCTCAGTTCGGGAAGGACGGCATCCCGTGGGAGGGACCCCACGGGGAGCAGGGGCAGAGAGGGACCGTGAAGGAGCGGCGGAGATGAAGTGTTAAGGACTGACCACAGCCCCCGTTCCCCTGTGCGCTCTGCACCACTCGGGGGAAGGAGGTGGAAGAGGGTGGATGGGGGGAAGGTGTTTTTGGTTTCTTTCCTTTGTTTCTCACTTCTATAGCTTGTTAGTAATAGGCAATAAATTATACTGTCTCCCTACTCAGTGTGTTTTCCCTGTCATGATAATTGTTGAGTGATCTCCCTGTCCTTATCTCGAACCTTGAGCCCTTTGCTTCATATTTTCTCCCCCTTTCCCTTTGAGGAGGGGGAGTGAGAGAGCGGTCATGGTGGAGCTCGGCTGCCCACCATAATAAAACCACAACACTGCCATTCTGACTTTCCTTTCTGTTATTTCTTACGTTCTAAGAGACCTATTGCCTAACAGGGCTGCTATTATGTCTTGTAGCAGGGTATCTTTCCTATTGCAGCTTCTACAATTCTGATGGTTCTTGAGTTGCATGCTGCTGTCTAAAGTAGGGTTGCCAACCTTGTTTTGTACTAAACTGTGTTCACTCTGCAGCTACTCATCTAACGCAGCAAGTCCACAGGAACTGTTTTACTGGGTGCTACAGGTTATAGAGACAGTTCTTCAGCCTGGGATTCAAGCACCTTTTCACACCTGAGAAGAGATGCTCCATAATAAATTTATGCCACACAATTTTTAAGTGTTAAAAAAACTTGATATTAATCAACAAAATCTAATAAATGAGATTTCATGTTTCTGGAACATATGTCCTTGAAAGTAGACTATGAATACTGAAATGGTTTTAAGTAATTATTAGACATAGATATATTTAATATAGTCAATTAAGTAAACTGCAATATAGTTAACAGAATTATAACTAATTATGTTGTAGAATTATATCTAAGAAAATGTATTCCCCATCAGCTGCTTGTGTTCATCCCCCATTCTGCTTGCAGGCTTCTTATGAGTGGATGCCAGGATCACCCAATATTTGTTATTTAAAAATACTTAGATTTCATTATTTACCTCACAGAAGTGGTGATTAATTCTTTTTGCTATTGGAAGAAGAGACCTGAACAGGTATATTTGAAGTGGCTGGCAAGCTAACCACATTTCTCTTTTGAATACAGATGCTTCTCAAATTCTGTTAGGTGTCATAGATATTATTTCTTTTAATTTCATTTAGTAACAAATCTGTAAGATATATCAAAAAATGTCATTTCTGGATAAATAATACACGTTAGATACACTAAAATGTATTTAAATTTATTATTTAATTTAAATAAATATTTACATGTAACTGATCAGAGAAAAAAAACAAGTTTCAACTGCTAAAACACAAAAATCACACTATACCTCAAAAACATTAATGTGACTATATTTGCTTCTTATTTTCTACATAATTCCCTTTGCAAAGTAAATTGGCATTACTAGAAGCAGACTATATATATCACTTTAATATGAAATTTCCATCTCACCATTTTTCAGTAGTTATACAAGCCATGTGTTACCATTATTACCCTTTGGCTGTCTAATGGATGAAACTTACTTAAAAGTTAAGTTTTTGAGTTAAAAACAGGTTGGAATTTTCAGTTTTGTTAAACACAAAAAATGTGAGTATTTAGCTGACACAAATGCATTAGCACTAATATATTTGCAGCATGAATAACAAGACAAGGTGATAATATTAATATTTCCTCCTTAATTAGAATGAATTAACAGAAAAAAACCCTGCTATTTGTTTGAATTCTAGAAATTATTAATACAGGTTGATCTTTAAATTCTAGAGAAAAAGGAATTAGATATGATTTAAAACATCCACATATTCATGGAAGGCTTTCTGATTAGAACACCTTTCAAGTTTAACAGAGCAGTATTTTCTGCATTAAGCTAGGGAAACTGCTGCAGTGTTGACAAGTGGAAAGTATGGCATTTACTTTTGACCAAATACTTACCTAAGAGAAGAAAAGCATAAACCTGGACTAACTTATCTTTCTTGTTAGAGTCTATCCCCAGGCAGTCCAAACTTTACTTTGATTGACCCAAGGAACAATTGTGAATTGTCTTTATTGTAGTTATATGTTTGTTCTAGTTAAATATAAGTTCTAATATTAGAAAGGTCTGCCATATTTGAAAGGTAAACCTGCTAAAGCAAATCAAGATGCTGTGTTCTTAAACAACTCACCACTTTATAATCTCCTTGGCAGGGACATCAGTCAAAGATATCTGAGTCTGAAGAGCATTAGGCCAATTTAAACAAAGCAATATTTTGGCAGATTTTATAATTGGTATTATGCCAGGTATCTTTCCCATGCAAAGTAGTTTGGTGTCATACGAGTTTTCTACATATAATGTACAATATATGCACAAAAATGTGAAGACTTGCAGTATTTGCATTGTTTGCTAGGCAAAACACCACTGGTCTATAGCTTAGATGTGTATTGCATTTCCACTGTAATGAGTCAGGCTGGTAAACTAATGTTTTTCAGTAAATTATTTCTAAAGTCTGGTGTGATTAACAGTTGTTACCAGTCCTGCCACTTACATGTGCTGAATTAGAAAACAGAAGCATTCATAGTAATATAAAAAGATGGAGAGTGAATTTTTACACGGGCAGATAGTAAAAGGACAAGGCAGAATGGTTTTATACTGAAAGAGGGGAGATTTAGATTAGATGTTAGGAAGAAATTATTTACTATTAGGATGGTGAGGCACTGGCACAGGTTGCCCAGAGTAACTGTGGATGCCCCATTCATGGAACTGTTCAGGTCCAGGTTGGATGGTGTACTGAGCAACCTGGTCTAGTGGGAGGTGTCCCTGCCCATGGCAGGGAGGTTGGAACTAGGTGATCTTTAAGGTCCCTTCCAAACCAAGCCATTCTAACATACTAGAAATATGCCAATTTATGCTAGTAGCAAGATGAGCCTGGAAGAGACATGTTTGAATTATCTACTGACAGGGAATGTGAGTTTGAACTTTATTAGACATCAGACAAACCCACCTGTTAGTCAAAATTACTCTCTACTGGGCAACCTTTTTATAGTTCAGTCAAGCATTCAGCCAGCCACAAGACACAAAGCCACTGGAAACCTAACATTAGTTCTGATAGTCATGGAGCTGCTTTAATTTTATGTAATTAATCTCAAATGGGAAATGTGCACTTTCCTTTTGTAAGCTTTTGCAGAATAATGAGCTGTTTAAGGGATATTATCTTCTCAAGAGTTAAGTTATTCTGGAGATGCTAAGTTGTGTTGTAAGGCCCCTTATTTTTTTTCCATATCTTTTCTTAAATTTCTCTATTTCTTTTCTATTTAGAAAATATTTTTAAAGGTGCTAATGACAATAAATAAACTGACCTGAATAAACATACTAAATTTTTGCCAGATGTTTCTCCTAATTGTTCCTTCTGCGAACCTGCTTTTATGGTATATCTGCTGTTTATCTGCTTTTCAGCTAAAGAAATCAGGAAATGGAAGCTCCAGTGGGTGTAGCTTTTACGCATACTTGCTATAATTTTCTAGCTTCCAAAAATCTTCATCTCAGGGACTGATTGATATAGATATGGTGACAGCGTTTTTAACTACTGATTTGGGCATTTCCTTCCTAGTTTTGTGGAATCATTTTTTTGCACCCTGGGAAACTTGCAGCACCCATAAGGTCTGTTGCAAACATACTGGAGGCAAATACTGGGAGGATTACTCTTTCCTGCTTAACATAGCACTTTTACAAAGTCAGATGCAGCTATAATAGAATCCTTCATGAAATGTTATGATATATGAAAAAGTTGGGATCAAAATAGCTTGATAAACTTATTTTAAAAGTTTAAAAAGTATTAGATAGGTTTTAATTTAATAGTTTAAAAACATTTTTAATAATTATTTTTATATTTTTGTATGTAAATCTTAAGGAGAGCAAACTACCTTTTCATAGACTATAATATGAATGGTGGCAATTATTTCTCCTGCTGTTCATTTAATACAAAATAATTTCATACAGTTTGCAAGAAATCAGGAATTTTATTTCCCATCTTATTTGAGAATTTGCCTCTTGGCAGGAGTATTGTGTGACAGGTGCTTTCCATTTTAGAGCATGTATTTTTGGATGAGAATATCCGGTATTATTATTTAGACAGAAATAACATATTTCCAGTTACTATGGAAGTGTAAAGTCAAGGTTGCTGCACAGAAGAGATCAAAATGTGTATAAACCCTTCTGTGTGCTGTATAGTTTTTAAAACTTTGTGGTGAGTTTTCTGCTGGGTGTTCTCAAGACTTGCCTATGAGAAGAACTACATATTTAGAATGGGACTAATGGAGGGCATTGATCCAGCACTTGAGCTGGGAACTCAAACTTTAAGGATCTCATATAGGGGAAAAAGTATTTTAAAGAACAGTTTTTAAAATATCGTAAATGAAAATATAAACCACAGCATAAACAAATGAATGAAAACTATTTAGTAAACATACTGTGTAAAAACGAAAGCTGGTAACAATTTTACTTGTAAGGATTTTTAAAAAATGTTCTAAAATAAACCTATTAGCATTTCTTCATCCCTTCTATTATAGTCTGTATATCATTGCCACTTGTTCTTTAGATCTAGAGCAGTCTTTTTCTTGTCTGTTGGTAGAGTATGTAATCTTATAGAGTTTGGGTGCCTGACTTAGGAACCCAAGTACCAAGTCTATAATGGGAAGAAATAATGGGTCATATGTGCAAAGGTAAAATAGGGGCTGAAGAGGAGATGATAGACTATTCCTTCTAGCAAAAACAAATTTCAGAAACTGTCTACAAATTAAAGGACTGTCTTACATAACAAGTGGTTAAGCTGTGAGATAAACAAAAAATGAGTAAAAAAAAAAGAGACTCAAGGTCAGTGTCTGCTTTCCTTTTTCTGTGGCAATCTCACTGAAGACAGCAGGATTTCCCTAGTCTAATTGCGAGTAGAATTTGGCCCTCAAATGGAAAAAACATCTGGAACAATAATAAGTTTATTTACATAGCCACCAACTTCCAACCCCTCCAAGGCGCTCAAGGCAATGCTCAAGAAAACAAATCACAATAATAAATAAAATAGATAAATAAATTAAAGCATCATAGGACACAGAAAATATCTTGGAAGAAAATGTTTTTTTCCAAGAACAACTTCAATTAAGTTGAACAAGACAATAAAGACCAATTTTTTAGTATACAGCTGTGTTTAAAAGCTTGCAGTGGGTGTGTAGGGAAAGAAATATAAAAACCAAACAGGACTTTGGAGTGCAAATTACTTTGGAGACCAGAATATGGCAAGAGGAGAGAAGGAAATTTATTTCAGAGTCATGCACAGGACATTCTGATTATCTGAATGTTTTTTACTCTAATTAAGATATTTAGATAAACATTTGGCAGGCTATTACATTTGAAATCTAAATACGGTATCTGAAATGAAAATATCTCATTGTGGCTAGCTGACAGCATTGGAAGAAACAGTAATCTGTTCATTTTAAATCTCTTTTTCATTAATAAAGATACATTTATATATATATATGCTTCTGGGTCCATCCTTTAATATGCCTGTGCAAGAGACTATTATGTTTGTGTAGTCACCTATATTCTGTTCCAGTGGACTTCTTCAGTACTGCTCAACCAGTTTGGACAAGAAGTGTATTGAAGACTTACACTCAGAGATTAAATTTCTCTCAGGCAAAAGTCTAAGAAGTCTTGATGGTTTAATAGGATTGGGTGATTTTGCCTGACTGCATTAAAAGCTCTTATAAGTAAAAGGAGTTGAGAGCACTATCACTATGTTATTGTGTCCTCCACAACTCCCTCAAAGAAGAACTCATAGCCATTTATTTTCTCCTAGCATCTATATGAGGGGATCAAGGATACTTTGCCCATATGATCACATTATTGCTACAGGTTTTTTGTTTGTTTCCTTGCTTCAAACTTATAACTTCCCACTTTTCTTTACCAATGCCTCTGACAGAATCTGTTTGTATAGGAAGCTGAAGGATCACTGTAGTTACAGACTGCAGCATCCTGACAATAAATCATGCATATTGTTTACTCTGGGCTTACTCTACAAATCACAGATGTCAGATCTTAAAATTGGTATATTTTGATTCAAATATAAACAAACTTATTTATTTATTTATTTATTTATTTTTAATATTAATGTGTCTAAGGACCAAAGTTATTTTTCCTCCATTTAAAAAACATATGAGAAGGAAAGACAGAAACAAACAAGCAAAAAAACAACAACAGAAATAAATAAAGTGAACTGCCTAAATCATTTCTGAAGTATGTGAAAGATAAAAACACAAAGGAGTATTTTCTGGCTTAGACTCTGTCTTGACATGATGTATTTAAGTCAGCCATAGCTTTGCCACATGTAGGTGATATAATCATACATTTGCCAGTATAAACTTTCCATAGAAAGTTTTTCTATGGTAATCACCATAGACCATCATGTATTCTACATGGATCTACATGGGAAGGGAATATCCTTTTATAAACAGAAATGTCCTTAATAGTTAGCTCTAGCAGCATGTGCACACAGCTATGTATATTACAACCCAGTTGATAACCATGCCTGTTATTAAGGTCATCCGACACTTTCTTATAAATAGTTGGAGGTTTGTTTTTTTTTTTTTTTTCTGATTGCTTTGCCAACATTTCACTGTTTGGGCTGAAATTTTCCATTCTGGGTTTCTGCTTCAGCTGGATTTTTTTTTTTTTATATATATAATTTCTGCCAAAAATGGCCATCAGTTTCCCAGAACTGTGTAAAAAAGAAATGTTTTTATGACTTAAAATATATTTTAATTTTGATAATCTTCTCTTAGAAAAGTTCTAGCACGGTTTGCTCTGGAGAAGAGATGAAAGATTTGGAAGAATGATGGCCTTTGTTTCAAGAATGTGTTTTTAAATTTACCTATTAAAATCCACCTGTCCTCAATCCATTTACAATCCTTTACAGCAACACAGTTTACACAATCTCAGCAGATAGCTTTTACAGTTTGGAAACTAAAATTTCCCAGATATTTTTTCCTCAGAGTGTAGGTTTCTTCCCTTCATACAGGCTCACTGGGCTGTGAGTAAATAATTATTGTAGCAAAGCAATGGATTTTATTTGTGCTTGACAAGAGAAGAAATAACACACTGAGATTTGGGGGTCTGTTTCAGGATCCATTTCAGAAGAGTCTGAAACTCATTGTCCCAGTATTTTCCACAATTAACCCTACTGCAACGTCCTCAGGCAATTAAAGTCACATACACTCTTTTGTCTTCTGTAAACTCCTTGTCTCATTTTTCTCCCAGTAAGGGTCACCTGATGCCTCACTTAGCAGTGCCTGTTCCCCCTGTAAGGCTTCTCTTTCAAGGCATTATTTTGTCTTTTCTTCAATCTCAATGTAGTTTTCAGTGGACAAGTTGTCAGTACCTTACAGAGGCCATAAGCTTGTCTAACTGTGCACAGGATTCTGACAACACCCTGATCTGACAGCAGCTTATCGAGGCAATCAAGTAGGTCCTAACACTGGTTAGGAAGGTAACATAAGCTAATTAGGATGGCTCTGACCTTATCAAATGTCACACGGAAAGGGAAATTTCATATCTTAATTTGCTCTCATGATAATGCTTTCCTAATCCTGTCCAAAGGTGGCTACTGTAGATTTCCCAAGCACTGTGGGCACTGAAAAGTAGATTGGGTCCATAATGATGCAGCCAGATCCTTAAATAGGCAGGGAGTGATTTATCAAGGAGAAAATAAATAAATAAATAAATAAATAACTGTCAAAGAATGAGTTCTAAAATTTTACCAGAGTCTTCTTATAAGCTGATTGTGCCATGAGCATCCAAAGTTATGTCTGATAAAACTGAAGAAAGCTTTACAAAGAGAAGGGCCTTTGCTGCATATAAAGGATCAATTTTCAATGGTCTTGTGGAATTATGATTAAATGAGGAAATTGTTAAACTCTGGTTCTGTGGGCAAGATAGTTGCTAGAGTTCCTATGGTCTCCAGCAGGGGTAAAAAATAAGTTGAACTTTGAGAAGATCTGCCATCTTTGTAAGTGAAGGAAGACAGGAGTATTCAAAAGATGGAGCTGAATCAACTGCCTGAAAAAATTTGTACTGTTACACTGAATTACATGAGGGATAACATGTGGGAGGCCTGTAGGTTTCCACTAAACTGACTTAAATGTCTGATAAACTTAACCCTTCCTGCTTCCATTGACCCATACTTCTTATCATAAGCTTGCATCTTCTAACAATACACATGGTGGCTGACTCAGTAGCACCATCACCTGTAGTCTTGTCATTCTTCATTTTTGGAAACTTGAATTTGGTCTGAAATTTAAACATCAGAGACTGTGTGAGAAAAAGTAGAAATCCATGTTGGCAGGACTGTACTCAAGGAAATGGATGAAAGAGTTAAATAGTAACTTCCCTGGCACAGAGGAGAACCCCATCTGATAAATCAGTGGAAAAGTCTTCCTGTCCTTCCCCCCCCCGCCCCCCCTTTTTTTTTTTTTTTTTTTCCCCTCTGCTTTGCTGAAGTGATGACAAGAAATTCAAGGTCTTCTCTTTGGGCTAGCATCTGCGAGAGAGCAAGTATATGATTTAGTATGTAGACACATGAACTTTAAACTGTTTATCATTTGGAGGTGAAGGAGTCTGAGTTCATGTATTTTCAATAGATATTAAGCAATTCTGTTTTCTCTTTTTTTACTGACCACAAACCCCACTTTTATGTCTCTCAGAGCTGCGTGGGAAAAGGGAAGTTGTCAGATGATCTAACTAACAGGCAGAGCTCATCAATCTGTTACTGATCTTTCTCCTCCCTAAGATGTTTCTCATGGTTTCCACAGGAGAAATTGTCTTTTGATAATCTTTGAGAAACTCTATGGTTCAGGAATGCTACTAGCGTCCATTTTCCAGGGTTAACAGAAAATTTTCTTATGTGTGGCAGTAAGATTCAGTGCTTGAATACCAAAAAATGGAAAATTATAGGGTAAAACTTTGTTATAAAATAGCTTCAGTTTAAATTTAAGATAAAATCTGCCACACACATACCAAAGACGTGAAACAATGAACTACTAAACAGGACATACTTCCTACTTTTCCACCTGGCATTATTTCTGTGTAATGCAAAATGGACAGAATAACCCAAACAAGATAACCCACAGCCCTATCCAGGGTGCAAAAAATCAGACAGTGCTTTACTGATCTTTCTGGTCAGACATAAAAAGTACCAGATATTCCTAGTGCTGCTGGGAAGTTACCAAAAGCATTAAAGAGAAGATATGTATGAACCTGTGTGCTAAACATACACCAATGCACACATCCTGCAGAAGGAAAAACAGGGGAGTTAATCTGGAATAAACAGAGGGACAGCTACATTGGCTCTGCTGTTGGGTCTCAGCCAGAAAGGGACTGGAGAATTATAAAGTTTTTAAGCCTTTTTCAATTAAGAAATGTCTATCCTAACTGAAATAATATGGGCTGGGGCCGGTCCTCTTTAATATCTTTATCGATGACCTGGATGAGGGGATCGAGTGCACCCTCAGTAAGTTTGCAGATGACACCAAGTTAGGTGCGTGTGTCGATCTGCTCGAGGGAAGGAAGGCTCTGCAGGAGGATCTGGATAGGCTGGAGCGATGGGCTGAGGTCAACTGTATGAAGTTCAACAAGGCCAAGTGCCGGGTCCTGCACCTGGGGCGTAACAACCCCGAGCAGCGCTACAGGCTGGGAGATGAGTGGTTGGAAAGCTGCCTGGCAGAGAAGGACCTGGGAGTACCGGTTCATAGTTGGCTGAATATGAGCCAGCAGTGTGCTCAGGTGGCCAAGAAGGCCAACAGCATCCTGGCTTGCATAAGAAGCAGTGTGGCCAGCAGGGCTAGGGAGGTGATTGTCCCCCGTACTCGGCTCTGGTGAGGCCGCACCTCGAGTACTGTGTTCAGTTTTGGGCCCCTCGCTACAAGAAGGACATGGAGGTGCTCGAGAGAGTCCAGAGAAGGGCAACGAAGCTGGTGAGGGGTCTGGAGAACAAGTCTTATGAGGAGCGGCTGAGGGAGCTGGGATTGTTGAGCCTGGAGAAGAGGAGGCTCAGGGGAGACCTCATTGCTCTCTATAGGTACCTTAAAGGAGGCTGTAGGGAGGTGGGGGTTGGTCTGTTCTCCCACGTGCCTGGTGACAGGATGAGGGGGAATGGGCTAAAGTTGCGCCAGGGGAGGTTTAGGTTGGATGTTAGGAAGAACTTCTTTACTGAAAGGGTTGTTAGGCATTGGAATGGACTGCCCAGGGAAGTGGTTGAGTCGCCATCCCTGGAGGTCTTTAAAAGACGTTTAGATGTAGCCCTTAGTGATATGGTTTAGTGTAGGACTTGTTAGTGTTAGGGCTGAGGTTGGACTAGATGATCTTAGAGGTCTCTTCCAACCTAGACGATTCTGTGATTCTGTGATTCTGTGAAATCAAGGAAATCAACAAAAAGAGAACAAGAACATAGAAGGAAAAATAGACATAAAAAAGGAATAGTGTCACCAGCAAATTGAGGGTACTTGTTAACCAAGAATTCTGAGTGAGTTACAAGTATTCTATGAATGAATCCCAGCAACAGATACAACTTTTTCCAAGCTTTTCTGCAGCCTATATGTATTCCAGCATATTTTTGAACCAACCTTTTTTTAAGGAGAAAGAAAAAAAGAGAAAGAAAAAAATTCTAATAACTCCCATCTTGTATAAGCTAGCCTGATTCCACAAAAATGCGCAGTGTTCTCCTGGGGCTGGATTGTTTCAGACTTTGGCTTTTAACAGAACCCTTTTCGATATTTGTGGATTATTACATAAAACTCCTATTTATTACAGAGATCTGAAGAAATGGCCTTTGACCACAACATCGTCTAGTAATTGCATGGAAATATATATATTACTACAGCTATATCTACATGAAAACAAAACCTCCAGTTCCCTATGAAATTTATTGTTGAAAGCAACAAAGATTGCAATTTAGGGACAGTACCAAGTTATTTCCCTTGTAGATAGTAGACTACTGTAAACGGAAAACAAACAAACAAACAAACAAAAAACAAAACCACCAACCAACCAACCAAACAAAAAAACACAACTCAAACTTTTTTTCAGTGATCTAAGTGTATAGTAATATATTTAGAAAAAAAAAAAAATTATTCAAATGAAAATGATTGTTGGTTTATTAACTCAGTTCCAGTCAAGACATCAAGTGAATACACCAATAATCAAATCAAAAGGTTATAAGGTTATCAGACTATTCATTCTTAAAATCAGACTATTCATTCTTGGAAGATGTGAAGTTCAACATGAGCCAGAAATGTGCGCTTGTAGCCCAGAAAGCCAATCATATCCTGGGCTGCATCAAAAGAAGTGTGGCCAGAAAGTCAAGGGAGGTGATTCTCCCCCTCTACTCTGCTCCTGTGGGACTCTACTAGGAGTACTGCATTCAGCTCAGGAGCCCCCAGCACAAGAAAGACATGGACATATTAGAGCAAGTCCAGAGAAGGGCTACAAGGATCATCAGAGGGCTGGAACACCTCTCCTATGAGGCAGAAAAGTCTCTGGGGCTTCCTTAGATATACAGAAGAAATTCTTTACTATGTGGGTGGTGAGGCACTGGAACAGGTTGTCCAGAGAAGCTGTGGATGCCCCATCCCTAGAAGTGTGTAAGGCTAGGTTGGATGGGGCTTTGAGCAACCTGATCTAGTGGGAGATGTCCCTGCCCATGGCAGAGGGGTGGGAATTAAGATCCAAGGTCTTTAAGGTCCTTTCCAGCACAACCCAATTCATTCTCTGATTATGAAAAATACTGAGCTTGAGACATCATAACATTGCTTAGAAGATCTTGCTTAAAGAAGAGAATCAGATTGGACAAACATAGTAGAAATATAAATCAGTTTATTTCCTTTGGAACAATATTCATATATATTGCTGTAGCTACATACTACTTACTGCTGTAGTTTATGCAGGAATGTCTAAATGCCCACTGCTTCTGCAGGTTAATTACAATCTTTGTAATACAGGAAAGTGCTCTTATTTCCTCTTACAGGATAGAGTATTTATCCAAAAGTAAACACAACACTTGCACAATTCAAATATTATTTTAATGCTCACCTACATAAAACAGTACCATCTATGCATACTTTCATTTAACCTCACATACAGTTACAATCTCATCTGAGTAGTGTTAAAAGAAAAGTGTAGGGGAGAGAGAAAGGCAGGCAATTTCACCTGATTCCAAAATGGGGAAGAAAATGTGTTTATTAAATAGCTACTGTTCAGCATAAAAGGCCTCTTTAGTTCTGTATTGTCAGACCCTGCAATGCTACTCAGTGGCCACATATCTTCTTAATACCTTGATGGTGAAGGCATGATGAAGGTAAGCCCTCTGAATATTTGACTGGTCAGGATAGTTGTGGCTGGTTAACCAAGAAAGATACCTCATCTGCAATTAAGCAAATTGATATTTTACCTCAAGGTACCTACCTAGACTTTAGCAACATGTTCTAATCTTTCTCAAAGTAAGATAAGCTTAACTGTTAGTCAAGCCTGAAAGGCCCTCCTCAAATTGAAGATTCTTACAATATTAATTATATTACCACCAAAATGAATATCAGAAAATGAAAATAATACTGAAAACCTAACATGGAAACACAGAAATTTGACACCTATCACAGTATCACATGTCAGCATTTGCAGGTCAGAGAGGGGTGTTATCATTGCTACAAGACTCGTGAACTAACAAGATGCATGAAACTTTTTTGGCCTCAGTAAAATGCCAAGCTACTTACTGGCAGGTCAATTCAGGAGAAGGAAAATTATATGCTTGGAAGCTGCATTTTTGAATCCAAAGAAAAAAAAATCATAGTTAAACCAAAAATTTGTGTAGCTGTTGTAATCTAATTACTATTACTATGATGACTTGTTGAAACATAAATGTCAGCTATAATATTTAAGGCCATGTCCCATAGTATGTTGAATTCGAACAGCAGATTATCCTACTAGAAAATAACCATTGTTCTAGGCAATCACAAACAGTTAATCCAAACATATTTGAAATATAGTAATACAACCACCAAAACAATGATATACAAATCTGACCAAGGATTTTTTTAATTTTTGTTTTGACCTATTGTTAATTTGTTCAACACATTTTAAAAGTTAATTTGATCAACAGATTTTAAGATCAGGACAGCTGCAATGTCTGGTAATTTGATGTTGACCTGGTGACATCATTAATTGCTATTCTACAGCCAGAAAATTGTAATTACAGATTAACTATTCAGTAACCAATTTGAAAGAATTGGTCAGATATGTTCCTATAGCAAGCAAGCATATACCTTTTCAAATTGCAAAACACATTACATTTGCAAATGTTTTTAAAACAAGGCACAAACAAAAAGGTTGACTGAAGCATGTTTTTATTCGTAGCCAAGGGGTGAGACATAAATGAAAGCTGTTATATGGGAAGCCTAATGGCTATGTTCTTTTCACTGGTTTGAATACATTTCAGTAACTCTGACATTCAGCTTGAGTACTAAGTTCTCTTGTGAAGGAAATAAAAAAAAGTAGAAAATTTAATTTTACAATACATAGTTATGTTGTGCCAGACTCCAATAAATCCAACCTTGTTATACTATGCTATGCAATGTATTTAAATCACTTAATAAAATCTGTATGTTCAGAGGTCATCACTTATAGTCCTAACACTCCAAGTAATTTTATTATTAACATAACCTGAAATTACAGTAAATTATAAGAAGTCACTGTATGCAAAGACATAGGAACTAGGGAGTGGATTTCAACAGAACCATGTGGCGACCTTTCTAGCTTTTACCAAGGCAGTAACCAGTTATTTTCATCTGTAAATCTCTGTTTCAAGCTGAAGCGAAAGAAAATATACATTTCATAGAATACCAAGTGCAATAGATCAGTGGAAAATAACTCAGAACATTTTCAATCTTCAAAGAGCAGCCCAAAGGAGCCCTTGGTGGCCAGCCAAAGGGTCTAGTTTTCAGTTTGTCATACTTCTCACTGATTTTCCATCAGTCTTTCACAGTTTCTTTCCCTTACTCCATCACATTTCTTTTACTTTTCTCTAATGCTTGTTGCACTTTCCAGAAATAGATTTAGATCAGTCAGAGCATCAATCCCCTTCATAAAGAGAAGACATGAGGTCAGGCTGTGCTTTGCAGAATATCCATTTATGGATTAATAAAGAACATTAAAAAAAAATTTCTTCCATTTTTTCAAGCGTCTGCACTTCTTTCCCAATTGCAAAGCCAATAAATTTTCAGAACAGACCTCTTTGGATAGGCTAGATTCTAAATATTACTGGTTTAAGGCAAGTAATGCACATATACTTTCTTCAGGTGCCTTCTGGTTCCCATAGTCAACAATAGTCTTAGCAATACTCCTTTAGTGTGCACATTTTTTTTTTTTCTTGGTAATTGTGACGCAGTATCTGTGGCTGACACAGCATAGCTGTGTTTATTTCAGTGCTCAAAAAGAGATTCCTAACCTCTCTGTAAGTCTTTGATAGTTTTATAACTACATTTAATACCTCCATTAAGAAGCATTAAGAAACCACTTGAAGCATCAGATTTAGAGGTTACTACCAGAAAACCGTACATCCATATTATTTCAAGCAGTGCCCTTTTAGTATTACCCTCACAGTTTTTATACTAATGGTCTGTGCCAGGAAAGGAGTAAGAGCTGCCTCTTTAAGACAGACTTAGATTTTTTAATTTTTAATCAAAACCAGGTGACCTAAAATACTAAACAAGCCTACATTCTACTGGAGATTTAAAGAAGCAATGTTCCCTTTCTCCCCTGCAAATTACTGTGGCTGTTAAGACCTTGTAGTGCAGTCTGAGGCAAAGCTTATTGAACAAGTACAGACAGGACCTCTGTTATAACCCCTGCTCCACACCTAACTTGTCCTACTTGAGCTAGCATTGAAATCAATCCTTCACCATTCAGAGGCCCCTGCTACACTCATGTACCTCACAATTAACACCTTTGCTTCACAGCAGACCTGATAAGTAACATTATTGATGTTACTTATCTGATAAGTTCCTGTCAAATGTGTTTGTCATCTTACCTTTGTTTTTTTATTTCTTTTTCTTTTCTTCCATATATTTTTCTAGAATGTGAAATTTTAGCAAAAAATAACATAAAGAGAATAAGAGTAATTCATTTTACCCAACCACGGCAAAGCAAAAAGATCAGCAACAGGTTAAAAGTGACAGGTTCTTCTATGTAACACAAAAATCACAGTTTATTGAGAGGGATTTAGACCTTCAGAATTTCCACATATGTTCAAATCACTATTATTGTTACCAATAAGCTACGTATTCTGTGAGCACCATCTTCTGAAGAATAGTCCAAAGAACTCCAAAACATGCAATGAATTTGAAGAAAAGGAGGTGTTCCTGGCACTTTCCAGCTGGAAAACAAACAAACAAACAAAAAACCCAACCAACCAACCAATAAACCATTAACCTATTTTGGGGGAAAAACCTACCCAACAATTTGGTGACCTGAGGAAAGCAAGAATTAAAGCGTTATTCATAAGCTTGTTCCTAGAAAAATAAAGCACAAAAACCCTTCAGAGATTTCCTCACTGACATATGCTTCATTACTATGATGCCACTTCTGAAGCTTGGATGACAGACTGGGTCTTCTGTTCTGTAATATGCATTTCTGTGGTATACTATCTTGCAGTGATAGAACTCAGGTTCTGAGATTAGGAAACAAAAACAAACACAACAAAACAAAAAAGTTTTGCCTGGGAAATGACATTATTCCTGAATATTCTTCTTTTCTGGTCCATGATAAAACTAATCCTGTCCTGAAAACTACCAATTTTCAGAAATAACAAAGTTCGTAATCTAAAGCAGTAAATTGTTTGACTGTAGCCTAACCAAATGTCTACTAATCTACTTAAATCTCCTATTTAATGGTTAAACCTGAGAGATGAATGTATGTATTCAGCTTCTTCCAGTGCTGTTTTCAGAAGCAGAAACAAGCACACCCTGTTGCCTTAGTTTTAAATATATGAGGAACATATATGAAATTCATGTCTTCAAACACAGATGCTCTCTAGAGAATACAGTTGGATGAAATGATGCTGTGAGCTGTGAGCAACATTTTACCACTACATTACTTTTGAAATCACATTTATAGATTTCTTACAGAAAAACGTGTAAAGTGTGGGTGAAAAACGGTCACTGAGTCACTGAGTAATAAGTGCACTGAGTAGTGACTGTGGCTTCTCAAGCAAAAATAAAGGTGAAAGATATAACTGTGTGCTTTGTCTCATTAGAAAGTACAAGTACTGTGTGTTCACATATAGTAATAGTGCTCAAACTCAAGTCTTTTATTGCCAGCTAATAAAATGGAACTTAAGTTCTATCTATAAAATTGACTGGACATGCAAATTTAAGTCATACTGTGTCTCCTCTAGAATATTGTGTTTAAATAGTATATGTAAAAAAGGATTAATCTATTTCTTCTTATAGATCGGATTTTCCTTATATATAGTCTAATGCTGAATGGCCTTTGTGTTATACCTGTGAAAAAAAGAGAAAAGGAGAGCACCTGAAGAGCAGCACAAAGGAATTCCAGCCACTCCAGCAGTTAAATCACCTTATTCAGGGACAAAACTTAAATGTTTCTATGCTAATGTGTGTAGCATGGGGAATAAGCAAAAAGAGTTAGAGATGTATGCACGCCTGGCATAGGAGATGAGGAGGGTGTTACCATCTGTATCAATAAGTAGCTAGAGTGCATGAAGCTCTCCCTGGAGATGGATGAGGAGTTGACAGAGAGCTTGTGGGTCAGGTTTAAAGGGAGGGTAGGGACAGGTGACATTGTAGTGGGAATCAGTAACAGGCCATCTGATCAGGAAGACCAAGCAGATGAGGCCCTCTACAGACAGATAAAAACAGCTTCACATTCATAAGCCCTGGTCCTCATGGGGGACTTCAACCACGCCAATATCTGTTGGAGGGACAGCATGGCATAGGCAATCCAGGAGGCTCCTGGGATGCATTGTTGATAACTTTCTTCTCCAAAGGATAGAAGAGCCAATGAGGAGAGGTGCTATGCTTAACCTTGTTCTCACCAAAAAGGAGCGGCTGGTGGGAAATGTGAAGCTTAAGAGCAGCCTTGGCTGCAGTGACCATGAAATGGTGCAGTTTAGAATCCTGAGGGCAGCAAGGAGGGAGCACAGAAACCTCACTACCTTGGACAGTGGGAGAGCAGACTGGTCTCTTCAGGGTTCTGTTTGGTAGAGTACCATGGGACAAAGTCCTGGAGGGAAGAGGGGCCCAAGAAAGCTGGTTAATATTCAAGGATCACCTCCTCCAAGCTCAGGAGCAATGCATCCCAACAAAGAGGAAGTTGGAATAAAATGCCAGGAGGCCTGTGTGGATGAACAAGTTGCTCCTGAGCAAACTTAAACAGAAAAAAGAGGCCTGTAGAGGCTGGAACCAAGGACAGATAGCCTGGAAGTAATATAGAGAAATTGTCAGAACAGCCAGAGATCAGGTTAGGAAAGCCAAAGCCCTGTCAGAATTAAATTTAGCCAGCGACATCACAGGCAACAAGAAAAGCTTCTATAGTTACATTAGTGATAAAAGGAAGACTGGGGAAATTGTGGGCACTCTCCAGAAGGAAACAGGAGACTTGGTCACCTGGGATATGGAGAAGACTGACTCAATGACTTGTTTGCCTCAGTCTTTACTGGCAAGGGCTTTGGCCACATAATCCAGGCTCCAGAAGACAAAGGCAGGTACTGGGAGAATGATGAACCACCCACTGTAGAAAAAGATCAAGTTCAAAAACAGCTAAGGAACCTAAAAGTGCACAAGTTCATGGGTCCTGATAAGATGCATCCACAGGTCCTGAGGGAACTGGTGGATGAAGCTGCTAAGACAATGTCCGCAATATTTGAGAAGTTGTGGCAGTTCAGTGAAGTTCTCACTGACTCAAAGAGGGGAAACACAACCTCCAGGGAAAAAAGGAAGAGCTGGAGAACTACAGGCTTGTCAACCTCAGCTCTGTGCCTGGCAAGATCATGGAGCAGCTCCTCCTGAAAACTATGCTAAGGCACATGGAAAAGAAGGAGGTGCTTGACGACAGCCAACATGGCTTCACTAGTGTAGATCATGCCTGACAAACCTGGTGCCTTTCTACAACAGGGTTACAACATTGGTGGATAGGGGAAGATTGACTGAGATGATCTACCCGGACTTGTGCAAAGCATTTAACACTGTCCCACATGATATTCTTGTCTCTAAACTGGAAAGACATGGAGTTGATGGATGGACCACGCAGTGGGTAAGAAATTGGCTGGATGGTCACACTCAAAGAGTTCTAGTCAATAGCTCAATGTCCAAGTGGAGATCAGTAATGAGTGGTGTTCCTTAGGGATCAGTATTGGGACCAGCACTGTTTAACATCTTTGTTGATGACTTGGGCAGTGGGACTGAGTGCACCCTCAGCAAGTTTTCCATTGACACCAAGTTGTGTGGTGCGGTCAACATGCTGGAGGGAAGGGATGTCATCCAGAGGGACCTGGGCAGGCGTGAGAGGTGGGCCTGTGCAAATCTCATGAAGTTCAACAAGGCAAAGTGCAAGGTGCAAAGAGCAATCCCAAGCACAAATACAGGCTGGGCGGAGAACGGATTGAGAGCAGACCTGAGAAGAAGGACCTGGGGGTGTTGGTAGATAAAAATCTCAACATGAGCTGGCAATGTACGCTTGCAGCCCAGAAAGCCAACTATATCCTGGGCTGCATCAAAAGAAACATGGCCAGCAGGTTAAAGGAGGTGATTCTTCCTCTCTACTCCAGTCTTATGAGACCCCACTTGGAGCACTGCATTCAGCTCTGGGGCTCCCAGCACCAGAAGGATGAGGAAATATTAGAACAAGTCCAGAAGGGCTATGAGGTTGATCAGAAGTCTGGAGCACCTCTCCTACAAAGACAGGCTGAGAGAGTTGGGGTTGTTCAGCCTGGAGGAGAAGGCTCCGTAGAGTCCTTATAGTGGCCTTCTAATACCTAAAGGGGTCCTACAAGGAAGCTGGGGGAGGGCTCTTGTTGGGGATTGTAGTGATAGGACAAGGACTAATGACTTTAAACTGAAAGAGAGTAGATTTAGATTAGAAATTAGGAAGAAATTCCTTACTCAGAGGGTGGTGATGCACTGGAACAAGTTGCCCAGAAAGGCTGTGTATGCCTCATATCTGGAAGTCTTTAAGGCCAGGCTGGATGGGGCTTAGTGCAACCTGGTCTAGTGGGAGGTGTCCCTGCCCATGGCAGGTAGGTTAGAATTAGATTATCTTTAAGGTCCCTTCCTGCCCAGACCGGTCTATGATTCCATAATTATATGAGAAGATACTTCAAGATAGTTCCTCTTGGAAGGCCTCTTCGTATGGTCCTCTGGACAATAACTTCTACGTAAAGTAGATTTGAGCAACAGGAAGCCTACAGCCTTCAGCCAGTCTTCCAGCAAGTCATCTTGGTTTCTTCCTGCCCTCTTCATTGCACTCAAAATGTTTGCAAGATGCATCTGGATGTGGTGATTTTACCTTGCTAGGCAGCTGAACTCCACCACAACCGCTCTCTCACTCCCCCTCCTCAGAAGAGGAGGGGAAGAAGTAAAGGAAAGAACAACTCATGGGTTGAGATTAGGATCATTTAATTGAAGGGAAAAATAATTTTTAAGGAGAGATTATTATTAATTAAACAATTTAACTAAAGGGAAAAAAAGGAAAAGGGGAAAAGGGAGGGGAAAAGGTAAAACAACAACAACAACAAAACAAGTAAAGGCTGTGTGGAAGTGCAGAGGAAAGAAATTACTCTCTACTTCCCACAAATGAGCAATGCTTGACCACATCCTTGAAGCAGGGTCTCAATGCATGTAGCTGTTGTTCGGGAGGACAGACGTTTTCACGAGAGCCCACCCCTCCCCTCTTCCTCCTTTTTCAACCTTTTATTTATGAGTGTGACATCATATTGTATGGAATATCCCTTTGGTTGGTTTAGGTCAGCTGCCCTGGTGATTTTCCTTTCTCACTTTTTGCCCACCCTCAGCCTGCTGACTCTGGGAGGGATGGAGAGAGTCCTGATGCGGTGTCAGCACTGCTCAGCAGCAGACACGACACTGGTGTGATACCAGTGCTGTTCTAGATACAAGTGCAGAGCACAGCACTGTATGGGCTGCTGCAGGGAAAGTTAATACCCCAGCCAGACCCAGTACATTGGAAAGGAATTGTTTTGGCACACCTTGATGCTGTATGTTCCTCCGATTTCTTTGTAGTACCAGTAATGATGTTTTTATCTAATTTTTGTTTTTATCCATTTATAAAATGCCAGAAATCATTATGGATTTGTAAGGATAAAGTTTGGTTCTTGGAATTGCGTGTATGTCTCTCTTTTTGTTTTATTTTAACTAATTCCATAGTTAATGCTGTTATTACACAAGAAAGGGTTTTACCCTCTAGAATAATACAACATATTTATGAAATTGGAACTACTTTTTAAAAAAGACAGCACTTCATGAGAACTGGAACAGAGCACCAGAAGTCTAGGTTTTTGCCTCCAACAGCGTGCAAGATTTGATAGCTTAGAGAAAGATAAACAGACACAGACGATAATGCCATGCCAAAACAACCTAAAGCCATGCCCAAACCCAAAGTTTCTTTATAACATGAGACATATGGTGAATAACTTTATGAAAATGCTCTCATTGGAATTGTATTTGAGTTTTCTGTAAAGTAGCATCATTAATGTAAAACAGAGTAATCCCACCAGATTTTAAGAAATATCTTATCTTCAAGGCCCTCTACTTCCTGGATGAAAAAATATTAAGATATCCAATATTTTTTACCTTGTCTGCTTTGTTCTTTGTGGTTGTAGAGAAGACAGCGAACATCAGAGATGAATGTCTTCCTGTAGGGATTCATATAAAGTTGTTGATCAGAGCACAGTATGATCCTGATATTTCTAGATTAATGGAGAAAAGCTTTCTGAAAAATGTTTCTAACTATATAGGGAATCATGATCTGTGAATGAACAGTCAGGCCTTTAAACTGGGTTGTAAATCAGTCTCAAAGTAACCATTAAAAAGCACCCTACATCATATGCATTTCTGGAAATAAAGATGAAAAGGTGGAAAAAAAAAAAAGGGACATCAAAAACAACCTGTATAGACTGAAGGTAAAAAATAAACTCTTAAGGCCAAAATTTTTTCTATATGTTGTATAGGTTAATGTTGCACCCCTTTCACTCTCACTGTTTTTCTAGATGTATTAGCCTTAATTTTGGATTCAATTTCAACCAATATGATTTAATCCTAATTTTTATTCCCTATTTTATTGGGATAGTAGCTAGTGATGGAAAGGTGAATAAGGTCAGCCACATGAACACGTTTTTCTTGGGAGAAGCTGTCATTGTAATGACCCAGAAAATGTCCTATTTGTATTATTTAAAACAAAGTTGTGATTTTGAGAACTGTGGAAAAAAATGGAAATCAAGGCAAGGTAAAATTGAGACTGAAACACAAAAAGATTTTTTAAAATCCATTTTTGTTTTTATTAATCCTCATAGTTGAAAAAGTAGGATTTTCAGGCATGTTTAGTATTTTGTGTGACATTATTATCAAAGTAAGTCTTGGGTATTTAGAACTGATTCTGCAGAAACCATAGAGCCAGAACACATACAAAGAAAGGTGACAGGAATGATCTGAGCTGAGATATGGTTGTATATGAAGGAACATTAATTAGATTAGGATTTCTTCAGTTTTGAGAAAGGAAAATTGAGAAGAGTATGAAATCACAATGTTTATAAATCTTGAATGACAAGGAAAAGGGAAATTATTTACATTTTTGTTTATACTTTTTACATAAGAACTAAAGAAAATCCAATAAAAGGCTTCAAACAAAATAAACCTTTAGTAAATACGAAAGGTCAATTTTCAGACATGCAAATCCTCAATCCATTGATTTTTGGAAACTACCTGCAGAGCACACATCATGTTCACAATCTGTTTTATTCTATCTCCTGACTGTTGATAGAGATAAGATAAGATAATGGAGAAGATGAACTGGTGATGTGACCCAATATGCCTGTTTGCTGTTTCTGCTTTCATGTTTTTAAGGTCTCACAGTACAGACCATATAATGAAGTCAGTTGTCATATAAAATAAATGTGTATGGAAAATTGCTATAACATTTTTATCACAGATTCTTCCTTTGTGTAATTGTCACAACTGTATAAAACATTGCCAAACTGTGTGTTTAAGGAAAAGGGGGGTGGGAGGAGAAAATGCTCCTCCTACTTGAAAGTAGACTTCCAAGATGTTCTGAATTTTCCCTGCCTCTCTCTATTGATCATGCATGTCACCCAGATCTATGTTCTCTGATTCACACCTAAAGGAATTGTCTAAAGTAATGTAATATAGTTCTTTCTCCAACAGGCTATAATTTGATGTTTCAAGTTCTACTAAGTAGCACCATTGTTTCCTATGTTTTCTGGGCAAGTTACCTCCTCTGTCAATGTTGTTTCCAAGAAATATGATCAAAATAGATTTTTCTCCACAGCAAGTATTCAAATCTTTCTTTTATATTTTTTCTCAACATGTCTACACAGCAAGGTGTACAGATAGCAGAGTCCTGCAACTTTTGCTGCCAGATTAAAATACACAGAATGGTGACGTTAAAATAATAATAGCCATTCCATATGAAAGCTAGGTGCTTGCTTATAGTCAGATAGATTAAGTAGGCTTTAACATTAATATTCTTCTAGAGTCATGGTGAATGAGGGTACAAATAGCCAAGTGGGACATTAAACTTAGAAAACATTGTTGTCATAAACAAATACCTCCTCCTGTTATTTCAGAGAAAAATAATGCATGCTGCTAATGGCTAATAGTCATGGACTATGGTGGCAGACAAATCCAAACTTACCAAAATACCATATCTCATTTACAGAAAAGTAGTTTGGATGGTGCAGATGGCCCCTTGGTACAAAGCTGTGGGTAATATAAAACAGCTTTATAAACTGCTGTCTTTTTCCCCTCACCCTGTCTTTCTCCCCTGAATGACATATTTCTATTGATGGCAAAAGCTTGGTATAAATATGTGAAAAATAGATTGAATTTAAAAAAATAAAAGGATTTTCAGTAAAAATGAAACCCATGCACCACAAGCAGAACTTAGCATCAAACAAATTACAATTATCCAAAGCATAAAAGAGAAACATAAGTAGCTTTACCAAATAATTTCCTCTGACAACCCCACTGAAGCTAAAGCTATTTTTAAATGTTTGGAAGAAATTCTAGCATGAACTTCATGGAGAAAGTGAACATTTAAACACAGGATATCCATCAAAGTAAGGATACATAGATACAGCCATAAAAATGAGTGATTCTTGAAAGCAAAGCTGCTATTTTCCATTTTAATAAGCTCACATCCCAGTGCACATATGCAAGTCCTGCTTTGGAGTTCATTCTGTTAGCAGATAGATTGCTGGCTTCAAGACTTGTTTTCATGTGATTTTTCCAGGAAAAAGAAACAACACTGCTGAGCCACAGTAGTTTGCAGAGCTAAGTCCATCTCCTCATGTGCTGCAGACTTAGCCAGGTACATCAAAGATAAAGAGTGGCATAGATGTTACTTTGCACCTTTTGGTTTCAGAGGCTTCAGAACTTTTAAACTATGTCAGCCTTAGTACTTGATAAAACTAGTTCTTTATGGAGCTATTTGTCTGATGAAGGTAATCAGAGTTTATGCCTCTTTCCCTATTTTTAGCTTTTTTCTCCTGCTTAGCTCATTCTCTTATTTACAGGCACAGTTCCTGCAATGCAAAAATATATTATTTACCTTTTATGTAATACAGAGTTGGTTAAGGATAGTCATTCGTTCTGGAGTTCATTATTGCTCTGAATACTATCTCTAGGAGTTAGACAACTGTAACTGTTATATCTGCTTCAATTTGCCTGAAAGTATAAAATATTTGCTTTATTAACATTGCTGATGTCCATGCAGAAACAACTGGATAAATGATGCTTTTCACAAGAGCTTCTTAACTTCATTTTGAAGATTTATGGTATACTTCAGAAAGGAAGACTAGATGAAAAGATAGGGAACTCCTCCTCCCCCACCTTCTTCCCTACCTTCCCCACGCACCCTTCCATATTAAACAACAACCGAAAGTTTAGAAGTCCATTTTTTGAGGAGGATTTCACTTTTTTTTTTTTTTTTTTTTTTGTGAAACATCTCTTTATCTATGGCTGATGAGCACAGGATATATAACCATAATTGTGGGACTGCAGCCAAAAAATAGCGGGCTGCAGGGAAGGGCTGGGAATGAGTGTGCCAAGAACTTTCTGTCCCCTTTGTGCCCCTGCCAACATGGTGGTTGGAAGCAGAGGGACAGGCAATCTGCTTAGCACTGGTACTTAGGCAGCAGCACTATTCTGCTCAAAGCCTGCAAGAAAAAACTCTATTAGTGTGATCCCAGATGGGTGAGCCAACCTGCCTAGTAGGGTGCAGTGAAGAACTCATGCCTAATTTGTGGCTAGAGACCTGCTCCAACTGATGCAGCCTGCAAATCTTTGCTCCAGTGGAAATATGAAGGTATTAATAGATGTGAGTTAGAATAGCAGAATCTATTCCTAAGTAAATAGTGTTGCCTCACCTATTTGTTTTTCAACCCAAAGTAACACAGATTTCAAAGCTGTGTTATAAGGACGTAATCTTCAAGTCAGATCCTCTGAGGCACTTTCTGCACCAGCTGCTATCCTCTCTGTTCCAAACAACAGATATTACAAATAAAAAAATATTTATTTTGTTTGGGGCTTTCCCACAGACTATTTTTAAATAATGACTTTTGAAGAACTGTGCTGGCTGTGTTTCAGCTGCTTGCATGTTAAAGCCATGAAGATTCTTAAAACAGAGCTAGCTCTTCTCGGCAAGGAAGTAAGAAAGCTCAGTCAGGCTTTGTGCTCAGCTGCCTAAGAGAAGTAAACATGAATTCTACTGTTACCCCTTGCACTACTTTACAGCATCCTTTACAGAAAAAGACCTGAAGGTGCTGGTTGACAGCTGGCTGAATATGAGCCAGCAGTGTGCACTGGTAACCAAGAAGGCCAATGGCATTACAGCTTGTATGAGAAATAGTGTGGCCAGCAGGACTAGGGAAGTCCCTTTGTACTAGACACTGGTGAGACTGACCTCAATTACTGTGTTCATTTTTGTTCTCCTCACTACAAAAAAGTTGTTGAGTTGCTTGAGCATGTGCAGAGAAGAGCAACAAAGCTGATGAAGGTACTGAAAAACAGCTGTTATGAGGAGCAGCTGAGGGAACTGGGGTTGTTTAGTCTGGAGAAGAGAAGGCCAAGGAGAAACTTCGTCATTCTCTACAAGTACCCAAAAGGAGGTTACAGCAAGGAGGAAGTTGGTCTCTTTTCTCAGGTGACAAGTGATAGAACACAAGGAAATGGTCTCAATTTGTGCCAAGGGTGGTTTAGATTGGGTATTAGGGAGACTTTCTTCATGGAGAAGGTGGTCAAGCATTGGAACAGGCTGACCAGGGAAATGATGGAATACCCATCCTTGGAGGTATTTAAGAGATGTGTGGATGTGGCACTAACGCACATGGTGTATAGAGGAGATTTGGTAGGTCAGGTTGATGGTTGGACTTGATGATCCTGAAGGTCTTTTCCAACGTAGATGATTATGATTCTATAGTCCAGGGGTCACGTAAGCACAGTCATTACAATATTGTTCTCTTCATTACAATATTATTCTCTCAGTTCATGTCTAGTTTCAGGGGGAAAGTGAGAGTATCTGCATGTTTGATTCTTGTTCCTGAAGAAAAGCAGAAGACAAGTAGTCTATTTTCACAAGTTTCACTGGCAGTAGGAACTGTCCATTATCACAAAGGAATTAGATGGCAGAGATGGCAGTAAAGCATTTGGTAATTTGGTGATTTGGTTCATGTCTCTCCACTTCTCCTTCCCTCCATTATGCAAGGCAGGAGCTACAGCTCTGGTGTGTGTTACAAACTCAATGTTCTTTTACTGCTCCATTTGGAAACTGTAGCTAGCACAGGCTGGAAAAAGAGCCTCCAGTAAGGCAATTATGATCAAATGTTGTAACCTCTTTATTCATTTTGGGGGGAGACTGTATACAAATAGCAGTATTAGTATTGGCGGTGCTAGGTTAATGGCTGGACTTGGTATTAGAGGTCCTTTCCAATCTAAATGATTCTATGATAAGATTCTATGATGCGTTACATACAATATATTAACGCACAGCAGACCTTAAGCTTATTTCTGAGCTGAAACCTAAAAATACTTAGAAATGACCCTACATGTCAGGTTTGCAGTGAGCCTGGACTTTGGGAAAACATATAAGCTGTTTTGTCACAAACAGATGTCAGATACCTTTGCCTCAAAGGTATTCCCAGAGCTCATCTCATGTTGTTGGAAGAAACAACTTGGAACTGTTTTTACAATGGGTCAGTTCTGCACAGAATTTGTACGTCCTCATGAGACTTAGTATTTAAGAGGCTTTGACTCCAGACTGTAGAATTTGACAGCTGGAACAAGGATTCTTCTGTCTAAAATGTTAATGAAGTCTTGGATGCTGTTGGTATATTTTTGATAACAAAAGATTTGAACATGAATTTGGAAGGGGATAGAGATAATAGGAACATAATCAGTGATGGATGGCATGCAATGTAACACCCTGTAATAGAAAACATCTTAAAGGTCCCACAGGATAGTAAACACAATGAAAAGGATAGCAATCATTTTTTTTTTTTAAACTTATGGAGTAGGAGATGGAAACACAGTCACATTCTGCACAACTTCAAGAATTTTAGAGAAGAGTTATAGTTAGGTTTAGTTTAATATTGAAGTTGGCCTTTCTCTACAGTTTTTACACAGAAGATAACATAAGTCTGTCAAAAGCTAGAGGGAACAACAAAATATTTTGTTAAAAGCAATTTAGTGTCTACAAGCTTAATACTCCAGAAATAAAAAAAAATAACATCTGTATCTCTGAGTATTGTTGAGTTGTAAATTGATTTGACATACCTGGCTAATCTTCTTCTGATGTATCTTTATTCAACTTTTAGATCTGGAAGTTATAACTATATTTCAGAGTTGAGACCTCATACTAGTGATTTATGTATATTGCTTTATATTTATTTAAAGTACAGTGTCCATTTGCTTTCAACAAGTGAATATCCCTAAAGAGGACTGTATCACATACTCTTTGATAATTAAGGAGTGTTCTGTTGGAACTTGGGCTACATGAATGCTTTGGTTTTCTTTCTGTAATTAAAGTAACTCTTTTACTGTTGGTTAATATTATGGATGATATCCCCATGGCTTTGCATTTGACAGCAATGTTCTTACTGTCTTAAAAGGATCTTTAGGTTCAAGTCCATCTCTTTAATGTGTTACCAGTTACAGGTATCATTTACCCATGTGGTATTGGTATTTTGCTTTATTTCTTTGTAATTATATTAGTTCCTAGTAGCACAGACACAGATCAAAACTCATTTTATTAGAGGTTGTGCAAATCAAAAGGAAAAGCCTGATGAAAAGCCTGATGTGCACTCAAAATATCTTAAATAACTTAGATAACAATCTAAGAATTGAGTCTTGATTTGGAAATGATGGAATATCCCACCACACTTCAAATGAAGACAGAAAAGCAAGGGGGCAGATCCAATGTAGGCCAAACTTCATACTTCTGGCCAAGAATCTTCCCGTTAGTTTTTCCTGTTGGACTAGAAAAATAATTTGTTGGACATAGATATTGTCTGGGTTCTGTCATTGCCATCTTTTTTTTGCTGCTTGAAATTTTTCTGGTCTGGAACCCAGTTTCTGTTGTCTTATACAGTGGAAAAAGAGAGGAAGAGGGCCTCAGACACTGGATTTCAAACAAACTGCCCTAGAGAAACTTGCTTTGGAAAGCTGAAAATATTCTAGTACACAATGCTTCTAAGACCTATGGTGTACCATATACTCAAGAAAAGGCAGACTTGAATAACTTGTACATTAACATATTACCTTGTTATTTGCAAGCCTTTAACCAACACAGTTGTCCAGCTGTCTGGCATATTTTTGGGTGTTTGGTTTATCTCTCATTTTTAATTATTTTTATTTTGGAAGAAATTGGCTTTCTGTTTGCTTAAAAGCCCAGGTTTAGATGAACATTATATCATCTGGTTTCCAAGCCCTTGGGAAATGGCCAGTGCATATGAACATATTAAACAACACGGCTGAATGATGAGACATATAATGTCTACTGAGAAAGTCAGTTCAAATGTTAGTAATTTCATTTCACTTTTTTTTTTTAATTATTATTATTTATATTCTCATTAAATAAAACTTTTATACATGCCACATGTCTGAAGAATAGAGATTTGAGGCAGGTCTATCTGGATCTGACACTTCCTCTATATACATGTAACTGATTTGCTATATTCTGTGTTGTCTTTACATCTGTCACTGAGAATTGATGTATGCCATAACAAGTCATCTTATTATCTGCTGAGTGATTCAGAGAGATGCTAGTACTCCCATTTTATGGTTGGGGCATTGAGGCACTGATTGAATTGATCACTGACAATTACTTATGTCACAAAGTTAAAGAAATGTATATAAAAATGTTTTCTGTCTACTAATTCTAGATGTCTGCCTGATGGGAAAGACGGGTTTAATTCTGAAGTGGGAGGAAAGGGAACAAATTAGTGAAAGGTCTTCTGGGGCATGTTTGTGGTGGTGTTGTCTTGACTTTAGGGCGTGGTACAACATTTCTGGCTCCCTTTCTGATTTTTAACTAGCAGGCTGACTGCCCATAGCATACAGTGATATAAAAACGTGCATCATACTTCAAGGATGTGCATCACAATAGTATCTTGGCAGGACTATTTCTATACTGTGAAGACAGTATGATTTATTTTCACAATGGAATTCAGAAGCTCCAATGATACCCAGCTGTTGTATATCCTTTTCCAGCGTTGACATCTGTAATATACAACAACAGTGGTATTGCCTTTAGTCCAGAAAATAGGTGGGGTAACTTTTTCTAGCAGCTATTCACTGTAGACTGGAGTGAGTACTGAACCCCAGCGTGATGTAGTTTAACCAGAGCGACAGTGGAGTTAAAAGCTAATTGAATAAATTGTGTTGTTCTAAACTGTCACACACTTCTTTGTATTGTAAATGACAATCTTGTATTTCCGGCAGCTCTCAGATCAAATTTAAAAAGTAATAATGAAAGCAAAGACTTAGAACCTCCATTATGTAAGTGTAGTTCAGTAGTGGAATAGCTGAATTATAATACAGCGCCTACTCTAATGTCCTTTGTTTTATCCTATCCTGCTGTTTCATATGCATTTATGGGTGCTACAGTACAGTATTGCAAAGGAAATAGACATGATGTAGGTAACCCTTGAAAAATGTTGGAGAAAATTAATTAATTTAGTGAAAATGAGAATTGATGAAGAATCAAGAAGAATCAATTGATGAGAATCAAGACTAAGACACTTTGGGAGGCACTGTATAGTCACAAAGAATATTGGCTAAAACAAAGGCACAGATTATTTAGTTTTAATAAGGAAAAATTTCTGCAGAAATCCTTCTGTTATGACTGTTATAATTGTTCCTGTTTAATCTGAATTTGGCCGTCAGGAATCAGTCAAAGATTTAAGTAGTAACTGTAATTGAAAACACACTGGTGATATTTTTCTTGTTTTATTAATTAATATTTCACCAGTGCTTAGAGGTTTCAGTAAGGGCAAACACAGGGAAAGAGATAGAGACTCTACCCAAGAACTTAGATAGGCTCAAAGGATTAAATGGTTACTCAAAGAATTAAGTGAAATTACCGTAAATGGATTTCTGTGTTATACAGATGTATAGGCACAGCATGAAGGGCAACAGTAAAGATAAGTCTGTTACCATAAAAGAGTAGTCTCTGAGGGTGTTCACAAAGATTTACTGTTGTCTAGTGAGGCTTTTTACACCATCACTATAGTCTGTGACAGGAAAGGAGCTATACTAGTCTCACTCCAAGTTGGCCTTTACAGGAACATTCTTCTTGTTAGCTACAGAGAAAGACTACTTGTGGCTGGATCCCACCAATGCTGAACATTCATTTGGTACAGTGTGTTATGCTGTTATTTACCTATGTTGAATTCTATTTCATTTTTTTCCCCATAAATTTTCAAAATGCAAGCTGACCTGGCAGAGATGTAAAACCAGTTTTGGTCCTTGACGCACATGAAGATTTCATTCAGAATTGGTTGTCATTGCTGATTTCCTATTGCAGTTTGTTGCTAAGTTACACTGATAGCCTAAAGATTTTTTTTTACTCCTTTTTCCTTTTGGTTAAATGAGTTATACTTGGCCATAGATACTTATGAAGTTTCAGCTGTCGGCATTACTGCACAGAACAGTAATAGTATAAACTCATTACACTCTAAATAACTCAACTGTTTGGACTACAATTTATGTAGAAGAACTGATATGCATGATTGTATTACCATTTTTGTGGTTTACATAAATCTTTCATATTTTAACATTTGTAATGGTTACTGAACTGTTTGTATGAAGCCATTCCTTACTAATTGCTCTCAAAATATTTTGCTGAAACAATGCAAAGGAAAATGATGATCCTCAGGAGAGGGACAGAATAGCATGATTCAGGGATAAACAACTTGGACCTTTGAAAATTATTGCTCTCTACAGCTACCTGAAAGGTAGTTGTGGGGAGCTGGGGTTGGCCTCTTATCACAGATACCTAGTGATAGGACAAGAGGGAATGGCCTTAAGGTGCACCAGGGGAGGTTCAGGTTGGAAATTAGGAGAAATTTCTTCTCAGAAAGAGTAGTCAGGCATTGCAACAGGTTGCCCAGGGAAGTGGTGGAGTCACCATCGTTGGGGGTGTTTAACGAAAAGTTGTTTGTGGTACTTAGGGACATGGTTTATTGGGTGACATTGGTGGTAGAATGGTGGTTGGACCATCTGATCTTGGAGGTCTTTTCCAACCTTAATGGTTCTATGATTCTATGAGATTCTTTTTCATTACTGCACAGAGGATTGTATTACAGAACTCATCAGGATACATGTAGTCACCTTCATCAGAAATCATGAAAAGAGCTCACTTTTCATAAGTCCTGTATGCTTGGATGACTTCAGTCTTTCGACTATGAAGAAATGTTTCAATATGGTCCTCAAATAAGCCTCTGCCTTAAAGGGTGGAATATATTTACATGTAATACAGTGAACATCTTACTACACTGAAAATATATAAACAGAATCCATCCTGTCAAAAGTCAGATATCCATGAACTTGTTTAAAAAAAAACAAAACAAGTTTTCTCTCTATGGAAGACACATTTTCTCTGTGCCTGTTCCTCCTATTCTTATTTTTATGTCACTGTAGCTTCTGTAAAGGTGTACCACATTTTATTTTTGACAAGGAAAGTATGAATACTGTATATTGACTCATCCTCACCAAGCAAGCTCATATTCTTCATTTTCACAAGGATTTCTTTTGGTGAATCCCTAAGAGCAGTTAAAGCACAAATCCTCTGTGTAAGCAGATGGAATGAATCAAGTCTCTTTGAAAATGAGAAAATTGAGACATACAGATTAATTAGGTTTCACAGAAAGTCTGTGGCAAGACTAACATCATGTGCTTTTAGCTCATTATTTCTGGACAACTCTATATCTATCAGTCAGGTGAGTATGATATCTGGGGAGCTGCAGCTGCAATATGAATAGGGGAACTATGCAGTGATGAGCTTTGAGCCATGTTATGAGAGCAGGAGCACTCATGCACCACCCAGCCCTACAAAGAGGGGATGCATGCCTACAGCTCTGGTTAGTGTGAAGATTATAAGCAAAATGCTAGCAAGGGCACTTCTGTGAATGAAATGAATCCAATTTCAAAACTCATGGTGACAGAGTTTGAAATAAGTAGGAGAATATCACAGGACTTTGCAGATAACAGAGTCAGAGAGTGATTAACAGGGACCAATGTGCCATGATGTCACTGTGACCTACTGTATATTTTGGGAGCAGAGCTGAAATCATACCAAACCCAAAATACATCAGATGGTGTTGGGAGGGTGGATCAGAGATATTACACTGTAAATTGTCAAATTTGTAAACTAGTAATTCCACCCATTTCTTTCACCTCATTCTTTGTCCTGCTCCACTGACATCCATTTCTACTATGTTTTATGTAACAGCCTACACTTCTGGAACATCTCAAGTTGCTGAAGAGATACAGGAAACACTCATAGTTACAGTAATGGCAACAGCTATAGTAGCAGCACTTATGCCAGCAACAGCAGCCCCAGCAGACACATGCCAGATATACACAGCTGCAGATGAGCCACTGCTGATCCGTTCAATATGTTGGTTCATTTACTTAGTATGTGTTGGGAGTAGTTCAACAAATGTAAAAAATTCACAGCTTAGTTAAGTGCTCTCCATTCTCACTTTCAGCCTTTTCCTGTCTCATGTAGTATATGTTTTCATTAGCCTATGTTCATGTGTAAATACTATGCCACTGAGCTTCCACAAAATCAAAGTCCACTCACGCTCAGCCAATTCTATCTGACTAACATAAATTCAGAACAATTTGTGCTATATTTTTAAAATATACAAAGAAAAGACACTCAGAGAATAGGACAGTTGCAAAAGCCAGGAGAAAAAAAAAAAAAAAGAAACATAAGAAGTAAGGCTCTGCCCAAGTAATTATAATGTATATGGAAAAGGTGGCTGAATTGTTACTTCACATTTTTATTTCTCCCTAACTTCTGCTCCTTTTTATGCCTGTTGGCAGTCAACTTTTCACAACTCTAGCATAATGGTCAACATGGTCTCCATAGGGAGAACCTTTAAACTCAGGAGCAAGTCTCACTGTTTTCAGTTCCTCTATACATCAGCAGAGGGTCTCCCTTTCCAAGAAAAGGAAAGATCAGGAAAGCTTTGGGGTTTGGAGTATACACAGTTCACAGAGCCCTTTAGAGCAGTTAGCTGCCAAACTTTAACAGAAATTAGCTAATGGGAGTTGGGCTAACTGTTATGCTTACAGGCTCATAAACATGAAACTTCATTTAAACCTTCAACAATATAATGAAAACTTATATTAGTCTGAAATTCATATGAACCTGAAAGCATACTTTTTTAGATAGATCAGTCTTTGCTGCTAGCTAACTTTTTACAGAATCACAGAATAGTCTAGGTTGGAAGAGACCTCCAAGATCATCTAGTCCAACCTCTGTCCTAACACTAACAAGTCCTACACTAAACCATATCACTAAGGGCTACATCTAAACGTCTTTTAAAGACCTCCAGGGATGGTGACTCAACCACTTCCCTGGGCAGTCCATTCCAATGCCTAACAACCCTTTCAGTAAAGAAGTTTTTCCTAATATCCAACCTAAACTTCCCCTGGCACAACTTTAGCCCATTCCCCCTCATCCTGTCACCAGGCACGTGGGAGAATAGACCAATCCCTACCTCTCTACAGCCTCCTTTAAGGTACCTATAGAGAGCAATGAGGTCTCCCCTGAGCCTCCTCTTCTCCAGGCTCAACAATCCCAGCTCCCTCAGCCGCTCCTCGTAAGACTTGTTCTCCAGACCCCTCACCAGCTTCGTTGCCCTTCTCTGGACTCTCTCGAGCACCTCCATGTCCTTCTTGTAGCGAGGGGCCCAAAACTGAACACAGTACTCGAGGTGTGGCCTCACCAGAGCCGAGTACAGGGGGACAATCACCTCCCTAGACCTGCTGGCCACACTGCTTCTTATACAAGCCAGGATGCTGTTGGCCTTTTTGGCCACCTGAGCACACTGCTGGCTCATATTCAGCCGACTATCAACCAGTATTCCCAGGTCCTTCTCTGCCAGGCAGCTTTCCAACCACTCGTCTCCCAGCCTGTAGCGCTGCTTGGGGTTGTTGCGCCCCAGATGCAGGACCCGGCACTTGGCCTTGTTGAACTTCATACAGTTGACCTCAGCCTATCGGTCCAGCCTATCCAGATCCTCCTGCAGAGCCTTCCTTCCCTCGAGCAGATCGACACACGCACCTAACTTGGTGTCATCTGCAAACTTACTGAGGGTGCACTCGATCCCCTCATCCAAGTCATCGATAAAGATATTAAAGAGGACTGGCCCCAGCACTGAGCCCTGGGGGACTCCACTAGTAACCGGCCTCCAACTGGATTTGGCTCCATTCACCACAACTCTTTGGGCCCGGCCATCCAGCCAGTTTTTAACCCAACAAAGCGTACGCCAGTCCAAGCCATGAGCAGCCAGTTTCTTGAGGAGAATGTTGTGGGAAACGGTGTCAAAAGCCTTACTGAAGTCAAGGTAGATCACATCCACAGCCTTCCCCTCATCCACCAAGCGCGTCACATGGTCATAGAAGGAGATCAGGTTCGTCAAGCAGGACCTACCTTTCATAAACCCATGCTGACTGGGCCTGATCGCCTGGTTGCCCTGTAAATGCCGCGTGATGACACTCAAGATAATCTGCTCCATGAGCTTCCCTAGCACTGAGGTCAAACTAACAGGCCTACAGTTCCCCGGGTCCACCCTCTGACCCTTCTTGTAGATGGGCGTCACATTTGCTAGCCACCAGTCGACTCGGACCTCTCCTGATAGCCAGGACTGCCAATAAATGATGGAAAGCGGCTTGGCCAGCTCCTCCACCAGTTCGCTCAGTACCCTCGGGTGGATCCCATCTGGCCCCATCGACTTGCGTACATCCAAGTGCTGTAGCAGGTCACCAACCATTTCCTCGTGGATAGTGAGGGCCACATCCTGTTCCCCATCCCCTTCCACCAGCTCAGGGTACCGGGTATCCAGAGAACAACTGGTCTTGCCGCTAAAGACTGAGGCAAAGAAAGCATTGAGCACCTCAGCCTTTTCCTCATCTTTTGTAACTAAGTTTCCCCCGCATCCAGTAAAGGATGGAGATTCTCCTTAGTCCTCCTTTTTGTGTTGATGTGTTTGTAAATATGTTTTTTGTTATCTTTAATGGCAGTAGGCAGATTGAGCTCCAGATGAGCTTTGGCCTTTCTAATTTTGTCCCTGCACAGCCTCGCAACATCCTTATAGTCCTCCTGAGTAGCCCGCCCTCTTTTCCAAAGATTATAAACCCTCCTTTTTCTCCTAAGCTCAAGCCACAACTCTGCTCAGCCAGGCCGGTCTAGTTCCGCGCCGGCTCGTCTTTGGGCACGTGGGGACAGACCACTCCTGAGCCATTAAGATTTCCTTCTTGAAGAGTGCCCAGCCTTCCTGGACTCCTTTGCCCTTCAGAACCTCCTCCCAAGGGACTCTGCCAACCAGTGTTCTGAACAGCTCAAAGTCAGCCCTCCGGAAGTCTAAGACAGCGGTTTTACTGGTCCCCTTCCTGACTTCGCCAAGAATAGAGACCTGAACCATTTCGTGGTCACTCTGCCCAAGACAGCTCTCGACCACCACATCTCCCACCAGTCCGTCACTGTTTGTGAACAGAAGGTCTAGCGGGGCACCTCCCCTGCTAGGCTCTCTAACCAGCTGCATCAGGAAGCTATCTTCCACGCTCTCCAGAAACCTCCTAGACTGCTTTCTCTGGGCTGTGTTGTGCTTCCAGGATATGTCTGGGAAGTTGAAGTCCCCCGCGAGAACAAGCGCTGACGATTTCGCGGCTTCTGCCAGCTGCCTGTAGAACTCCTCATCAGTCTCCTCATCCTGGTTCGGTGGTCTATAACAGACCCCCACCAGGATGCTTGCCTTGTTGGCCTTCCCTCTGATCCTAACCCATAGAGACTCAACCTTATCATTTCCAGCCTCAAGTTCCTCAACATCAAAACACTCTCTAATATAGAGAGCCACACCACCACCCCTTCTGTGCTGCCTGTCCCTTCTGAAGAGCCTATAGCCAGACATTGCAGCACTCCAGTCATGAGGGTGGTCCCACCATGAGAAATCAAAATCATGATAAATCAAAATGATAAACCTCTTAGAGTTAGATCTTGTTTGTTATTTTAGAATGGTTTTGAGTGGAAGTGAAAGACCTAAGGAAGGATTTGTTGTCACATACTCCCCAGAATGAATTCCCTTAAAACTGGCAGTGTGAGGGTTGTCATAAAATATTCAGGCAAGCACCGATCCTGTCCCCATGTTCACAGTGTGTTGTGCTATGCTTGTTTTTTTTTTTTTTTTCCATGTGAAGATCAAACTGAAATGAATGCCATGCTGCCATGCTCCCACTAAGGCAGTTGAGTCTCAAAATACAAAATTTATGAAATTTTACTTCTGTGGCTTTAGGAGGTTTTAACGTATAGATAGGAAGATGTGCTGTTAAAACCAAAAATGTAATGCTGAGGAAGAAGACTTGAGAAGGAAAAGGGAAGAAAAGATTAGAAAAGACTTATTGCCTTGAATACTGTGAGATGTCCTACCAGCCTGTCTTTTTGAGTGATTCTGTAGAGGTAGTTAAACACAAGAGTAGATATTCTGACTTGAATAAATATATACATATAGAATTGTACCAAGGCTTTATTTATTTACTTATTTATTTATTTTTCCCTGGAACACAGAGGAGAAGAAAGAGGGAAGAGCTAATGGAATGAGCAGACAAGCAGCTCTAAGAAGCTTTCCAGGCATGCAAGCCATGGTGGAGGATGAAGTGCAGTGCAGCAGCTAGGCAAGGTCTTAGATGTGTGTAATGGAGCTAAAGCAGATCTTAGTTACCAAGTATAGTCCTGATTTTCAGTGCCTTATCTTTTTTTCTTTCTTGCCATTTACTAAGTGTTTTAATCTTTACTTAAAGACATAATAAACACATTTTAAAGATTAAATTTTCTAATAATAAAACTGGCTTTGACCAATTTGAGTATCCCACCACTCAGTGAAATATTAGACTTATGGTGACCTTGTTTGCACACCTCACACAGGTTAGCTATTCTCAGGAGTCTGAAGATCATACTTCCGTGAAACTGCAAGAGTCCATAGTGGATTGGTACTATATATTTTTGAAGAGGTGTCTCTGGTAGAAAATATTGGCACACATCTGTTTTTTTTGGAAAGCACCAGAAATGCAGAAAAATTCTTGAGATGGGATAGTCACACAAAACCTAATGTTTTGGCATTGCAAGCGATTCTCAAGTGATGTTTTTTTTTTTCATAAACTTAAAAACTTAAAAACTTTTCCTAAACTTAAGAACTTAAAAGCTGTGTTTTTGGCACTTTATATATATATTTATTTATTTGTTTTATTTCAGTGAAATGAGTATTTTAGTTATTTTTGCTTTGATTTTGAGAGCACATGGAAGCAAGAAAATAGTTGGGGTGTAATTTTTTAAAAAGGAGTTTACTTATGTATTGTAAGAAGTTTTCTTTCTGCTGTTTTACTTTCTGTTTTCATTTTTTCTCATAATTTAGAAAAATCCATTCGGAGTTTTTGGGTATTGTTCCAGGACAATGTTCTGAAGCATATAACTAACATTTTGTGCCTCCACTGATTCAGATATATTAAATATTTCTGCATAATTGAGCATATTTTTATTTTATTTTAATTTTAATGGTAATTGCATTAAAGCTGGTAATATTTAATTGCTGAAAATACAGCTGAAACATTTCTCAGAGCAAAATATGTCATTGAATTCTGAGAATCATTACCACTTTGTCTGAATTTGAATATCAGGTAAGAAGAGCTTGTGTAGAATTAAATCTTTAATTAGTGGTTTGTTTCTGTCTAAGAAATGCAATTTATTTATTTATTTATTTTCTTTCTGTTGTTCATGGCACTGTGATTCCACATCTTTCTTTAAATTCTGTCTTTTTGAGGAATTATCCATTTCTAGAGAGGTCTGCCTTCTGATGAAAAAAAAAAATCTGAATTTTTTGAAGTTTTTAAGTTGTAGCAGTAGCAGTGAGATTTTCTCTGGATTAAACAATACAGCTATATAGCTGTTTCGGGACATATATTTTTATTGTTTAGTTGCTTTTCCTATCACAGTAACATTTTCTCTTTCTTTCTCTCTGGCAACAGTCCTGTTCAGATCATCTTTTTGCAATTCCTCTGTCGAAGCTGTGAAATCAGTTACAATCTGCCCTTTTCTAAAGTTTTGTGTACATGCCTCTTAAACTCTGGATGCACTCAGTTCACTACTTCTAAGCTACAGTAACTGCCCTACCTTTTGCTTGCTCTTTGGAACATGTTTTAGGTTATAACATTACATTTTCTTTGGAACTGGAGTGCTTTTGGGTAGATAAAAGATTTATGAATTCCCCACACAAACTTTCTTAGGAAATCAAAATTTTAGGGGTCATGTAAATGTGGTCAAATGTTGACTGAAAAATATTGATGTTAAACACATTTTTTTGGACATGTATTTTTGGAAGCAATTAGGATTGTAAAGGCAAGAAATAAAGAGTAATAGTTGGAGGTATTTGATTAAGCCCTAATAAAAACTCTTTCCTCTGGAAAATTTTGTCCAATATGCTTTCCACTCAGATAATGAGTTAGCTATTTTGGTGCTCTTAGGAAACTAGATGAAACACTATGGTCATTTCTTAGAAACTACTTTAACTCTCTTAAGACTTGGCAATTTCTCTAAATTAATATCTGAATCATGACCATAATTAGTTTTAAATTAGATTTTATAGATTGAAACCCTTTCATAAAAAACTCACTTGAACTGTAGAGATTCAAAGAAAGGAAAAGCCTGTCTTAGAGCTTAGTTTAAGTAACTTATGTTATCATCTTTATATCAGTATGTTATCAGTTATGTTATCATCTTTATATCAGTAATGGATATTCACCTGCTTACAAGTTAAATGCTGAAATAACTAGCATCACTGTAGTGATGAATCTAGCAATGCATGTTCTTAGTATTTATTGTATATGGCATATACTTAAGCTCTGAAATCCACTTCACCAGCTGACATCATAATAAGTTCTGCATGTTTCTATTTGAAAAAAAGCCAAAAAAATATTCGTGTATGTGTGCGCGCATGTGCATATGTATCCCTGCTTTTAAGTGGGAAAGTGGCACAGGATCAATAATTACTAAAGGACAGGGTACGGAGGTGAAAATTTGATATTCCCTGCTTACCAAGGAACTTGAATCATTATGGGAAATTACCTGAAATTATCTTATTTAGCTATGAAGTCAGCACAATCAGAGCATCAGTTGTGGGCAAGCACTTTCACTGCATTTAAATTGACCTTGTCCTTCCCTCTCATCCAGTGTGTTCCAGCCTTATTCTCTTGAATGATTGCCTGCCTAACTTTTTAACAGAGAAGGTGACCCTTTATGAAAACCTATTTTTCATAATGTTCTAGAAAATACAAAGACAGTTTAATATTTTCTATGATAAATTTAATTTGGATGAATTTTCAGAAGACATAATTAAAGTTAAAATTCTTCTTGAAGGTTGTAAGAGAACTGAGAATAAAAGGCACATTTATGTGACTGTCAGATATGCCTGTTATGCTTAAGGTTGGCAGTGGCTCTGTGGATTTCCCCAGGCCTTCTGAAGTTGAAGTTGAAAGGGATATTTGTGAGCACTTTTGGCTGGCTGTTCTCTTTCACATATATATGTTTCTTTGGAGCTTCATATATGCTTATATCTTCAGGATTGAATGTTGCAATGCATGCGGTTGTGCAAATGCTTTATGCTACCTGAGAAAAGTAAACTATAAAGAATAATCCATTTGGGAAAGGGATCCTGTTTGCATCAATATTCTGGACTCTAACTGCTATCAGAATGAAACTGAAATATATGTTTTGAAACACAAGCTATTACATTGATTGAACCATAATCTTACAAATGATCTGAAACATAAGAAAATAGTATATAGAAAATGGTAAAATTATGAAGGAAGACAATACTTACAAAACACTAGAACAGAGAGACAAGGTAGTATATGCCAAGAGACATTCAGAAGAACAAGAATCTTCTAAAAGTACAGCAGTTGTAGTATACTTGTTTCCCTCTGTTACTTAACAGATGGAAAATTATCAACAGATAATGCTAGGATAGACAAATATTAACTGCAATTTTTCTACCTGTCAAAAAAAAAAAAAAAAGGAATATTTTAACAGATGACAAGTTTATTTCACACTGGCATTACTGGGATAACTTTTCAGACTAGGATATGGGAGAACAGGTTAAAGAATGCTTGAGTACATCCTACCTATTTACTTATTAACTGAATCTTCTTCCTCCTCTGTCTTGAGCACAGACTATGTAAGTCAGTATAGCCTTTTTAATATCTAATTAATCTACAATCTATAGCCTATCTTAATATCTTAATATTCTTAACTCTCAGAAAGAAAGCAACTACCATACAACAATACAACCATACAACAATAATGAGTAAACTAAATACTTTAATACTGCATTGAGAAACTGACAGGGCAATAGTCCTTCAGGAAGAAGTCTGTGGGTTAGAGTGGATCACATGACAATCAAATGTCTACAGTGACATACTGTTGCAAAGTAATAGTGAGATAGCAAAGAAAATCAGAGCCTAAATGGTACCTAAAATAACTTCTTTTCCAACTTTGCATTGGAAAACCTTGGCTGGGATTGTGCGTCAACTTTGTGGAACTGCAACCTAGGAAAGACGCTGTTAAGTTGGAGACAATCTGGGAGTATGCAAAAGAAAGACAGGATTCAAGAAGGTATGATGTGAGACAGAAATGAAAAACACAGGCTTGTCGACCTAGGGAAAAGAAAGCTGAAAGGGGACATGATTCTGGTATTGCAACATCTGCAAAAAAGGGAAACCACTGCTCTTCAGGGTTACAGAGGATATGTTATAAGTTAAATTGCAGAAAAACAGCCTAGACATTAGAAAACACTTTCTAGCCTTGAGGTTAGCCAAGCCTTGGAACATATTCCCTGGAGAGACTGTGAAATATATAATTGGAGGCCAGAAGGAAAAAAAAAATGCCACTGACAGGCAAAGTAGCTGAAGTCCTCTCTAGCTTTAAAGTGTCTGTGATATTGTGGTTTACATCCTTTCTACCTCGCAGATTCCTTGTAGTTTATGTTAAGTTATATTGTGGAAAATAACAAGATCAAACATTTAAATTAAGTGTCTATTATTTAAATGGGAAATATGAAGATATTTTTATTCTCAAGTTGCTTCTCTTTTGATATAAAATATCTTAAGTGTAATAGCTATGAATCCTCTTTACAAATATCTTCTCCTTGATATTTTCAGAAATATTAAGCTGACTGCAATTTTTATTTCATCTCTTACTGTCAGTTTCAGTGATTTGTAAGGTAGTTATAACCCTTTGTGTATGTGTCTAACTTGTATAAACTTGTATAAGTAGATCCAAATAACTACAAGCAATAAATCCAAAATGTTCTACACAGTTGCATTCCACATCCATCATTAGTGGGTACATTGGGAAAACAGACTAAAATTCTGACGACGTTTTTTAAATTTTAATTTTCTTGCTATTTCTAAATTTCTACAGATATCTCTGGGCACGAACCATGTAAGGATGTGATACAGTATTTGAAACATACTTTTGACAAATACTTTATGTGCAGACTCAAAGATTCAAGGATAATCAATCCAAAGCCATTCCAAAACTATCACTATACAAATATTAAGAACAAGGTATAACTAGTTTGTTTTCTTTGGTTCAAACAGTTAAACCTATTTTCAGTCCCCTCTCAACATAATGTATCTCACGTATTTTGACTGTATGTCATACGTAACAATAAATTTGGTGATCTGTTGAGACAGAAACTATAAGAAGAGAAAGTCAAATCTGTTTTCTAATTTTATATGGCATTTAAGATTTGTGTTTATGTTGTAATTGTCTGTCCAAATACTATAACAAACTATAATAAAAACTTTATTTCATTTTTCAGAAAAGCCCAATAGGTTGGCTTGGAAATAATAAAAACGCAGTCCAAGAAGTTATACTATATCAAATGCTAAATAAGTTTAACTGTAAGTAAGCTTTTTATTTTTTATTTTTTTATTTTTTATAGGAATATGAGAAAATGTTAATCAAATATTTTAAACCCAAATTCAAAACAGATTTATACTAAAGAGCCACTTTTATAAAAAAGAATATCAAAACAATTCAAAATGGTGTATTATTATTTCTAGCAAGGCAGTCACACTAGTGGAAGCATTAGGTCAAATAGAAAGAACAGTCTTATACATTGTCATTGATTTTCTTTGAAAGAATGATCCAGTCATTCTTGAAACTCTGAAGGCCTGATTCTCATAGTGAAATTCTACAGTTTGTTTTCATTCTATTTGAAAATCCATTGCATGACAATAACTTCGAAGTCATTCAAACATCTGAAATCCAGGTACTGAAGACAGCATGCACACTCCAGTGTAATAAATGTCTGCTGCCTTTGTAGGATGATTCGAGTCTAGCACAGACAGCATTTTCTGAAGGTAGTGTATTTCAACTAGAAGAGAAGGCATTACAGCCACAGACCCAAAATTAACAAATTCTCTGTGATATTGAAAAACTTCAACCAAAGCATACCTCCACATTTGTATGTTGCAATAACTCCATGTATACTGAGATTTCTCAGAAATAACCTTTCATTTGTCACTTATGACTTCCCTTTTGTTAAAACCTCTTCACCTTTACTCTGACACAAACATTCAAAAAACTTTGCTTAAGTACATTGGAGTAAAAAAGAAGCTTTTGTCTTTGATCACAACATATATAAAAACTCATAGCTGTGCTCTCAATAAAATCACCTTTGTATAAAACACTTAGAGGAATGTAGGTCAGCTCCTATACCTTGCCTATTCATGATCTGTAAAGCTGATTTTCTGGACAAGTATATACAGAAGCTCTAAAGAGAGAGGTTACTTCAAAATAACACTGCCCTCTCCCACATTCTCTATTTAGGTCTTACTGTGTCCACCTCCATTGCTGGTATAGGTCTGACGAGACAACAGTGAAAAGGACTGTCTTAGTTGTTCAGCAGAGAATGCCACTACTGTCACAAAAATGAATTAAAACAGAAGAGATATAAGGCTGAAGCTCACGATGAAAAAGAGCAACTGATGGAAAGTTATATGGCCCAAACCAGCTGGTTTCTTACTTTTATAAGCTTATAATTCTTTACTAGATTGTGGATTTCTGAACATCTCGTGAATGACATCAAATTTTGATTATTAAAATGTATGATATTTTGTGTGCATGCTTATTTGGAAAGTGCAGGGAAAGAGAATATATGGCACAGTGTTCCTGGCTGCACATTCTCTTTCTTAATGGTGGGGAACATGCCTTACATCTCAAATTATTCACTAGCAGTTGCTTTTCTTTTCATCTTCTCTTTCTTCTTGCCTGAAACCCTGCAGGAACCACTGCTGTAGATGGTTTCAGATGAGACTGGACTTTCCCAAAAGACATATTGGTTTTCAAGGCAGCTACAGCTTTTGACGTTTTCTCTTCAAAAAGGCAAATAGATATTGCATGTATCACTTTGAAGTAGATGGAGTATTTTCTTAGTGGTCCATATTACAAGGCCTAATGACTTCAGATCTATTTGTTTTTTTGCATTCTGTAGATCAAATAACCATTCCTGTAGTTTTTGATGATAAGGATCTATTAAATCATTTACACCCGTAGAAAGGTGTAAATCTTTCTTATGTGACAGCATTTTCTGCTCACTTAGCCCCAACATAAAATATTTAAAATGTTTGAAACAACAGAAAAACTTTACAGTTTCTGAATACCACAGCTTATATCAATACAACCATTGTTCAGAGTCTTGTAATCACTAAATTAAAAGGTAGTGTCAGCACAAGGTTAATGTAAAAAAAACCTATGTGTAACTTTTCTGAAGGCAGCTTCCATGAATGGCATTCATAAGGAACTGGAAGAATTTTCTGTCACATTTACATAAAAGGCAAAATGTTTTAAAGGAGGGACTGTAAAAACAATCTGTCTTCAGTCTTAGCATGCCATTAATATAGTCAGCTATTCTTCTAGAGACTTGCTCACTACAGTAGCTCTCTGAACATTTTAGCACTCTCTGCAAGAGAGCTTTTAAAGAAGGTTGGCTTTGGGTTTTCAAATAGGTTTTACTGAATAAGCAATACCCATTTTTTTTTTTTTAGCATATATATATATAGTGGTCATGTAACTTTTTTGATTATTATACAGCTTGGATTTTCAATAATGAGTTCAAAACTTTATTTATTTATTTATTTATTGATATAATTTATCCCATGCCTCCTCACACATATGCTTTTCAATGTATAGAAAATGTGAGATTGATTTTGATAAGAATCTGCGTAATACCCTGGTGTTACCTGCTCTAGGTTACTTTGTCCTAAGGACAACATTCAGGAAAGTTTTACATCATATAGAAGTTGTTCAGAAGTTTCTTGGGAGCCAATAAGCTGGATGACTTCAAGAAAATGCCTTTTCCAAACTTAGTGATGCAGCACAATTTTACCTCTGCTTCAGAGGTAAAATTGCCCGTTGTGTAATTTTTGTTGTCTTAGCTGCACTATATTTTTGTGTAAATGAAATGGCGCTAGGTATCTGGTACTTCTACGTCAGTGGCCAATGAAATATCCTGGTAAGGTAAAAAGAAAAAAGGAGTTTACTACATTTCTCAGAATTTTAGGAAATTGTGCTGACATTGGTGGAACTGCAATAGCCAAATAAAAGTAATCATAAATTAAACCAAAACTAGAAGTTAAAAGAGATTCTTAGGAAAAGAAATTTAACAACTGCAGATAATGGCAGACTGTTTACTGAGAAACAACTAAGAAACATCATGGTCACATAAGTTTGCATAGAAAATTTAAAACTTCTTTTCCTTTGTCTATTGTTTCTGTAAACTCTGAAAGCAGCATGAAAAATACTTGAAAACAAGTTGAAAGCAATGATGAAATTCCACATGTCAGACTGTTGCTATTTCCCTAAAACAGCAGAATGTACAAATACCAGCCCGTACCATTTATGAAACATGAGAGGCTATATTTTTAGTAGAGTTCTGTTAAAAGCCATAATTATGCAAGATTTAAACAAAAAACTGCTTGCCTTATAGAACTGAAGTTTACAGATTTGATTGTTCAAGTGTGAGCTGAGAAAAAGAAGCTGTCCTGAAACAGAGGACTAGCAAACTAAGATATATTTTTTTGGATTTGAGTTTTCATTTGATATGTACTATATTTTGAGTGCTAATCAGCCATGAGATATGATGAAAACTGTCCAAAACATACAACATCCCTTAGCAAAACATAAATTTATGCTTTGCTCTTATGCTTGCTGGCTGCAAATACAGGGGTAATCCATATTCCTGTTTAGTGTAAAGTCCCTTGTCATCTGATGATTGACTGATTTAAATCATGATTCGGAGCTCATAATATCCTATTTATTTATATTGAGTCAAGAGGCTTATATTTTATTTCGGTTTTAACTTACAATCCATTGTGTCAAATTAATGTCTACTGCAGTTTCCAGATTCTACAAATGTATAATCAATAAATGATTTATTATTCTTTCAATAAATCTCCAAGCACAAAGCATAAAGCATGTGGCAAAACTGGCCATAATTCTTTCAAGAGGGCATTTCCTTCTCTCTCTCTCTCTTTCTTGCTATCTTCTCTCTTTCTCTTTTTCTTTCTCTTTCTCTCTCTCCCTTACGTCTTTCTTTCTTTTTTGCTTTCTTCCCTTATTTTCTTGTCCTTTTTTCCCTTTCTTTCTTTCTTTCTTTCTTTCTTTCTTTCTTTCTTTCTTTCTTTCTTTCTTTCTTTCTTTCTTTCTTTCTTTCTTTCTTTCTTTCTTTCTTTCTTTCTTTCTTTCTTTCTTTCTTTCTTTCTTTCTTTCTTTCTTTCTTTCTTTCTTTCTTTCTTTCTCTTCCTTCCTTCCTTCCTTCCTTCCTTCCTTCCTTCCTTCCTTCCTTTTTCTTTTTCTTTCTTTCTTTCTTTCTTTTCTTTCTTTCTTTCTTTCTTTCTTTCTCTCTCTCTTTCTTTCTTTCTTTCTTTCTTTCTTTTTTTCGTTTTCTTTCATTCCTTCTTTCTTTCTTTCTTTCTTTCTTTCTTTCTTTCTTTCTTTTTTCTTTCTCTCTCTCTCTTTCTTTCTTTCTTTCTCTCTCTCTCTTTCTCTCTTTCTTTCTCTCTCTCTTCTCTCTCTCTTTCTCTCTTTCTTTCTCCCTTTCTCCCTTTCTTTCTCCCTTTCTCCCTCTCTCCCTTTCTTTCTCCCTTTCTCCCTCTCTCCCTTCCTTCCTTCCTTCCTTCCTTCCTTCCTTCCTTCCTTCCTTCCTTCCTTCCTTCCTTCCTTCCTTCCTTCCTTCCTTCCTTCCTTCCTTCCTTCCTTCCTTCCTTCCTTCATCCCTTTCTCCCTTTCTCCCTTTCTCTCTCCCTTTCTTTCTCTCTCCCTTTCTTTCCTTTTCTCTCCCTTTCTCTCTCTTTAATCTTCCTTCCTTCCTTCCTTCCTTCCTTCCTTCCTTCCTTCCTTCCTTCCTTCCTTCCTTCCTTCCTTCCTTCCTTCCTTCCTTCCTTCCTTCCTTCCTTCCTTCCTTCCTTCCTTCCTTCCTTCCTTCCTTCCTTCCTTCCTTCCTTCCTTCCTTCCTTCTGTTTAAAACCATTACTCTCTGTCCTATCACTACACTCCCTCAAAAATAGTCCCTCCTCAGCTTTTCTGTAGGCTCCCTTTAGGTATTAGAAGGCCATTATAAGGACTCTACGGAGCCTTCTCCTCCAGGCTGAACAACCCCAACTCTCTCAGCCTGTCTTTGTAGGAGAGGTGCTCCAGCCCCTTGGTCATCTTTGTGACGTTCCTCCGGACTTGTTCTAATATTTCCTCATCCTTCTGGTGCTGGGAGCCCCAGAGCTGAATGCAGTGCTCCAAGTGGGGTCTCATAAGACTGGAGTAGAGAGGAAGAATCACCTCCTTTAACCTGCTGGCCATGTTTCTTTTGATGCAGCCCAGGATATAGTTGGCTTTCTGGGCTGCAAGCGTACATTGCCAGCTCATGTTGAGATTTTTATCTACCAACACCCCCAGGTCCTTCTTCTCAGGTCTGCTCTCAATCCGTTCTCCGCCCAGCCTGTATTTGTGCTTGGGATTGCTCTTTGCACCTTGCACTTTGCCTTGTTGAACTTCATGAGATTTGCACAGGCCCACCTCTCACGCCTGCCCAGGTCCCTCTGGATGACATCCCTTCCCTCCAGCATGTTGACCGCACCACACAACTTGGTGTCAATGGAAAACTTGCTGAGGGTGCACTCAGTCCCACTGCCCAAGTCATCAACAAAGATGTTAAACAGTGCTGGTCCCAATACTGATCCCTAAGGAACACCACTCATTACTGATCTCCACTTGGACATTGAGCTATTGACTAGAACTCTTTGAGTGTGACCATCCAGCCAATTTCTTACCCACTGCGTGGTCCATCCATCAACTCCATGTCTTTCCAGTTTAGAGACAAGAATATCATGTGGGACAGTGTTAAATGCTTTGCACAAGTCCGGGTAGATCATCTCAGTCAATCTTCCCCTATCCACCAATGTTGTAACCCTGTTGTAGAAAGGCACCAGGTTTGTCAGGCATGATCTACACTAGTGAAGCCATGTTGGCTGTCGTCAAGCACCTCCTTCTTTTCCATGTGCCTTAGCATAGTTTTCAGGAGGAGCTGCTCCATGATCTTGCCAGGCACAGAGCTGAGGCTGACAAGCCTGTAGTTCTCCAGCTCTTCCTTTTTTCCCTGGAGGTTGTGTTTCCCCTCTTTGAGTCAGTGAGAACTCCACTAAACAAAAGTGATGGTTGTGACACAGCTGAGTTTTTTTCTGCTTTAAGAGCTGGTAAATATTAAATCATCCAAAGAGACAGCAGTCTCTGTCTGAACATACGCAAAATCCAGGAAGCACAATAGTACATGTTATTTACTTGAAACAACAGTTACGGTGAGCAGGGTTCAAGCAATCAACAGGCTGCAATACCTCCTTATAAAATAATTCTTGGAAAAATTCCTGGATTGGACAAATTTTCCAAGTTTACAAATGATTGAAAGACAGCAAGTAGTCCCACCAGGCTTGCTTGTTAACTAGATGAACTTCTTGCTTGTTCATGGTGCAGGAAAACATGCCACTTGTCTGATTTAGATTCTGAGTTTTTTGTGGATACTTTGCAGTTCCAGGGGTTTTACTGTAGTAGAGGAGGTTTGGCCCTCCATATACTTTTTTTTTTTTTTTTCTGGTGTTAACAGCCCAGAGTTTTTTTGATCATTTTTCCCAAGTAGGATGTCTGTGCAAAGGGGAAAAGTTCCTTTGTTTATTTTTATTAGATAAATATGGTGATTTCTGCTATATGGTGTTTTTTTTTTTTTTTTTTTTTTAGTCAAACGGCTGTTTGATCAACAGCTGTTACAAACATTTCTGTTTTTTAACCCACTGTTAAAACAAACAAAGAAACAAAACAAAATTTAAGTGCCTTTCAGGAATACTGTATAGGATCTATGCCATTAGCAATGCAAGCCACAGTGCTATGGTGAATCCTGACCCTTTTCTTGCCCTGGAACCTCAAGTGCTCACATAAACTGACTTGCACAACAGAGTTCCTATGAAGGTCATCTGACATTTTAACTGACTTCTGATTGAGTTAGGATCACAAATTGAAACTTTAATAAAATTTCTATAGGCACCAACAAAATTACAAACTACAGACTACAAACATTAGCTAGTATGAAAAATATTAAGGATAATAATTAGTTTATTTATTATATATCATGAATATTACAGATTAGAATAGTGTATATTACTTTAACTTTAGCAAGACTTTCAGCATGGATTACCTTAGAATCTCTGTAGCAAATGGGAAAGAAATGAACTAGATGGGTTGATTACAAGTGGTTGGTCTGTCAAGCTCAACGGTTTGTGGTAGGTTGTGTGAACTCCAACTGGCAACTCATTACTAGTGACATTACTTAGGTATCAATACTGGGATTGATACTATTTAATATTTTCAGTAATGATCTGGACAGTGCAACAGAGTGCATCTTAAGCAATTTCATGGAAGATAAGATGAGAGGGTGGTCATCATGCTGTAGTGTAGTTTTGCTGCTGTTGAACCTCAATAGGCTGGAAAATGAACTATCAGAAATTTTATGAAGTTCAGCAAAGACATGTCCTGCACCTGGGACATGACAACTTTATGCAGAAGTATAGACAGGGTGCTGAACGTTATGGACCTACGGGAAAGGTTCTGAGAGTCCTGGTGGACAGCAAGTTGAACATGAGGTACCACTGTGCCCTTATGGTAAAAAAAGCTGGTGGCTTATTGGGTTAGCCAAAGGTGTGTTCAACAAGTCGAGGGAAATGATTATTCTCCTCTATTTGTTTATTTGTTATTTATTATTTGTGAGACTGTATCTGTGGTACTCTGTTATGTTTTGGGTTCCTAATACTAAAAAGTCATTGACAGGCTGTCAAGAGTGCAAACAGGAGGAAGTGACTGCCTTTTCAGGCATTTCTTGAAAAGATATAATTAATGCCAACAAAGGTTAAGTTCTCTCACCTCTACATTTCAGAGGTTCATTTTTGTACTAAAGAATTGCTGATAAGTCTGCCCTTAAAGCTGGATTTAAGCTAGCATCAGAGTGGAACTAGGACTCTGAAGACTGTCTGCCTTGTAGGAACATGGTTACAAGTTATTACGAAGGATAACCTTTTACACTAGGTCAGTGTAAAGACTAGATAAAGAATCACTAGCTGAGACTGAGGAGTGAGGAGAATGAAGGTGATCTTTTGTCTCATTTGCCTGTTGTTGTGGTTTAACCTGGCAGGCAGCTAATTACCGCACATCCATTTTCTTACTACCCATCTCCCCCAACTGCATAGTGGGATGGGGAAGAGAATTGGAAAAACAAACAAAGAAAAAAAACCAAAAAACTGTAAAAACTCTTGGGTTGACATAAAGACAGTTTAATAAGACAGAAGAGGAAAGAAGACATTGTTATTGTATTATTATTATGATTATTATTAGATATGCAAAGCAAACGATGTACAATGCAATTGCTTACCACCTGCTGACCAATGCCCAGCCTGTCACCAAGCAGCGCAAGCCCTGCCCTCAGCCAACCACCTCAGTTTATTGCTCAGCCTGATGTCATATGTTACAGAATGTCCCTTTTGGCTAGTTTGGGTCAGCTGCCCTAGTCCTGTCACCTCCCGGTGTCAGCCTCCTCCTTGGCAGGGTAGCATGAGAAGCTGAAAAGTCCTTGGGTCAGTGTAAGCACTGCTCTGCAACAACTAAAACATTAGTGTGTTATCAACATTATTCTCTTCCTAAATCCAAAACACAGCACTATGCCATGTACTAGGAAGAAGAATAACTCTATCTCAGCTGAAACCAGGGCATCTATCAAATGAAAAGAAAAGGATATGTCAATTAATAGAAATCAAGATATCTCAATGATTGTTCTGTGAAATGTTTATTCACTTCTCACAGAAGCCTAGCAAGTGAGCTGTACCCTAGTTTTACATATAACGTTATATATATAGTTTAACACTTAGGTAGTCCTGTGTGGAGCCAGAAGTTGGATTCAATGATCTTCATTTGTCTCACTTGCAATCCAGGATATTCCACTTTTTAGGATTCTGTTATTACTGTAATCAAACATGAAATTTCACTGTCCAATTTATATACACCCTTACTTTTCTAGACTGAACATTTTTTTTTTAATGGCATCACACTCAAATTATACAGACTTACTTTTATTATTCATTTTTATTTTGATCCATTTTTTAATCTGGATTTTTAAAGAGAAAAGGCTTTTTCTGTGTTTATGTCTATCCAGCTGCTCTTCCCAGTAACATTTGAGCCCACTGCCTAATTTCAAGCAATTATGACACAACAAAAAATATTAAGTTCCCATGAAGGTTTTTTTTTTTTTTTTTCTTTCTGGTGGAAACAGGTATTAGTTAAAGAAAATACTCCATTAAAGATAACTATAAGGAAATGGTAAAAGTCTTCCTTCTTTGTATTTTAGAGGAATCTACATACATATTTTTTACAGCTCAGGAAACAAGTTATTTGTATGTCACTTTATATTTATATGGAACAGGCTTGTGGAAGGAAAAAAATATTATTAAGGGGTTGGTGGGTTGGTGGTTATGTCCTGACATTCCTGTCTGAAAAGAAAGACTGAAAATTCTGAACCTAATTAATGTAAAGCAAAAATGATCAACTTCTTTTATTTGCCCTCTGCACCTTGCAGAATCAGACGTTCCTTCCCTAAGTCATGAACTGTCTAACTGAAAAACCAACATGCTCTGACATTTTGTTGAGAACAAGTATCATATAAAGAATTAAGAAATTGAGATAGTAGTACTTTTAACTGAGGAACAGAATGACATGTTCTTGTATATAAACTGGGCATATATTTATCTAAGCAAAATTCACACAACCTTTATCTTAAACTATGAGCTTCTAGTATGAGAAAACTGCTGTATAGTTTCCATTGTAGTTTTTTTACATAAAAAAACGCAATGATTATGACCATATTAAGCTAAACAAACAATTCAATAGAAATCATAGGTACTTCTTAATAACACGAGTCTTCATTTTTCAGTAATGACTGTGTTGGGTAATAAATTAACATTTATATAAGACAGAATGTTAAAAACAATAATAGCTTCCTTGCTTTTCAAGCTGAAATTGAATTCAGGTTTTAGTTTGCTGGTTACAAAAGAGACGTTTCTCTTTTTCACAAACTGACTACAATATGAAGAATGCAAGTAATAAGGTATTCTCTTTTGCAGATGAAGACCTTTAACATGCAAAGATTGGGACTCTCAGGAAGGGTCAAAGGTAATTTTGAAGTATTATAGAGCATTTAATCCAAGGCTTTTAGGCCAATGTTTTAAATATATTGCCAGTCCTCATGTTCATATCTTTTCTAGCTTATCTCTGAAATTAAATTTATGGGATATCTGTTTGTACAGATCTCAGAAACATGTCAGACCAACTGCGTTAAATTTTAACATTTTCCTTAGGGGGAAAAAGAAATCTTAGTTTAAGAAAGATACATAGACACTGTCCTGAAGTATATAAAAAGTGCAGAAATAACAGAACTAGACCTCTGCACAAGAGTTACTGGGATGATAAAAAGCTTGTGCTTTATATCAAACAGAAAGTTACTACAGGAAAAAATAACACTTCCCTCTTTAATAAAACTTTTTTTTCACTTAAGCCTGAATAACTTTTTAACAATGTTCCATATAAATTAGTCATATTTTAGTTGAAATTTTATTGTTTACATTTTTATAGGAGTACTCACGGCAATGAGCAGCTTTCGTGAAAAAACGATATAGAAAAAGTAATAAAACAATTTAGAAAGAATAAAAAAAATGGTAGATTACATTTAACAGGTAACAAGTTAAAAATGCAGGTGACTGACAAAAGAAGATCGATGACTACATAATTAGAAAACATAAAAATGATGAGAAAGAAAGCCAAAAGTTAAAAAACAAAACAAAACAAGACAAATTGTAACTATAAATATACTGCAAATGTTTACACAGAGATTTAAATATAAACTACTGCAAAGATAAAAGTGCTGCAACCTATATAAGCTAGTGTTTTGGTAGGCAGCTTAGCCTCATACCCTCCCAACTGCTCACTCATCTCACCCAGTACAATGGGGGAAAGAATGTAAAGGGTTAAAGAAGGTAAAAGAAGGGTAAAACACAGCACCATACGAACTGTATGAAGAAAATTAACTTCATCCCAGTCAGACCTAGTGCAACAGGAAAGTTTAGCAAATTTGGCACAGAGGAGGATATAAGAGCATTGGTTAAAGCTAAACTTTTTCAGATGAGAGACCTGAAAAGGCCTATCTAAGAAACATTCTGAATCATTTACTGTTTCAAAATTAATGTTAGAAACCTGGGAAAGGATCACAATCATTCTATCATGACTTAAATTTCAGAAAATAACTAAAATGATTTGAGATATTACAGCCACACTAACCTTGTGTGGACAGTGTGTAAATCAATGAGGTAATATATTCAGACCCTATATCTACAGAGGATTAGAATCTTAAAATATAATTTATGTTAAACAACAGAAGTTTCTGAAGAATAAGCCTTGCTACAGTTGTCATTTTTTGTTTTGTTTGTTTGTTTCCTAACAAATTACAGGAAGGACTTTGTTGTAGTCTAATTGATTGACTATCAATTTTTCCAATGCATTTGACATTGACCTATGTGATTTTAAGGCCTGTGTTATACTGAATTGATAGGGAGTCCTTAAAAGGATGAAAGGAGAATGCTATGCTATGCTTAAAATGCAGGAATGTCCCATCCAGTTCTGATCTCAGCTGTCCAAGAAAGGGGAGCAGAACTACTTGAAAGAGTTCAGAGAAGATCAAAAATAATGACCCTCTGGGCTTTGGAAAATGAACCTAGGATATAAGGAGCTCAGTCTATTAATCAGGAAGAAATTTGAGAGATCACCAGGTCAATTTATGAAGATGATTTAAATATGGAAGAGAAAATATATAGGAAGAAATTTACCATCTTACTGACAAAAATAGAAATAACAAAGATAAAATTAGAAAACCTGACATGAAGATAAAATTAGGCCACCTGACATAAGCGTTTTCTTAAGAACAAAGATCATTTGGAAAATGTGTAAAAACTTATGAAATGTAATCAAATGAAACAACTAGCTCTAACTTCTTATGGGAGTTCTACAGTGCAAATGTATGGCTTGCATGATATTCTTGCAGTGTTTTTTCTGTTACTGAAATCCAATAATTCGTAAATCTTGTTTGGTTTTATTCCTTCATGCTCAGCAAGCTCTAAATTCCCTTAAATATACTGCTGCCTGCAGGTCTGAATTAAAGCTGTGACCTGAAATAACATTTCACCTGGAAAATTCACAGGTCAGGCAGTCATTTTAGACTCACCCTCCCTTCTTTGTTTTGGAAAGGTGAGAGAGGAGAATGAACCCTGTTCTTGAGTTCTGCTCATTGCCTGACTCTGCAGACGGACAGATGGGCAGTGTTCTGCCATGAAGATAATGCTCTTTATTATATACCTGACTATGTCTTATATTCAAGATACAACAAATTACTGGACTTGAGGTATGGAAGAAAATTCTTTTTTTTTTTTTTTTTCAGTCAGAATGACAACAAGACATGAATATTTTTTTTGTGTGTGTGTGTGTTCTCCAGCTAAAGAAGAAACTGACATCTTCTAACCAGTTCCTTGATGTTTCAGGAGTCTTTAGCCTGTGAAACCCCAGAGACATTTTGGAGTCTCCCTCCTTGGAGATATTCAAATGCCAACTCTAGATGGCCCTGTTTGAGGGGTCATTGTACAAGATGACATCCACAAGTCCCTTCCAACCTCAACCATTCTGTGATTCTATGATTCTGTGAAGACTTTTGGTAGCATTTCTGATGCATAAATGTCTTGAGACCTAAAGAGCTTTCATCCAAACTCACATAATGAATTCACTGGAAGGGTGATAGGGTGATATCTAATGTGTTCTGATATGCAAGTTGACAGACTACATGACCTAATGATTATTAGACTTAGACTTTATGAAAAACCTTCCTCTTCCCCCAGTCTCCCCAAAGAAGTGTTCAGCCACGCAAAAGGAGGGTCAGCTGCAGAGTATAATCTGCTTCTTGTACTCTCATCAGAATGGAGTAAAAATGAGCATTAAGGGCCTTTATTACTGCTGAAAAGGCAAATCAAGCACAACAGATTTTCATGTATGAATTTAGGATGGTGTTCCTGGAAATAATGTACTGTCATTTGCTTCTAAAGCTTGCAAATCTGATCTGGAGTCCCATGAGAGACAATAATCATGTGTTTGAATTGTTTTATGGGGCTGTATGTAAGTTCAAATGAAATATGAAGCATGTTGGATGTACCCCTGGCTGTTCAGAAGAGTGCTCCCTTCCATCCCAGGCAGGCTGCCAGCCTTGCAGACAAAATTCCTATTCTGAATTTCAGGTGCCTCTGGGAGGACACTTTTGAGAAGAGATGTAAATTTTGTTTCTTTGTGTTTGAAACCTCCACCCTGATGGACAGCACAGATTTTATGATTCCATAGGCCATAATAAAATTGAAAGTGAGTTATCTGGCTGTCCAGTTTCTACAGTGCTACTTGTGAGCCACAGGTACAGATGACCCAGTTTTAAGCACCTAGTGCACCTAGCAAGTGACAGCTTTTTGTTCAGCTTTAGGAACTAAAGCCAAAGAGAATGAAAATCAAATTAGTATCTGTACTTTCTGCAGTGGAGAATAAAAGTCACCATCATCTCATGCTGTTAAATTAGCAGCTAATCAGTGTGGGAAAATGCATATTACTTGCTATGACACATAGCAACTTGGTACTCATTTGTTACTGTTCTTTTCTTGGTAATATAAGTTAAAACAGGAAAAAATCAACAGAACTTGACCAGGAAGTTAGTAGAGAAAACATGTTCATATCTGGTGTTTGCCTTTCAATAATTAGCCTAGTAGAATGATTGTGTTTACAATGACTGGCTGATTTTATTGAGAGAGAAGAAAGACGAAACTGTTAACCACAACTATAGAGATTCAACTGCATTTTTTTTTGTCGTTGTCACTGATGTTAACAGCAGTTTCTGTTAATATTGGCTTTAGAAAAGTGAAAATATGAACTTTTTCCTGACTAGACTCAGAGGCAATGTGAATTGCTTATTTAATAGAATTTTTTTCCCCAAGGCTTTGATCTAACTCGTTATATGTGTTATTATTGCACAATTCTATGTGACACTACTTTCAGTCTCCATTTTCTCTTGAATCTTAATCTCTTTCTTAATTTCTTAGGAAAACTTATATTACAGTGAAGTGTGGAAACCAGCAGAGGAGAAATTACTTTAGATTTTTTTTTTTTTTTTAGGGAAAACAATGAGAAAATGTTGTGATTCCCATGAGAGAGGGAGACTTTGGCAGGGTCTTCTGGGTCTCTTTGTGGGAAGAGAAGGGTTCCAAAGTTTTGTCCAATGTAGAAGAATATTTTTAATCTCTCTCTGAACTTTATTACTAATTAATACTTTAAGTAATAAATTGCATTTCTATGGTACAGATATACCATTTAATACCAGATATACCAAATAATTAAATGTTTTAAAGTTTTATAGATGATTTTTATATATATATATATGTGGTTGACATAAGTTTTTCTGTTTAATGTTAAGGGTGGTGGGGTTTTGGCATGAGTCAGTTACAAGGAAACACAATGTGACTATACTGTGTTCATTAACCCAGGAGCAAAGTCATATATGCAATCACAAATATTTCTATCAAAATCAGAAGGAATGTCAGGTTCTATGTGCAGAGATAGTAGTTACTTTTCATAACCTGGTACAGTATGAGTTCAACATCCAGAATATCTGTAAACTAGTGTAGTGTACAGCCTTGAAGACTTAAAGTATTTCTAGTATTCAACACCTCTTAGGATGCTCTTAATTTGCTTAGGGAGAGATGTTTATTTCACTCTGTATTGCCAAATATGATTCTGTGAGGATCTCATTTCCAATATGTGCAAAGGAGAGCACAGGGAGTCTCAACTAATTAGAAACCTAGAAACTACTCTAAGCCACAATGACTATAACAACCCTGTATGACTTATATTCTCACTTGCAATCTTAGTATGTCATTCCTTTCCAGTACCTTGCAATTTCCCTATGTTACGGGTAAATCTTGGCTTCTGTCTCAGGAATGAAGATTTGGCTTCAAAATAGTGCTATAGCTAGCCTTTGATAAAAGATGTTTTCAAACTTTTTCTTCTATTCACTGGGAAAATGGTAACCTATTGGTAATGTCAGCTTATGATATCACTTGTGGCACTAGATAAATACATGAGTAACCACTCTTTGATAATAATTTAGTGGGGTCAGTAGTTTCTTTGACTTTTGTTGCTTTGGCCCTCCCTTTTGGGTACAGTCGCTGCTTTGCTATTCCATATTTCCTGACATCTCTTTTGAAACAGCTCTGTTGACAGCTGCTTACTCGTTGCTATACAGAATTGTACTGCTCTGCTTCTTAAAGCTGTAGATCTGGTTGAGGTTTTTACTCTAGTTCCAGTAAAAGCTGTTGGACTTGCTGTTTTCTATGGTTCCACAGTCCTTACTTTTCTGGAAAAAGACAAACGTATGATTCTGATTCTGTACTTCAGCTAGCTCCATCTTTACTAAAAACTTTTAAATTTTTGTTTAATGATCATTATAAATTAATATTCCAATATAAAAATTTTCTTATATATCAATGGTGCTTGTATTCTTTCTTCCACATAGTCAGCATTTTTGTTAGCCTTGTTATAAACTGATGTCCCAAACAGTGATGGAGCTCAATTTTGCTTTAAACCATAACAATGCATCCAGGGGCTTTACAACATGATTTTTTTTTTTTTTTTCAGAAAGAACATCTGGGCTGTTTGTACAGAGCGAAGTTAAACAAAGACTGGGCCCAATGCCCAGAGAAACCAGCTCAAATAAAACATGGGCAAAATAAACTATTCTAAATAGGAAGAGCTAGATAGAAGTGAAAAGAGTGTAAGCAAAAATGTCCAAAGCTACACAAAGTAAAGTAGAATGATTTTGCACTAAGCACAGACACCATACATTAGACACTTTCAGAGAGACATTCACAAAAGTGCCTACAAAAAAAGATGCTAGTGAACCGTGTCCCAGTAATTTAAGGCCTGCCTTGAGCCGGTTTCAAATGGTGCAAGAAGATCCTTACAGAAACATACCACACCACAGACCCTGAAAGTATCTTGTTTGAAGCCCCACAGCTCTGAGAGTTCTTTTAGGTCACCAGCAAGAGCAATTTAAGTGAAATATAGTCTCCTTCACTTAGGTGAAAGCTGTGGGATCAGATCTTGCTCTCTTGTTTTTCCTAACCAAGTAACTGGAAATTGCTTACACAAAGAACCAACACATCAAACATGACAGCTTTAACCTTTGAATATACTGTGCGCCAGACATCATGAAAATGACTTACAAAAAGAGATAATAATAACAATATTTTGGAGTTCTTTTCACTAATAATCTGAAATATTAAGCTATCATAGACCGTTTTATAAGATGTGTTACATCCTTGAAGTGGGTAAACTATATGTAAAGTAAACTGAAACCCCAAATTCTCATTGGCTAAAATGTATATAATTCTAGGATTTTGAAAAAAAAAACCAAACACAAACAAACAAACAAACAAACCAGAAGACATCAAAACAAGCAAACAAAACAAACAAAAAAAATTACAAATACTGGTATGTCTTGCTTGAGCCATAATGTTCATGAATAGTCTCAATTTTCTGCAGCCAATTGATGGCTTGTGGTTTAGCTCACTTGAAAGCCCATTAATTTGCCATCAAAGATGTTAAATCAGGGGATTATTTATAAAAGTGGTGATTTATTACCTCAGTTGGTAAAGTTATTGGGTATGTCTTAGACTTAAAGAAAAATATTGTGGGCAGCTACCAGTTTATCATCTTGGTGATCTTATGATCTCTCAAAGCACCATGCATGACCTCAATAGCAACTGAAGCAGGAGAAGGAGCCTCCCCAGACTCGGTACTCCCTGTGACTAGTTTGGGCTGGGCCCTTCTTACTGTGGGCTTTGACAACACTTTTTCATCTTGTGTCACAAGTGGTAAACTCACCTGGTACACCTTCAGCACACAGTCGTCCTACAGAACAGCTGGCTTGGCCTTCCTCCGGCTTTCCACCTTCACATTCTCCTTCCACAATTTCCGTTACATCCTTATTCCCTTGCTTCCCATAATTCCTTCTTTCTATACCATTCTTTAATATGTATAAAAATTACAGATTTTACATTTTTTTCTTGAAACAGGACAGATAATCTGTTTTCCAGTAACTAAAACGACAGGCTAATCATATATTACTGAGCATTCTCCTGGCTCCAGGCTTTTTATTCTCATTGTTTTCATTACTTTTTATCTATATTTGGAGTATATTCATTGCCTTTTGCTAAGTTTTATTTCTGTTCTGCTATATTTATAATAAACCACGTGTACTTGTCAAAAGTAACCTCAGTTTCCTTGACAGACTCTAGTTGCTGTTTGCCTCTGTCTATTTGTTCCACAACAGTTTTTGCTGCGTCTTGTTTGCTTTAGTACTACTATTTTTTTGTTTCTAACCTGAAATGAGAATACACTAATTTATATTAGTATTTCCATTAACTCAGTTGAAGTTTTTTCAAAATAGATGATTGTTATTATTAATAATAATAATTATTATTATTATTTTTAAACTGGTAAAAAAAATGAATTGTAAAGCCCCAAACCCTGCATTTCCTATTAGATCTGTTTTATCCAGCAGGCACGCCAAGCCATTAATCAGCTGGATTTATATGTACTGCAAGATCAGGTCTTGGCAACCATGACCTTAGTCCTGGACTGTGTTTAAGTATGTGATTAACTTTGAGCAGATGCTTAGTTCCTATTTTGACAGTGGAATGTAAGCACATCTGCTTCCTAAGGAGTCTAATTTCTACTGAAGTTTCCTTGAACACCAAAAAGACCTGGATCAAACTTCAGTTTCTTGAAGATACTACAGGATCCTGGAACACTGCAAAAAATGATTTTCAAATAATTTAATTAGGGTGAAAATAATTGGTTTTCTCAAAACAGTTCCCTAATTATTTACACTTCATTTTAGTCATAATGCCTTAGCCTGTATTTTGTTAAGCTCCACAGCTTCAGGGACATTCCATGCTATAATTTAAATAATCACTCATAGGGGAATTTAAATTGATGATTAACTTTCCCTCAGTACAAGTGCTTAATTTAAACATGATCAAGATACAAGATATAGGGAATTTTTGATCAGTGCTTCCATGTCCTCCTAGAAGTGCTGTGCACACATGGCCCACTCACATCTCTTTTGAGAATTTTTAGACTCTCTCAGAGTCAAGCTTTTCTGAAGAAAACTCTTCTGAAGAGAACACCGTTTTAGATATGTATTATATGTAAACATAGTTTTTTCAGAAACAATTTTTTAAAGCAGGACTTTAATAAACGTTCATTTGTTGAACAGATACCAACATTTATTTTTAAAAAAGTATGGCAAATATTAGTGTAATACTAGAAATACTAAAAATACTGGAATACTAGGAAGTCAATATCTGAACATACATATATATATATATGCAGTTAGACAAATATGACCTGATTGCTATCACAGAAATGTGGTGAGATGGATCACATAACTGGAATATTGGAATAGAGAGGTACAAACTCTTCAGAAGGGATAGACAGGAAAGCATGGGAGGGAGTGTTGCCCTCTACATTAGGGATGGGATCGATTGTGAAGGGTTGCCTCTGAGAAACAGCTGCAGACAGGTTGAGAGCTTGTGGGTGAGAGCTAAAGACTGCACCAATAAATGACCAAATGTGGTTGGGGTCTACTACAGGATGCCTGATCAAGGGAAGCCTGTGGATGAGGCATGCTTGCTTCATCTGGGATTGTTTAGTCTGGAGAAGAGGAGGCTCAGGGGAGACCTTATTGCTCTCAACAGCTACCTGAAAGGAAGTTGTGTCAAGCTGGGGGTAGGCCTCTTTTAACAGATAACTATTGATAACACTAGAGGGAATGGCCTTAACTTGCGCCAGGGGAGGTTAAGTCTGGAAATTAGGAAAAATTTCTTCTCAGAAAGAGTAGTGAATCATTGGAATGGGTTGTCCAGGGAGGTGGTGGAGTCACTGTCCTAGGGGGTGTTTAAGGAGAGGTTGAACTTGGTTCTTAGGGCCATGGTTTAGTGGGGTGATATTGGTGGTAGGGTGATGGTTGCACCAGCTGATCTTGAAGGTCTTTTCCGACCTTAATTATTCTGATTCTACGATTCTGTAATACAAGAAACATCTCACTCACATGCTCTCATCCTGATGGGAAACTTCAACCACCTGGATGTCTGCTGGGAAAACTACACAGAAGTCTGTAAGCAATCCAGAAGATTCCTAGAGTGCATTGAGGATAACTTCCTGGTCCAGGTACTAGGCAAACCAACCAGAGGAGAAGCGTAACTTGATGTGGTGCTCACCAATGTGGAAGAGCTTGTTAAAGAGGTCAAGATTGGAGGCAGTCTGGGCTGCAGTGACCATGCCCTGGTTGAGTTTGTGATCTCGAGGAATATGGGCCTGGCAAAGAGCAAAGTCAGAACCCTGAACTTCTGAAGAGCAAACTCCAAGCTATTTAAAGACCTAGTGGATGAGACCCCCTGGAACACTGTCCTTAGGAACTAAGGAGCTGAGCAGAGCTGGCGACTCTTTAAGGATGTTTTCATAAGAACTCTCCATCCCCCTGTGTAAAAAAGCAAGCAGGGAGGGCAGACAACCAGGATGGCTGAACAAGGACCTGCTGCTCAAACTGAGGTGCAAGAAGGAAATGCACAGGCAGTGGAAGCAGGGACACACGGCCTGGGAAGAGTACAGGGATGCAGTCTGGATGTGCAGGGATGGGATCAATAAAGCCAAGGTACAGATGGATCTGAGCTTGGAAAGGGGTGCAAAGAATAACAGGAAGGGATTCTAGAGGTACATTGCTCAGAAAAGAAAGGTCAAGGAGAGTGTACCCCTCTGATGGATGAGAAGGGTGAACTGGTAACGACAGACATGGAGAAGGCTGAGGTACTCAACAAATTCTTTGCCTCAGTCTTCACAGCCAGTCAGGCTTCCCAAGTCTTTCATTTCCCCGGACCCATAGACGGAGGATGGGGGAGCAAAGTCCCACCCCCCGTAAGTGAAGAGCAGGTCTGAACTCATCTGATGAAACTAAACGGGTACAAGTCTATGGGGCCTGATGACATGCATTCCAGGGTCCTGAAGAAATTGGCTGATGTAGTTGCCAAGCCTCTCACCATCATATCTGAAAAGTCCTGGCAGTCAGGCAAAGTCCCTGGTGACTGGTAAAAGGGAAACATCACTCCCGTTTATAAAAAAGGGCAGAAAGGAGGACTTAGGAAACTACAGACCAGTGAGCTCTCACCTCTGTGCCTGGCAAGATCATGGAACGGATCCTCCTGGAAGCAATGTCAAAGCACATGCAAGACAAGGAGGTGATCTGAGACAGCCAGCATGTCTTCACCAAAGGTAAATCATGTCTGACCAATCTGATGGCTTTCTATGATTGAGTGTCTGCATCAGTTGACAAAGGAAGACTGATCAATGTCATCAATGTCATCCAAGATACGATTTAGTAGCTTAGTGGGTAATATCGGTGATAGGAGGACAGTTGTACTAGATGACCTTGTAGGTCCTTTCCAACCTTGTGTTTCTATGATTCTATGATTCTACTTGGACTCCTGCAAGGTGTTTGACATGGTCCCACGTGACATCCTGGTCTCCAGATTGGAGAGATATGGATTTGATGGGTGGGCCGTTCAGTGGATAAGGAGTGGCTTGAAGGTTGCACCCAGAGAGTGGTGGTCAATGGATCTATGTCCCAGTGGAGGCCGGTGATGAGTCCTGTACCTCAGGGGTCTGTCCTGGGACTGGTACTGTTTAATATCTTTATCAGTGATGTAGACAGTGGGATTGAATGTACCCTCAGCAAATTTGAAAATGACACCAAGCTGAGCAGTGCGGTTGGTACAATAGAAGGAAGGAATGCCATCCAAGGGGAGTTGGACAAGCTTGAGAGGTGGGCCCATGTGAACCTTATGAGGTTCAACAAGTTTAAGTGCAGGGTGCTGCGCCTGGGACAGGGCAATCCCAGACATGAGTACAGACTGGAAGAAGAAGTCATTGAGAGCAGCCCTGCAGAAAAGGACTTGGGGGTTCTGGTGGATGAAAAACTTGACATGAGCCAGCAGTGCATGCTTGCAGCCCAGAAGGTCAACTGCATCCTGGGCTGCATCAAGAAAGGAGTGACCAGCAGGTCAAGGGAGGTGACTGTCCCCCTCTACTCTGCCCTTGTGAGGCCCCACTTGGAGTATTGCATCCAGGTCTGGAACCCCCAGCACACGAAAAATGTTGACCCGTTGGAGTGGGTCCCTAGGAGTGCCACAAAGATGATCAAGGGGCTGGAGTACCTCTCCTAGGAAGATAGACTGAGAGAGCTGGAGCTGTTCAGCCTCCAGAAGTGAAGGCTCCAGAGTGACCTCATTGCAACCTTTCAGTACTTGAAGGGGACTTATAAAAAAGATGGAGAGCAACTCTTTGCTCAATCAGATAACGACAGGATGAGAGGGAAAGGTTTTAAACTAAAGGAAAGGGGATTTAGATTAGAGGTTAGGAGGAAATTCTTCACTCAGAAGGTGGTGAGGCACTGGAACAGGTTGCCCAGAGAAGTGTTCCCTGGAGGTGTTCAAGGTCAGGTTGGAGCAACCTGAGCAACCTGATCTAGTGGGTGGTGTCCCTGCCATTGGCAGGGGGCTTGGAACTAGATCGTCTTTGAGGTCCCTTCCAACCCAAGCTTTTCTGTGATTCTATGATATATATAAATATTTGATACATATATACATACATATATGCAAAAGGGAAACATAATGTTTTCATTTCAATCCTAATCAAAAAATGAGTATCAGAACATACAGAAGTACATTATTTTCAGTTTTGACTCAGGAAAAAGAAAAGTCAAATTTAAAATGAATTTTATTTATTTTTTCATTTATTTATTTTCCGGGAGTTGCTATGCAGCACTATAGCATGCACTTGCCCTAAGGTTATTTTAATGCTTTTATATACTCTATAACATATTCTGTCATCTGGAACCTCATATGTACATCAATTTATCAGTGATTGTTGCAAATGAGCAGTATAATTCATGGGGTCTTCTTTTGAATTTCTGAATATGCTGGCCTGAGATCTGACCCCGTTCTCACTACTACAGGAGTGGAATATGGGAACACAATAAGTATTTGGTTTGGTAAGCTGTCGTTGCTATACATATCATAAATGTATGGACAATCCTTTCAAAACTGCTTTTTTAAGAGGCTCTTAAAATGCTACCTTCATAATAATCTATCAGCCCTAGACAGTGCCTATTATTCTATAATGTATTGTGAATTTGATTTGGATGTATGTTCTGCTCTTCAACTACATAACATTTTAAAATATTATGTGTTGGCTGAAGTCTGTTCCAGCACTGAAGGCGGTAAAAGTCCTACACTAATTGCTTTTGAAATGCTTCCTCTATAACCTTAACATGCAGTACCATTTTCTAGGAGTTTGCCTTTTTTTTTTTCCTCCCATTATGATTTTAATGTAATTTGATGCTGAAACTACAAGGTTTTATGCATCACGGTGAGCCTTTCTAGATAGTAGCATTTGAGGCACAGCATGTGTGAAGTAACTGGGTCCACTAGGGAGAGCTCTCATGACAAAACACTGCTCCCCCCATGAAGATCACTGCATTCAATCCAAGCACTTCCTTCAGTTCCTGGGAAATCTTACCACTTACCTGCAGCCAGATTCCAAGTTATATATAGTTTTATACAAAGCTTGATTCTGAACTAGAGTAAGGCAGACAAGAAGATTACAGACCCATGACCTATTAGCAGTATGGATTTATGAAGTGAAAACTGTACAGTACAAACGTTGATTATTTTTTGTGGAACAGTTACAAAAGCAATTGAGAAAGGAAAGAGAATATCATCTGGGTTTTGGTATAGCATTCAATACAATGTCTGATGAAATCTTACTCTTCAAATGAGCTCAAATTGGCTTGGTTTTGAGCTCCATCACATTGACTGAAAATTGGCAGATAGAATACAAATAAAATAAAATAATAAACAGCAACATATTGAGCTGTATAAGCTGATTATAAGGGTGCGACAGGGCTCTGTTTAAGGTGTTGTCTTCTTTAAAAGCCACATAAATGATCTGGTATTGTAACACAAGCATGGTAATGAAATTCACAGATGATACTAAATGCAGGTTGTGCCAACAGCAGTCAGGATAGGGAAATAATAGAGGGTCCTAGAAAAAATAGAAACATGGGCCGAGAATAACAAAATGAGAGTCAACTTGGAAAACTTCAAATACATCTGGGGAAAATTAATTTAAAACAGACACTCAAAAAGAAGGCTAAATCTGGAAAGCAAAGATACTGAAGTATATACACCTGAGGTGACAGAAGATGATGTGAGATAATTCACCAGCCTGCACTGTAAGAAAAACAAGCCAATGGGATTTGGAGAAGCCAATACAAAATGTATCTCTTCACAAAGTTGAAGGGACATTATTTGGAATATTATGGCTACTACTAGACATTTCATAATCACAAAATGCAAAGTAGACCCTTGATTTTAAAGGTGTATCTAATGCTGGCAATCTAGAAGTTCTGCCTACTCTAGTAAAAATATCCATTTTTCATTGTATTCTACAGAGAGAAAGAGCAAGGAGACAGAAAACAGGTGACCTATAGCACAGTTCACACTACTCATCTTAAAACTTACCTGCTACGGGATAAACATGCATCTCCATATATCTGTAAAAGAAGTTGAACCCTGAGAGGATGAGCTGCCTAACTGTGGATGAATATAATTAATTTTCTTATTGTCCTCCAGTCACTTATGTCAGGATTGTTTATGCTTTTACATTGCCAGATTAAAAATGGAAGGAAGGAAGGAAGGAAGGAAGGAAGGAAGGAAGGAAGGAAGGGAGGGAGGGAGGGAGGGAGAGAGAGAGGGAGGGAGGGAGGGAGGGAGGGAGGGAGGAAGGAAGGAAGGAGGGAACGAACGAACTCTGGTGGAAATAACTTTGTAATAAGAACTCTTTTCTCTTCTCCCACCTGATTGCAATAACCAGAATACAACTCATTCCTGAGATCCCTCATAACTTTTGCACTCTCAGTTGCCCAAAGGTCTACCTACAACAAAAGCTTGTCACTCGTCTTCATTCCAAGCAAATTGCTTTATAACTTCATCGCAATACTGTGTTTTGGAAGTAGCAGATAAGAACTTGAATAAGAATCCGTCCAGGCTGACAAAGACGTTAACGCCAGGTCTCCATTTTTTAATGTGTATTCTGCAGCCGGATGTCCTACTATTGGCTGTGATATTGGATGGAAGATGTTGGCATTGTGTTACTGCCTTTGGATGTCACATGTACACACAGAATAACTAATGAAATGAACATCCTTCCATTGGTAGAGTTTAAGTCTTGGGTAGAGTTTAAGAGTGGTTTCAGTATACCTGACTATAGCTGTCAACCATGCAGGCATCAAAAATATAAGGTAGGTGCCTTAGTTTCCATTAGGGACACAGGAAATCAGACGAGGTCTAAAGAACAGCTTGACTGGAAATAGGCATTCACTTCAGATTGAGGAATCAATCTTTAGACTATCTTCACATTAGTCTCCAGAGCGCTATTTAAAAACAAGTACTGCTGTTGGTTAATGATTTAGAAGCCTAATTTATCTCCTGTTCAGATGTAGACACACACAAAGTTAGATGAATCCTATCTCCACTGCTTTACCAGTGTATCTTTAAACCATACAAAAGCATGGATAATTTTCAGTTTGAAAGTTTAAAAATCTTTGTAGGTTGCAACCTTGAAGATGGACAGGGAACATATGAGGTATATGGTTTAATTTGGGTGGAAAAAACTATCTGTGAATTCTGCAAATTTTCTTTCTTTCTAAAGCTTCCATTCATATACCTTTTCAAGTCTGATATAGGGTTGACAAACCAATAGTTACTAGAAAGTTTTATTACAAAGCATTTTCTCTTTATGTGCTGTTTAAAAACTCATAATACTTCAAATACTCCTGAATAGCTTCTCTTTTATTTTTTGAATGGTCACCTCTTACTGATTCAGACACCAACTACCCAGCACCAAGAGAAAAACAGTGAATGAATAGTTTGTCTCTGATATAGAATTCATTGTTTTTAGAAATTGGAATAGAAGTCTTACTGCCTTCCTTTTTCATTTTTTATTGTGCATTTTGTATATTTTAGGCTTCTCATGGAATATTTGACAGGAGATCTATTGTGGAACTTCTCTCCCTTCATAGAACACTACGAAAAATGGGTATGTTAAAAGATCACTGGTAGGAACATAATAATTTATGAAAGGGAAAAAAGTCAACCCTCTGTTCTGAGTCACCTTTATGAAGAAATGAGTTCCAGTGAGGAAATTCCATGACTTTGTGAATTTAATGCCAACCTAAGAGCCCCTAGTTAATTGAAGACCATGATTTGTTTTGATAAAAATCTTCCTTTTGATCAATGCAAATTTTGCATATGCATGAAGTCAAGATAAACAAGACTAAGCCTATAAAAGGGATTGAGATCATTTTAGTGCTGACAATCAGGCTGGCATCAAATGCCCTCCTCGCAGAACATTTTAAACTCATAAAACTGCAGAAATATTGGTTTAAAGTGATATAGTCTGACACTCTGCTTGAAGAAGAGCCATTGCCAGCATTATACAAGAATTGCTAGGGCATTCTTGTTTTGAAAACCTCAAGGACAGAGAGTCTATAACCTCCCTGTGAAACCTGTTCCTGTGCTTCACTGGCCCCAGTCAGTGTTTTTACTTGATGTCCAATCTGAATGTCCCAAGGCATATTTGAGGAGAATTTGGTTTCTTCACCTTCATCAACCCAATGCAAGCAGTTGTAAGCTATTAATAGATCACCCTGTGGCCTCCTTTTCAATAGAGCAAAGAAGTCCAGATCTTTGCTTTCCCTCATAAGTCCTGTGCTGCCAGCTGCTGATGAATATGTTGAATGATATGGGCCTTTATATCAGCCATTGAAGTACTATGTTTGGTGCTGGCCAGTTGGACTTTGAGCCACCCACCCAGTGAGTTTTCAGTGCATGTAACACAGTGCTCTTCCAGCCCATACCTCCTTAGTTTCTAGACATGATTGCAGTGGGAGATTATGTAAAAAGCCATACTAAACCCAAATTTTGTGCTTTCTTTTCTTTTGGGATGATCAATAATCTAATCTTTTCCCTATAAGGAGAACAAGTAAAATTCAAATGCACATTTTGTCTTTAAGAACCTAAAATGACTGATATTTTGTACCTTATGTAGTGATGAATTATCTTGAAAATATTTATATTTTGTTTTCAGGAAAAGTTATCAGCTTTCACTCCTGCAGCCCACTCCCTGGTTTTTACATTACCACTTCCTTCTACTTTATTTATTCTGTACTGGATAAAATGATATACCAATATCTGGTAATTATTATATAATAATCTTACATTTTCTGTACTGAATAGAAACTTTCATATTAATTGAAGTTAAAATGACAAACAACTGAGTAACAACTTCCACACTGTGAAAACAGAAAAATAACAAACTGCCCAGCTTCTTGTAGCACCACATTAGTAGACAGCCCACTTATTTCCCAGAACTTTCTCAGCTGGAAAAAAACACAGTCTATTAATGGCAATCTGCTCTGCTCCTTCTCCTCCTTCGCATGTAATAACAGTCAATACTTCTCAACTAGGCACATCTGTCTTTTTAATCAGTAATAGCTCATCCTTTTAGATCCACTTATACATTCTGACAATTTTTATAGTTACCCTGTTGTTTCCTAGTTACTATAATAAATCTCTGATCTTATCACTTCTTTTTTAGTTGTGGGGAAAAAAAATAAAGCAGCAGACTGACAAGGATAAGGCCCTGAATTCTGAGTTGTCCTGAGTCCTTTTTTTGCCTTCTGAGAATGATTTTTGGAATGCTAAATTGTTATTCTGTAATCTTCTGAAGTTACTAAGAATGAGCTGGAAAAGTAGTATTTTAGGTTTTTTAAATAGAATGTCTTATATGTGTATCTAAAAGCAATTTTTAATGTGCAGTGTAGTATAGTCCAAGTAGTACTCAATAGGCTACATTACAGCAGACATTGAAATGAGCTAAGATTCATTCTCTGGCCCAAAGTGCAATTTGCATGGCACAGCTTCCATCCATATGACCAACGCCTCTTCCTCCCAGACGACACTTGTCTTATTCTCACTGCTTGTGGGCAACAGTTGCAGGTATATGCTGCTTCTAAATAATTTCCATGCTTTGTCTGCATAAGACCTACTTGCTATAAACAAAACTAGAGTATGAAAAAAACTGAATTGTTTGTATAATTGTTGGTCAGTGACCAAGACTGTGCCCTGTGTTTTTTTTTTTTAATGTATTAATTAGATATAATCAGACCAACTATACAGCTGCCAGATATTAATGATTAGGCAGACATTGTTATTAAGATTGATGGTCCGTGCATCTATGTAATCTAGAAATGAGGACCAAATAATCCTGTGGGAAAAAGCCCTTTTTCTTAAATTACAAGTATAGAGTAAATTGTAAATCATTCAAGACTAAAACATAGATTGAAGTCAGACCTGGAAAGTTAAATTAGTCATGGATGAGGACTGATAATGAAAATAAAGATGTCAGGTCTTGGGGCTTTGCAGGGCTCAGTTCTACGAAGTGCAAACATTTTTTTTGGAGAGAATAAGGACCTTCCAAGATCTACTCTTCCTATTCCCTGGACTGTGTTTTTTATAAACTTAATGTGATTAATGCATGACCACAAACCAGAAATGAAAGATTAATTGCTTTCATTAGTATTTTCAATATATATAAGTCAACACATTTTTCTATTTTTTATTTATTTACTTCTCTGCATGATTAATATCATCCTGAGGCTGAAGCAATGCAATGACATTTACAGATGTGGGAAAATGGAAGTTCCCACTCTTTTAATCACATTTCTGCCCAATTTTATGGCTGTGAGACTTCAGGCTTAATTATATAACCAGCAAAACACCACTCATGAAACTTATTCCCAAAAGAAGTACCATGAAACCAGTGTTTCTTGTGGCATTCTGAACGAGAACAATAGAAATGTCTGTTGTTATGATCTGAAAAGTGGAAATCAGAACACATAAAATTAAGGCATATGACTGCTTGGAATAAAGCCCCCAGTCCATAAAGGTGAGATTCTAAATTAATTTATTTCAGGAGAATGTTTCATGTAAAGAAAGTGAAAATTTATGCTAACATTTGCGACAAATCCCCTAAGTAGCACTGAAGAAAACATATATCTGAAAAACTATTGACAAAAATATTCATGAACTCTAGATTCAAGAAAACAAGAAAACAAATTAACTTTCTGGTCATAAAAGATGCAAAAGTGCAAACATCTTGGATATGGTTGTTCTCTGGTTCCCTAAAACAATCAGAAACAGACATATATCTTGATTATTTGAAGCTGAATATCATCCTATCTTATGGTATATTAGTCCAGTCACTTTATTGGGATTTCTATCTTATATAAATCAAGTGCCATACAATCAACTATATCACACGTTAAAACAACAGGAAAACACAAAGAAAAAGCTCCCCCCATAAAACATTAGGAAAGAGATATATTATTTTGTCTGAGTTGTATTAAAAAATGTTGAATCTTATCAGTACATCAATGTTGTTTCCTTTCTTACTGAACATCTACATAGGATTGACAGCAAGGTTAACAAGGAAACTATAATTATTTAGAAATTGTATTGAATTAATTTTCAGACATCTGTTATTGCTTTTTTAAAACACTTCCCGGCAGGTAACAGTGAATGACAGATTACTGAAAGTTCATTGATGATGGATCATTAAGAGTTCATGACCAATAATAGAAGATTTTATCATGGTGTGGTGGATAAACTTATTCACTGGAAAGTTAGTGGAACTATTCTGATTCAATTTTGTGGAATGAAGGTTTTCAAATTGTTTCACATTTCAAAAGAAAAAAACTCATCTACCACAATTTTCTGAGGTTTAATTAAATTTGGAACCTACCATAAAGAGCAGCATCCAGAAGTTCTATATATTATACATATGGAGACTAACCAGGAAGCATTCCCTGTAATACTAACTAAAATGGAAGATCAGATGGGATAATGTTTAGCCTTCACATGATGCATGTGACTTGCTTGATCTAACAGTCATACATCAGAATAAATCCATCCTGTCTCAACATCATAGTCACAATGTCAAAGTTGTTCACATTAGAGCTTCCTTCCTATGGCTCCTTTCCTGCTCACATGCCCTAGTTTCTTTTCCACAGAAACCTTGTGAAGAAAAGTGAAGTGGAAAGGAGGGTATATTTACAGGTCAAGATCTCTCCCTGCTATGTACTATGGCTATTTCTGAGAATATACAGAATATTGTATATATATATTTAATTCCAGGAGCTAGGGAAAAAATGGCCTGCAATTTAGACAGACCAAATGTAAGACAAATGTAAGGCAATTTTCAATTGCTTTTATTCAGAATAAGTATGAATATGTAACCTTCTCTTATTTACTCTTGATGAGTCACTGGTGGAACTCCAGAATGGAATGGTAGCAGAAACATGAAACAATATTACTGAGCTTGTATGTTAAAATGCTTATCTGCGGGACATCAAACTTATTTGTTCACCCCAGAGAGAATGACGGAGAATTATTCTAAAAGTGCCTGTGAGGAGGAGGGAGAGGAGGATGGAAGAGAAAAATCCTGCATTTTAACTCACCTCTCTTTTGCATAGAGACATTAACCATAACTCCAAAAAGGATCTTTTAATTATGTCACCTCATGTACATCACAAAACACAAAGTTCTCTATAGTTATGTTGTGCTCTCCCAGAAATTGAGTTTCATTAAAACATATCTTCTAAAACTCCATCTGAATTCATAAAAGTTTGCAGAATTCTCCATTTTCTTTGTTTTCTTGTTCATTGTCACTGTTTTTTATTTATTTATTTATTTTTGTTTGTTTGCTCCATGTTGTTGTTGTTGTTGTTATTATTATTATTGTTATTATTAAAGGGTTTTATTTCCAAGTGAATATCTGTTACAGAGAGAGTTTAAATAAGTTATGCTGATACGGCTGTCCTTTGAACTTGTCAGGTAAAAGGTGGCTAAAATCTATGCAAGACTAAAGTTGCTACAACTTGTTCTATTTTTTTTTCTTGCAATCCCAATGTAGCAGACATTCAAAAATATAAACAGAAAGATTTGTTCCATCTCTTCCTACCCTAGAAAAAAAATCCAGCTCAAATTCCCTCTATTACAGCTTTGGGGTGAAAGTCCAAGTCATTTGTTATTTTGTCTGAATACAACTGTCTGTCTCTAGTTAGCTACTACAAAAGCTGCCAGCAAATGCTGTATAGAGTAGGAAGCAAAAAGGGAAAAACAAAACAAAATAAAACAAAAACAGCAAAAAAGTATGGAAGAACTTTAGAAGAACAAGTATCACATAAAAGGTAAGGTTTTTGCTAAGAAAACCAGCCAGACAAATTTTAATAGGAATCTTTTAATTTGAAGTAAGTCAGAAATGTTCAGGTAAGCAGAAACAGATGAAACTCAAATGAAGTCACTAGCTTGGTCTGCACACTGCTTGGTACTACTGCAATGGCAACAGAACAGTTCAATGCAAAGGGTAATGACAGAAAGCCTACTTCAGCTGAAGGAGGAATTTTTAATTGTAAGCTACAAAATTATTATTATTATGGTCACATGTAATTTGATTAACACAACATTTATAATTAATAAAGTTTTATAGTAATTACTGGCAACATCCATTACACAAGCATATTTATCACTGATGTTTACTAAATATTTAAACAATGATGCTATTATGCAATGGGATCTTAAAAAAAATGCAGATGAAGCTTCAGAGGATTCACTTCCATTGCAGTTACACTGAATTTCTCTGGGTAAGACCTATTTAGTTATGTAACACTCAGTTTCGAGGGCTGCTAGCATAAGTTTAAGACATGATGAAATGAGAATTCTCATTTTGCTTCCACACGCTTTTGCACAACTTCACATAAAGTAGTCAGGTAGCAGAATTGGGCTCTGAGTTTTCAATCATCACTTTAGATTTAAGACCGACTCAAATACAGATTTATAGTTTTATCCTTGAGGGATGGCTAAAAGCGATATAGGAATATTTAGCTCTAGCCAGATGGCTTTCCATATTTTGCTGTCTTCTCAGATGAGTGTCAGAAAACTATCAGAAAAGTCAACAAGAGACTAGATAGCTTTTGTCAGACAAGACAGATTGGAAGGGAGACGCTACGGGGAGTCCTCTCATCTGCACTTTCTCCATTATTTCTGGTTTATGATTATATGTTTTTGTACTTCTTGCTACTCAGACAACAGGTTGTTGAGATCTTTAACACCATGCTTATTTACATAAAGTTTCTTTCGCTGCCAGCAAAGTTTATCAATGATTATCAATCATTTACAGGGATTAACGCTTCATTTTAACTTATTATTCTCTCTCTTTTTTTTTTTTTTTTTAATTTCAGATGTAAGGTGAGAATTACTAAGACACAAGTCTAAATAGCTATAAATTTATCATTAGAAGTCTTCAAAAAAGCTACAAAGTCTACTGAAAAGGTTTTTATCCACCCTCTTTCTTTGGCTAAAAGGGGACATAAATTTATTTTAGTGTATATCATTCTCACTCAACAGGTCAGCATTTTTGGCTCAGAATTTTGCACATTTTGCATATGATGTCCTGACAACAGTTTTTAATATTTACCTATATAATTTATTTTTAAAATAAGTAAGGGCTATGTAATTTTGGATCCTTTAAACTGTGTTTGCAGTACATGGCTAATCCAGAACCTTCTGTGAGAACAGAGGAGAGAGTTACATTTCGGATAGATCGCAAATTTTTGTATGCTTCCATAATTATGATCTCTTCTATGCAAACTTTCTGCCAGTGATTTTGTTAAACACAACCAAACCAAATGATTTGATTATCTTTTATCAATATAGATTTCTTTCCTATCAGCTTTTTGCATTTCTTCTGGTTTTCTAATTTCTTCAAATGTTGATAGATGACTAGATTTGTTTGTGGCATTCCACAGAAGAGTATTGCATATAAAAATATTTCCCCGCTGGCCAATTTACTTCCTACATAAGGGGTTCCTCCTTGATGTTGTTTTCAATAACTTATTACTGGGAGTAATACACTTCTAAAATACACTCACTTTGGATTATTGAATTTAATTCCTATTTTATTCTGTCCTCAGAATCATCCAACTTTTCATGAGCATCAACACTGAGTTAGCACACACTTGTTTTTTTTTCTGTCAAGAGCATGAATTAATCAGCCTTGTCCGAACAGCAATCTTTGGGAATGTCTATACACATTCTGCATTGTCAAATATAGGAATTTTCATTGCTATCAGATATTTTCACTTTCAATTTTCAGTAGATATTTACTATACTTAGTCTTTCCTTTAACCAAAATCCTTTCCTACTACCTCCATTCAGTGATTTCATTTTAGCTCATTATTTCCCATAGGACATTATATCATATGCTTCATGCAAGTATGCTTGGAACTGCCATATTTTTTTCATTAAGAAAAATGTTTACATTAGCAAAGAAAGATAACAAGATGGTTTATCAAAACACAACTTTCATAAGCTCAATTTTACTTTTCCACTTGAGTGCATTATTTTATTGTATGTTTGCATTTGTCTAAATCAGTTGTTTAATTCTTTACATAATATTACAGTCTGAACTATCTGTATTGGCCTGAACAACTTCCTCTTTCTTACTTTTCATATAGTTGCAGCATTTTCTATTTTCCAGTCTTACACTTTCATCCACTGTCTGATTCTTTTGAAATGTATGCTTGCAGCCCAGAAAGCCAACAGTATCCTGGGCTGTATCAAAAGAAGCATGGCCAGCAGGTCAAGGGAGGTGATTCTCTCTACCTCTCTACTCTGCTCTTGTAAGACCCCACCTGGAGTGCTGCATTCAGCTGTGGGGCCACCAGTACAAGAAGGACATGGACCTATTAGAAAAAGTCCAAAGGAGGGCCACAAGGATGATCAGCGGGCTGGAGCTTTTCTCCTAGGAAGACAGGCTGAGAGAGCTGGGGATGTTCAGCCTGAAGTCTCCAGGGTGATCTTGTAGTAGCCTTCCAGTACCTAAAGGGGGCCTACAGAAAAGCTGCGGAGGGACTTTGTCAGGGACTATAGTGATAGGACAAGGGGTAATGGTTTAAACTAAAAGAGGGGACATTTAGATTAGATATTAGGAGGAAATTCTTTACTGTGAGGGTGGTGAGGAGTGCACACATTGCTCAGAGAGGCTGTGGATTCCCAATCGCTGGAGGTGTTCAAGACCAGGTTGGATGGGGCTTTGACCAACCTGATCTAGTGGGAGGTGTCCTTGCCCATGACAGGGGGATTGGTACTGGATGACCTTTAAGGTCCCTTCAAATCCAAACCATTCTATGATTCTATGAAATTCCTACCCTTCCTGCTAATTATCTCAAAATTTTGGAATGGATGATTTCTGATCCATTTCTGATGACTTCTGAATGAATTATCTGATCTTGACTGCATCAAGTTGAGTCCTAAATCAAGCTCCATTCTGATATTTTTTGTATCTTAATTTTTTTTTATTCACATCACCTCTCCCATTCAATATTGAAATATCTGTTATTGAAAGCTGAGACATTCGGTATGGGAGCCATATCTAAAATCTCAGTCCTGACCCCTTCAAAAAAAATAAATAAATCAGTTTTTATTTATATTCCCAAAGTGTCTTTCTTTCCTATTTATTTTAATGCCCTTGAAAAGTCTAGCTCAGCTTGACTTTTGGCTATTCTCATTTTATCCCTAAACTTTTTGACCTCTGAGAGATGATTTCTTGGCTGATCAGTCCTTTTTTCCATTCCTTGCAGCTCTCTACTTGCTCCTTACTTTTTTTTTTTTTTTTATTCATCCAGTTAGGTCTGAAGTATTTCCTTGTATTTATTTATTTGTTTATTTCAAATGGAAGCATGTTCTAGATGGTTTATGAACCTTGTCTTAAAGCCTTCCTCTATATAGGAGCTCAAGTTCAGGCTAGATGATTTAATTAACAAGATTTTTCCTTTGTTTATGATATTTGTGCCATTGAAAAAGAATCTTTGGGATTTTTCTGTTTATTGTTTCATTTATTTCAAGCTGAAATAGTCAGTGAACACTCTTTGCAAGGTTATTTTCTTATTCCACTATACTACCTAAATATCTTCAGTCTAGGTCAGTAATCATGTGTAAAATGTCATAGTTTCACAGTCTTGTCATTGTTAACAGCATTTGTTTTCCAGTTCCTGAGAAACTAATGTCTCCCACATTATTACTATAGTCTTCTACATTATTACAGCTCATAGAGCCATTTCTCTGTATTAATATCATAGCAATTCCTGTCTATAGACACACTCAGTTTTGGTTTCTAACTTTCAATGAGCCTGAGACCAGGAAAATTATTATTATTATTATTATCTTAATTTTTAAATCCCAGTGATGCTTCACCTCTTTTGTCTTTATATCTATATATATTCTGGAGGACAGCTATTTTCCATGAATGACTGCTATGTTTCTGTTATTCCCATAATGTCTACTTTCCAGTCCCATCCCATGATACTTCTTCCTTAATTCCATTTCCAAAATTGCTTGAATGTCTATGCAAAACATTTATTTTTTCTGTTTCTCCATACTACTGATCAGATCAAGTTTCCTACAGAGACAACACACAGTAAATCCTTTATAAATTAGATAATTTCAACTACTGTTGGTATTGATATTTTCTTTCTTTAGACTGCCTACCCTAGAACTGGTGAAATTCCTTATCATGTGTCATATATTTGATAATGATTTTTTTTCTCCCTCTTTAATAAAAATTAATGTATATCTTTCATAAATGTCTCAGTATATTTCTTCTCATTGTAAAGACTATTTGGTGTCCACAAATTCCATTCAAAAAATGCTCTATCCACATATCTTCAGAAACTTCCTCCAGCTTTCATTTCTCTTTCTTTCTTCCCCTTCAGCTAGGCACCTTTCCTGTCTATTGTATCCATAATTATTGGTTTTTGCTTGTTTGTTTGTTTGTTTGTTTTTGACACGTATATCTTGCCCTGTAGTCCCTTTCTTCAAATCCTTCACTCTCTTTCACAAACATATGGAAATGATTAAGTGTTTACTATAGACCTGCTTGAAGTTCACCCACCTAATGCTCCCAAATTCTTTTTACTGTCTCTCTGGTTCTTTGGCTTATGTATGGCAGCTTATGTCATTTTGACAGTTTTCCTGACTCTTTTCATGCCGATGTCCTTGAAGGTCCTGGCATTACTACCACAGATCTTTGAACTTCCTCCAAGGTGTCAGGGCAGGCAGATGTAATATAAAATCTATAGGCCAAATAGAACATGCAGCTCCTCATCTGACTTTCCAGGGCTAAAAGGCAGGATGAGCAGCTCTTTCCTGGTGACTTTGTCCTTCAAAGGCAATGACTTAGCAGTCAAAACATTCAAACTTCATGAGTAATTATGATCCACGAGAAGACACACACTGATCGGCTAAGAAATACTTGATCCTTATGCTACCACTCTGCAATGTTTTACCAAAAAAAGAAAAGGAAAAATAATGATGTAGGCAGAGTGTACATATATGGGTATGTAACAATTTTTATGTAAACTGTTCTGCTTAAACTAAACAATGATTAAACCTCCAACATCCACTGGCCTCACCAGCAGTGTGTGCAGTACCAGTAAAAACTCGCAAGTCACATTTTGTGCTGAGTTTGCAGATGCCTTCCAAAACAATCCATTTAGCTCCCCATCCCAAAAGCTGGCACATAAAACATGGCCCTGAGTCGCAGGAACTGTCTCAAACAATTCTTGTTTGTTTAGGGAGGATTCCTTCTTGAAAAACATTTCTTCCACAAAGGGGGGTGATGTGTATTTTTATAAACTTTAACCAAAAGATGTGTTCTGAAAATACATTTTCAATAAAAATAGTTTATTTTGGACTCATATGGCATCCATGTTTTTCAGATTATTAACAAAATGATCTAGTATTTCTGAGTCCTTAGGCATCCATCTGTTATTTTTTTTTTCTTCGATTGTAGGGAACATATTACAACAAGGCTATTAAGAAAGGCATTTAAGTGACCTGAAAGTGAGAAAAAATCAGTTCCATGTCCTTATTCCCACTCACAACTCCTATTTCTTTCTCCTCATCAAACCAGGACCCTGAATCTATGTACTAGTCAATCCACTACTTCCCTGCCTTCTGTTTCCTTACTCACCCCTGGCAGGTCCTCTTCTCTAGTTCCAAGTCTAAAGTATTAGTCTGGCAACAGATGGCTTCCTGAAGGCTCTGGAGAGCAGGGAGAGTCACCAGCACATATGGCTGCAAGTGTAAGTATCTTAGCACATCTGAGACGTTACACAGAAGTAAAGATCCTGCATACAAACCACTTGCTCGGTCTTTGAAATGATTTGTGCTTCCTTTGTGGTGTGTACCATAGACTGAGATCCTCTGATGTGAATGGATAGATATGCTGTACGCTTCGGACACAGTAATACCAGTTACACTGTAAAGAAATAGGAATATGATTAGAATAGCAAATGAATATATACAGAAGACAAGGGGAATGAGACACCCCTCCTGTGAGGAGAGATTGAGAGAGCTGGGACTGTTGAGCCTGCAGGAGGCCCAGAGGGGATCCTACCAAGGTGTATAAATACCCAAAGGGACAGTGCGAGAAGAAGACGGAGCCAGACTTTTTTCAGTGGTGCCCAGTGACAGGACAATAAGCAATGGGCACAAACTGGAACACAGGAGGCTCCCTCTGAACATCAGGGATCCTTTCTTTACTGTGTGGGTCACAGAGCACCGGCACAGGTTGCCCAGAGAGGTTGAGGAGTCTCCCTCCTTGGAGATCTTCAGAAGCTGCCTGGACATGGTCCTGGGCAGCAGCTCTGGGTGTCCCCGCCTGAGCAGGGGGTTGGATCAGATGGCCTCCAGAGGTCCATTCCAGCCTCAGCCATTCTGTGATCCTGTGATTCTGTGATGCTTGCTCTTATATCATATGGGAATTTATTTTCTTCCAAAGCATTTCCTAAAAAGAAAATTAGGCTCTGTTACAGCAAGCATATTTCTGTAATCTATTTTTATCATTGTAGACACAGTAGAAACAGAAAAATTGTCTAACATTCCCTGTTCTATTGACTCAGCCTAAGACTTTTGGAAACACTTTATAGACCCATGCAATGGGTGATGATTTGATGCAATGTTTTTTTTTTTGACTAAGAAATCAGAGATCTAAGTTCTGGCCATAGAAAACAACATGAGCTATTACCATTCAGATCTCAATTGTTGAACCACAAGTCTTGTTGCCTGCTGCATAACTGAGACCTGAGCAGTCTTACATGTGGAGGGCATTACATATTTGATATATAGGTACTAACTTACCTATGCTTTAGTTTTCATTCCTGCAAGGTGAAAAGAGATTTACCTAGTTAATTTTCATTGCTACTGAATAATTTATTGAATATAGCATTTTGAAATTGTCACATAAGAAGATTCATGCCTATTTAAAATGTTTTATATAGAACACCAATAATTAGTTACCAAATTGTATATGTCACACTTCAGAACTGTCTACTCATATATGTTAGTTACTATATTGTGGATATATCACCAATAAGTAGAACATTGAAGCCAATATTTTTACATACATCCTAAGTTGAATTTTTATTGGCTTTTATTTAGCCATTCAAATAAAATAAAAATGTCACTACTTAAAACAACAAAACCGAAAAAGACCCTCCCCAAACAAACAAACAAACAAACCAAAAAAAGAGGAAAACACCACACAATACTCTCCAAAAACCAAACAAACTGAAAACCAAGAAGGAAATAAAACCTACCTGGTTCATTATATTAAAAAAATTGCAAAGTATGAAAGTACTAAATGGAGTGTTCATTTAGCTGCCCATTGTTCTAGGGCCTGGCAATACTGAGAAATGGCATGTTCTCATCCTTAGATTCTCTATCCTTTGCTTTGCTTTGTTCCACAAAATGGGAATGTGTGCTGATTAGGCAGGTGGCTTTGTTCCACCAAAATAAGAAGTCATATATGTGAACTCAAAGAAATAAGAAGTCCTCTCTTTCCCAGTATTGTTGTATGCTTTCATAAGCACAACTTTGGGAGATGTAATAAAATAAACAGATTGTTTTTAAACAGATGTTCTTGTGCTGATCTGCATGGGAACAGCTGATATATGAGGGAATAGTCTAAGACCCAGTACAAAAATAATATTTAAATTGGAAAAAGTGCTCTTGTGATTTACACCTAACATTGCTCTCACTCTGACAGACAGCCAAATGTTACAGAGAAAATATCCAATACGTGCTCTCATTTTGAAATAACACAGAAAATTTGAAGAGAGAAGAGCATGAAGGGTAAAAGACACCTTACAAAGTTAGCTTCAATGACTTGTGATGGGCTTGTTTACTAAAGTTTATAGAAACAACTACTCTACCAACTTAAAAAAAAAAAAGTATATATATATAGTAACTAGTCTAGCTTTAAGATCAGGAGTTTCAAAGGTGACTAAAAGAGCTAAATATTAAATTCCTTTTTAGTTTGAATACTGAACTACCATTCAAAGAACCTGATCCAACAGGGTCCCTGGGATCTAAGAGCACAGAGTACATTGCTGGATCGGATTTTATGTCAGTTTCTGAATCTCTCCCGTGCTGCGTTCACAGCTGAAGCTGCACTCTAAAGAGAGATCTCCTTTGCTAGAAGCGCTCTGTGTGCTCAAAGAGAAGAACAAGAACCTACAAGATGGAAAATCTGTATCAGGGACATCCTGTGCAGTGGTGAATCAGACATGGGGGATGTTGTGTGCATGAGAAAAGTTTCTGTCACAGAGGGCAGAAGTGCTCATGAGCATAGGGTATGTTTGGGATTTTAGAGAGGTAGCTTTGGGCCATCAGTAACACTGGAGGAAGAAAATGTGCCCCAGCCAAGGCCACACTAAATGGAGAGACACAGCAGTTCCCCACTAGCTCTAGTCCTTAATACTATGGGGCTGCCAGAAGCCATGCAGAAACCCTTATTCCAAGAAGCAAACACATTGCTCAGATTTGGGGTAGGCTATGGACTAAATGGGATATGTGATTGCCAGAATTATATAGAATACCCTCCAGAACGGAGCAGTAGAGAAGAGTTACATGCCCTCAAAGAGATCACCTCACTAAGGGGCAATCTATAAAACCAAATCTTGCATTTGGTCATTGGAGTGCTGGTAAATAAATAAAGGTGTAACCATGCAAGTATCTACAACATTTACCTCATATCAGAAGACTGTGACACATGGTGTATGTGCTCTGTCTGTGATGTTAAGTTAAAAGTATGATGTGAGAGGTGGTGGTATAAGGACCCAGAACAGAAAAAGAAAGACATGGCACACATTAAAGCAAAGATGAATATATTTTTTTTGTCTTCATTTTATAAAGTGGGACATTTGTTAGAAATCTGCAAGGCACTTTCACAGAGGTTGATTTAGAGATTAGGCCTGGTGGCAGGTCCTAGGGTAATTCTGTAGCAGCTGCCAAATCCCTCAGTAGGTCACACTATACAACAATGGCTACTCTGGACTCTAAATAAATATTTTAATATTTCTGGAGTGGCTAGTGTAGTGTATGACAAAAATGCATATGCCCCTGCCAGTATGGAGCCAAATCAAACATACAGAAATCTGGGCTACCACTAGAGCTGATCTTATTACCAAACTTCCAAACAAAACTAAAAATATTACAGCTTCCTCTTTCCTTTTTTTTTTTTTTTTTTTTTAATTGAATGGACTTTTTAGAAGAGAGAGGGGAAAATTGTAAGTGAAGAGAAAATGGAAAATGTTGCATGACCCCATACATATCTGGAAATTGGTCAGCCCTTAAGACAACCTTGGGACAGATAGGTAATACCATTATCTTCTTTATCCACAAGCCTAGTTCATGTAAATACAGACCAGAACCCAAACTCTACCTTTGAAGACCCAGAAATATAACCAAATATTTTCAGTTACCTTTCTTGTTTGGCAGGAGATGACAACTTTGGATGAAACTCTCCCTCTAGGTGGTACTAGTATATAGTTTGCAACAGAAATTACTCTTTTCTTTTCTCTTCTTTTCTCTTTTCTCTTCTCTTTTCTCTTCTTTTCTTTTCTCTTCTTTTCTTTTTTCTTTTCTTTTCTTTTCTTTTCTTTTCTTTTCTTTTCTTTTCTTTTCTTTTCTTTTCTTTTCTTTTCTTTTCTTTTCTTTTCTTTTCTTTTCTTTTCTTTTCTTTTCTTTTCTTTTCTTTTCTTTTCTTTTCTTTTCTTTTCTTTTCTTTTCTTTTCTTTTCTTTTCTTTTCTTTTCTTTTCTTTTCTTTTCTTTTCTTTTCTTTTCTTTTCTTTCATTTCATTTTCTTTTCTTTCTTGTCTTTTCTTGTCTTTTCTTGTCTTTCTTTTCTCTTTCTTTTCTCTTTCTCTCCTCTCCTCTCCTCTCCTCTCCTCTCCTCTCCTCTCCTCTCCTCTCCTCTCCTCTCCTCTCCTCTCCTCTCCTCTCCTCTCCTCTCCTCTCCTCTCCTCTCCTCTCCTCTCCTCTCCTCTCCTCTCCTCTCCTCTCCTCTCCTCTCCTCTCCTCTCCTCTCCTCTCCTCTCCTCTCCTCTCCTCTCCTCTCCTCTCCTCTCCTCTCCTCTCCTCTCCTCTCCTCTCCTCTCCTCTCCTCTCCTCTCCTCTCCTCTCCTCTCCTCTCCTCTCCTCTCCTCTCCTCTCCTCTCCTCTCCTCTCCTCTCCTCTCCTCTCCTCTCCTCTCCTCTCCTCTCCTCTCCTCTCCTCTCCTCTCCTCTCCTCTCCTCTCCTCTCCTCTCCTCTCCTCTCCTCTCCTCTCCCCTCCCCTCCCCTCCCCTCCCCTCCCCTCCCCTCCCCTCCCCTCCCCTCCCCTCCCCTCCCCTCCCCTCCCCTCCCCTCCCCTCCCCTCCCCTCCCCTCCCCTCCCCTCCCCTCCCCTCCCCTCCCCTCCCCTCCCCTCCCCTCCCCTCCCCTCCCCTCCCCTCCCCTCCCCTCCCCTCCCCTCCCCTCCCCTCCCCCTCCCCTCCCCTCCCCTCCCCTCCCCTCCCCTCCCCTCCCCTCCCCTCCCCTCCCCTCCCCTCCCCTCCCCTCCCCTCCCCTCCCCTCCCCTCCCCTCCCCTCCCCTCCCCTCCCCTCCCCTCCCCTCCCCTCCCCTCCCCTCCCCTCCCCTCCCCTCCCCTCCTCCTCTCCTCTCCTCTCCTCTCCTCTCCTCTCACTTTAACGTGCAATGTGAGGTACAAGAACATTTATGACTAAGCTTTCATGTAAAGAAAGCATGAGTTCCTTCCAGTACACTTAGGAAATAGAAAAGAAACAGGTTTTAAAGCTGATTTTTTTTTTCTCATATATGCAAATAGCTTATCTTGTCTGGCACTGGCTAAAATAAATCCTCAAGCGACACACCAGTCAGAACTGTTTTTGGAAAAGGCTCTTTTGGATTAACCTATAATTACAAAAGTGCAGAAAAGCAAAGGAGCATGCTAGGAAGAAATTTGCCAGTGTAAACAGGTCTTCACAGGATTCAGTTCTATTTATATTCCTAGGTTGTCTTCATTTGGGGTTGCAACCAGGAGTGTGAACATATATGCCACCGTTCATACTGAGATCCTAGCTCCTGAGTCACCTGCACTGGGGACTTGAGCACAGTGTGCTGCAAGAGCCTTCCAGACCACTTGCCTGGGGGTCTTGTGGAAAAAGAGACACAAAGAAAATGGAGAGATGGTGGCTTCTGAGTCTAACCCTTACCTGAGATCAGGAGAAGAGAACATGACTGCTGATAAAAAGCCCATTTTATGAAGCTTGAAAAGTCTACCTTTTCTTACTGAATGAAGTAGGAGACTCAGGAGACTGAGGAAATGAGTGAATTTTACAAAAATTCACTCAAAATTTAGTGGTGATGTACTAGATTGCTCTTCTGAAAAGCTGTTGTTTCTCCATTGACTAGCAAGGGAAGCCAGGGTAAAGAGCCTTACCAGATGATGTTACCTTTTGTGAATCTCCTTATAGGCTCCCAGTATAGATATATAAAGTAAACATTGAAATTTGGTCATGTAACTACCCATGTTGAAATGATATGTGACGTTCTTTTTCATTGGTTCTTCCCTCATAGTAAAACAATATTTAGAACACGATGTTTTCAAGGTCAAAGGAATGTGTCTTGTTCTCCTGACAGAATTTAGTGAGGTTTGTAAAAAACAGTGATGATGAAATTAGTTCTGAGGGGGTGGAGTTTCACCTCGTGTTTGGACCAGTCTGCAGGAAAACACTGCATACAGCATAGATGAGAAATAGCACAAAAAGTAATTAAGCTTCAATTAATATATGTTTCTTTCAGTTTAAAAATTGTTCCTTAGTCACAGGTCTGATTCTTGTGTTTGCATTTTGAATAATTTCTATTTGGTTTATTGACTAAAATAACACTTTGCTACATTTTATTTTCTTTAGAACCAGAAAAATATGAAAGGTGGAGATGTACATTCAGTGCTACTTTTTCCTTTCCAAATTTGAGATCTTAAGGATCCTCGACATGAGCCGGCAGTGCGTGCTTGCAGCCCAGAAGGCCAACTGCATCCTGGGCTGCATCAAGAAAGGAGTGACCAGCAGGTCAAGGGAGGTGACTGTCCCCCTCTACTCTGCCCTTGTGAGGCCCCACTTGGAGTATTGCATCCAGGTCTGGAACCCCCAGCACACGAAAAATGTTGACCCGTTGGAGTGGGTCCCTAGGAGTGCCACAAAGATGATCAAGGGGCTGGAGTACCTCTCCTAGGAAGATAGACTGAGAGAGCTGGAGCTGTTCAGCCTCCAGAAGTGAAGGCTCCAGAGTGACCTCATTGCAACCTTTCAGTACTTGAAGGGGACTTATAAAAAAGATGGAGAGCAACTCTTTGCTCAATCAGATAATGACAGGATGAGAGGCAAAGTTTTTAAACTAAAGGAAGGGGGATTTAGATTAGAGGTTAGGAGGAAATTCTTCACTCAGAAGGTGGTGAGGCACTGGAACAGGTTGCCCAGAGAAGTGTTCCCTGGAGGTGTTCAAGGTCAGGTTGGAGCAACCTGAGCAACCTGATCTAGTGGGTGGTGTCCCTGCCAATGGCAGGGGGCTTGGAACTAGATCATCTCTGAGGTCCCTTCCAACCCAGGTCATTGTATGACTCTATGATCTTATTTTGTGTCATATAACAAGCAGCTCTTTGAGCATTTTAAAAAGAAAATCTAAGATTTATTCCTTGCTTTCCTACAACAAAACTGCACTGGTACAAAAATGCCCACAGTCACTTAATTTAATGTAATAGGCCTCATTACCAGTGATGATACTAGAAGAAAAAACAGTGTTCATTGAAGAGTTCAAGCTGAGTATCTAGAGTGCCTTTTGAAAACAAACTTTTCTTGTTTTAAAAAGCAGTATGTTTACTTCAGAAGTCACTGATATTTAATAAACGTAGGATCTACTACTGTCTTTTGCAGTAAAGCTGCACCTTAAAAGCTGGGAATATTATAATTTTTACCGTCTCTTATTATGCTGTAAATGCTCTACATTTTTGCTACATAGATGTAATTTATTGCAAATATAATCATTTTTCTGTTCCTGTATGGTTGGTTTTTGTTTGTGCATGTGCATGTGCGTGTGTATGTGTGTGTGTGCGTTTTTCCTTAATTTTAAAGGCCTTCAGCCTTTAAGTCCCATGTATGTAGATTTTCCTCTGAAGAACAACATTAAGAAATGAACACTAGCAAAATAAATCCTAAGGATTTGTAAACCTTGTCTTAGGTGTTGTTCAGAAGGTTTCAGAAAGTATACATTCTCCTTACAATTTCAGGATGTGATAATGTTAGAACATCTTCATTGAAAATTAGAGTAAACAGAAAAAATTTATGGAAAACATACTTGAAAACAAAATTACAGAAACATTCCTTTGAAACAGGACCCAAGTTCACTCAAAAGATTCATGAACTGTTTGATAAATACAGTGTTAGTTAAGGATATATGTCCTTCAGGTCACTAATTGTGAAACTGTGGCTTTTCATAGCTCTTATTATTATTGCGTAATACCTGTACAAGCTAAGTATCAAAATAGTGACAAAATTTACTTGAGAAGCAAACTTTGACAGTGGTGGTGGCATTCAGTAGTTTTGCACAAAACTTACATTATTTCATTAGGATATAGCAAAATCTTAAAGAGCTTTCTACATTAAATAAAAATAGAAAAAACAGACCAGTTAAACATGCATAGATGTTGATGGGAAATGCTTGTTCCATAATAATGGTCTAGTTTTCAGTAGATCATTTAAAATAGGGAACTTTAGAAGTACGAAATAAAATTAAATGTCATTTATGTCACTGTAATACCCATCCTTGGAAATCTTCACTTCACTTTACTTTTGCCACCCATTTTCTCCTTACAGATGGAGTATGGACATATTAACCCTCCTTTCAGTTGTCCCTTGATAAAGATAATATAGTATTATTATTTTTATTATTTTTTTAACTCTTCTTATGTAGCTGTATCTTACATCTAAATATGGCCTTGCGTGCTGGTATTAATTTGGGGTAAATGTTTTCTCAGATTGTAGAAAAGCATGTGTTAAGTTCATTACAGGCTGTGTTTGAACTATCTTCTCAAGTATTTTTCAGCTTTTGAAGCAGCAAAGTTTCAATTAAGTGTCAAAACCAAAGCAAAAAGACCTGTTTCTTACAGATGTTAACCTAGGTGTGAAAGCAACAGCACTGAACTCCAATAAAGTGATGAGCTTGGTTAAAGACTCAAGCTTCATCCAGTTCAAAGAGAGATGAAAACATGAAAGAACAGAAGAAATAATTTTCAGAGCAAAATTTAGTGTGACACAAAGGATATTTATCTCTTTTTCAGCTTGTTAATGCCCTTTTATAATTTTAAATTACCTGTTTCAAAACATTTTGGGATAAAATGACAAGTGGTATTTCCAGTTAAAAGGTTGGTGCTTCTCCTTAAGCCAGTTCATGCGTCATACTGCTTTCATTTGTCCAGCTGCTAATATAAATGATGATCTGTTGAAGTGCATCTCTCTTGGCAATATAAAGCTGGCAAGGATTTCTGGACAGTTGTGTACATTTACTTTATGAACAAGCACACCATTTTGTGCACCAGCACTTACTGCATTGCATTAAACAGTCTTGCAAATATAGAGTGACTTCCAGAGAGATTTAAGTAACAAATCTTTTGTTGCAGGAATCTTGCAAGGACTGTTGCTTCTGTTTTATCAGGCCTCATAAGGTTCTTTAAAAGGTTTGAGAGACAGAAATTAAACTAATTTGAGAATGAGCAATGGAATGAGCTGTCTTTTGTGCCCAACAGCATATCTAGATTTATTTTAAATATCTGGAATGAAACTATGGTCACTTTTAACAGAAATGCTTTGTATGTAATGCTTCAATGTATCCAGGACTACACCACCAACATAGAGACTTCTCTGTTTTTAGAGCAAAATTCAGCTAATACTGCTGACACTGAGATAGTAATCAATTTCAGGATAATGTTGTGTGAGTATGGCTGGGAAAAACAGTAGTATTTTATCCAGAAAATCTTTTAGAACCAGTAATTCACCCTGGTTCATGATCTCCTCCATAGTGCAGGTGGATGGCAAGGTAAGATCCCAACTGACAAAGACTGAGGCCTATACCAGGAAGACACCACTTGTGAGTGGGTTGGAGTATCATGTTTCCACTCTCTCTTCTTAATATTTGAGTTGATTGAAGACTATTCTGTGAAAATTGGACCTTTTTCATGTCTTGGAAACTAGGATGTTACAGCATATACTGGCCCGGTTTGTGTTTGCACATACAATTTTTTTTTATTAAATATATATTTTTTATTTTTATTTTTATTTTTAATGGAGAACACTAAAACTGCAAAGAAACAAAACGTGAAATCTTGTTTTTGCATTCTTGTTACAGGTTTCTCTAGCTGCTAGTCCATCCTATTCTGCACTTATACCGCAGGATATTTATTTCTACAGCCTTACAGAATCATGCTGAATATTTAGAAATGATTTTTTAAAATATGAACATTATTTCAGATAATGGTTTGGAATGGAAAAGTTTGTAAGAAAAATACCCATACAATCTCTTTTTCTATGCCACTATTCTTATGGCACCTCAGTTCCCTGATGGCACAGTACACTGATTATAAACACAGCAGTCAGAGCTTAATCGTTCCCATCAGCAGTGACTTCACACATCCTAAGACTTCCTTAAATGTACATCTTTGAGCTGACACAGCACAATCTAACAGTGTTGTGCTTATTCATTGAGAAATAAGGACCTTGACTCTAAAATAGGTTGCTCAGCAACTAGCAAACCTAGAATTTTAAATAACTATAGGAACCTGCATGGTCACTGGCATAATGTTTTTTCACTGCTGGAGAGCAGACATTAAAAAAGGTTCAAAGTAGATTAACTAGTACATGAAATGGTGATTTAGCTGGTTGTATTTGTTCACATAAGTCTGTAATGAATCACTGACCCACCACTACTTTGGATGATCAAATTTTCCTATAAAAGTTGAAACTGAGCATGGTTATTAAAAATCACACTGAACTCTGCAGAAGAGTAGGGGTATTTTCCTGAATGTTTTGTCTGTATTCTAGCTTGGATGCTTCTATTCAGCCTTCTTTTATTTCTTCTGGTGATTGACAGGAAATGCCTTTTTTTAATCCTTATTTTTTTTTCTTTAACTTTTTCTTTTTTCCTGTTCTGTTGAAAGACTTTTGTGCTGGCAGAGGCACAGAGAACTTTGGCACAATGAGTTGAAAATCATGATAACTAATTAGATTGTCAGGTTTGTGTTTCAGGCTATCTAATAAAAATAAAATGCTCATCTTCCTGTTCATGTCTGGAGTTTGTACCTGTGTGTAACTATTGACCAATACCTGTTTTTCTGACAAATCTAGCTGCTATGATTTACACTGGTATCTGACTTAAGAGTTTCAGTCTCACTAATTTTCAGTGTGAAGCAATTGATGTAGAGAATTTTGATCATCAGTTAATTGAAATTGCAAACAAAATAATTTGTCTGAAGGGTTAAAATACTTGGAACACACCTTTTGATATGACTTTTTAAGACTGAAAAAGATACATTTAACACCATTCCTCTGAAAATTTTCTGTCATTCCTGTGAGCCAGAACTGTTTTGTACTGCTAGGGTAACGCAATACAGTTCTGTTTGCAATATGTGCTATATTATAGAAAGTCCCTCTCAGTTGACATAGAAAATGAAATTGAATAAATTGTCTGTCTTCAGATCTAGTGTACTGATGGAGATTGTGATCCACCACTTTTGTACATTTTGAAGACAAGGTAAAATTGCTCCAAGATGTAAAACATTTTTTAAGGTGAAATTTTCTGATCTGGGGCTCTCCTTCCTGAAAACTTCTGTTGAAATAGAGATTGTAGTTCTTAATACATGTTGAATAAATCATATCATCTCAACTTTATTGTTCCTTCCCAGTCTTAACCGTCTTAGGATAAAAGCAGATGAGAAGCCGATAACACTTGTTTTACATGGGTACGAAATAAGTTAAAAGTTTATTTAGCCTTGGAGCTCTGTTAGAACAGGGATCTTGATTGTTTCCTATGGCTTTACCTTTTTTCATGAGTACAGAGTGAACAAATGTTATTTCTCAGCCTGTCTCAGCACCACTGATTCTTTACATTCTGCATTAACAATTATCGGGTTTTGTTTGTTTGTTTGTTTGTTTTTCCAAGACTCGGGAAATTCTTGCTTTAATATTTTTCAGAACATAAAAGATGTAATGTAAGAGATAAAAAGTGTATAAGAGTAGGTCTTTAAACATTTTTGACTGTTGTAATCAATGAAATTCAAGGTTTAGCACCATGTACAAATGGAAGCTGTTGCTACATGTGGATTAAACTACTTCAGTTACTTAATATGCCAATATATGTCTGAACTTTCAGCCTTGCTTAGGTAGGCTAAATGTGCCCTTGCATGTTTCTTTACCTCACCGTTTTCTTTAACACATGCTGTTTTGGCTATTGAAAGCCCAGGATTTCCCAGCCAGTAGAACTGCCTGATTTCAGGGACCAAAATACCATCAGGAGGATGACTGAATAGCAGTTTTTCCATGCTAAAAGAAGCTATTCTACACATAGCTCAATAATCATCCTTATTTGACCATTGTCGTATAAAACATTTATTAGCAAATTAATTAAAAAAACACACACAGTAACCATGCAAACACAAAGGCTAAATGAAACCCTGATGTAATCAGTAGAACTTAATTGATTTCATATGAGTTGTGCCTACCTCCACTGTAGTTGAACTTAGTCATTTATGTGAGTGCTTGGTGAAATTTTGTGAAATCACTCTTATTAACACAATCTCAAAGTTCGATAAAAAAATGGCTTTGGTTTACTAGATTAAAGGATTTTAACACCTGAATTATACTGTAAGAACTTGAACTTTGATCAAGAAAGGAATGTCATTTGCTTACCAAAAGATCAGTATTATTGTATACACAACATGAAAAAAACATTTAGAAGGGCATCAAAGACTAATGTTGTGCTCTGGCTCTTGTTAATACAGAATGAGGAATTCCAATTTGCATTTGCATCACTTGGCAAACCCACTGTAAAAACAAACTCAACACCACCATTCCCATTTTTAAAAATATTTTGTCTAGTTGTATTACCAGAGATCTTTGTTAGAGATCTTTGCTTGAGGTCAATGAAGCCATTGTATTGCCTGTGTTCATAAAAGTGTAAATAATCCAACAGCACACAGAAGATTGACATGAGTTGAAGGTGTCTCCTTTAGTCTTTGCCATTTTTTTTTTTCAAATTGAATGCAGACGTGTTTAGGGAGATCTCTCTGACAGCAGAGATCTCAAAATGAATCAGTAAAAGTTACTTTTCCAGTGACTATTTTTAATTCAGGTGCTATAAATAAATGAAATGCATCTCTCTTTAAATCTTTTAGTCCCAAGGAATAAGTCCTACGAAAGTACTCATAACAGACAAACAATAAAAAATACACCTTTCCCCAAATCCAAGACTATTATTCAGGATCAGCCTTAATAAATGCATTGCCACCATTTCTGTTCAGCAGTAAGAAGTGCATTTTACCTATCATGTCTGCCTCATAAGGCATGGTTTCTCCAGAGTCCTCTGACTTAGTGATTCACTGACATCTAAAACATGTCATTTACCCTTCTGCCTTAATGACTGCTCACTTCAAGATGTTGCAAACTTTCTATGAGCCAGTGAGTCTCACATGCCTTGAGTAAAGTGGAGCTACTTCATTGCAATTTTCCAAGCCAATCACAAGACTGAGCCTCAATTCTTCTACCAATTTCAATAGGAAAGATAGAAACAGATGTGAAAGGTCTTTAATATGAAAGGACTCTTAGTTCAAAAGCACCATTACATGTTTACTTTTCATATGATGTACCTTCCACCTTTTTGTTGAAAGTAAGGACTTTTATGTATTGTTTAAGAAAACATTTTGTGAACCACATTTGGTCCATTGGCTTCAAGTTTCAGCTTTTATAGAAACTATGAAACAAATGAAGAAAGTTGGTTTACCCAGGACCCAAAGCAATTGGGGTTTCTGCACCAAAAATGTCAATATTCAAGAATAAATTCATGTAAGGCAGAAATTCTATAGGTAACCAATATCAAAAGTATGTCTGATGCTACTGAATGCTTTTTTTTTTTTTTCTATGACACTAGGGTTGGACTTACTTAAAATACCTGTAAAAATATTTCTCAATAGAAGACAAGATATAACCATAAACCAGAAAAGGAGAATATAAGACTTATGTTTCTTTTGATGTAAAGCTGATGATTTACTAAATATTATCTTTTCATCTTCATAACAACTGTTGAATTGTAGGGAAGCAGATGACAGGAAAGGGGAAAAGTACATAGAGCACAAGCTGTAGATGACTACAGACATCTACCAAGGGGAATTTCCTCATCCAAAAGGCCTGTGATTGCTTTTTGCATCCTCATGCAAGAATGACAAGCAGAGACAATTTATCTTCTCATAAAGGGACAAAAAAAATTAAAACCTTTATGATTATTAATCCCTCCTTGGAAACAAGTCAGTCCCATTTTCAGAGTGAAGAAAAATTACCCAATTTCCATGAATCTGTTCTTTACCACAGTACCATTAGGTTATTCTGTAAAATGTTTATTCACATTTCTCATCATCTTTGTTGCATGTACACCAGGCTAAATTACAGTAACTGGAATCAGATGAAACATGCAGAGATACTTTTTCTTCAACCCTGTGAAAGCCTTTTACATGGCAACCTCACATAACATAATTGTAGCTGGCTAAGTCGTCTATATTTTCTCACTGCTACTAGCAAATGGGACTGGTGTTCTAAATGTATAATTGTTTGTATGAATGGTTTTTATTGTCCTTTGACTACTTTGCCTATGGACAAAGCAAAACTATACCACAGTGTGAACAAATAATTTTACTCAGTCTTAAAGCATAGCACTGAAACACTTTCAGGAATCTTCAAAAATCTCAAATCTTTTGGGAACTAAAACATGAGATCATGTTAGAAATCAGAGTAGCTTGACCTAAGTACAAAGAGAGTTACCAAGTTCTTCCTAAAATGGGAAGAAACATTCTGTAGATAGAGGGTTCTTTTCCTTGGGTTCTAGTGTCATATATCATACAGTTGAGATGAAGTTCAAAGTCAGGCAAAGTCAATATCTTTGACCTTCTCTTAGCAAAACAAACACAAATGGTGAGTGTCAGTAACAGCTCAATAGCAATGAATGTTTTTCTTAAGGGGTAGAGTTAGGGACCCTGCTCTCCCTTCCTTTCTGATGGTGAGCTTGTTCCTCTGCTGGAAGACTGCACTTAAGAGTAGATTAGAAACTGAAAAGTGCCATTGTATTAGGGAGGTGAGAGCATCTCTATGAACATGGAAGATGAAGATGAAAGGATCTGGATCTCATCAGTCTTGCAGTTACTGGAAAAAAAAAAAAAAGGTTTTTGACTTATGCTCATACATCCTGAAGGAGAAGAATCTTTTAGAAGCTATCATTTGACTCTGATGACCAGTCTACTTTTTATTTATAGCTTGCTTAAAAATATATTTCTTTGCTGTGAAGCTTTTTCCAATTATGTACAAAAGTTTAAGGAAAGAATCTCAAAGATGCTATCTAGTCTAACCTTATGCTCAAAGCACGGTCAGCTGTAAGCTCAGACCAGGTTGCCCAATTGGGTCTTAAAAGTATCCAAGGATGAAGATTGCCAAAATTCCCTGGTCAATCTGTTCTGCTGTTTGACTGTCCATCTGGGGGAAAAACTTTTTCATATATCCAGACTGAATTCATTTCGATTTATATCCATTTTCTTTTGTCCTCCTGCTGTACACTGTGAAAAGCCTGACACCATCTGTTCAGTTACTTCTTTGTAGCTTTGCCAGACTGATACGAGGTCTCCTCCAAAGCCCTCTCTCCCCAAGGCTGAACAAGACCTACTCTTAGCCTCTCGTCAGGGCAAATGTTCCAGCCCCTGATCATCTCAGTGGCCTTCACTCCAGTTTATGGGTGTCTTTCTTGTATTGGATGGGATGTGTGTGGGGAAAATGGATGCACTGCACTATTCTGGACACTGTCTAAAAAACGCCAAGTAAAAGCAAATAATCATTCCTGATGATACAGCTCAGGAAGCCGTTTACCTTTAATGCCAGGGCATACTGCTGGTTCATGTTCATTGCTTCTGTCAACACCCCCCCACCCCCCCCATCCTTTTCCACAAAGCTCTTCCCTTCCACTATATCAGTATACCAGTAAGCCCAGATTGGATCAAGGGATTCTTCCCAGCTGCAGGATTTGGCATTTGTCCTCTCCAAATTCCTGTTGGCCCATTCTTCCAATTCTTCCAGACTGTCTATCTTTCTTCCGACTTCCTCCACTTTCTTCATTTCTAACTCAGTAGAATGTAATTGAGCTGCCACTCCTGTACAATTGGGGTTGTCCATCTTTGTCAGGTCTCTGTGAAGATCCTGTTAAACTCATTTTCATCTTCCCAGATGCTGTGTGGTCTGCTTTCTTTGCCACATATCTCCTTGACGTGGAGATTAGACTCATCGACCCCCACACAGCTCCTGCAGGCAATGAAATAGTCTCCTCTCCCACAATGCCAGCCTGAAGTCTGGAACGTGACCTCTCCCCAACGGCTATGATCTCTCTCCAGAGCTCTGTCTGGGTTAAATCCTCTGCTGTGCCAGAGGCAGCTGGTCTAGATAGTGTTGAGGCAGTGATAGATACCATTAACATACTGCTTTCAGTTACCAACTTCCTTCTGCTCAATCACCTTCACAAATTACTGTTCTGGGAGTTGTACCGAGGGCCAGACAGTTACGTGGGTCTCTTCCTAGCACTAGCTGAATGACACTCCTGAATCAGGAAGCAGCTGAAGATAAAAGATGTAGGCATGTTTTGACCAGAAATAGCTGAGAGGTTTTTAGAAACTGCTAGAGCTCGTAGAAGAAAGTCTGGAGTAGCTACCCTTTCCCAGCAACATCAGTCACTACAGTGTGCCTAGGAGACTTCCCAGAATTCTCTAAAGATCTTGAAAGAAGGTCCCAGAGGATCTAGAGGAAAAACATGGAAACTATTCTGCCAACTAATGTCTGTTTGTTTGGCATATTGTAGTTGTTTTCATTTAAGTTAAAGCAACATTCTTTTAGCAATGCCATTCTACATTTTGGGCCTCTGATTCTTATCAAAATTTACTCATCAATTAGGGATTTCATAAAACTTCAAAACAGTCTCATATCTCTTGTAAATGATTCAAAAGTTTCATCTTCTCTTTTTGTTTTTGTAGGAAACTGAAATCTTTCAAAATGCTCATTCTGTCTAGGAGTCATGTTTTCCTAAAATATTCATAACAGTTTGATAAACTACCTTAAACTATTTCATTTTTCTAGAGTAATAAGTGGTTCTCAGACCTCTGGCTCAACAGCGTGAGTAGATATATATATATATATATATATATATATGTATGTATGTATATGTATATATATATAAATCAATCCACCAATGAACCAAACAAAAAGCAAGCAAGCAACCAACCAACCAAAAAAACTCTTCTGCTTGCCTTTTTTTCACAGAATCACAGAATCGCAGAATCGTCTAGGTTGGAAGAGACCTCCAAGACCACCTAGTCCAACCTCTGACCTAACACTACACTAAAGTCCTACACTAAACCATATCACTAAGGGCTACATCTAAACGTCTTTAAAGACCTCCAGGGATGGTGACTCAACCACTTCCCTGGGCAGCCCATTCCAATGCCTAACAACCCTTTCAGTAAAGAAGTTTTTCCTAATATCCAACCTAAACTTCCCCTGGCACAACTTTAGCCCATTCCCCCTCGTCCTGTCACCAGGCACGTGGGAGAATAGACCAATCCCTACCTCTCTACAGCCTCCCTTAAGGTACCTATAGAGAGCAATGAGGTCTCCCCTGAGCCTCCTCTTCTCCAGGCTCAACAACCCCAGCTCCCTCAGCCGCTCCTCGTAAGACTTGTTCTCCAGACCCCTCACCAGCTTCGTTGCCCTTCTCTGGACTCTCTCGAGCACCTCCATGTCCTTCTTGTAGCGAGGGGCCCAAAACTGAACACAGTACTCGAGGTGCGGCCTCACCAGAGCCGAGTACAGGGGGACAATCACCTCCCTAGACCTGCTGGCCACACTGCTTCTTATACAAGCCAGGATGCTGTTGGCCTTCTTGGTCACCTGAGCACACTGCTGGCTCATATTCAGCTGACTATCAACCAATACTCCCAGGTCCTTCTCTGCCAGGCAGCTTTCCAACCACTCATCTCCCAGCCTGTAGCACTGCTTGGGGTTGTTGTGCCCCAGGTGCAGGACCCAGCACTTAGCCTTGTTGAACTTCATACAGCTGGCCTCAGCCCATCGGTCCAGCCTATCCAGATCCTCCTGCAGAGCCTTCTTTCCCTCGAACAGATCGACACACGCACCTATCTTGGTGTCATCTGCAAACTTACTGAGGGTGCACTCGATCCCCTCATCCAGATCATCGATAAAGATATTAAAGAGGACTGGCCCCAGTACTGAGCCCTGGGGGACACCACTAGTGACGGCCTCCAACTGGATTTGACTCCATTCACCACAACTCTTTGGGCCCGGCCATCCAGCCAGTTTTTAACCCAACGAAGCGTATGCCAGTCCAAGCCACGAGCAGCCAGTTTCTTGAGGAGAATGCTGTGGGAAAGTGTCAAAAGCCTTACTGAAATCAAGGTAGACCGCATCCACAGCCTTCCCCTCATCCACCAAGCGCGTCACTTGGTCATAGAAGGAGATCAGGTTTGTCAAGCAGGACCTGCCTTTCATAAATCCATGCTGACTGGGCCTGATCGCCTGGTTGCCCTGTAAATGCCGCGTGATGACACTCAAGATAATCTGCTCCATGAGCTTCCCTGGCACTGAGGTCAAACTAACAGGCCTACAGTTCCCCGGGTCCACCCTCTGACCCTTCTTGTAGATGGGCGTCACATTTGCTAGCCACCAGTCGACTCGGACCTCTCCTGATAGCCAGGACTGCCAATAAATGATGGAAAGCAGCTTGGCCAGCTCCTCCACCAGTTCGCTCAGTACCCTCGGGTGGATCCCATCTGGCCCCATCGACTTGCGTACATCCAAGTGCTGTAGCAGGTCACCAACCATTTCCTCGTGGATAGTGAGGGCCACATCCTGTTCCCCATCCCCTTCCACCAGCTCAGGGTACCGGGTATCCAGAGAACAACTGGTCTTGCCGCTAAAGACTGAGGCAAAGAAAGCATTGAGCACCTCAGCCTTTTCCTTATCTTTTGTAAACTAAGTTTCCCCCGCATCCAGTAAAGGATGGAGATTCTCCTTAGTCCTCCTTTTTGTGTTGATGTATTTGTAAATATGTTTTTTGTTATCTTTAATGGCAGTAGGCAGATTGAGCTCCAGATGAGCTTTGGCCTTTCTAATTTTGTCCCTGCACAGCCTCGCAACATCCTTATAGTCCTCTTGAGTGGCCCGCCCTCTTTTCCAAAGATTATAAACCCTCCTTTTTCTCCTAAGATCGAGCCACAACTCTGCTCAGCCAGGCCAGTCTAGTTCTGTGCCGGCTCGTCTTTGGGCACGTGGGGACAGACCACTCCTGAGCCATTAAGATTTCCTTCTTAAGGAGTGCCCAGCCTTCCTGGACTCCTTTGCCCTTCAGAACCTCCTCCCAAGGGACTCTGCCAACCAGTGTTCTGAACAGCTCAAAGTCAGCCCTCCGGAAGTCCAAGACAGCGGTTTTACTGGTCCCCTTCCTGACTTCGCCAAGAATAGAGACCTGAACCATTTCGTGGTCACTCTGCCCAAGACAGCTCTCGACCACCACATCTCCCACCAGTCCGTCACTGTTTGTGAACAGAAGGTCTAGCGGGGCACCTCCCCTGCTAGGCTCTCTAACCAGCTGCGTCAGGAAGCTATCTTCCACGCTCTCCAGAAACCTCCTAGACTGCTTTCTCTGGGCTGTGTTGTGCTTCCAGGACATGTCTGGGAAGTTGAAGTCCCCCGCGAGAACAAGCGCTGACGATTTCGCGGCTTCTGCCAGCTGCCTGTAGAACTCCTCATCAGTCTCCTCATCCTGGTTCGGTGGTCTATAACAGACCCCCACCAGGATGCTTGCCTTGTTGGCCTTCCCTCTGATCCTAACCCATAGAGACTCAACCTTATCATTTCCAGCCTCAAGTTCCTCAACATCAAAACACTCTCTAATATAGAGAGCCACACCACCACCCCTTCTGTGCTGCCTGTCCCTTCTGAAGAGCCTATAGCCAGACATTGCAGCACTCCAGTCATGAGAGTGGTCCCACCGCGTTTCCGTGATGGCAACCAAGTCATAGCCTTCCCTCTGCACGATGGCTTCCAGCTCCTCTTGTTTGTTACCCATGCTGCGTGCATTAGTGTAGATGCACTTCAGTCGGGCCATTGCCTTCTTCCCCAGCTTTGCCATTGTTCCCCCTGGCACAGCTCCAACAAGCCTTCTTTCAGCCCCATCCCCCTTCTTACCTAGTTTAAAGCCCTCTCAATGAGCCCTACCAGCTCTTGGGCTAGGATCCATTTTCCCCTTAGAGATAGGTGGGACCCGTCTGCAGCCATCAGGCCGGGTGCCTAGTAAAGCGCCCCATGGTCAAAAAAACCCAAATTTTCTGTGTTGGCACCAGCCTCTGAGCCACATGTTAATCAGGTGGGCTTTCCGTGTCCTCTCGGTACCCCTCCTTGCCACTGTAGGGATTGATGAAAACACCACCTGTACTCCCGCTCCATCCACTAACCGTCCCAGTCCCCTAAAGTCCCGTTTGATAGCCTTCAGGCTTCTCTCATCAATATCATCACTGCCAGCCTGGACTATCAAAAGAGGATAGTAGTCAGAGGGGCGAACCAGGTTGGGAAGCTTCCTGGCAACATCCCTGACCCTGGCCCCAGGGAGGCAGCAGACTTCCCTACGGGTAGGGTCAGGCCGACAAATAGGGCCCTCTGTTCCCCTGAGAAGGGAGTCACCTACAACAATTACCCTTCTATCTTTCTTGGTGGAGGCAGTCTTGAGGCGTGGAGTCAACTTCCTCGCCCTAGGCATCCTTCTGTGTAGACTTTCTACCTCATCCTCACCCACCAGTCTCTCAAGCTCCAGGGCCTCAAATCTGTTGTGTAAGGGCACCTGGGAAGGTGGGGCCGGCAGGGGGGGGCGCTGCCTGCGAGGTCGAGCAGGGACCTGTTTCCATCCCTCCTCAACTCCTAGGTCGCCTCCCTCTGCCCAACAGTGACAGGGCAGGGGTCCACCCCCATCTGGGGTGTCTCACCCTGGTACCTCTCCTTCAGGCCTTGCAGGGAATTGTTCCACCAGTCTATCTCCCACTCACACTCCCTGATAGCCCTCAACCTCTCCACCTCCTCTTTGAGTTCTGCCACCAGGCGGACCAGGTCATCCACCTGCTCGCACCTCACACACACAGTATCTCTGCCTCCCTCAGATGGCAGCAACAGGCTCAGACACTCCCTGCACCCAGAGACCTGAACTGCCGCATTGTTGAGCAGGCGGTCAGTCTGGGTGGTTACAGACTTTATAGAGAGAGCACTCTGCCTGGTGAAGACCATCGCAGCCTAGCTAGCGGTCGACAGCCGTTAAAGATGTTGTTCTTATGGGCGGGGGGAAAACTCTGCCCTCTCTGCCCTCCCTCCTCGCCCTGCCTGCGCAAACTGCCGTGCCCCGCCCTTCTGCCGCGCCACGCCCTGTTTGCCTGCCTTGTTCGCCTCGCTCCTGGTCACTCGCGCTCCCTAGGGGCTGCTTTTGAACGGCCAGGGAGGGGGCGCTGCTGGCTCCGCCTACGCCTCGTCAGCCTCCCTCGCGGGGGCTGCCGGGTCCTGGTGGCTCCCTCGAGCGGCCTCGATGTCGAAAAAAAAGCCCTGCCTGTCCCGATACCCCGCTCCGCTGCAGAACATGTCTGCCCCGGAGCCGATTGCCTCGGCAAGTGGTTTTTTAATTTAAGTTTTTTTTATATTTTATTTTATCTATTTTATATATATTTATATATTTTTTTATACGTTTTTAATTATTTTAAAGCTGTTCATCCTCATGAAGACATTAAATTAATGCTCATTTTCACTGCATTTGCATCTCTTTTTTTTTAATGCATTGAAATGTTTAGCTTAGAAGCTGTTAGCCATTTAATAACTCATCACTTCATATTTCATGTTTGAGAAACTCTTCCTCCACATCCTTAGATAGTGCTCTGTAGGAAGCTTGTGTCAGAGTGTCTTCCTTGTAACGCTGATAAAATTAACAATATTAGATTGTGTAGGTGAGAAAGACAGTGATCTAAGCAGACTTCCGTCACAACAAAAAATCAGTTAAAAATCTCAATGTTCATGCATGCTGTATTTTACTCTAGGCTTTAAAAGTCTATCTGTTTAGTACAAATTAATAAAATAGAAAAAAAAAGACAGAGAGGCATTTAGTCACAGATTTAGATTCCTGCTTGAAGTTGCAAGAAGTAAATTACATTGCTTGGAGTCACAAAGAAGGTCAGTAACTGATCCAGAAATTGATGTTACATTTTCTGCTTCCAGTACAGTGACCTGGTCATTAGACCATATTGCCTTCAAAGTAAATATTTAGAAACTTTTCAGGTTTAAATTTAATTTCCTTAAGCAAAGTTCATTTGGGGGTATTCAGGTCAAACATCACTGAGAAGTTTTTTTTACTCAGAGAAGTCTCATATAAAGAAAGATGAATCCTCTAAAGGTCAGGAAAAAAATACTGCAGAATGTACACAGCTATAATGCAAAACTGGTGCCAAGTTTCTACATTTCTTTATATATATATATATAAAAGAAATATTGATAGTTGATAATGACACAGCACTACAACCAGAACCTGGTTTGAAGTTGACAGTTGTTGAATACCCATCTAAATTTTCTTCTCTCTTTCTTTCTTTCTTTCTTTCTTTCTTTCTTTCTTTCTTTCTTTCTTTCTTTCTTTCTTTCTTTCTTTCTTTCTTTCTTTCTTTCTTTCTTCCTTCCTTCCTTCCTTCCTTCCTTCCTTCCTTCCTTCCTTCCTTCCTTCCTTCCTTCCTTCCTTCCTTCCTTCCTTTCTTTCTTTCTTTCTTTTTCTTTCTTTCTTTTTTTCCTTCAGTATATTTCAAAGTTCTAAAAAAGATGCTTGTGTCCAGAAGTGAAGCATGAACCTCTGCGCTTGATATATAGAATTTTGCCTTAATATTGGTATATACTAGAATTTTCAACTATGTTTTCAATTATAATGATGCTTAAATTACCATATAAAGGGACTACATTATCAAGGACCTATGGGAAAACACAAAAGAAACCTTAGCTTTGGTCATGATGAGTCCACAAGGCAAGCATTGCAGTCACTGCACTGGCTTAGGAGGTTGTTTTATAATTTATCTACCCAAATAAGTTAAGCAGTGATGCATTCATTTGTTTTCATTATGCTGGTTATGATAAGACTCCTAAAGAACACCATATGCCCAGAATAGTGAAATGTGACACATTAACCAAAAGAACATCTGGAAAATGTATGCTTAATATTACAAGTACACACACCCTAGCAAATTCTTAACCCTTTTGCTTCTCACCTCTATGGCCAGTGGTTTCTGCTGATGTGTTAGTAAGAATACTGATTTTACCAGTGCTGCAAAGTGTGCTAATTACCTAATTTCTAAGAAATGTTATATTATGCCTGGCACAGGACTTTAGCATTCACTCTAGTCAGCAGTAATTTCTTGGCAAAGCAGAGTTCTTGATACATGTAATTAACATTTACTCCTATTATAAATAATTGTTCCTTATTTTCTACTAATTCTTTTCTAGGCCGTTGATATATTGCCAGTAACAACAGATAAACCAGAGCAAATAGTTCATAATCCTTCCATGTGCCAATTTTGTTACTGTTGTCACTCAATCCTGTGCCATAAGCCCAACAGTATATTAATTATATTAACAGTTGTGTTTGATGAAAATTATATTTTAAACCTATTTGGAATTTCAGGAAAAGTATTTAATGCTGAGAATATGATTGTCTGTATTGTAATTGTTCATTCTTCTTCCTCTCAAACTTTGATTTCTGGGTGGAACTTGGACCTTTTGTTGATATATTTGTATTTGTTGATATATTTGATAGGATGTCAACATGAAGACACAAAAAAGCAGTGTCTACAGATGAACTGAGTTTTTTAAGTCTCCCATGTAGTCAAGAAAGATATGGTCAATACAGTCAGTAATAGTGAAAGAGTTGTCCAAGCAACCAGCCAGGGTAGATGTTTGGTACAATGTAAGATCATAGAATCAAAGAATCACAGAATGGCTTGGGTTGCAAGGGACCTAAAAGACCATCTAACTCCAACCCCCCTGCCAGGGGCAGGAATGCCACTTGCTAGATCAGGTTGGCCAAGGTCCCATGTAAACTGGACTTGAACACCTCCGGGATGGGGCATCCACAACTTCTCTTGGCAACATGTTCCAGTGCCTCACTACCCTTACAGTGAAGAATTTCTTCCTAATGTCTAATCTAAATCTATCCTCTTTTAGTTTAAGACCATTCCCCCTTGTTCTATCATTATCTACCTGAGTAAAGAGTCCCACTCCATCCTTTTTACTAGACCCCTTTAAGTACTGAAAGGGTGCAATGAGGTCTCCCTGGAGCCTTCTCTTCTCCAGTCTGAACATCCCCATCTCTCTCCACTTTTCTTCATACGAGAGGTACTCCAGCCCCTTGATCATCCTCATGCATGCCCTCCTCCGGGCTCGCTCTAACAGGTCCACATCTTTCTTGTGCTGGGATCTCCAAACTTGGACTCAGTACTCCAGGTGGAGCCTCATGAGGGCAGAATAAAGGCAGACAATTACCTCCCTTGACCTTGTTTGTCACGCCTTTTTTTGATGCAGCCCAGGACACAGATGGCCTTCTGGTCTGCAGGCACACACTGCTAGCTCATGTGGAGCTTTTTGTCCACAAGAATCCCTAAGTTTTTCTCCTTCTCCCAGTCTGTACTCCTGTCTCAGATTGGCCCGACCCAGGTGCAGCACCTCGTAGTTAGACTTATTGAACCTCATGCAGTTCACATGGGCCCACTTCTTCAGCCTGTCTGGGTCCCTTTGAATGGCATCTCTTCCTTCCTTGGTATCAACTGCACCACTCTGCTTGGTGTCATCTTCAAACTTGCTAAGAGTGCACTCAATCCCATAGTCCATGTCATTGATAAAGATATTGAAAGGCACTGGTTGGTCCCAAGACAGACACTGCTCATCAGCGGCCTCCACCTGGACATAGAACTATTGACCGCTACTCTTTGGGTGTGGCTGTCAAGCCAATTCCTTATGCACTGGATGGTGCACCCTTCAAATCCATATCTTTCCTATTTAGAGATTAGGATATTGTGTGGGACTGTGTCAAATGCCTTGCAGAAGTCTAAGTAGATGACAATGTTTGGTCTTCCCTTGTTGACTGATACAGTCACTCCATTGTAGAAGGCCACCAGATTGGACAGGCATGATTTGCCCTTGGTGAAGCCATGCTGGCTGTCTCAGATCACCTCTTTGCCTTGCACGTGCCTTTACATTGCCTCCAGGAGGATCCGTTCCATGATCTTGCCAGGCACAGAGGTGAGGCTCACCAGTCTGTAATTCCCCAGGTCCTCCTTTCTACCACTTTTTAAAAATGTGAGGGATGTTTCCCTTTTTCCAGTCACCAGGCACTTTGCCTGACTGCCATGATTTTTAAATATGATGGAGAGTGGCTTGGCAACTACATCAGCCAATTCCCTCAGGACCTTGGGATATATATACTCAGGAATCAGGGATATATACTCAGGACTCGCCGAGGCGATCGGCTCTGGGACAGACGCGTTCTGCAGTGGAGCGGGGGATCGAGGCAGGCAGGGCTTTTTTTCCGGCATCGAGGCCACTTGAGACAGCCAAGGGAGCTGCCAGGACCCAGCAGCCCTTGCAAGGGAGGCTGACGAGGCGTAGGTGGAGCCAGCAGCGCCCCCTCCCTGGCCGTTCAAAAGCAGCCCCTAGGGGGCGCGAGCGACCAGGAGTGTGGTGAACAAGGCAGGCAAACAGGGCGTGTTGCGACAGAAGGGCGGGGCACGGCAGTTTGCGCGGCAGTGCGCGTGGGCAGGGTGCACGCAGGCAGGGCAGAGCGTTCTGCCCCGCCCATAAGAACAATTCATCTAACGGCTGTCTACCACTAGCTAGGCCGCAATGGTCTACACTAGGCAGAGAGCTCTCTCTATGAAGTCTGTAACCACCCAGACTGACTGCCTGCTCAACAATGCGGCAGTTCAGGTCTCTGGGTGCAGGGAGTGTCTGAGCCTGTTGCTGCCATCTGAGGGAGGCAGAGATACTGTGTGTGTGAGGTGCGAGCAGGTGGATGACCTGGTCCGCCTGGTGGCAGAACTCAAAGAGGAGGTGGAGAGGTTGAGGGCTATCAGGGAGTGTGAGTGGGAGATAGACTGGTGGAACAATTCCCTGCAAGGCCTGAAGGAGAGGTACCAGGGTGAGACACCCCAGATGGGGGTGGACCCCTGCCCTGTCACTGTTGGGCAGAGGGAGGCGACCTAGGAGTTGAGGAGGGATGGAAACAGGTCCCTGCTCGACCTCGCAGGCAGCGCCCCCCCCTGCCGGCCCCACCTTCCCAGGTGCCCTTACACAACAGATTTGAGGCCCTGGAGCTTGAGAGACTGGTGGGTGAGGATGAGGTAGAAAGTCTACACAGAAGGATGCCTAGGGCGAGGAAGTTGACTCCACGCCTCAAGACTGCCTCCACCAAGAAAGATAGAAGGGTAATTGTTGTAGGTGACTCCCTTCTCAGGGGAACAGAGGGCCCTATTTGTCGGCCTGACCCTACCCGTAGGGAAGTCTGCTGCCTCCCTGGGGCCAGGGTCAGGGATGTTGCCAGGAAGCTTCCCAACCTGGTTCGCCCCTCTGACTACTATCCTCTTTTGATAGTCCAGGCTGGCAGTGATAATATTGAAGAGAGAAGCCTGAAGGCTATCAAACGGGACTTTAGGGGACTGGGACGGTTAGTGGATGGAGCGGGAGTACAGGTGGTGTTTTCATCAATCCCTACAGTGGCAAGGAGGGGTACCGAGAGGACACGGAAAGCCCACCTGATTAACATGTGGCTCAGAGGCTGGTGCCAACACAGAAAATTTGGGTTTTTTTGACCATGGGGCGCTTTACTAGGCACCCGGCCTGATGGCTGCAGACGGGTCCCACCTATCTCTAAGGGGAAAATGGATCCTAGCCCAAGAGCTGGTAGGGCTCATTGAGAGGGCTTTAAACTAGGTAAGAAGGGGGATGGGGCTGAAAGAAGGCTTGTTGGAGCTGTGCCAGGGGGAACAATGGCAAAGCTGGGGAAGAAGGCAATGGCCCGACTGAAGTGCATCTACACTAATGCACGCAGCATGGGTAACAAACAAGAGGAGCTGGAAGCCATCGTGCAGAGGGAAGGCTATGACTTGGTTGCCATCACGGAAACGCGGTGGGACCACTCTCATGACTGGAGTGCTGCAATGTCTGGCTATAGGCTCTTGAGAAGGGACAGGCAACACAGAAGGGGTGGTGGTGTGGCTCTCTATATTAGAGAGTGTTTTGATGTTGAGGAACTTGAGGCTGGGAATGAGAAGGTTGAGTCCCTATGGGTTAGGATCAGAGGGAAGGCCAACAAGGTAAGCATCCTGGTGGGGGTCTGTTATAGACCACCGAACCAGGATGAGGAGACTGATGAGGAGTTCTACAGGCAGCTGGCAGAAGCCGCGAAATCGTCAGCGCTTGTTCTCGTGGGGGACTTCAACTTCCCAGACATGTCCTGGAAGCACAACACAGCCCAGAGAAAGCAGTCTAGGAGGTTTCTGGAGAGCGTGGAAGATAGCTTCCTGACGCAGCTGGTTAGAGAGCCTAGCAGGGGAGGTGCCCCGCTAGACCTTCTGTTCACAAACAGTGACGGACTGGTGGGAGATGTGGTGGTCGAGAGCTGTCTTGGGCAGAGTGACCACGAAATGGTTCAGGTCTCTATTCTTGGCGAAGTCAGGAAGGGGACCAGTAAAACCGCTGTCTTGGACTTCCGGAGGGCTGACTTTGAGCTGTTCAGAACACTGGTTGGCAGAGTCCCTTGGGAGGAGGTTCTGAAGGGCAAAGGAGTCCAGGAAGGCTGGGCACTCCTTAAGAAGGAAATCTTAATGGCTCAGGAGTGGTCTGTCCCCACGTGCCCAAAGACGAGCCGGCACAGAACTAGACTGGCCTGGCTGAGCAGAGTTGTGGCTCGATCTTAGGAGAAAAAGGAGGGTTTATAATCTTTGGAAAAGAGGGCGGGCCACTCAAGAGGACTATAAGGATGTTGCGAGGCTGTGCAGGGACAAAATTAGAAAGGCCAAAGCTCATCTGGAGCTCAATCTGCCTACTGCCATTAAAGATAACAAAAAACATATTTACAAATACATCAACACAAAAAGGAGGACTAAGGAGAATCTCCATCCTTTACTGGATGCGGGGGAAACTTAGTTTACAAAAGATAAGGAAAAGGCTGAGGTGCTCAATGCTTTCTTTGCCTCAGTCTTTAGCGGCAAGACCAGTTGTTCTCTGGATACCCGGTACCCTGAGCTGGTGGAAGGGGATGGGGAACAGGATGTGGCCCTCACTATCCACGAGGAAATGGTTGGTGACCTGCTACAGCACTTGGATGTACGCAAGTCGATGGGGCCAGATGGGATCCACCCGAGGGTACTGAGCGAACTGGTGGAGGAGCTGGCCAAGCTGCTTTCCATCATTTATTGGCAGTCCTGGCTATCAGGAGAGGTCCCAGTCGACTGGTGGCTAGCAAATGTGACGCCCATCTACAAGAAGGGTCAGAGGGTGGACCCGGGGAACTGTAGGCCTGTTAGTTTGACCTCAGTGCCAGGGAAGCTCATGGAGCAGATTATCTTGAGTGTCATCACGCGGCATTTACAGGGCAACCAGGCGATCAGGCCCAGTCAGCATGGATTTATGAAAGGCAGGTCCTGCTTGACAAACCTGATCTCCTTCTATGACCAAGTGACGCGCTTGGTGGATGAGGGGAAGGCTGTGGATGCGGTCTACCTTGATTTCAGTAAGGCTTTTGACACTTTCCCACAGCATTCTCCTCAAGAAACTGGCTGCTCGTGGCTTGGACTGGCATACGCTTCGTTGGGTTAAAAACTGGCTGGATGGCCGGGCCCAAAGAGTTGTGGTGAATGGAGTCAAATCCAGTTGGAGGCCGTCACTAGTGGTGTCCCCCAGGGCTCAGTACTGGGGCCAGTCCTCTTTAATATCTTTATCGATGATCTGGATGAGGGGATCGAGTGCACCCTCAGTAAGTTTGCAGATGACACCAAGATAGGTGCGTGTGTCGATCTGCTCGAGGGAAAGAAGGCTCTGCAGGAGGATCTGGATAGGCTGGACCGATGGGCTGAGGCCAGCTGTATGAAGTTCAACAAGGCTAAGTGCTGGGTCCTGCACCTGGGGCACAACAACCCCAAGCAGTGCTACAGGCTGGGAGATGAGTGGTTGGAAAGCTGCCTGGCAGAGAAGGACCTGGGAGTATTGGTTGATAGTCAGCTGAATATGAGCCAGCAGTGTGCTCAGGTGACCAAGAAGACCAACAGCATCCTGGCTTGTATAAGAAGCAGTGTGGCCAGCAGGTCTAGGGAGGTGATTGTCCCCCTGTACTCGGCTCTGGTGAGGCCGCACCTCGAGTACTGTGTTCAGTTTTGGGCCCCTCGCTACAAGAAGGACATGGAGGTGCTCGAGAGAGTCCAGAGAAGGGCAACGAAGCTGGTGAGGGGTCTGGAGAACAAGTCTTACGAGGAGCAGCTGAGGGAGCTGGGGTTGTTGAGCCTGGAGAAGAGGAGGCTCAGGGGAGACCTCATTGCTCTCTATAGGTACCTTAAAGGAGGCTGTAGAGAGGTAGGGATTGGTCTATTCTCCCACGTGCCTGGTGACAGGACGAGGGGGAATGGGCTAAAGTTGTGCCAGGGGAAGTTTAGGTTGGATATTAGGAAAAACTTCTTTACTGAAAGGGTTGTTAGGCATTGGAATGGGCTGCCCAGGGAAGTGGTTGAGTCACCATCCCTGGAGGTCTTTAAAGACGTTTAGATGTAGCCCTTAGTGATATGGTTTAGTGTAGGACTTGTTGGTGTTAGGTCAGAGGTTGGACTAGGTGATCTTGGAGGTCTCTTCCAACCTAGACGATTCTGTGATTCTGTGATTCTGTGATATGTCATCAGGCCCTATAGACATGCAGTAGTTAAGTTGTGTCAGGAGGTCCCAGACTTGCTCTTATCTTACAGTGGGAGGGACTTTGTTCCCTCAGCGCCTCTCTAGAGGTTCAGGGACAGCAGAGATGTGGGGAGCCTGACCACTAGTGAAGACTGAGACAAAGAAATTGTTAAGTACCTCTGCCTTCTCTGCATCTGTTGTTACCACTTATATGTCTTCATTTGTCGGAGGTGGTACACTCTCCTTAGTCTTTTTTTTTTTTTTTTTTTTTTTTTTTGAGGCCAATGCACCTATAGAATACCTTCTTGTTATTCTTTGTAGCCCTTGTGAAGTTAATTCTGTCAGTGCCTTGGCTTTCCTGATCCCATGCCTGCATGTTTGGACAATGTTTCTGTACTCTTTCCAGGGCACATGGCCCTGTTTCCATCATCTGAGCATTTCCTTCTTTTGCCTAAGTTTGACAAGCAGGTACTTGTTCAGCCATGCTGGTTTCCTACCTTTCCTGCTTGACTTATTACATATGGGACTAGAGGGCTCTTGCACTCTAAGAAAAATAAAAGATATATTATATATTATATATTATATATTATATATTATATATTATATATTATATATTATATATTATATATTATATATTATATATTATATATTATATATTATATATTATATTAAATTATATATATTAAAGATATATTAGATGTCTTCATCTGGTTACCCACTGTATTTCAAAAAGGCACAGGTCTTAAGTCCTGTGTCACACCTATGAATCAGATATCTCAGATACCCAGGGCATCTGAAATGAAACTGGAAGTCTATGTCTGGGTAAAATAAAATCAGCCTTGGTGAGATGAATTATTTTCTGGGCTCCACTGACCCTCAGCTGTCATTATTTTTTCAGAAGCTTGGATAGTTCTCTGGACAGCTGTAACCAGTTGTTATAATGTTAAAGTGAAAACTACTACAATAGGCCTAATTGCCTTTTGATATTGTAAGAGAATTTATCTCTTTGTGACACTGCTGTAGTTGATGACATTTCTGTCACCACACTGCCACGAGGAGATAGATATTGCCAAAGAATTCCTGAGTGAAGGCTTTATGTTGACCTCTCTCACTACACCTGTATTAGAAAGGCCATTCTTTCTTTTGCCCTTGAGATAAGATCCTGGGATCTTCTTTCCCAGGATGATCTAGAAGTATATCTCTAGTCTAAAACAGCAGAGTTCATATCAAGGTACTGCTCTCCACGATTCCTGATTGACTACAGGTATGCCACTAACCTTATGATTCATTACTTCTGTATGATGGGTATCAGTATGATACAGCATCAAAAATACAAGGCAGAAATTTGAACATAAGAGATATTTTGACCTTTACAATGCCCAGAGATACAGAACTGGAAAACAACGACAACAACAAAACACTCTGGGGTTTAATTTTATGAATAATTTGTCTGACATTAAATTTATAATATCAAAATTATCTGGACTCCCAGGTAGGTATTTCTAGGGTATCTAAGAATAAAATAAATTATATTAAATGTTTCAAGCTTAACTGTCTAATTTTAGCCACCAGCATAAAATTATTTTGCTGTAAATGTAGTGTTGTTAAGTGATGACAATTCAACTTCTATACAGTCATTCTTTGATTTATTTACTAAAATAAATGTCAGCTAAAATGATAAAGTTATGTTGCTTTGTTGAGTAATGGATGGACAACAGAATTCTAGCATTCAGATCATGTTATATGGTTAATCTATGCAATACTGCAGTTGAACCATGAATGTTGTGAGTCATCACTTTTGTTGTGCAATGAAGAAAAGACAGTGTTTTTCATAAACTGATATCCACTTCTCTTCGATCCATGCTTTTGTGCAGCCTATATCCCAGGTGAAATATAGATCTTAAGCTAAAATATTGTATTTCTGCTTTTTTTGATATGTGTGGACAGGGATCAGTGAAAAAGTAGCTATTTCCTAGTCAACCCTTAAAGTCTAGTTCATTTCCTAGAACTGAAAGAGTCTTTTAGAAGATAAATTGACTTTTTGTTTGTTTGTTTCTCATTTTCTTCTAAATATTTTCTCATTCTTTACTGTGTAACTTTCTTCATTGGTAAAGTTTGCTGTCATTAAATACAAGAACATTTCCCCATCATTTATTCAGACTGCTCAGTAACCCTGTTGTGGCTGCCTCTGCTGCCACATTCTGTTCTTAATTAGGTTTAAAGATATTTTGACTTGTTCCATGGTCTCACTAATGGTCTCTGGACTGTAATCGTCTTTTGTCACTAGTTTAATTTTTCTCTCTTTGGCTTTTTTGAGTGAGCTGAAGAGTCTGGAAATTGTTCTTTTTGTGTATATTTCGGATGGTTCCATCCGCTTTTCATTTTAATTCTTACAAGCTTGCAGACATCTTCAGTGCTTCTTTCCCTCATTCTTCTTTATGTTATCCACTCCTCTCCTTGATGTGGACCTTCGTGAGGACTTGACTTACTAAGTCTTCATTGGTGTTGCTTGCTAATTTTTGCTGCATGTCAGCTCATTGGATCATTTCCTTCACAGGAAAACTGAGTGCACACATGTATGTGATTGTCTTAGCTATCATACTAGAGAGTTACTATTGCTCTTCCCCTAAATTATAATATATATAAAGAAGAAATTCATTACTCAGAGGATGGTGGAACCTGGAACAGGTTTCCCAGAAAAGTTGTGGATGCCCCATCCCTGGAATTGTTCAGTGCCAGGTTGGGTGGAGCTTTGAGCAACCTGGTCTAGTGGGAGGTGTCCCTACCCATGGCAGGGGGGTTGGAACTAGGTGATCTTTAAGGTCCCTTCCAACCCAAACAATTCAACATTTCTATGATTCTGCAATTCTATGGTTCTATGAATTTGCCACTGCTTCTTATCTGAGAACTCATTTCTACAATAGGTTTGGGTCAAAGTACTCTCATGCTCTAAGGCCTTTCATATTTGCAATATACTTTTTTTGCTACTGTGCTTGTTAGTATTGCTCATAATCTTTCTTTCTACATTTAAATGAGTAGTTATACTGATGGCCTGTCAGATGTGGAAACAAATAATTAGGCAATAACCACAAACAATGGAAATAAAAGAAATCTCATAAGTTGGCATGTTCTTAGGTAACTACAGCTCAGTTTTACAACTGTGAACGTTATGGCTATTTTACAACATTTGCTAGTATATCCTAATTGTTCTGTGGCCAACACCATAGAGCCCTATGTCATAACAGTTTTAAATACTGCCACAGGGTGAGTATGAGGAAATAATGATAGCAATCTAAAATGTGACTAACTAGTAAAATTTACCCTCTGAGCTTTCTGAAATATTAATTTTGAGTCTTCCTCTTGGTAATTGCAGCACGGTTGAAATCAAAGGACCTGTGGCAATTCAAAGGAACTGAGAATTGTTCCCATTGTACTCAAACAATGGGATGAAGTTCTCGACATTAACATAAGCAAATATGCACTTCATTTCAGAAGAAAGAAAACTGGATGAAATCAATTATCCAACTTCTACTCCTGCAAAGACAAATGATGTGTTAAAATTTCTTGTATAATCATGTAAAGGAATACCTGCAGCTACACTTCAAGCAGCAGTTTTTGTTAGGCTGGGTATAAATATAGTAATATAACTAGTGATGATGCTTTATACTCATTTAACACCTTTCATCACAAACTACATTACCAAACGCTAGTTATTTGAGCCTTACAACATGTCTGTAAAAGACTATTATACCATGGTGCAGATTGCACACAGAGATTAAATGGCTTGGGTTAGGCCACACAGAGAGTGAGTAGCAGAGCCAAAAGGAGAGCGTGAGCATTGGCTCTCAGCCCTGTGCTCTAACTACTGGACTCCACTTCCTTAATACTGAATTCCCATATTGTTTCTCTAAAAGAGCTACTGAAACTTTTGAGCACTTGATAATTTTTGGTGTAATACTGAACTGTTTGTGCCTCTCTCCCCTGCTCCTGCATGACATTGCGTGATGTTATTCCTACATTTTTAAAGGTCTCATTTTTACAGGTTGTCCCAGGTCGCCTGGCTCTGGAGGTCAATCAGCCTGACATTGTGGTGCTCCCATTCCCTGTCCCCAATATACAACTGCTGCCTGCTGCTGCTTTGCTCTGCTAGCTTTCTTCATGGCCTCAGCGCTACGCCCTGAGCTCTGTTGTGTGAGTGGCTGGACCATTCTGTGCCTGAATAATTCCTGCTATATGCTAGTTAATGTGAAACAGATGTCTCCTAGGCACTGGAGAAAGCTTTTGGTCCTGCTGCCGCTGTAGTTTCCCACAGGCAGGCAGTCAGGTAACAGATATTTGCCAGGCACAACCTTCCTAAAGGTTCGTGTTGCACCTAGTGTGTGTATGCACCTCTGAGTGAGGAAGTGGGACCAGTGAGGAGCGAGGCATCGTGCTCCGAGCATCCCCGGTGCCCAGAGATGAACAGCATCAACGATGCTTGCCCCAGTGGCTGCAGGCATGCCCAGACACCTCCCGGTGCATCACGGTCTGAGCTGGGGCCGAGCCATGCCGTGCCGGGCGGTGTGGCATTGGCTCTGTTTCCCACGACCGGGACAAGAGTGCACTCTGCGCTGCAGGCTGCTCCTTTTGTGTTCAAAGAGAAGAAGAAAATAGCATTCACCAAGCCAGCATGATGTTGGTGAAGTGAGGAAGAATAAACATAGAGGAAAATAATAACAATAATGAAAATAAACGTAGGAAGTACCGGGAAAAAAGGGAGTCTTGCATGTTGCCTTTTTGTACTATAGAAACAGGGGGTGTGACTGAATAGCCAAACCACCTCCGCCACAGAGATGCCACCCAATCGCTGTGTGTGTGCTTTGCAGAGCTCCTCCCCTCTCCTTCTGGCTGAGCGGAGACCTTTAGAGAAACTGCCTGTTCTGGATCATGCAGGCTGTAACATATAAAAGCTGTTAGCAGCTCCTGTGGCCAGAAAGCTTCACAACCAGCAGAGTTTTGTTCTTTGGGGGTTTGTAATAAGAGACACTCCTTCACAAAGGTTCATATCACCACATAGGAGAGTGCTAAATATACTGGGAGAACAATAGACTGTATTCTTTTTTGGTATTATCCAGAGGTAAGCCATTTAGCTCAATAAGCTTGCTTTGCATGCACTTTTAACAATGCTCATCACATTTTGCTGTAGTTAAGATCTGAATGCTATTTCTAAGACGTTTTCATGCTTTATATGTGTTCTTTTGCCTACTAGTTTATCTGTGCCACAGGATGTCAAAACAATCCATGCATAAAGGACAGGCATAACCTGGGATGTATTTTTTTGTTTTCAGTGCATAACATTCTGTGAGGTTTCTTGCAGTCTCCCCATTTAAGATTTATAGTGTGGTTTATGGACTGATCTGGTGTGCTACCACTGTCACTCTTTCAGGAGTACTACTAGCTCTGATCACTTAATTCAGGGTATAATGATATTTCATCTGCTGTGTTCATAGTAAGAGGATATTATTATTTAATGATAATATGGTAAGTGAAAATTGCTCGGTAACGTGTTCTGACTGGATTGTTTTTGTAATTGAGCTGACAGAATCATTTTTCAGACCACAGCCTGTCAATTCACTTTGTCTTGCTAACCGGATGTACAGAATCACATCTTTGACATCTTCTCTTCTACAGATCTGTTCCCTACTGCCCTGACTTAAAGCAGAGTACCTCTGTGTCCTTTCTCCTCTGGTCTCAAAATGACAGCAATCACTGCAATCAGTTGTGCTTTCTTATTTTCCATTCTCTGTGAAACAAGTGCATTAGTGTTACCCAACTCCACTGACCTACTCCTGTCAAACAATAATTTCACTGACATTGAGACGGCTTTGGCAGCTCATCTGGACTCTGCAAAAATTCCCAAAGCCAGGCGGAAGCGCTACATTTCACAGAATGACATGATTGCCATTCTTGATTACCATAATCAAGTCAGAGGCAAAGTCTTCCCACCTGCTTCCAACATGGAATATATGGTAAGTGACCTTCATTTACCTTATAGTAAAACAAACTGTAAGCCAGTGATTTTGTTTTCTTAAGTTGTGGGGATTTAATTAGGCAGACAAAATATTTTTAACTCTTATTGCTTGGTAAAACATTATTTCTTTACATCTTTTAGAGTTGTACTAAAGTATCTAAATACCAAACTCTGAACCTTTTACTAGCCCTGTTGAATTGTCAATTCCATGAGTAGTTCAAGTGAAGCTGCTGGGACCCCAAGTAATGAAGTTGTGATTTAACTGCTAGTTGGCCTGAAGTGGCATAGGATCATAGTGTACATGATCATAACGTGATCACGTGTCTAAAGTGCTAACCACTAGCAGTCCCATTGTTTTTGTGGAGTATATTGAAAGTCATTGCCCTGATGTATGCCAAAAATATAGTTAACATTTCTAATTTCTTTCACAAATAGTATTTTCAGACACAATATGGTCAAACTGCATTTGGAGAGCAATTCATTTGATGCACTGTGTGTATCATGCTCATGGTTTTTGTTTACTGCATATTTTTCACCTAATATTCTTATTTTTTCCATCAAATACAATGCTTATTTTAGATGCTTTTCCACTATGCAGGATTGCAGTGTGTTTGAACGTTATGTTTGTAGCAGACACCTTTTCTCCTTATTGGCATATACTCATTATGTGAATTGTGTGTTCCTACAGGTATGATAGAAGTTACTCATTCACCGTGATTTCATACTTGGTACTCATAGCTAAAAGCTAAGCTAAAGCCGCATGTTTACTGTTTCATGTTCCAACTTTGAATGCGTGCATGTGAAGTTCTAATGTTAAACATAGGTTGGCCAAGCAAAAATTATTTTACCTTCACAACTTACACAAGTTGTGTCAGCACCATAATATCTGCCTAAAGTCACAGAGCATCTCAGATGATGACAGTTAACAGTTTTGAGAAAGCACAACACCATCAGCATGACATAAAAATGGGATAATGGTAATAACTCCTTTTTAGCAGCTAATGACTAACAATTTGGACATCTCTCTATCACAGATGTTACCTAAATCTGGATTTGATCATTTAATCTTCTTAACACATCCCAACAACACCTTAAAAATGCTGAATGCATTCAAAACATTGCAGGATGAAGTCCTGTAGCCATACTATAGTCTGAGTTTGAAGTTTGTGAAGTGGAAAGGTCAGAGACAGAAAAAATAGAGAGGTCAGAAGTCAAGCTCAGTCATCATTTTATTGCTGAGCTCTCCACTGACGTTTCCTTTGATTCTGCATAAATAAACTTTGTTGTAATGTCTGAGGGAATGGCAGCCTACCATGCCCTTCCTTGGCTTGTGAGTTTTAGAAATGTGTTCCTGCAGTTTGCTTAAGTGAAGCCAGCACCCTGTTGTATTCCCAAAAGTTTTGTGAGTGCAGTGTTCTTAGCCTGTTCAGTTAAAAAAAAGACTTCACAGAGAAAGAATTCTTCCTTGATTAAATCTACATTTATTTCACTCATTTGCTAAAACTGCCAAGGTTTCACATATATTTGTTGTGTGTTCTGCTGCAGCCTTGCTCTGCAATGGGACTGTGTGAGGTTTGATCCAGAATCAAGACTGGGGCCATGCTCTTTATAACTTACTTGTTACTTTTTTTCCTTGCTCTTCTTACTATTGCTTTTACCAGTCCCACCCAGCCATGGGATGTTCCTGTGTTCCTATTAACATCAGCCCCATTAATAGTCACAAGGGCAAGGTCTAAGGCTTTCTTTCACCTTTGTTTTCCCAGTTCGAAAATAGTTTGTTCCTTCATGCAGCAGAATTCAGAGCACCACATCAATTTACTTAGGTAATGATCTAGAATGCAACTCCATCTTGAATCTCCAAGTGGAAGGTAACCTCTTGGCTATTAATTGTATTTCAGAATTAACCAATCCGTGTCTGACTCATGTAATGTTACAGAGCAAAAAATAAAAATAGCCCAGTGAGCAACATCACACATAGGTGTCTCTGCCATCTAGTTTGGAATGACAGCAGCCTCAATTTAACTTCTTAACTTTGAGTCTTCAGAAAGGTTTTGGTAGGAAGGTCTTGAAGATGGCATAGTGTTGTAAGCCTGGGGACCCGTGTATCAGTAATGCCCAAGTGAACTTGATCAGTTCATTCTTTAGTCTCTGTCTAATTATGTGTATGGCACAGCATCTGCTTTGTCTTATGAGAACATAAGATTACTGCTGTTATATATAAATGAGACTGTGCCACTCAATATGCGTTTCCAGAAACAACAAGCATATTGCCATTACCAGCAGACAATATGCACAGTGCTGAAAGACTGTTACAGAGTGTGTGTTCCTGTTCTGAACACTATGGAAAAGTGCAGTGATAGTGATGAAAGTGGCCTTTCCCATTCATATTACAATGATTGAAAAGGATGTCATATGTTAGAGGATGGAAGTATCTATAGGTGCATTAGATTGTGGAAACCTCTTGTAAGTGTGTTGAAGTAGAGATGGCCTAAGCATGAAGTAGAAATGGCCTAAGCAGTTCAGAACCCCGCCCCCCCCCAAATGTTTTCTGTTCTATTCTCTGTCCACAGTCATACTAAATCGTGTTTTGTTCTGTTTTCCTAATTCTGTTAGGATCTCTTTTCATGAATGTCTGTCACATTCTTAACTTCTATAAAATTCTGTTTTCTTTTCTTCTTCACTGGTAAGAGCTTAGGGTTTAGCAATATGGGTTGGTTCTTGTGATTCCAGTTCTCCACACACCAAACTTCTTTAATATTTTATTTTTTACTTTTGACACATTCTGTTCCTTCCCCTGATACAGTCTGATTCTCAAACATTCAGTGTATTTATAGATAGCTTGAAGTTCTTGGGCATTTTTTAATCTGTACTTGTTGTCTTGAAAGTTTGTGTGCTTAGGACTTTTGATGAGAGGTCACAAAAAATGGCAAAGAATGCACACATTAGGCAAGGAAGGTTCATCTGAACACTGCAATATCAGAAGTGGGGAGCATATTACCTCCTTTTGGGAGAGGTGGGTGTGAATGCTGCTCCATCCTGCTGTTGTATGCAGTCTCTGAAGTAAGCAGACAGATGGGGTGTCAAAAGCAACGATGGGAAACATTGTTCAGTTGTCAGTCCATAGAGAAAGAAACTGCATGTTTTATGCACTGTGGGTCAATAAGATTTTGGGTAATCTTTCTCTTGGGATGTTAGCACTCTATGAGTCATACTCCTTTTTTTTTTTTTCCGGTGCTGGTAGCGCTGATGACTTTGATTTGAAGTTTTTCTGCAAGTACAAGTCTAGACTTAGTGAGTGTGGGAAGGAAAGCAAATGAAAAAGGAAACAAGAACTTCCAAACCTATAATGTAGAAGTAATGTCCTCTGCTTTTAATTTGGGTCTTTTTATATGCTTTATTCCTTTTCATCCTAAGACTGTCATTCTGAAGCCTTCACTTGTGCTCTAAAAGCTGATGCCATACCTGCAGAAGAAAGGATGACACAATACTTTTGATCCGGTGGAGGCTGGGTGATCATCCACTTGGCTTTGCATACTTTTTCTGGAGAAAGCAGAAATGTTTCACAAAATTCATGGTTCAGAGAAGTGAGGTATAAAACTGTCTACAGCTCTGTCACGTGAAAGATGTGTAAATCTACAAATCCAGGGGAAGACTATGAACAAAAAAATTGCTTTCTCTAAATGCTATCTCTGTGCTATAGAGGCCTGTGTTGCCTTCCAGTAACACCTCATCTACTTGGTGGGCCACTGAAGGTTTGCAATGTTTGTCAGATGAACTTTGAGTCTCATAAAATATGTCATTTAGTATGCATCGGTACTATCTGTAGGCTCCTGATTACATTCACTAAAGAAATATCTGTTCCTGTGGGAATCAAATATTTAATTTTCTCTGTAACCATCCCCACCTGAAGCCAGTTTCTTTGAAGTCCATGTGCTCTTTTGATGTAACCCATGTCCCTGTATGCATAGAAAACCTGGTTTGAACAGATGCTTGTCTACATACATGTAAGCTCCTTACTCTTTCGCATGCACTAAGCAGAAGCAGTAAATCTGATATAGCTTGCCTTAATGGGCATTGAACACATTCCTCCATAGCATTTGTGTAAGCAAGCGAAGAAATCTAGTCTAAGTAAGAGTAATCTAAGGTGATATGAATAATTTGTTAAAGAGCCATACTGAAAGACAAGATGCAAGTAGTTCACTGCTGGCTTGCAGAGCTTCTCATGTGAGGTTCTGCAAGGATGCGTCCTGAGCCCAGTACTTATCAGCGCAGTAATTAATAGACTGGCAGTAGCATGTCAGAAGTATAAAAGATGGGACAAGATTATACACTCAAAAACATGAAGCTAGATGTTTGTGGAATGCTGTCTGAAGAGCAGAGAAATGTTCTAGAAAAACTCGAGCGTATTTCTGTATAGAAGATGGTCTCATAGGGTTTCAGTTCCTTTTTGTTCAGTGATTGCATAAGTTCTTTTATGTTTAGGAAAACATGCCCTTCAGTGAATGTGTCACTTTTTAGGACTCACTTTTTAGTACTAACAGATTCCCAGACTATCCTGAAATGAATTATCTTGGATATCCAGAAGTTGCTTCATGGCAACACAACAGAAGATAGTTTCTCATGAGCTGGTGGCAGAGGAGTTGGAAAGGAATGGAGAATCTTAGCTTATTCATCTTCTACTGAATCCCATATGAAAGAATATGATAAGATGGACAAAATAAGTCAACAGTTGCTCTAAAATAAAAGTAATTGTATTCCAAAAGAAACTCCTATAATCGTGTGGGCTAAGGCAAAGTCACAAGGGCTGTTCACTCTGTAATGCCCAGAAGTGACCTTTTTTGCTGAGTGATGAATATGGAGACTTTGCTTTGTGTCCACAGAGGTCTGCAGGCAATATGCAAAGTCAGTTCAGAGAAGGAAGAAAATAGTCTACTTAGTGGTCACAGATATAAATAACTTCAACACTGTTTCACTCCTGAATGTGAAAGTCTTCATAAAATTTTCTTGCTGTCAAGGTGATCTTAAAAATGTTTTTTGAATATGCTACAGGTTGTGGGTAAGAAAAATAGAAAAGGAAATGTTTTCTAACTACTTCACGTTTTCCAAAGTCCTATTTAATACCTGAAAGCCTTTCATATGAACATGGAAGAAGTGAGTCAGTTTGTTTTTCACTCCAATGCAGTAGTACTTCTGATAAATAAACTTCTCGACTTGTTTACCTATTTTTGCTGTTGTCAGTTTGGTTTCTTACAAACCAGTCTAAATCTTGGAGGACATTTTGTACTTGAGTTGTTTGCCCTGGCTCATCTACATTGTCCCACTGAAATCATCCATGTCTGTAAGGACTCCATGACTAGTTTCTTCAAGATTTATGTCTATTGAGTTGGATAGGATCTCTTAATTCATATAGTTTATCCCCACCCTGTTGCAGGACTTCCTTCTGCATTAAGTACATATGGTTTTCATCTTGTCTGCTCCTGAACACATATAGTGATGCTGTCTCAGTCACATCTCTTGGCAAATATTTTACCTTAGGAATAGAAATGATTTCCAAATGTCTAACCTAAATACTTCCTTCCAAAACTCAGATAATTAATCTTTATATTCACTTTAACTGTCCAGTAGAACTTCTCTCCTTGTTTCATTTCAAACGTTATTTTTCATATATTTACTGCCAGTTTTCTTGGAATTAATTAAGTTGCATTAGTAATGTATGTGTATAATGGTTCCCTAATTTCCATGTGCATGTCTTACAGTATTTCTGCATATTGGAGCAAATTATTGTTGCATTCTATTTAGAGCTTCTTTATTAGATCAGGGAACAGCAGTGTCAAAGCAGATTAGACATGTATTTAACTACACATATTTAAAGAGATAAGTACCATAATACAATGAAGAATTAACCCTAGACGTTACTGCCAACCTACTTTTTCCATTGAATAGATCTGTTCCCTTAAATCCTATATACACAGTGAAGGCTGAAACGAGCCAAGGCATAAAGATCTTAATCTGGTTTTCATCATGCCAGAGCACAAAGTAAATCTAAGTATAGTCCACTCTAGTCTTCTAGGAGGAAAGATACCAAAGAGCTTGGAGCTTCTCCGGTGTAATTCACCTTTCCTAGTTGGCCATAGCTTTTAGATTGCTCTGCGCTGGGGATTCACAAGTGAGGTGAATGCAAGTGGGGTGTAATGATGAAATATATTGACTGGCTCCAGTTTTTCCTTCCTACCACTTGTGTTTATGTTTAGGCAGCTGAGTATGTTCCTTCTATCTGGTGCCCCAATGCACCAACAGGAGTGTCTGAAGATAATGAATGTCATGAATGTGATTCCTCTCAGGAAATTAAAAGAAAGCAGAAAGCATTGAACTGATCTCCATGGTTATAGCTTGAGGTTTCTGTCTGCATGCCAGCTGTGAAAGGAAGCAGTCATTTTACAGCATACCCAGCCTTTTCCCCCAGCAGAGGCAAAACATAGTATCTGAAAGTAAGCTGAAAGAAGACAAGAGTAGATGGAGTTACTTTCTCTTAATTTTGTCAGAGTAGAGTTACCTAGCTTTCTTTTATCTATCAGGTGCATTTATCCACTTACCTATTTCCTACTGTACCACTGTCAATAACGCAATCCTGTACTACTATCAGTGGCTATCAGTGAGATACAGGATGCTGCCCATTTTTCTAGCAGAATTTCAACTACAAACCTCTAGGAACCACATTCAGTATCAGTAACTAAACTGGTGTTTCGGGTGAAGACAAAGTTGATGCTACCTCTATGAGGTATAAAAGCCACAAGTTACGTTCAGTGAGAATGACAGAAGACCTGCTTAGGAGACGAAAAGAAAAGACCTTTCCTGGAAAGCACTTCTTGAAAAACCTGAAGAACTTCCCCAGAAATTTTATAATTGATAAATACTATGATAAAGAATGACTGTGTTGAATATGTTTTGCTATGAGACCTCCTTTCCAATGTTTTGTATGTATTTTAAAACACCCATCTCTTGATGGTATTTTAAAACAGAATATTTACATTATTTAAATTTAGTCTTAGGAGAAAGCCTTCTAGGAGTTTAAGCAAACAAAAACCAACTTAGTAAAGTCTCTGATAGAAAAGCAGCCTGCCTGGGGCCCTCAGAATTAGACATTCCTTTATTATTAAATGTAGCACCTCTTGAACTTTTTGGCTGAAAACAGAGACAGGGCATTTTTCACAAGAATCTTGATCCAAAGTACACAGCGCTTTGCTTCATACATGAATGGAGAAGATAGTAACCTTAAACCTCTCAACATTTTTATCCTCTTTCTGTATCTGAAAAGAAGATCTGAAAAAGAGAATAGGCTATCCAAGTCTATGGAAAAGTGTCTCCTAAAACCAAAGCAAAGAATGTCAAACCCAAGATAACCACTTGCTTTGGGATGGAGAGAACCATCAGCAGACACCTCCACCTGCAAATGCATCTGCAGGTACCCTGTGACGGGGTCTGAGGTCTATTTTAACTGAACTGAGAGTGAACTGTTTTTCCATCTCCATCTGTACAGTGTTATCTATTGATCTGTATCAAGATAAAACAATCTTAAGTTGAGATGCCTTGTTATGAGAATAAAGAACTATTGTTCTTGTTCTTTATCCTGAAGAAAGAAGAAGCTGTGTTTTCTTTTGTGTCATGCTGCTATATCTTTCAGTTAAAGCTACTTAGAAAATAATAAGTATTTTCTTTGAAAACTTTTAAAGAAATTAAGAACATTTTTGTTTTAATGAAAAACTTCAGTGGTTAGTAATAAAAAAGTAAAAAATGTAGATTATTTCCGTATAGAAGAGAAACAAAACATTACACTACAAAACAAATAATTTTTCTATTCACATGTTGTGGTTTTGAGAAAAGGCAATTTGCACAGATGATGTTTAAAATGATAGAGTTCAGACACCTTACTCTTCAGACTTATAACAAATTGTCAGGGTGACATGGAGCTGGATGAAGTTTGGTCCTTTTTGTTACCAGTTCTGTGATAAGCTCTTGCCAACTAAAACATGCCTTGCAGTAGGTTAGGAAAGCACTAAATATTTTAAGATATGTAGCTCTGATATTTAACTTTTCCAAAAGCTAAACAAATAATAGCATATCAGGGAAGCTTATTGTTATTTAATTTGACAGCCTACCAATTCTTTTTGTTTCTTATTGTTTAAAAGCCTGGTGCCAAACATGAAAAGAAATGCGGACAAGCTTTAGAAGAAACAAATTGAGTATTAGCAATGGTCAGGCTTCAAATAATAGGAGTTTGAATTTGGACCAAATAGACACCCAGAAATACAAACTTCTATATAAAATACAGACTTGCAATGGTCTTGAATTTTCATAAGAAAAGAATTTCTGGCAATGAGTTTTCTTGGACATCTGTTTGGTGATGCCTTAAGTACTGTAAGTTAGACCTTCTAATACTGAGCCCTTCAAAAGTGTGTATCAGATGTTTGGAGGTTTGTTTATATGAAAGTAAATTGACTATAAACCATTGCACAATTTTACTTTGAGTTGCAGAGGAGTATTGGACAAGCAGCTTGATGTATTAACCGTGTATTTATCTGCAAAAAAGTAAGTACAGAACTGCAATTCCCATCAAGACTTTCCCTCTAGGGGACAGACTTTGGGAATTTTCTGTGTAAAGTTCTAATTAGTACCTAATACAGTACCCAATTATTGCCTAATGGGGAAGGATGTGTACATGCAGTAGGCACTAATTACAGTATGCCCAGTAAAATGTCTAACAGGTGGCAGTTGAGAGCAAAAAGTATTTGTATTCTTAGAGAGAGAGAGAGCGCCTGGAGTCCAAATGATCTCAGAGCCCAAATAAATATGTAAAGTTTGCCAAATCTGTCTTTAAATTCCAATGAGCTCATGTGTTTTCATCACACAGTATGTATTGAAAAAAAGTGAAGGCAAAAAGACGAGTCTCTTTCAGTGACTCTGCTGAAAAAGCAAGCAGGTAGAAGGGCTGGTGGGTAGTTTTATTAAGTTTGTGATTTAGGGTAGTGGATGTGGTGGGGGGTCCTACAGAAAATCCCTGAACCTTAAAAAGCCACAGGTTCAACTATACAAAAGAGAAGGGAAGAAGCTGTTCAAGGGACTTCTGCATGCCCTGCACACTGCTGTAGGATTTCTGAGAAACGGCCACCGCACGTGCGAGCATTATGGCCGGTGCAAGTATGTACAGCTGAATAACCTATGAGGACAAGACCTGCATATTGGGGGGTAGCAGCGTACATCTGTTAATCCACTCTGGAACTTGAACTAGCAGCTGTGGAGTGCAGCTGCACAGATGGGCTGGAAACGCTGGATTTCATCTTTCAGCTTCCCAATGGTCAAAACTGCTTTAATTGAGGTTTTCTTCTTTCCTACTTTTTGCCATTCTGAAAATAAGCGTGGCTGATCTTCGGCTGGACAAACAAGCAAAAGCACAGGGTTAATGGAGAATAAAATCAGAAGTCTGATATAGAAAGGTTAATTTTTTTGATCACTGCTAAAAGAAGGTCCTACTGGCCACCTTCTGAGGTACATAGGAACTATTGTGGATTTGTTGGTTCTGTTGGTACCAAACAGAAATCTGAAGATACTAGTATGAGTCCACAGTAAACATATATTAATGACAAAAAAGATGCCAAAGCTGACAAATTGCCGCTTTCTACTATTATTACTGCAAAATGTAACTTAATGTAGTATCTGGAGCTTGTCACTCCAGATGGACAGCTGGTGGCAGCACGCTAAGGGGTGAGACACACCACGCCTGCTTAGTATTAGAGTCAGCAGCCCTTGACTGCTGGGTGCCCTGGGGGATTCTTGGGAGGATTGTGAGTGACTGGGATGTGTGTGTTTTGCTTAAAATACTTGCTTTGCCACTGAGAAATTAGTAGAATATTACCCCAGCTGATATGTCATTAAAAACAAACAAACACAACAAAGTCCACAGTAAAGTACTGAGGACTGCTGCTAGTACTTAATATTTAGAACAATGCTCCTTGTGCAAGTGAGGGGAGCTTCTTTGGTACTGGCAAACATGAGTCAGGGAAGTTTAAGGATTACGATGACAGCAGAAGAATGGAAGCATGGTTCTGTATTGTTTGAATGCTTTAAAATGATCTTTAGAAGACCCTCTGTTCGCCCAGGTTGAAAATACATCTTCATTTCCCAGCAAACACATCTCTTCTAGCTATACAACATGACTGCTGGCAGTCTGAAGGAAGCAGTGCTCCTACTTCTTAGTTTTTTCCATGTTGTCTCTGTGACACTGAAGGCTGTAAACTTGAATGCTTCTAAATAATACAGTTTACACAGATATCCACAAGGAAAGAGAAACACTTTAATATAGTGTATTACTAAATATTCTGCTCACTTTGTCTCTAGATCACAAAGTCTTTTGACCCATTGCCATGAGTAATGATTTCAGGATATTTGCAAAGAAGGAGAGAATTAAATTTGCTTTGGTAATGGTGTCTCTTATACAGCAAGGCGTGCATAAGGGTATTGCCATATTAAATCAGATCAAGATATTTTTCCTGGTATTTTCTTTTGTCACTGGAAATCTGCACTGTGAAGGGAAGGTATCTGTTTGCCCCGAAAAGAAAACAGATTAATTTTTGTCTCTGAAAATCAGGAAGTCAGGAATAGGTAAATGAAAATGTTTCAGCTTTCTCATGGAAAGTCATCTTTAGCTAAATGGTCAACTGCATCTCAGTAATGCTTGCATTATGAAGAAATGGACTACCAAAGGATAGACTGATTTTTTTTTTCACTCTCTATATTTGCCAGGAGTAACAGATCCTAAATCTTTCTGCTTCCTAATTCTTAACTTTAAGAACAACTTACAAATGGATATCATTCCAGATGAATGTATCAGTCATACATTCTCAGGTGTGGCCTCTCTAGTGGGGGCAACTAAAAATTAAGTTTTAAATTTACCTTTTTAGCTCTAAACATATTACTATTTTAAGTATCTGTTTTACTTGGAAGATATTTCACTGCTTGAGTGAGGTCTTTTTTTGTCTACCTGTAAGGAAATTGAAATAAACATTTTATCTGTGCGTATTTTATTTTTACTTTTGAAGTGGTGAGTCATTAGAAAAAGGCAATGTGAAATTATTCTTAGGGCTTGTAAATGGAGTGCAGTGTTGACAGATCTTCTGGTGGCTTTGGAAGAAGGCATTAATTGCTTTATGAGGAAAAAAACAAAACACAACATCAACAACAAAAAAACAGACCATGTCTTACAGTTTTTACCAGTCAGATAATAAATTTGATGATAAGTACTGGCAACATGGAAAGTGAAAATCATGATTTTTTTTTAAATTGCTTTTATTTGATAGTATGTTGAAGAGTTGCAAGAGAAATAGGCACACATTTTCATATTATATAGTGACAATGGTTTTTGTTTGCTTGTTTTGTTTTGTTTTTTCTCCTATTGCAAAACTATGAAATGTTGAGATCCTTATTTTTCAAATGAGGAGATGATACTCTCTTGCAGAAATAGGAAACAAGTCATTAGTATATTCTTCTATATATAGAAGCAATTTAAGAATATAACAGTTTTACGTTTGCAGGGGTAGGTGTTGTCAGTTTATCATAAGAAAAGCATCTATCAAGGGTCAATGTGATTTTCAAGACATTTGTCCTTTCCTTTCTTGACTTAGCTAGTCATAATTTGCATGACGTAAAACTTCCCAGAACTCATTTGCAGCACTCAAAATATGAGAGAAAGCCTTGGCAGGGGAAGGAAACCCTCTCTGTCTTCTCTTTTTATCAAAATGTTTAAAATGTTCTCTCTAAAGCAATAAGAAACCTCGAGGTGTGTGATCAAGAAATTGAAGTAATAGTCATATATTGCCACTGTTTTGTTTGAGCTTTTCAGACAATTCAGAAAATTATGATCTTTCATTAAATGTACTTTCATTGTGTAATATGTTTCTGGTTCTTCGAGCTATGGAAAATCTCTTAGAATATCACCCGACATAGGCTTTTCTCCAGGTGTTGGCAGTCCTTTGGTTGGCCAAGCTGAACTCTCAGAGAGAAAGATTGCATCCTAGAGACCTGTGGGCTGCAAGCTGACATCTCACAAAGGCAACTTGGAGCCCAATTTTTTAATATTGGTTCCTGGCAGAAATGTTTTGTAGCTTATATTTGGACCACCTCACTGAGGTTAATCAAGGAAAAAGCAGTTGTATAATGAGCTCAACTGATAAGCACAGGTCCTGAGTCGGACCTTCCACAAGAGAAAGTTTTGCTGACCTGTATGGAATTACATAGTACAGACACTATGAAGCCAGACTACAAGGACTCCAACCTATTGTACAGCAAAACTGAGTGGTGCTCCATGGAAAGACGAAGTCCTTAAAGGAAGGTTTGGCATTAATTATTTTGTCTATAAGCAGTTATACCCATAGTATATATACACACACATGCGTTGGTAAAGTTACAGATCAGAAATGACACAATCCCTTAATACCTTCAAAAGGCTGAGGCTTGATTTCACTGTCACTGAAAGTGAGCTCCAGACTCTGATAATGATGCTTTGAGTCCCTACTCTGTTTCAGACAGTATAGTTTAAATCATGGATATATGACTTCATTTATCCATCATACACAAATGTTCTCAGAAAAGTTTGCATATACAAGATGTGGTAATAAATGCTGCATTAGTGCATTTAAAACTACAAATAAGAAACTACAAATAAGACAGTAAACAATGAAGGTTAGTGTTCATTCTTGAAAAAAATACCACAGGGTAAATGTAGCCAGCATAGTGATATATTTACAGTAATTTAGCAGTCCGTTAGAAGGTTTGCAATAAGAACAAGTGAGGCAGAATAAGAAAGCTCCATTTGATCTGTTTCATGTATACTTACTCAATGTGTTCTACTTACAGATAAAATAGTGAAGTTTCTGTGTGAAGTAGTAGTCTGCTGCTTTCAGCTTTAGCTCCCCGTCTGCATCAGGATTTGCCCCCTAAGACATGTATTGAGCAGGGTCAAAAGAGAAAACTACTGCATTTGAACTATAGATTCTAGGAGTACAATTATGACCCTAGTGAGAAAGAATGGAAGAATTTTGTTTCTAAGTTCAGATCATAGTTAAATAGTGGTTATATACACTGTTCTTCAAATTAAAGCATAGCTATCAATGTGGGGAGGGAACAGCCAGTTATTCTTCTGCACAAGTTTTGAAAAGGTCTTTGTTATGCTGTAGTTGCTTCTTTTTTTTTTTTTTTTTTTCATTGTAACGCTTCTTCAACTTCATCATCATTTTATTACCTAAGAGGACAGTGATGATTAGGACCTTATGGTAATAAAAGATAATCCAGCAAAGAACAGAAGGACATCTCCCACCCCTCTACATATGTAAGAGTGACAGAAACAGCAAAAAACTACAGAAAGGCAGAAGGGTGTGAGGGCACCGTGACCCACTTTACAAGGTTTCCTTTGAGAAAGGAAGCTTCCTTTGTGGTCTTTGAGAAATTTCATTTAATATTAAAGAGATTTCATTTTATTCTCCATTGCTTACTATAGATTAAGGGAATAACAAGATTTATTTTACTATTTGTTTACAGAGTCGGGAAAATTATAACCTTGGGTTAAAGTCTAGCCTTACTGACAAAATTCCCACTGACTTTATTAATGCTTAGATCACGTGCTGTATGAGTGCACAGAACACCCCACAACAACCTCATAGAACCTCAGAAAGAGCTTTCTTGGTGTTGAAATGCTCTGTATAAAAGCACTAGCCTCTTCCCTATATTCAGTCCATTTGACAATTTTCAAGTGAAATGTAGTTTTGAAGTGTAGTTTTGCAGGGAGACAGAGAGCAGTGTAGAGAGCACAGTCAGACAGCTTTCTAGGAAAATAATCATTGGCGGAGGAAAGAAAAATAAATTGGCCAAAGGATGTTGACTTCGAGTTGCCAGTGGAAGTGTGATGAGACACTTTAACTCTATCACAGCTTAGACCCAGCTGAGGGTGGAGAGGATTTCCAAGATCGACCAAATCAATGGTCTGGAGAGTTCAGGAGGGATCTTTATATTGGGTGGCAGGAAGGTAATTGCTTCCCCAACCATTAATGACCTAGTATTTGTTTACTAGTTCTGCTGTCCCTGGCGAGAGAATGAGCAAAGTTTGGCATTTTGAGCCTGCATGATTAGTACAAGGATGAGTCACATCCTCAGATCTTGACCCACTGTGCATGCAAATCTTTTTCCTTTTTCCATTTCCCTTTTGCAATTTTCTGTTCATATCAGGCAGCTTTCTCTGCCATATTTAATAGAAAGCCTGTATTGGCCATCATTACACAGTTTAAAATTTTATTTATCAGATCTTTTTAAACCTTTGTTTTTTGTTTAAAATTCATTGAGCTTTTTAATTTCTCCTCATACCAAAACTGCCCCTCTGTCTTTCAAGTTACTTCAGTTTCTCTTTTTAGGATATTTTTCTATTTCCGTATATCCTATTTCTTTGTGTACAACAGTTAAGCCTCACACGTTCAAAAAGCCTTAAATCCATTTATCTCATTGTCCTACATGCCCAAAACAGGACCAAACTGAGATAAAAATTAATACAAGTGTTGACTCAGGATCAGAATTCTTTTGAAAGGGGAGAACTAGCAGTGCAGTCTCTTGCAGTTTAGAAAGTTTAGATTTTAGATCATTATAATTTTTATCTGATTCACAATCATTTTTTTCTGCCTCAACCTATATTATTGCCTTTACTTGTGCAGAGGATCTAGAGGTAGTCCTAGATGTACTGAGAACACTTTTCTGAGAGAGAGAGAGAGAGAGAGGAGAAAAAAAAAAAAAGGAAGAAGAAAGTTTTTGGTGAAGTGCTTTGTCCTCTCCCATAGAATCCGAATGATTTACCTAGTAGAAGGGGACACCATACAAGGGAAATTCACCAGCCTGTTAATGAAGGAGTGGAGGTAATTAAAAGATGCTGCTGCCGATACTCCCTCCTTCATCTCTCTCCCCCCCCGCCCCTTTATTCCTTATTCAGTGGTTATGTTTTCTGTTTCTCTCTCATGTTGGCCAAAAATGTCATATGTCCAGAGAATGGTTGGGATTGAGTAGATAATGGCAAGAAGAGTGAACTACATATATATATATATATATATATATATCACAGTAATGCTTACCTGCCAAACCCACAATTTTTCTTCAGATTTTTAACTGAGTTTGAAACAACCCCCTATAACTTTCCCAATCTAATGCTGCAAATGATTTCTGAGAACCAGAAAATGAAGCTAAAGAGGAAGAAAGTGGATTACCAATGTTCTCACTTGTCAAGGGGGAATAATGCCCAGTTTTTAGAGGGCATTAATGATGAAAACCTAATCCAGTCTTCACAGTTCTTTTAAACAAGTAACATACTACTTTGAAAGGCAATTTAGTATGTAAAAATATTCTGGGTGAAAATCAGGAGCTCGGTGCTATTTGTGCAAATACAGTACACATTCAAATTATTGTGGGACTGCAGCCAGGTCACTTGGGAGCAAGCACACAAACCTCATGTTCAGCCTCCTGGCAGAGAGCACTCATGCCAGAGGCATGATTAATCTCAGCAAAGGAGGGTGTTTATGGGGTGTCACAGTACTGGCTGAGCTGCCCATTATGGATGCACACCAGGCAGCTGTGTTTGGACCCACATGCTGGGTTCATATGCTTCTCCATTCCCCTGGGCCTGGGCAGGCTCCAAGCATCGTCTGTGTCCCTGGCCTCTCAGGCACACTTCCTATGCAAAAAACTTTTATGCTGGTACCTACTGTTGCCTCCTCTTTCAGCCCTCTTTTTGGGACCACTGTTAAACCACAGAGATTATAAAGGGTTATTTTTATGCTGGCTGCATTCAGCTATTTGGCTTAACAGCAGAGATAGAAATCAGAACAAATATCTGTACAGTTTTCTTCCTCTTGGACACTGGAGCGTTCTCTGGGTTATGGACAGTGCCAAAGCAGCTCCAGGTCCCTTTCTCTTGTATGGTAGTGCTCCAGTTTAGCCTTCTTTACCTAAGTTATAGATTTATCTCCTTCACGAAACTCCTCTGAGAAACTCCCTTCATTTTTCAGAGGTGAAGTCAAAGTTCTCTCTGGCTCAAAGACTATTCCTTCTTAGTATGCTTCTTCCTAACTCTTCTCTGTTTTGTCCTTTTACTGGTGATTTGCTCTGACTTCAGTCTGGGACCTTTCATGAACGAAATGTAAAGTAAATCTCTGCTTTAACCACCATCCATCTTACTTTCCCTAAGGTGATTCAACTTGAAGGGAAGATCATTTGTGCTAAGGGTTCATATTTATCAGTGTTGCACTTCTTCTGCTTTAATCTGGGAAGTACCTCACCCACTCCATACTAGCAAAAGCTTCGTTGAATGATAATGGCAATTACATAAAATTTGCTAAAGATTGTTCTGTTCACTTGGAGAAATATCACAAACTACCAGGCAGAGTCAGGGACATGAATTAATGTCCAAGTTCATGATCTATGGTCAGCTCATTCACTCTGAGATTTTTGGGAACTTAAAACTATGAAATCAGTGTTTTGTAAATCTGTATTAGCACATAGTACAGAAAATATTTGTGTTGTGGGCCACCTTATCCTTTGATAAGTTTATTTCTGACTTTGCTTCTTATTTCATACCTCACAGAGGATACTCTTTATTTCGTAACCAGTCGAGATTTATGAGTTTGGCTTTGCGTTTAAAAAGATGTAATGGGCTGGGTAAGCATTTTTACCACATTCTGTTCCCGCTTTTCTACCTACAATTCACTAAAACTCTCCTGCACCAAAACAGTCCAAACGGAGTATTCAAAATTCATGTGTAATTCCAGGATCTAGAGCCTACTTGGCTATCACTTAAACACTTAGATATTTATGTATGGTAGGATATTCTTCATCTGGAGCTCCAGTGGTGCAGCAGGTTCTATTGATGATAACTCTGTTATTGCTGAGGCCAGCCTATTTGCTGTGGAAAAATCAGCAGAGTTACACATAAGCATGTAAGCGAGCAGGCAAAGTATATAAAGGAGACAGTGTTACTGTCATGTTTTTACCACTGCAGTAGAACATAAGAAGTTGAAACAGGTCTTCTTACAGACCTGTTATCTTTTTATTTCAGTCAGGTAGCAGTGTCAGCTCCAACACAGAACAAAGTAGTGAAACTCATACTGCACCTGGAAACTACCCACAGTCTTTGTTTTTATGGAATCCCTTTTCTTGACCTTGTGGCCTCAAATACGAAAAGCTGCCACACATACTCTCTCTGGCTATAGATATTCCTGAGATCCTATTTCAAAAATGTTGGGGTTTTGTGGGGTATGTAATACCTGTGCTCAACTTTTCTTCCCTATGCGCCTGTACTTCTCTTTAACCTTCTGAGTCCTATCCAATGTTTCACTCCCCTCCACACATGGATCTCATAAATTCAGGAGGGAAAATGGCAAGTGAATGCCTGCTCCAGATAAAAAGGAGAGATAAGAATACCTGCCTTCCTCTGATGATATAGGCAGGGATTCTGCCCACCTTTAGGGCAAATGCTATTGCTGTTACTGTGCTGACCCATGATTTTCTGGATTCAGGAGGTCTTTGCCTAGGTTATAAATCTGTTTTTTCTTAAGTATGTGTTTCTTATATTCTTTCACCATGATTGCTTTTTTTTTTTTTTTTTCTTTTTTTTTTTTTTTCTGCATACTACTGCCTAATGGTACTTTATTTTGTCAGGTTTGGGATGAAACTCTGGCCAAATCTGCAGAGGCTTGGGCTGCTACTTGCATTTGGGACCATGGACCTTCCTACTTACTGAGATTCTTGGGCCAGAACCTGTCTGTGAGAACTGGAAGGTAAGCAAATCCTACAAAACAGTTATTTTGTTACTCTTTGTAAAGCCTTTGGGATTCAGATCTTAAACTGATACAAGAGTCATCCAGTATTATAGCAATAATTGATATCCATCTATAATTTACAGAGATTTTTCACTTGGGTTGGGTATTGGCTTAATACTATGCCCCTAATGATGTTTTGAGAAATGTGCTTTTAGGTGACTTGCATCATGGGGATTAGCAGCAGAAAGTTCCAAAGTACCTTAATCTGAAATGACATATTTCTCTTTCTGCCTTTTAAATAAACATAGGTATCGATCTATTCTCCAGCTGGTAAAGCCATGGTACGATGAGGTGAAGGATTATGCTTTCCCTTATCCTCAGGATTGCAACCCCAGGTGTCCCATGCGATGCTATGGACCCATGTGCACCCACTACACACAGGTTATATAAATTACATTCTTCTATTCAAAATGTACTGTCCAAAGATGGACTTTTCTGTGATGTATTTATAGCTTTCTGTCATATAAATGTATATATAAATACATATATGTTTCTTTTCAATTTGGACTTCACCAATAATGAATATTTATTCAGATGGTTTGGGCCACTTCCAACCGTATAGGCTGCGCAATCCACACATGCCACAATATGAACGTCTGGGGATCTGTTTGGCGACGAGCTGTTTACTTGGTATGCAACTATGCCCCAAAGTGAGTTACTTTCTTTTAATATTGTTTATTTTTATACTGTATGCATGTTTGGGTGCTCTCATAGGACTGCTTACTCCTTTTTCTGCAGCCTGACCTCTATTTATGCTTTTTTTCTGCAGGCTGCTCATTCATTCTAACATCACATTTGAACACGTTGCAAATGCATGACTTTGGCATACAAAGAGAAAAAAAGAAATAACTTGATGTGCATTGAACAAAAGAAAAAAAAACAGTTATTTTCTATGATTATTATTGTCACCATTCTCCTTGTCCTCTCCTTATGTGTTTACTTAGCTTTACTTTGAGTTCCTCATTTCTTCACTCTGTTGCATACTGCTATATGAGCTAGACTTCCTCAGGTAAGCTACAGGACTGTATATCAAGCTGTTGATTCACTGTGAACCCACATTTTTGCCCACAGGACACCTTTGCTTATAACCATGCTGCATAAGGGCAGCCCTAGCATAGATTTTCTATAAAGATCAGTGTCTACAAATATCATCTTGCCTTCCAAATTTGGGTCCATCAAAGTATCTGTCATAGTCACCCGTGGATGACCCCTATTATGAAATAGCTGTGCAGAGGTCTGTGTTGGGTTGAAATGAAGACATTATTTTTTTTCCCAGTGTTCACTAGACATCAACTCAAGTGCATGTCTGGGTGCAGAATGAATCACTAACGTGTGGATCTGGGAGAGCTTCAATTTAAGGTTTGGTTTGGACCGGTGCTTCAAAAGCAACATGGACAGTATAAATGAGTGGTCTCTCTGACCATATAATAGGCAGAGACATAGTTCTGTGTAGAAAGCTAAGTATAATTAACTGAGCATGTTTTCCATAAAATTTTGGTCCAGGCACAGGTCCATTTGTGGTAAAGAATGTGCATGAATATGTCATTATTCTAGCTGATACATGAGTAAAAGATGTTTTAAAGAATTTGCAAATTAAAAGAAGATAGGATTTAGTAAGAAAAATGACTTGAAAAAATGTCCCTTTTCCTTTGGAAATCAATATCTCTTTGTTCTTTTTTCTTTAATATATACTGTAAAAGGATGGTAAGAAATGAATATGAGGGTTATCAGGCAACAAAAACTGAACTGAAATCAAAGTTTATAAGAGAAACACAGATACTATTTTTTGTATCACTCAGTTTGGAAAAACAAAAATAAAAACTCCCTAGGATAAATCTCCCATTGTGTTAAGAAACAGCAAAATGGTTTCAAGCATTAGGCATTACTGAAAACTGGCGCATTGTTTATCTATCATGTAGCAATTACAGACATTTTATATTTTTGCAGCCTAAAAATCCATATTTCTCAAAAGGCAAACCAAAACCTGGAGTTACAAGCTTCTTCTCTGGAGGAGATTTTTCAGTATTTGTTTGTTTCTTAGGTTGTAGAATCAGGATTTTGACATCTACTTCTTGCACAGTCACAAGAAAGGGTACCAAGTGGACTTCCCTGGTTTAAGGTTATATTCCTAAGAGTTAATTAAAATTGGGTTAAGGACACTGGGTTTAGAGTCCTGGAGCATACATTCAGAAGTCTCTTTCTCAGTCAATAAAGGCTGTGTCTGTCTGAGTAACCAGCACATCAGAAGCTTCTCTAAAGGAGAAGGAGATGTGTTATTATTACCTACTTATTAAGATTGGAATTTGGCAAAGATTTGGGGTTTAAAATTCCAATAATTTTCACTAAGACCATGTTGTAATGCTGAAGAAATACATATGCTTCGGAAATCAGGAGAAAAAAAAAAGGTTAAGAGGAGGATAATTATAAAATTTACAAAGATCCTGCACCTGGTTAACTAGAATGGACTCACAAAAGTCAGCCATGTGTTGCATAGAAAGTGAAGCAGAAATGAGCTTTCAGCAAACTCTTTCTGGATTTCCGTATCTGTTATCAAACTAAATATATTTCCTGAGCACTCAGTCTGCTGTACCTATTTGGAAGAGAAGTAGAAATGAGCAAATTATTTGAGAGATTCTTGCTTTCTTCCAAGGCACAGTCCAAACCAGGGCTTTTGATCCAGTTTTATTGGCTGGGAGGTGGGGGGATGAGAAAATGTTTCATAAATAATTTTGTTACTCACTGGTATATCACGTCACATGCAAACTAGAGGAAAGATCTCTCATGAGTGAGACATAATGTTTAAATGAAAATCTAATTTTAACTTTTTGCCTACCTCACTTTAAAAGTCTGGAAATTTATATAAGCACCTAAAAGTCTGTAAATGTTTTTCAGGCATTCCTAGATCTTCCAGTTACCTCTAAGTCTGGACCACTGTCCAGACTTCTATTCTTCTTCCCCAGGGCTCTGTCACAAACTGTAGAGATCTATTCATCAGGTGGGAGCCCTCCACCTCCCATTAATACCTGAGGCCCCTACAAGTGCCCCAATATAGTTCTTTTTAATACAGTACTGTATTAATACTTGTCATCTTCGCTTTTTTTTTGAACTGTGAAGTCAGCCTCAGAGTTTCACAATGTGGACCCAAGGCAATGAAACCTGATAATAAGATTCTCTCAGTTCATCTTTCCACCTTCCAAAAATAAGCTTTTATGATAAGTGCCAGACAAAAAGTGTTCCAGGAAAACCTTGCACCAATGCTTATGTTGCTAATTTCTCTTTAATATAGTCCTCTGGTTAAATATTCAGGCTTGGGGAGTCAAAAATCACTTGTCTGTAGTGAGACTTCACTGCAGACATATAAAGGATATGGAATGAACCACTGTCCTGGGATGACATGATCATTCGTTTACTGTTTTTTTTTGGGGGGGATCAGCAGACTATTTTTTTGTTAGTAACCTACAGAAATATATTAATGTATGTTTTCAGTAATGGTGCATTTGTAGGATATCATGCAAAAGTATTCACTTTAATCACTCAAAACATGTGCTGTTAATGAATATTTTTTTCTTCCTCTGTCAAATTGCTAAGGATTTTGTTTCCTTTCTTATTTTCAGGGGGAATTGGATTGGAGAAGCACCATATAAAGTAGGAGTGCCGTGTTCTGCTTGCCCTCCAAGCTATGGAGGCTCTTGTACCAACAACCTTTGTTTCCCAGGAGTAACATCAAACTACTTATATTGGTTTAAATAAGTTCATGTTTACATTATTTAAAAACAAAACAAACAAACATGGATGAGTAACAAGCTTGTATATTGAATTTTGCACATATTATATATAGAGAGATCCTGTAATAATACTCTGATGTTTTCTTTTTGTATGCTTTTGTATAATTAGCTTTCAAAGTATAGTATAATTTGTTTTAAACCCTTTGGGATTTATGACTCACATTAACCCTTTTAGATTAACATTTTGTAAAGGTGAGCAAACTAATTTTCACCTTAGCAAGTGTAGCTTCCTGAAGATAGGTTCTGTTAAAAGCACATTGAAAGGTACTGTCAACTTATACCTAAAATATAATACCCTTTAAAAAATAATACGTCTAGAAAGAGAAGGGTCATTGTTTAATACTGTGCTTTAAAAATGGAGTGTTACATGCAAAGAAACAATTTGTCCTCACACTACCAATGGTTCTTCCCATTTACACCTGTGCTTTCATCTGTAGTGTCTGGGACTCTGAGCACAGGAAAACATATGTGCAAGAGAAACTGCAGGATATTACCTACCTCATGCACAACATTAATTCATTTATAGTGTTTCAAGAGTTCAGCACACGGCTGCTGCTATCATCAATGATGCCTGTGTGCAGACAGGAAAAGTAGAATAAGAAACCACACTGGCCAAGATGCAGTAGCTGTTAACTCATATGCCTAATCTTATCTAGATAGAAAGCTACATCACTATATATATACTGGTATAATCAATACAGCCAAACTTTATATTCCCGTGTTTTTGAACATTACATTCACAATGGTATAAATGTGCTTTGCTGCAGTATAGTTTTTCCTGTACAGGAAGGCAAAGAAATATATTTCCACAAAGCAGTCTATATCAATACATGACATCCAAACTAAGCCCTTTACACTATTATCTTACCAATATATGTGCTATTCACCTGACTGAAACTCATCCAGGTAAAACTTTAAGACGAGCCTAAAAGTAGATAATAGGATTTCCAAATAAAATATTAAAAATTAATTAGGCGACTTTAAAATTTCATACAGATTTGTGATAAATATTTCAAATTTATAAAGCAATTGGCAGTGCCCTTTAAAATATGTTTTGCTATTTCCTGAAAATATCTGTATGAATTATTAAAAAACAAATTATTCACACCCTTTCTATAAAAAACCGAACATCTTATGGGTGCTTACTGTAATCCACAGTGTACACCCATAAAGAGGGCATACATTTCAAGCTAGACTACTATACAGGTAGTTTTCTTGAAAAGGAGATCATAAAAAGGAGGAAATCCAATGTCTACCACAACTAGTATGCCATTGAAATAGCATAGAGTCTTGGCTTTATATTACAGGGTGGAATTTATTCCACTTTAAGTACAGGTGTTTACTGTGCTTGCACTGCTACATTTAGACCTCTGAAATTTACAGACTTTGAAAAGTAATATTGAGTAGAGCAAGCAGAACAACAGAGGATAATTCCACTGGTGCTGTGTGTCGTTAAGTCACTAATTCAGACCTTTTGAGGGTGTTTGAGACAGTCTGTTACTAGAATATGAAATATCATATTGGTGCTAAAAAACAAAAACAAACAAACAAAAAACAACCAACCAACCAACCAACCAACCAACCAACCAACCAAAAAAAACAAAAACAAAAACAAAAACAAAAACAAAACAACAAAAAAAACAGACCCTCTCCATCTGTCCATAATATGATCCCTCAGAGAATGTCAGCAACTGATCTGTGGCTCTTCAGACTTCTGATTAATGACGCTCCTGTATTTGACAGGACAATAACTAGAGAAGTATATTGTCTTAATATCTGTCCATGTTTTAAAGGGACAACACTTGTAATATTCCACTTTTATCCTAACAATTACAACATGTATGATTTTCTTTGTGGTTTCAAAGGGACCTGGACTTAGCCAATGCTCAGTGAAACACTTTGGCTGAGTAAAATCCAGTACTGTTTTGAGAGTGAAACACAATCTCTTTGTGTCATTTATGTACACATTGAAAGAATTCAGTGAGACAAAACTGCTATATGTGTAACTAGTCCTCAGCTAGCACAGCTTTTGACAAAGATGCATGGGACAGATACATTTTTATTCCACATGAGTTCTTCCCCAGAGGTAAAGACAGTACAGTTCAAACAGTGCACCTTGACATTTTCTTGTATTTATTATATATATATATATATGTGTATATAAATACAAGATAGGAAGCAGAGCATAAGCAAAAGTTCAGGTTAAGCCATGGAGCCTACAGCAGTAGGTCTATTGAGAAATGACTATGCACTTTGGAACTTACAACTTGTATGTTGTACGGTACACTTTCCAAACAGGACTAGACATTGTAAATTAATTTATAATTCTGTAATTCAGCTGAAATTATTATAACGGGTATATATGTTCTTGTATCTGTTATTTTTTAACTTGCTACAAAGACCTTGATTTTGTGGAATATTTTGTTTTCTGTGGATATAGAAAACTTCACTTTTAATAAATAGGTACACAGGTTTTTCACAACATCCTGTAATGGTGCTAGGCATTAACTATTGTAATCACACTGTAATTAACAACAGCAAAAAATGGTCTGGGTATAAGCTATTTCTTATGAGCAGCTCCTGATAAAACCAGCTACAAGCACTCAAGCATTAGATGAATATTTTTAATGGAATGAAGATAATTACAGCAAATCAGACATTTGATTACCACACGATGTTTCTTTCCACTGTATTTAATAAGTAGGTTACTGAAGGCCTTTCTATATTGCCTACCTGAATCTCCCCACTTTTGATCTTATTTTTCTTTTGGGTTGGATAATGACAACGACAGCAAATACCTACTTTGCTTGCCAGTGTCAAAGCTGCCCGATTGTTTGCCTGACACAAAGTGCTGCTGGAACAGAAGTACTGAAATGTGCTGAAAACTTTAGATGTCTTCAGCAGTATGTCTTCTCTGATACATGTTGATGAAAGTTCTTGATGAGTTCAAGGTTATGCTGAAGCAAACTACCCCTGGTTGCTATTCTCATAGCCTTAAATATTTGTAGTAATTCTTTCTGAGCACAGTAGTGTGCCTTTAAAGAAATCGTGGCTGTCAGAGAAATTAGCTCAGACTTTTGTTCCATTCTAAATATAAAATTATGAAAGTATACACAGACTAGAATAAGGCTAAAAATATTTGTGGTCAAAATACTGTGAGAGGTATAAGAGTAAAAATGAAGCAGTTATCATGAACTATTGAGTGCAACTGTTTATATGATAATATCTGCTTGAAATTTTTTTTTTTTCTTCATTTAAACATTTGAGATGATGGGTAGCAATTGATACCTTTTGGTGCTAACCTATATGTTCTGGTGCTGAAGTTATACATTATTTTTGTGGAAGAGGAGATTTACTTCCGATATTACCATATACACTCCAGGGTTTTTGAGGTCTTTTCCAGCTAAGCGTATAATGCTTTCAAAGTACCTTTTTATGGTTTATTCAGGCTCTAATGAGAGTTTTATATGCAGCAGAGAAGAAAATGTATTCCAGTTCAAAACCAAAACAAACAGCATCCTCCCCTCATCACAACAGTGAGGTGCCTGTGGAAAAAAATATGTGGAGAGTAAGACCTCTGGGAGCTATGATCTCAAACTGGTGCTGAGCAGATCTGAGTGATCCCAAATCCTCTCTCTGGGGTAATAAATGACTTCAGAAAATCCAAGCTTGACCTTGCACACTTAGTCTTGAGAAGCTGTGTGTTCCTCTTCTCTGAGATCAGTTTGTTCCCCTCTGAATTTGAGATGAGCTGGATCAGGCCTCAGTGAAGACCACAGGAGACTTGATATAACCTTTATAGGGCTGAGAAAGTTGGATTCCATGAGAGATTTGGAGACAGCAAAATGAGACTTGAAGTTCCGTACCAACACTGGGAAATACCACAGTAATCTGAATGAGGAAACATTCCAGAGCAAAAGTGCTCTATAACATAGCTAGGATCTAATAGAAAGAAATATGTCTATATCCATATCTTATAGATAGATGGATAGATAGGTAGATAGATATATGTATTTATAGATTACCTGTGAGGATCTGGTTGCAAGCATGGATGCCCTCTTGTGGTTAAGAATGCTAATATATATTTAGATTTGACTTCAAAAAGTCCAAAAGTTGTGGTTTTTTTTTTTAAAGGAATAGATATAAATTTTGTTAATTTTCTTTAAAGTTTATGGCTTTGATTTTAAAGACACATGACTTAGTCTGTCCATTATCTTTCAGAAAAGTGGTCCATCACAAAAATCCTCCATTTCTTAGTTTTATGTCATTTGTAAATACAGAACTAAATCAAAATTGCATTGGCTGTTGCTTACCTACCATACAAAGTTCTAAAAGTAAGAGGTAAGACAGCTATTCAGATGTCATATGAATTTTTGACTGCATTACTTCAGATATAGTTCTCAAAAAGTAGGGGGTGGAAGTCTCCTTACTTAGATACTAAATTCTAATTATGCCAAATAAAATATGGTTTTTAAAGGTCAAAATTACACTTGAAATTTGTCCATTATTGCTAAGTTTTCAAGATTTTTTTTTTCTTCTGGAATAAAATGATCTCATAGAATTTGAGAACGCAGCATTTTTATGGTGCTTTTTAAAACAGAGAATTCTTAAGCTCTTGCTGTTAGATCATAAATGGTCAGATGGTCTCAAAGAGCACAATCCTTCACATTTGGGTTCATAAGGGGAGCATGAAATTACTTTTTCAAATCCTTTTTCAAATCACTCAGTTGTTTATCATATTACAAACTCATTAGAGCTTCAATACATCATCATTTAAGTGAGGAATCATCTTAGATACGTTATTTAAGCTAACAAACCTGTTCTTTAAGAGTGAGTGGTAATATTGGAAGCTAGTAGCTCTGAGGAGTTAAACATCTTGATTCATGTAGGGTGCTCCTAAGTAATTAAACGGTGCTTAAAGGCTGGGTTCATTTAAAAAGTAAACCATTTACAGTTGCTTTTCTACTTCTATATGCTTTGCAATAAGGAAGGAAGATTTTTCTGAGAACTGAATGTGTTGGGGATTGGAAAATGATGACATTTTTAAGCTTTCTATGTGAACCCAAGCTCCCCCCCTCAAAAAAAAAAAAAAAATATATATATATATTTATACAGTGAGATGTCCTTTCTCCCCCTCTCGTTATATATTTTCAACATTTCTGGTTTAGACGTTATTTTTGTCTAATAATTGTGTGTGTGGCTTTTTATCTTTTTTTTTTTTCAGAGAAGAAAGCTTGTGTAACACATCTTGCAGTGAACAATATACTGTTTTTTCATATTGTCATATGATGCTATATACATGCTATACATGAGATATAAATTTGTATCCCTGTTTCAACCTTTAATACTTTGAAACTATAAAGAAATGTACATCATTTTGATCTATTTTGTAGCATCTATGCATTTAAATAAATAAGTAAAATGATCAGTACTTACACTTGATGTTCTTTTGAGGAATCTTTTGTTGTTTCTTTTATTCGTTTGCTCTGTGGAGAAGATAACTTTTCAGGGAGCTAGTAAAAGACATATCTTAACTGAATTCAGTTTGAATATATTTATATAAATGTGTATGCTTTATACGTGAGCTTCATTAAATACTTGGGGTCCCTTCTTAAGTCACCAGAATCATGACATATAACAAGTACTGAGATGAGAGCCTGAACTCTTCAGTAGAATTAGTGGTCAGGAGATGTTTTCTTCTGTGCCTCTGGGTAAGCTGACAAACTGGAACTCAGTCCAAAGACAATCATAGAATGTTAGAATCACAGCATGGCTTGGGTTGGAAGCAACCTTAAAGATCATCTAATTCCACCCTCCTCTGCCCTTGGCAGGGGCACCTCCCACTAGACCATGTTGCTCAAAGTCCCATCCAGCGTGGCCTTGTACACTTCTAGGGATGAGACATCCACAGCTTCTCTGGACAACCTGTGCCAGTGCCTCACCACCCTCACAGTAAAGAATTTCTAACATCTAATCTAAATTTCCTCTCTTTTAGTTTAAAGCCATTACTCCTTGCCCTATCACTACACTCCCTGACAAAGAGTCACTTCCTAGCTTTCCCGTAGGCCCCCTTTAGGTACTGGAAGGCTATAAGGTCTCTGTGGAGCCTTCTCCAGGCTAAACAACCCCAACTCCCTCAGCCTGCCTTTATAGAAGAAGTCCTTCAGCCTCTTGATCATCTTTGTGGCCCTCCTCTGGACTCATTCTAACCTGTACAATGTCCAGGTTTTGGCTGTGATAGAGTTAATTTTCTACCTAGTCGCTGGTATGGTGCTAATAATAATGTTGAAAATAATGCTTTATAACACTCTAATGTTTTAGTTGTTGAAGAGCAGTGCTTACACAGACCCAAAGACTTTTCTGCTTCTCATGATGCTCTGGCAGCGAGGAGGCTGGGGGTGCACAAGGAGCTGGGAGGGGACAGAACCAGGACATTTGACCCAGACTGACTGTGGGATACCACACCATATGATGTCATACTCAGCAGTAAAATCTGGGGGAAGGAAGGTGTAGGAGAATGTTCAGACTGATGGCATTTGTCTTCCCAATAAACTATTTAAACTATTATCCCTAATGAACCCTGCTTTCCTGCAACTGGCTGAATATCTGCCTGCCAATAGAAAGTAGCAAATGAAATCCTGATTTTGCTTTACTTGCACACACAGATTTTGCTTTACCTAGCAAACAGTTTGTATCTCAACACACAAATTTTCTCACTTTTATACTTCAGATTCTCTGCACCTGGGTGGGGCGTGTGTGAGAGGCTGTGTGGGGCTGAGCTGCCTTCTGGGATCAATCCATAGCAGAGGATATTCACTGAAAATCAGAGACGTGCTATAATTGACTTGGCTAAGTTCTCTTCAATGGAAGGAACTGCAGGCAGAAAAAGAAATTCTTCAATACCTGAGCATTTCTTCCTCCTGAGATGGTAGCAAAGCTGTAAGAACTACATTTGAAAACTAAAAGCAAGAAATATGTATTTAAAAGAAAGAAGCAAGCTATGTCATGAGAACAAAGGAGAAAAAGAGGAAGGAGATAAGGCAATTTAAAAATATTAAGAGTTGTCATCACAAAGGCTATTCAAACTCATTGTGAAAATGCTTGGTTTTCTTTGGTTCATTCTTCACATGCAGGAAAATTTGAACACAATAAAAGTCATTTTTCTTATAATTCAACATGACATAAAGTTATTTTACAAATTGTTAAGGGTTGATGTCCAGAGATGTGCTAGTCCAAGTGCAGGGGAAACTTTCTGAATATTTCCCACCTGGATACAAGAAAGGTCTGAAGAGAAATTTAGAGATTCAATTGGGAAAATATGATGTCATAGCAAATGGGAAAGAATAGAAGGAAGAGCAGATTCTTTCAGAATGCCACAATGAATTTTCTCCAATATGCTCTTTTCTTTTTTAATGATAATGTGTACTTTTCATTACACCTGTTTGTGATGTAGACGTTCACTGAAATTTGGGTTGAATAAATACAGCCCAAGTTGTTGGCACTCTCTGGAAACAATTGTAATAAGATTACATCAAATGTAAGTAGATGGCCAACAATATTCAGTGTTGCTCATCTCTTCCTTATCTGAGCACAGTACTATTTGAACTGCAACAAAAATTATTTGGTTTTGCCTAATTGCTTACTTTTGGATAGACTTGATTTGATTTCCTGTTCTCTCCTCCTCTCTTGCTTCTCCCCCATCTTTCTCTTGAACTATGAATCGGTCTGCAGTTTTTGGAAAGACAATGTTAAGGCAAATTAATCCACTATATTAATTTTCTTTTCTCTCTGTTGCCCTTTTCTCTGCATCTGAGGCTGAAACAGAACTAACAGATGAAGATTTCTACTGGTCCCCAGTGTGGGTCTCCCATAATTTCCATCAGTTAATCATAATTTCCATCATTTTCACACCCTGATTTTCTGCCAGGTGAAACCAGGAGGAGCTGATGTGTATGTGACTCTTACCTGATATGGAGGCTGGTTGTAGCTGGGGTGTGTTTTCTTAAGTGTGGGAACTTGAAATCAGTTGCATAGCCCACTCTTCAGATACAGGACAAGGTGCTCTAAACTTATACTTCAACAGAAGGAATAGCATCACATTTGTCAGGAGGCAGACAGTACACATATAGTTGCACTATGGCTTGGAGTGCTTTTATGTTATTGTGCAGTGGTCATTGTAAACTCATGTAAACTACTGGATTTTTTTTTTTATTTTTCCTGGAGAAAGTGTCTTCTATCCCAAGACAGTATGTGTCCCCAGAGTGACAAAGTGATGTGATATATCTACAGGTAGTCAATGTGGCATCCCAGCCATTTACAGACTAGGAGAGAGGGAGACAGCTTCCTCATGAAATCACACAGTGCTTGGGGGTCCAGTCATATTCTTTGACATTAATATTTGTGCGTGTGTGTGTTTGTGTGTTCTTTGTGTTTTCTTTCATGTTAGTAACACAATAAACTAAAAATTACTGGGCCAACCAGGCAGTTTTTTCCTATTTAACACAGTCCCTTTTGTTGAACAAGGGGAATATAATAATAGTTGCATTCCTTACATATATAACAGGCCTTTACAGCAACCTCATGAAAATAGGTAATGGAAAATAAAATGAAGAGTTATCCATAATGGATAATAGGAATTGAGAATATATTTCCTCAACTTGGCAGTGCTTATAGCATTTTTTACTTTCTGTGGGATTTTATCTTGAGCTCTAACTCCATCACTTTGAATTCTCTTTTCATCTGAGGCAAGACAGGTTTATTTGATTTTGTCTGTAAAATCTAGCACTGGACTTGCTCCACTGTATTTTTGTCAAAAAAGCTTGAAAGTATGTCTGTAGGCCCAAAACTCTTGAGTTCTTGCTCAATTTGCAGTCCATACATCTGTAGCTGCAGCCCGTTTTCTGTAGATGTTGGCAACAGTGAGTGCTGGTAGTTTCAACCAACACAGACCTTGCATAGTGACAGGAGCTTATTGCACCTAGATCACATCCAGAGTCTCCCCTGTAACTGAATGAAGGTATAGAAATTCACCATTATTAGAAGCCATGGTAGATGAATCTACATATTTTACAATATCATTTTACTATCATGTAGAACAGCACAGAGAGTGATGTATTAATATCCATGTAGGAGGCTAAATGTATCTACGTTTTTAAATACCATTTTGTCTACTATATGCTCTTAATATCTTTGTGGCTTTTCAGGCACTGTAGAACCCTTGGCTTTCTGCTTTTGGTTAGATTTAAGTTTGGCACCATTTTTTCTGCATTATTCTTCAAAGAGTCTTTGGATCTTTTCCTTGTTTTCTGTATCAGATATTTTAATATATTCTTCATATTTAATGGGATCTACCTGATGACCTTGCAATATAATATTCTCTTATGTGTGCTATTTTCATTACAAATATTTTTTTTTTTTTAACCTTTCTCAAAACCTCCAGCTCCTCCCATAGTTGTATGAGCTTCTAGACATCTTCTTCACTCCTCCCCAATAGAAAGTATAATATTTTCTGATTATTATGCTTTATACAAATGAAATTTTCTATTTTACAATTAGGGAAAAAATAAAAACAACAACAACAAAAAAAACAGTGTCTCCCTAAGGGTGTGTTAAATGTGCACAGACATGTGGTCTATTTTCCTATGGGCAACACCAGAATCCTGCTGATGTATCAGACATGGAAAAATATTTGGCATTAGCCATCTCCTAAAGGATTTTTCCCCTGGCAGGTAGTGGAAAATATTTTTTTTTTTTTTACATATCTGTTTGATTATTTTAGGTATGTCCATAAACAAAAATAACCATGTTGTTTTTCTACAATGACCAGGGAGTGTGTCTATTTTATTCATTCTTCTAACACCAGTGCTGTCACTCAGAGCTGTATATCAAAATGTAGGAACAGCATAGCTCAGTGAGCTGAAGGCAAGAGTATCTCAAAATCAGATGTCTTCGTCAGTCTCAGGGTACCTCTATTTCCTTGCTGGACAAGGACAAATGGAGGCTGCAGCTGGACCTCATGATGATGTAGCAATATTTACATCTCTAGTGTCTGTTTCACTTGCTTCCACAGTTATATTCTGAAACCTTCACACTAATATAGCCTTTATGGTTATATGAAAAAGCACTAGAAAAAGGCCTGAATGTACCTTTCAAACTGTACTGCAACTCAAGAGTCATAGGTGGGAAATATCTGTCCTGTTGCTGTGACCCTATCCATTATCTCTGGAAACTCAGCTTAGAGTGAAGGTACTTGCAATGGGTACCCAGACTGTGGTACAACCTAGCTGGATGATGCACAGTAGTCAAAGGTCTCCTGCACCTTGAAAAGAGTCAAATTCCATACCTGTTTTATTTCTTTCATTTCCAAAGCATGAACATTTTTCTTAAGATGAATGGAGTGACATGCTTTTAATCCAAAAACAGATGTTCTTTACTGAAGTTCTATTAAAGTTGCTATCATTTCCATTATTTACTCATCCATTTATATATTCTTTTGTGGAAATAAGCTCACCCTGATTTTTAGCTATTTATCCTCTATTACCCATAGCTTCTCTGGCAATAATATAAGGAATGCTTCAGGAAAAATCAATGATTTTTTTTGACTTTTTGACTATCTTTCCTTTTATTTGTATCCATTTATCATTGCCTTTCCATGTCAAAAAAATGTTTCAGCTACAGTCTGCAATCTTTTTGATATCTACATATATTTTCACCTTTGCTATTTTGTTTTGTTTTCAAGGTTTTAATTTATCCAAACAAGGTATTTTCTTTCCTTTTTAGCAGGGGGGATTGGACTAGATGACCTTCGGAGACCCTTTTCAACCTCAACCATTCTGTGATTCTTGCTGCTTGCAAGAGATCATTTTTTTTTTTCTTTCTTTCTTTCTCCCTCCTCCCCGCCACTCTCCCCCCTCAGTTGGTACCATAATGTCTGTAGATACTAATAATAACTTCATAGAACCCCATGTAGTGGTACTTTCTGGAAAACTCCCCTAAATACTTCCATTTGTGTGCATATACTGCTATATACACATACAGCTAAGGAGTAAAAGAGCCACCCTTTGAAGTCAATGAAAGTTGTTAATTCCATTGGAGCAGGAATTTCTCCTCCACTAAACCTGTGACTTCTGCTTTTCAAGACCTTTCTAAGTAGTATTACTTCACATCAGCTAAAGAGAGAAGGACCTTTTAAGATATCTGCAAGCTGTATCCAGTTCTCCAGAAGGTATAAAAGCATGTATTATTGAGAGAGGGAGTTACACAAAGGGGAACAAATATCAGAAGGAGCAAACTGCCAGCTGAACCAAACTAAGTAAATGCAAAATAAAATTTTAATTTTACGTCTTTGGAAATTTCTTCTCTAGCACATGCTGCTTATTTAAGTTTTTGTGCAATGAAGACATCGTAATTTGGAGCTTGCTTTAAATGTAAAGACTTTTACTGCATTTACAAAACAAACAGAGACATCAAAAGTCTTTAAACTGAAAAGGACAAAATAAGTAAGTATTTGATTTGGGTAAAAAATTAACTCCATTAAAGGTCCTTATTTTCTAAAGATAAACAATCTTGTTTGTGTACAGAAAACCTTTTTTTTTTGACTGGTGCTTTCAGAACTGATTTTCTATTCTAGATTCCTGTAATTATATATTTTTTTGTGCCTCATGTTTTCTCCAAAAGTATTTTAATTTTTATCATTATCAGTATTTTTAATTTTTATCATTATTTTAAAATATTTTCTCTACCTCAACTTATTTTATGGTATATTACCTGGTATGCCTGAAAATGTTAAGAGTCTTTTTGAATCTTTTCAAATTAGAAAATATTGGTACTTAAAACTGTAACATGTTTTTTAATTTATTATTATGTAATTTTTTTTTCAAGTAATATGAATTCAATTAGTTTTAACTGGTATTTCAAAGAGTTATTTCCATGTATTTTCAAAATTGCTCAAAATTATGTTAATGAAAATCTTATTCCTCCTCACAAAGAGGAGGAATAGGAAAATAAAATAGGAAAGGAAATAAAATAATAGTCCATGCACCATGTGGTAGAGCACCTGGGTAAAAAAGGCAAGATCCCCAAATGCCACTTGATTGTTTGAAGGGTTAACTAGACAGAATATAAATTCCTAAATCCAGGAAAGTGATCAATAATCTTATCTTCATACCAACTATGCCTGCTAGTGTATAAGCACAGCCTGTTTATCTCTTTTCAATGGTGAAAACAAAACCAAATTTTGCCATCCCAAGCATGAAGGGCTGGAGCCTTCTTCCCAGTAAAAAACAGAGAGTTCTCTACTGGTGTTTGCTCCTTCTGCTGCCAGGGAAAAAGAAAGAAGGCTAAAATGGTGGCAGCTAGTACTGCTTCAATAAATATTTAATTTGTTTCCATACTGTCTGTTTGTTATATAACTCTAACAGTCTAACAGGAAAAAGGGGTCTTAGAGGTAGTTTCTTCCTCACCCTGAGAGGATTCAGCTTCTCTCTCACACTTTCAGTAGACTCCCGAATAGCATAGTTTTCATGGCCAGAGAAGCTTTTCTTAAAGCTAGATAGGCAAGTAACGAAAAGCCAGGTATGCAAGACTCATGCAAGAAGACCAAAGGATAACAAAAGCAGTCTCCTAGTGTGGTTTGGACACTTTTCTCTAGAAAAGCTACAAATCCCAGCCATAGCTCTCAGGTCTGTGGCTGCTATAGGCAGTGATTTTGGCATGCAAAATGTGTAACATTATGCATGTCTTTTAAAACATAGAAAGTAAATGCAACTGTCCTGGGAACATAGACTGGAACTCACCAGCCACTGAAGAAGAATCTGGGTGGAGAGATTTCATGTTCTCTTTAATCCTCACATAGGTTGGGTGAGCCCCCAAAAGAGCTAAGCAAAAGCTGGCTCTGAAATGTATTTTTTACCTTATGCATTCACACAGAAAACTTCAAGGAAGGAAGTGGAAAGAAAACCAAATGCTTGTTAAACTAACAATAATGCTCTCTTGGGTGTCGTGAAATTTAAAATGAAGGAATGCCTCATCAGATAATCATGGGTCTTACCCTACATATAAGGTGGGGGAGGGAAGGAAGTGAACTCTCTTTTTGATAGGGTCACTGAAAGCCAGATTTTGTCACTTTTACTCCAGTTGTGTAGCTGAAAGGGTTACTGGCTGAATTTAATGGAATTAAGAGTGGAGTAAGATAATACAGTGGTAAAGTCATGGTGGCAAAACACAGACTGCTCTATTTATCTGTGCGTGTAAAAGTATATGCAGATCTGCACATATTCCTAAGCTTTCACATTCCTCATCCATGACAAGTTTGGCAAATCTTAACATTACTACAAAGAGTATATATCAATCCATAGAATTTACATTGTAACTTTTTTTCTCCTGTGCTTTAGCCAAGCCTGACCATTTGTGTGCATTAGAAACTCTTGACAAAAGCCAGCTGAGGGCTGAAATGTTGGGAATTTGCCCTCTTTACTCTTATAAATAAATCTTTCTTTAAAAGCAAGGAAAAAATCCTCTTGGCTCAGAATATCTCAGCATGCTGACTGTGTACAAACCAAGGTTGGACTAATCATGCATTACTGTGATTTGTTTTTTTATTGACTCTTTGTCATGTTTTTAAAAAAGAATAAAAGTATTATAATTTCTTATTGCTGTGCATCAGGTGCTTGCCAGATAGTTAAGGAGAGATAGCTGCTAGCTTTCAGGAGATGCCAGTGGAAGGTCTGGCAATTTTTTTTTATTATATTTTTTTTTAATTTTTTAACCAGTGTATTCAGAAACCTATAACATTCCTGTAAGAATATAGAATCTGCTTGCCTTGAGAAAGAGCACTAGGAATTTTAGACATCTTTTTAGAAAAGAGGAGAAAGGCAGTGAAATTTGCACTGTGTGATGAGCTAACTCTTCAAGGACCAGCAGCGAGTGTTCTGCAAGCTTCATTTTGAAAACTGTTTCTGTAAATGCTGCAAAATGAATGCATAGTCTTATATAACTGGAGAGTTTTTATCTGTCTGTACCTACCTACTCATAAGGTGTGCACTGAAAGCATCAGGGCTCATCCCACTGCTACTCTTGGCATCTAGGTGCCAAGACAGCTGCAGGCCCATAAAGAGAGCTCAGAGTGAAAAAAAATCAAAACACTGGCCATCATAAAATCTAAGCACAAACTCTATCAGTGTTGTTATTAAAGCAACTATTGCAAAAGGATGGTTTCAGTTTTTCTTCAGTTTAAAGATTAATTCTCATTATTTTCCAATATTTTCTTTGTTTATAACACCAGATAAGCTTTCTCCTGTTTGTGCAGATATTATAATAACCAGAGGTGTTCTTTCTTGTTCTATCCTACTTCTTAAATTAAACATCTTTCAGTTAGGTACAGCTCCATTGATCTGATTTGGCACTAGCCCAGACAGCAAAGTTTGCCAGTAACTCTGGTGGGAGCTGGTTCAGATCTACCCAGAAATGCATGTCCTGGGAGCAGCCCTACAGGTTTCTCCTTTTAATGTCATGTTACACCACCGTGGCTAGGAGCCGTGAGAGTTTATCAGAAAGGTGAACATGGATGGAGAAGACCACAACTTCATTAACAAAAAGTTGTGAGATTTGAGGAGATCCAGGACAAGGCTTCAATGCTTCTATTGTGTAACCACAATGTAGCTTTTCCACAATATCCCTGTAACACCTTGACTGTCCTCCCCGCCTTTATTGTTAAGAATCGAGTATAACAGGGACCTCACAAAGCAACACTTGAAGACTTCTGCTTCTTATGGCTTAAGGTCTACTAGCAAAATCACAGTTCTCTCTTGCTCCTGCTACCTGACTCTTATTTTTCTATACAAACTCTAACTTAGAATGACCTAAAATGTTCCTAGAGAAAAGACCAGGATTCAGATCTAAGTTCTCCAACAATCTTGCTTTTCCTGCTGACATTGTGAAGAAGATGAAAAATCTGCCAGATTAACTCTCAAGAAAAACCCAAACAAACAAAAAAACAAAAACAAACAAAAAATACTGCTGGCCCTCCAAAATTAAACACTAGTCAGCATCAAAATATTTTAAAACTACACAATATCTGTAACTTACCTGTAATTCATCAGCAGCAACGGAAGTTACAGATACAAAAAGGAAGAATTTAAACCCTGAGGAAACATTTTTATTTATTTATTTATTTATTTTAAGGAAGGTAATGAAGTAAGTAACAGTTGCTCTCTGACTGAACCATGGGAGACCGAGATGTTTTAGAAGAGCTGGGATCCAGACTCAGTTGTCTATGTGCTCTCTCTGTTCCTTCTAGACATAGCCATAGAATGACAATTTATTCCACTTAAAAATCAATTCTGTAGCAGTCATTTCACTTTGAATTAGGAGGTAAGCTGACTGTGAGCACAGTAAAGAGGGCAACCCTGGCTATATGTCCAGACTGGATGATGAGACACTGCAGAGCAGCCCTGCAGAGATGGATCTGGGGGCTGTTGTTGATAGCAAGTTGAATATGAGCCAGCAGTGTGCCCTGGCAGCCAGGAGGGCCAACCATATCCTGGGATGCATCAAGCACGGCATTGCTAGCTGGTCGAGGGAAGTGATTGTCCCACTCTGCGCTGGTGTGGCCTCACCTCTAGTACTGTGTGCAGTTCTGGGCACCACAGTACAAAAAGGACATTAAACTGTTGGAGAGTGTGCAGAGGAGGGCGACAAAGATGGTGAAGGACCTAGAGGGGAAGACATATGAGGAGCAGCTGAGGTCACTTGGCCTGTTCAGCCTGGAGAAGAGGATGCTGAGGGGGGACCTCATCGCGGTCTACAACTTCCTCACGAGGGGGAGTGGAGGGGCAGGTGACCTGTTCTCTGTAAACACCAGTGATAGGACCCACGGGAACAGTGTTAAGCTGAGGCAGGGGAAGTCTAGGCTGGACATCAGGAAGAGGTTCTTCACCAAGAAGGTGGTCGCACACTGGAACAGGCTCCCCAGTGAAGTAGTCACTGCACCAAGCCTGTCTGAATTTAAGAAGCGATTGGACTGTGCACTTAGTCACATGGTCTAAAATTTTGGGTAGACCTGTGCGGTGCCAGGAGTTGGACTTGATGATCCTTATGGGTCCCTTCCAGCTCGGGTACTTCTATGATTCTATGATTCTAAGAGTTTAATGGCAATATTAGCAGCTCAAATACTTACAAAGCTGCACATCCTGATAGAAAGCATCAGAAAAAAAGCTTAAATACAGATGTATAAATAGCTTACCTGGATAAAGGGAAAAAAGATTACAGATCCTAGCATCTAGCAAGTCCCATTATTGACAAGGTTCACTCAAATTAAATAGACAAATCTATACCAAATAGCCTACAGGTCCCCATTTTCCTGAATAGTTTCCTGTTCTTTCAGCATAATAGAAATGTATCTTGAGACATACAAGTCTTGAGAAGAGAAATCAGTTCAGTTATTAGAAGGAAGGTTCTCTTTCATATTATCGTGAATTGGTCCTGAGACTGCACATGCTTAGGCCCAGATGTTGAAAAAATGCTTCTGCTACTTCTTTCAGCAAGTAGCTTCCCCTTACATTTCAAAAATTTAAAATCTGCATACATTTGAACTGTGCACCTAAACTCTATATATTCTAAAAAGTGGAAAGTGTGATCCTACTTTTTTTTTTTTTTTTTTCCCCTGTTACCTGCTCCCCAAATCAGAAGGTGATATTAAATACAAAGGAAAGACATAAATCTGACTGGATATAGGGATTAGAACTTGAGGAAGAAATGAAAAGTACATTTTGACATTTTGGGAATTGTTTGTCGGTAGGTAAACTAGCTGATAGGTCAGTAAGAGCAGGATGAATAAGAAGCAAGGATGCAGCTGCAAGATTTGATCAACAAAGCAGGATGAATTCAAAGCAGGCATAGAGCCTGGAAGTCAAGAGAAGGCAGAAATCAGAGAAAGTGTGAGAAAGAGGAATTGCATAAAAGGTAGAAGGCAGAATGATCATAAAGATGACAGAAACATGCCCATTAGATTTAACTGAAGTGACAGTTATAATAAACCTCTAGTTGAGATTATCTGTTGTTAAGGATAAACCATTTTTTTGGCAAAATAAATTTTAATCCTCATAATTTGTAATTCTACGGTACCCTTTATATACCAAAATAACATTTCTCCTCCATTCTCTATCACTCTATCATTAGGACTGTTATTTCAACATCTTGTTTTGAAAAACATTCAGCCGTCTAATAGCCAGTCAGAGACAGAAGATTTATTTTATCCCTACTTTAAAAGAAAATGGTTTTAGATGCCACAGTTTACAGAAGAAAAGTGCAGCAAAGTAGTTCCAATACACACCATTTTTTCCAAATGCAGTGAAGTTACAGGATAAGTCAGCCACATGAAACACAAGACAGTACTGAACAAAAGAAAGAAGTGATATATTGTTAAGACCAATCCTGCCTTGGCAAGGAGACAGTTTAATGATCTAACGGGTCTTTTCCAGTTCTCACTTCTACTGTATATTAGCTCTTCTGACTGAGCAAGTAAAAAAAAAAAAAAAGGTAAATATGAAGACAGCTTTAGACTGAAATGTGTCCTCCCCACCCCAAGAGGGGCGAAGGGTAAGACATGGCTCCTTCTTCCTCCAATATCCATGATGGATCGCATGCACTGCTGCCTAATTTCTTCTTTAAGACATCTCACCTCTTTTCCTGGGAAGTTGGCTTGCTTTCTTCCGCTAAAACCAGCTCCTGTTAAAATGCATTTAGGAGAATTTTAATATTCTCCTTTAAGGTTTCCATATCAGTTGCACACATGCTAGGTTGGCCAGCAAATATCATTACCATATCACACCACTGAGCTCTGCTCCATGTCTTTTAGCACAGAGGCTCCTGTTTTCCATACCTGTAAGAGAGAAAATAATATAATAATGATCTAGGTATTTTGTCTTCCTCTCTACTTACTTATCTCCTCACTGACCTGATGTATCATTTGGAGCCAGCTCCAGTTTCTGGTGGCTGTGGATATTCATTATCATAGTCAAGCCTCAAGGGCTGGCAGTCAGCCTGGAGGTGGCTTTGTCACTGACATCTGTGGGACAAAGAACACCATTATGGCCAAGCTTCAGAAAATGAGAATGACAAACAGGAACAAGTTCCAGATTGTGTTCAATATTGGATATGAATTACAACAATTTTCTGCTAATGGAGATTGATTGAAGAGGATGATTAATTTACTCACTCAGCCACTAATTCAATCAATTAATCCTTATTTTGGAAAGAAAAATATGGGTCAGACTTGAGCTTTTAGATGTTTACCCTACCAGGGAAGATTTTCAGGGAAGGAAAAAGATTCCTTATCCTCCAAATTCACCACTTGGTGTTCATGTACGCTGTTTTAAGGAGAAGGAAGAAGCTGACAACATTGCTGGTGATATTAGAGTGACATACAGCCATGGTCTGCCAGGTATAAACTTCCTTCCATGATCTACATTCACGTAAAAACAGATAGAAAGTGTTATGATGCATTTCATGTAGACAGAAGGAGTTGTATTTAGAAACAGAAGAGTAGATCCCTATAGACCACTGCAGTTTGCATTCAGTCAGTGAAGACAAAGACAAACTTCAAATGTTTTGGGGAACTAAAGGGATGAGAAAGAGAGAGACATCATATTGGGTAAGAGGATATGAACACATTTGAAACAAGTGTGGTTAAAGTCTGTGTAGTTCAGGATAACATCTTTTTTTTGTATATATGCTGCTTCTAAACGACTGTTTTTTTTTTTTAAGTGGCTTAAATTTTAAAGATTTGCGCTGATTTTATGTGTTCTCTCTATGGTCTCATGCTCTGTTAGTAACATCAGTCGAACAGTGGAAGCTTTACTGCTGTACCTTTAGCAGAGAGAGCCTATCACATTCACATGAGTTGAAAATGAGAAGAAAAAAAAATCCCCACAGGGTCTGATCTAAGGTTTCACTATATAATGAGCCTTCTTTTTCTCTATCTACTTAATGAGGTGCAAGTAAGAAAATATCTTGAAGATCATATGAAAATCAACATGACTAACCAAAGGTAATTTCACCACCCACTCTTCTTCCTTTAAACAAAGTGTTCTAGAAAAGTATGCATAAATCCATGGGGTTTACTGCAGCTGTCATCACAGCAAGTCAGACAATGTAAGAATCATCTTTTCAGAAGCTGTATTAGCCAAAATATATGTTATATGATTTTTATTGCTGTTTAATTGTGCAATATTTGTTTTGGATTAACAGCACAAAGTGCTGAGACTGTGAAATGTAGCCCATTTTATGCTGCTCCTGGAGTGTTAATGATTGCATTTCTTCCAATTAAGTCATTCTAGTTGTGTAATCTTCAAATTTCACCAATTTATTTTTCCTCTCATTATTTATTAACATCTCATAATCAGATATTACAAAATCCTATAAAAAAGCAGACCGTACAAAACCTAATATTTATTCTGTAAGTAGAATGTCATTCTTCACTAAATAAACCCCAGTAATTGTATTAATATTCTAGAACAGTAAAAAGATATGATAGGAGCTTTAGGAATCCAGCTTGCACTTTCCTGCTAATGCTTTATAGCAACAATTTACCTGATGGCCCTATGTGGAAGCTCAGATGATCATTCTGACAAGATGCACTGATCATAAAAGGTTCATAAGTTACAGAAGGAAAATAAGTAGAGCTAAACCATCTGCCTTCAGAATTAGATATTGAAAATACATTCTTTTGTAACATCCTGGTCTATGTTTTATTTTCTTTTGAAAAATAAAAGCATTCGGGGAATTTAAGCATAAGGTTTTCCTATGATGATATTTGTAATACAAATACACTGTCATAATATATGTGGTCAAAATCAGAAAAAACAAGAACAAAAACAAACAAACAAAAAAAAAAAACACAAAAAAACCACAGAACATTTTGATTGATTCAAAGTGAATTATTTTTAAAAACATATTTTCTTTTTCCTTTTTTCCAAAAGTTTTAATTTCATTAAATGTTGTAAAATATCAGAATTTCATTTCACCAATTTAATCTCTATTATTATAAAATAGTCCTTGGGATTTTTTTAAGTCTAAAAACCATATTTTGTAATCTTTACTTGCAGCATTCTGTTTGAAATTATGGATAACCCTGCTTTTTTTTTTCATATAAATTTCCTTTTTCAAAATCTTAAGTAGAGGAGAATTTTATTTAAAAGTCTCTTTACAGTTTCTAATTCTAGAATTGCTAGGATGAAAGAAGACAGGAACAACTGTTAGTTTATCAATGTTGGTGACTTGCTATAGATGGTATAATTTTTGCCTATATCATTCAATTGATCCATGTCTACCTTTCAGAAGAGAGGACAGACACAATTTGTTAGCATTTGAGAACTGTAGTTTCTTCTGTCTATCCTAAAGTTACAACCTTACTAGTTACCATGTTAGCTAACACCTTCCAAGGAGCATCTGCTATGGAAGACAGAAAATCACAATCTTCTCAGAGAAGTGGCATGATTGAAGGAGCACAGTCTTGGATCCATCTCTCTTCTGCAGCAGGGAAGGAAAATGAGGTTAGCAGTGAGAAAGTATGGGGAGTGTAACATTTCATGCTGTGTCTTCTACTGCATCTACCAATGTGCCAGCATGGCAAGAAACTTACACATTGCTTTTCTTCTCTATTCTCACAGATTTTGGGATTTTCTGCTGGAATACTTCTGGTCCTTTGAAGGTGAACCTCTTGCTGTCACTTGCTGAGGACATCCTACAAACACCTGAGCAAAATGACTTATCTATATTGAGAATGGGCACTGCAGAATTTTTAACTTCCTGCCTAGAGGAATTTATGGACTTAGTTTCAGTCTGTCAAGGGAGTGACTGAGAAGTATGAAGCAGCTAACACTAGGTCAGAAAATGTCTAAAGTATTCATTAAGAAATGTTGAAGCAAGAAGGAAGAGAGACATTTTAAAACATTCAGGAATAAAAGGGCTTACTTTTTTTTTTAGAGTTCAGATTTGCTTTAGGAAGTCAGATAAACTGTCTTTGCCAATCATATTCCAGCACATATTTTATTTATGGGACCAGTGAGACAAAATGAAAGCAAGGATATTTCTGTCTGTAGCATCAGTACTTTGTGCACAAATGTTATCCAGGAGGTGTGCTCTCATAATTGCTTATTAATTGGGTGGCTTGATTAGGCCCTTCACAAGAAGCAGAAGTAGGAAATCATAGTAAAAGCATTGTAGTGGCACTTAAGCATCTGCTCAGCTCTGTTAGGAGGTAGCTCCTTATAAGTATACCTCGATTTATAGGGAAAATGTGCTGCATCATATATAACAGGACTACAATAGTGGTCTGAAGATCCATGTTTTTTTTGTAGTCTCTTAAAAGGCTCCATTTTTTTCCTGTGGATCAACTGCAAGCACAGGGAAAGCCTGGACATTAACTGCTGTGAAGGAATAGCTTGAAAACCATGATTAAGGCCAAAGCAAGTCCCCTACTGAGAAATGCAAAGAGATGTTTATTTTCAAAGGAAAATAACAGTTGGTTTCAAAACAATCTTGTGTTTCCAACAGAGTTATTTGTAAGAAAAAAAAAAAGTATAAAAATATTGGAATGAAATGCAATCACAAGAATGTAGGGTGAAGTTAGCATTTTTACAAGAGCAATGTTGTCATTATGAAAAATTCTAGGGTTCTGTCTACCTTGCCAAAATATACATAAATATATATAATGTTGTTAATGAGAAATATACCTCTAACACCAGACAGTATAATTACATGTGAGCATTATTATAAAAGCTAAATGGGTGTTAATTGAACATTTCCTTTTTTTGCAGGCTCCTCCCATTGTCTCCAAGATCATTAGCTCCTTGTCAATTGCCAAGTCCCCTCACCACAAGTCTGGAGCGAACTCAAGGCAGTCAAGAGATGGAATTGACCCAGCAATTCTACTGTGTGACTCCATTTGCAGTGTTGAATAGAAAACAGCCTCTTTTAATAATACTCTAGCACCTGTTTGAGGTCAATCTGTAGCCGTAGCTGTTGCATTCCCTTGGAGCTGGCAGAAGGATATCATAAACACACAGTTCATTTCATTGAAGGCAAAGCAAACAAACAAACAATCAAACAAAAAAACCCACTCCTATCAACTGAAAAAACTCTATCCTTCATGTACAGACAGGAAACTATCAGCGGAATCAAATCTCCCACAGTGTTAACCTCACCTCATTATAAGGGTATTCATGGTAAGCTGTGTAATCATAGAATCATAGAACAGCTTGGGTTGGAAGAGACCTTAAAGACAATCTATTTCCAAGCCCTCTGCCATAGGCATGGTTGCCACCCACTAAATCAGGTTGCCCAAGGCCTCATCCACCCTGGCCTTGAACACCTCCAGGGATGGGGCATCCACAGCTTCTCTGGGCAATTTCTGCCAGTGCCTCACCACCTTCTGAGTGAAGATTTTCCTCCTAACATCTCTTCTAAATCTCCCCTCTTTTAGTCTAAAACCATTCCTCCTTTTCCTATCATTATCTGCATGAGAAAACAGTTGTTCTCTGCATTTTTTATAAGCCCCCTTTAGGTATTGAAAACTGCAATGAGATGACTCCAGAGCCTTCTCTTTTTCAGGGTGAACATCCCCAGCTCTCTCAGGCTTTCTTCATAGGAGAGGTGCTCCAGCCATTTGCATTTCTAGGCTGCAAGTACACATTGCTGGCTCATGTTGAGCTTTTTGTCCACCAGAACCCCCAAGTCAGCAGGGCTGCACTCAATGAGTTCTCCACCCAGTCTGTATACATGTCTGTGCTTGCCTGGACCCAGGTGCAGCACCTTGCACTTGCACTTGTTGAACCTCATTAAGTTCATGTGGGCCCACTTCTCAAGCTTGTCCAGGTCCCTTTGGATGGCATCTCTTCCTTCTGTTGTATTGGCTGCACCACTCAGCTTGTTATCTGCAAACTTGCTGAGAGTGCACTCAATCTCATTGTCTATGTTTTTGGTAAAAATATTAAACAGTACAAGTCCTAAGACAGACCCCTGAGGGACACCACTCGTCACCGGCCTCCACATGGTCATAGAGCCATAATCATGTTATTATAGTTTAATAAGTACAAAAGCAACATTTAATACAATTAATTGCCTCTTGGGAACAGATAGTGACCATTTTTGGTTGTCAAATACCTTTGATCTAAGATTTATATTACTAAATTCTTGCATAAGGTAGTGAATGTGATTCTTAGGAAATTCCTGGAGCCTCTCAGGTATCATTCAAAACTTCCAAAGGAATGTTTTGCTGTTATTTTCTCTGCTAAACCAGAAAAAAAAAAAAGTATGACCCAAGCTCTTTCACCAGAAAAACTTATGATTTGCTTTATAAAAATAATTCTGCTTTTGTTCCTGTGTCCAGTGTTTGGGGACACTATTTTTTTTTGAATATAAACACATATACGTTACATGTACATATTGCCGTATGTATACAAAACATTACTACATATTTCTCAGTCAAAGATTTAGAGACTTTTATTCAAAACAAAGTACAAAGGAAATGAACTTATTGACTATTTTAATAAAGGTATAAATCAGCAAAACTAGGCTTTTTAACTCTGTAAGACAGAAAAAAAAATATTACAGGAATAAATAACTAGACTGGTAAATATAAAATGGAGGCAAAATTGTAAGCTCTCAAGACTCTTCTGGTTGACATTCAATCTGAATATATAATCAGAGAAAATCAGTGCTAAGATGCTGTCACTGCTCTGCATTATTAAGGACTGCAAAGGAGCTGAAGTCCTTTTTTAATACCGGAACAGTAGGACTAAAGGATTTCACAGGGTCCTAACCAACACAAGGATTATACTGGGTGGGACAATGCACAGATAAAGATTTTGAAGCTACCCAAGGAACCTCACCATTCAGGTTTATGAAAAGCATTATGTGAAAGACAAACAGGAGCAGGGGTGAGAGACCCAAGTGATTAGTTTTTGCATAACGGACTGAATAACTTTATTATAACGGACTTGCATAACTTTAGCCTGGAGAAGAGGAGGCTCAGGGGAGACCTCATCGCTCTCTATAGGTACCTTAAAGGAGGCTGTAGAGAGGTAGGGATTGGTCTATTCTCCCACGTGCCTGGTGACAGGACGAGGGGGAATGGGCTAAAGTTGCACCAGGGGAGGTTTAGGTTGGATGTTAGGAAGAACTTCTTTACTGAAAGGGTTGTTAGGCATTGGAATGGACTGCCCAGGGAAGTGGTTGAGTTGCCATCCCTGGAGGTCTTTAAAAGATGTTTAGATGTAGCCCTTAGTGGTATGGTTTAGTGTAGGACTTGTTAGTGTTAGGACAGAGGTTGGACTAGATGATCTTGGAGGTCTCTTCCAACCTAGACGATTCTGTGATTCTGTGATTCTGTGATTCTGTGATTCTGTGAATTTAACAGGTTGTTTTGTAAATTTATACTTTTGGCTATTTGTTTGAAAGCAAAAGCAAAAGCAAAAAAAACCAACCAACCAAACAAACAAAAACCAACAATGAGAAGTACTTCTCTCTTAAGTGTAAAGAGACTGACTAACAAAAAGAGATGATGCACTTAGGAAACTAGTCTTTCCTCAGTGCCATAAGACAGCTGTTGTGGTCAGACTGCAAGCTTGACATCTGACTCTCAGAAGGAATTTTTCAAATTCCTCACAGGTGAATGAGGTACAAAAAGGGAGAGACAAAGGTAGCCCAAGACTAGTAATAGATATCTATGTCACTTCTCAGCATCTTAGTTTTGAGTGTAACAACATGGTTGTAAAGTCTAGTCCCCTTCCTTACTTGAAGGCAGCTTAAAAGATGCTACAGTAATGCTATGACTTAGTGCAAGACTTTATCCATAGCCTCGGTGAAGATGCTTCAGGTCCCAGTCTGCCCTTTCCAGGAAGTCCCTTAATTCATGGGCAATCATTCTCATTTCCTCATGCATTTTTTATTTCAATACAAAGTTATATATTCTGTTTGAACTACAAGAGAATTGACACAGAGACCGTGCTTAAATATACCACATCCTGGCTGTTTATATTGTCTTCTGAGAGTGGGAAAAAACTTCCCACTGGTGAAGGATGAATCAAACATGTTAAAAGCACACAGAGCTTTAATCACTGGCTGATTGAGTAAAACAGGAATTCCTCTTTCAGCCAGCTTGGGAATGTGTGTGGGAAGGGGATACACAGGAAAGTGTTGATAGGTATGATTGCCTACCAAATCAAACTGTATTTTGAAGGAAGTGGAGGAATGCATGTTTTATGAGCCCTGAAGGAGTTGAGCTATGAGAAAGGAACTCCGCAGTTCACTGCTGTCAGATTAAGGCAGATAGGTACATAACTACTAAAAAGGTTTTCGTGCCATAACAACGTTAGTAATGGAAATATAGGCTCTGAAAGAGCTCGGTTTTTATAGCGTTACTTGGCAGTTTCATGACTACCAGTGTTAGAATCATAGAATCATAGAATATCCTGAGTTGGAAGGGACCCATAAGGATCATCGAGTCCAACTCCTGGCACCGCACAGGTCTACCCAAAAATTCAGACTATATGACTAAGTGCACAGTCCAAACGCTTCTTAAACTCCGACAGGGTTGGTACCATGACTACGTCCCTGGGGAGCCTGTTCCAGTGTGCAACAACCCTCTCAGTGAAGAACCTCTTCCTGATGTCCAGCCTGAACCTCCCCTGTTGCAGCTTGACACCATTCCCACAGGTCCTATCACTAGTCATTAAAGAGAATAGTTCAGTGCCTGCCCCTCCACTCCCCCTCATGAGGAAGCCGTAGACTGTGATGAGGTCTCCCCTCAGACTTCTCTTCTCCAGGCTGAACAGGCCAAGTGACCTCAGCTGCTCCTCATATGTCTTCCCCTCTAGGTCCTTCACCATCTTTGTCGCCCTCCTCTGCACACTCTCCAACAGTTTAATGTCCTTTTTGTACTGTGGTGCCCAGAACTGCACACAGTACTAGAGGTGAGGCCACACCAGCGCAGAGTAGAGCGGGACAATCACCTACCTTGACCGACTAGCAATGCCGTGCTTGATGCATCCCAGGATATGGTTGGCCCTCCTGGCTGCCAGGGCACACTGCTGGCTCACGTTCAGCTTGCTATCAACCACAGCCCCCAGATCCCTCTCTGCAGAGCTGCTCCCCAGCAGTATTGACCAGAAACAAAGTTTAAATGGAATTTAGATGCCTAAGTAGCCCTTGTATGTCCAATAATTGAAAAGGCAGTCAAAAGACAGGTAAAAGAGAAGGAAATAAACATTAGAGCTGATTTTATTTTTATTTTTTAAGTAGTTCCACCTGGGCTAACCCTATTTCCTACTGATCCAGAATCAACAGAATTCATATATTTTATACCCATTGAAGATCTGGCTTTTACTTGCTAATAAGATTTTCACTGAAAATACTTGAAAGCTTTATGAAAATGTCTTTGAGGCACACAGACCTCTCTGAACTAAACTCAGCCAATCACACAACTAATTCACCAAGATGAACACTCATTTCAGATCCTTTGGAATTGGAGATTTTAAGTGCATTTTTCATTTTTTAATGTTTTTTTTTTATTTCCTTTTTTTTTTTTTTAAACCCAGTTATTTCCAGATAGTTACATTTCTGTAATATGGTGACATCACCTGATTTAAAAAGAAGTGTGTTGCCTGTGCATACAAGGAAATACAACATAGAGCATCCTAAATCTTATATGGGTTTCATCAGCATTTTAGTACTTGAAGGCCAGTTTGCTAAACTTTATTTAGCTGGTGTGAGTCTTTCAGCCTTTTAGAGTTTTCACTGAAGATGTTTTTTTTTTTTTTCCAGTTTCCTCATGACTTCATTTTTAACTGTGATGTTGAAGATTTGTAAATATTGTATGTTTATCATAATAGCAGCACAAATGAATTGAGAAGTGTGACAAAGGTTCCCTCCTGATAAAGGCTAGCCAGATGAAGCATTTTGTTTTCTTCAGTTTTAATATGCTTTTATGGAAACCTGGCAAGGCAGAAATTCATTGTTGGAGTTGATAATGTTGAGTGACATCTCTTCGTTTATGAAAATTATATCTTCTCTCTTTTTTTTTTTTTTTCCCAGATAAGAGTCATGGTTTTAGCAACTTTGCTGTTTTGCCTTTTGAAACTTTAATTTTCTCCATTACTTCCCTATTTATTTGGCTCTGTCACAGCACTCCACCTCTAGTTATGAAGGCAGAAAGCACTGAATCATTATGAATTAGGCAGGGCTGAGAGGAGGCTCCAAAGGGAATGCTAGCCAGGGAGAATGACGGTCTATTTTAAAAGGGACCAAGCATGTTCCAAGGCTGTGGTCAAATATAGATCTCCCTCTGTACAGTCTCTGTTTGTGTGTAAGAAGCTTTTATTTTGCTTAACCTTCTGGTACCTGCTAATGATGTGATTACTGAAGCACATGTGTGCTGCAATAAAAACATTATGCACCTCCTCATATGTTTGTTCATCAGTCCTCTCTATTAGCTGATCTAGTAGAGTTGCTGTTTTAGCTCAGTGGGTGGAGGTTTGTGGTTTTGGAGCCCACATTTAAATCCCAGTGCTGCGTTTGTGGTTGGCTGATGATCCTGGGGTCAGTATGTCTGTGGTCACAGATCATTGCACCCTGCAGACAGCAACTCTCATAGCACAGCACCAAAAATTATACCCTGTGAACACAGTTGTGTCTTCTGAACCATCTGAATATTTTAAACTCATAATATTTTGAAAATTATGCACATTAATTGGTTTGAAAAAGACACTTCTAAATAAATTTTACCATTTTATACATTTTAATAATTTTGTGTTTCTACATACATTAGTTTTCTCAAGTCTGGTGTTGCACAGCAAAGAAAATTAATATTTTTTCTTAACACATAACAAATAAAGTAATTTGAGAGCATCTATGTAAAAAAAGCACAATGCTTCCACTGACTCAGAAGGTGTTGGATCTGTCCATGAGTACAAGACTATGTCAAATTCAGACCAGGAACAAAAATAACAGGCCAGTTCTTGTTTTTATTCATATTTAATATTAGTATAGGTAACTACATTGTCAAAATCTCTACATAAACAATTCCTATATCCCTACCTAAAAGAAGCATAGAATCAAATCATATAGTTTATACTTTTGGAGCAAGGCAAAAGAACACATGCAGCAGACTCTTGTAGTTGGTAAATATGGGTTGGATGTTCTTTACAAGCTTGAAGACTAAGCTGTAACCTGAAGTTACAGCATCTGTGACTCACAGATCTGAGTAAACATTTGTTTGTTGGAGTCCATTTCTGCTTTACCAGAAAAGGAAGAGGCTTCCTTATGAGTCTCTGGATGTCCTGCAACTTTCTGTAATTGCTGGCTTTATATGTACAAATATTATTTAAAATGACCTGGCATATGTGAATATTCTAACCAGCTCCTTTTGCAGATCAGGAAATAAGACAAAATAGCGGGGCTTCTCTCTCTCTCTCCCTCTTTTTTTTTTTTTTTAAACATACAGGTGCTTCCAAAAATACACATCATTTTTTAATACTCCCTTTTGACCACTGGATAAAATCATATGCATTGGAGCTCAAAGCATGTAATCAGAGTTTGATTTTGTTAATCTTTTGCTTATCAGAGCTCCTCAAAAAGTAGAAAAAATGTGATGAAAAGTTATAAACAATTTGACTTATTCCATGATATATCAGGATTCTCGAGAGTGACATTCTTTAAAGATTTTCTGGAAGAGAAATCAATAAGAGCTCTCAAAACTAATTTTATAAATCAATACTGCTCCCTCCAGCTATGATCTTTAAAGGGCCATATGTTGTACATGGTATAGATCTATTAATAAAGTAACCACAGTAAAACAACCAACCAACCTACCAAGCAATCAACCAGAAAACCCAGGCACTTCAGAGGCAACATGTTTTGCACTGTGCAATCCTCTGGTGTTTGCAGACTGTTATACACTGTAAAAACATATCTCAACCTCCAAAAGTCAAATCTGAACAATTTTAATTAATTCATTTTTAAGTGCCTTATTTACACACGTACATACACACATGCGTATTTAAACCTAACTGCTTTCTAATAAATAAAGTGAACAAATAGGGTCTATATCCTTGTCTGGGACAGAAAAAAAAAAAAAAACACAAAAAAAACCCACAACAAAACAACAACAAATAACAAAAACAACAACAACAACAAAACTTTATTTTTCAGTGAGTTTATTCACATTAAGGTTAAAAAGTTGTGTTAAAAAGTTGTTTGTAACTGCTCTGTTTACACTAGCTGGATTTTAAGGAAGAAACGATGAGTTTAGCTGAGTCCCATATTCCATTTAGCTGAGTCCCATATTCATGTAGCTGAGTCCCATGAGTTTACTGAGTCCCATATTCCCATGCTCAAAAGAGCCTTATTAGGCTCTATATCTTTTTATTTTTGAAAAAAGGTATTATCTCAGACCTTTCACTGCTGCCTGGTGTGCCACCCCTTTCCTACTTGACCCAACGCACATGACAATTTTCAGGAGGAAGTAGGTCACTCTTGACTATTTGAATGCCAGGTATATGTATTTCTGTCTGGTTCTGTCTAAAGCCACTCCTACTGCTAAATGTCCTTAACTATTGTCTCCTATTGCCTAGTGTTTTGATTGGTCTTGTTTGGGCACCTGCCTATCCCAAGCTCTTCCTGATGTTGCCTTTTATCATGCAGCCTGGAGCAGCTCAGGAAGCTGTAGTCTGAAAGCAGAGACAGGTAATTATCACTCAAAGTGTGATGTCCTTGTGCTAGTTCTGAGTTGCCCTCTTTGGAGCATGTTCAGTACCATCTGGAGAACTGACAGGATGCAGACATTCTTATACAAATATTACAGAGTAAGAAAAAAAAAAAAAAAGGAAGGGGGGAGAGATTTATGGAGCTTAATGGAGCTTATGTTGTCCAAATGGTGAAGAAGTGGAGTGACTGAACTTACTTTGTTACTACAAATGTGCTCTACCATCAAATCATGAGAAATTTTCATTACCATAAGATTTGATAAAAACCCACCATGTAGTATAGGATGCCCTCATCTTAACAACCTCTAAAGAGCTGTCCCTGAAAGTCATGGGCCCCATCCACATAGCATTTAGTCATAGAAACCCAAAACTCAGTAACTTTACAGATACAGACATTGCTTTTCTAAATGATGGAGACAGCCAAAACTCCACTGTGGCTATCAGGAGCTTTCTGCAGAACAAACCTGAAAATGCTACACTATGCTTGCAGGTATTTTGTGTGGCATTATATAAACATAACTGTTTTCAGTCACAGTTTTCTGGATTTGGGTTATATAATCCTGTGCTAGGCAGAACTAAAAGCTTATCTCATTGTACTCTATAGGTAGCTTTCTTATCATCATTCTGCATCTCTGCACTTTTTCTCAACATGTTAAAATGGTGTACTTGTCAAACTCCAATCTTTAATTTCCTGTGTAAGTAATTGTCGCAGCATTTAGTTCCACCATCCTCTCCCCAACCTGCATTCTGCATACTCTCCCTTTCCTTACTCTCCCTTTCATCCATCTTTGCCTATCATATCCTCCTATCCTTTTACCCTCTATAACCATCTTTAACTGATAGATTATGAAGGTCAATATGTATCTGTCTAAAAATAGCAATAACTGCATTGTGAAGTAATGCAGTAGGAAAGTAGTAGTAAAGTAGTAAAGGCAGAAAAGCCAGAAAAGCAATCAAAATACTGTCTCACTCTTGAGCTACTATATATCAGAATGCAGACTGCAAGGCAAAAATCATACAGATTGAGTTTCTTTTCTAAACCTAGGCTATCTCAGTGCAAATTTTTATGGTAAACAGCAACACAGTATCCGCTATTGTTTTGTTGATTTTCTTTTCTTACAGCGTCCTTCTGATATCTCCTGAAGACTTACATCAGGTGATGAAGTTTCCTGTAAAGGACAACTTATTAAGGTACACATGCAATTACTAGACTGTCTCATAGTCACTTAAACCATTACAAGCATAGATTCCCAACTACATTTTGTAGACTCAATCAATCACCTCACAACTATTCACCTATTGTTAGAAAGGCTATTTTTTTTTTTTTCTGGAAAAAAATAATACTATTGCCTAAGTAATATTCCAAAACAATAGAGGGAAGGGAATAAAGAGTTTCACAGAAAAATGGGGTACATTACCATTGAGATCAGTGTCATGGCTGGATGTCCCACCCTTGTGTCACTGACCAAGCCCATTATTTATTGCTAGCAGATCATGTCCACAAAAATATCTCTGTTGAAAAAGTTGGTTCAGATATATGTTGTATTGTCTATTTCTGTTCCTCTTCTTTTTCAATTTCCCTTCTTGTAATGACATAAAAAACCATGAAATTGCAAAGGCAAATCCAGTGGCTGTAGAATAAATACAATAGAATTGCTTTAGTTTCATCTAAGAAAGTAGAGTAGACATTTCTGAGTCAAATTGTGTACATCTAAATGAACAGATACAGTGTGTAGATACACCAAAAATGGTAGGTAAGGATTGAAGGATAAGAAGAGAAAAGGACGGTCAGGTGTATTCAAAAGTTATGGAACATGAGCATCTTTGGATAAAAAGAGGGAAGCAATTTATATTTTGGTCTCATCTAATTGAACTAATTTTGGTTTACTGCTAGTTGTTTGCTGAAATAGAGTAGGATTTTCTTGCAGCACACTAAACTCAGATTTGTCCGTAGCAAAGAGTCTCGTTACTTTAACATTGTAATTAATGTCCTCATGGAAGGTGCTTATTATCATTGGCTCTACCTTGTCTGTAATTCTGACAAACTAACAGATTGAAGGAGACTGTGTTGATGTTGCCTATAGCTGTTTGTGGCTTTCCCATTTGAAAGAGTATATTAAAGTTGGATCCAGATTACAAATGTTTAATCTGGCAAAGAGATTTGGTGGCCTCTAAAACAAATATTGTGTCATTAATATAGCAGTATCCATAAATGGGACTGGCGACATATAATGCTGTGTCTGTGGATATTTTCAAACTGTTTTGGATCCTTAACTAACCCCGTTCTGTGTAGGTATTGCAGTTTTACCTCTTCAATATCTAAGCACAACAAAATAAATTAAGACTGTATTTTTAGCCTTAACTCAAAATTCTCAGGAGTTTGTGGTTTTTAAATGAGACAGTTAGTATTATCTGGACTTAGGCTTCTTTTGTGGTTCAGTAGAAGAAAATACATGGTATTCAGTTTTTCACTTTTGGTACATTCTTACAATGGCATTAAAAATAGTGAAACCTTTCAAGTTTATTCAAGTTGACATGATGAACCATAATTACATTGTTTAGCACAGTTTATTGTATAAATACGAGTTTAGTATTTTTTTTTTCAAGTGAATTTTGACCCAATGGCAGAACAGTTCTTTCAACTATTTATGCTGATCTTTGACATGATACTCAGAGATGTATTATCTCCATCCAAACCACTGAGCTATTACAATGTAGTTACAGGAAAGAAGAGAAGGCCAAAAAGATATGAGTATTGAAGTTAGGAAAAAATTGCTGCATGGTAACTAATGTTTAAACAAGAGCATGGTCTTTTTTTGTTATTTATTTTATTTTATTTTATTTTATTTTATTTTATTATTTTATTTTATTTTATTTTATTTTATTTTATTTTATTTTATTTTATTTTATTTTATTTTATTTTATTTTATTTTTACTACCAAAGCAAAGAGATCTGACTCTCTTTTGCAAACTGTAATCTTTAGTGACTAGGTTGAACTGCTCCATGCCATGGAAGGGACCACAAAATGGCAGGCCCGTCTTTTGGCCTTTAACTGTTAGAAAGGCATCAGTGGTACATGCCACCAGTGGCAAGTCCCCTACACCTTTGCCTACAAATTACTGTTAAAATGTTCTGTATCACAAGACACATGTTAAATTCAGTCCTTATGGAGACAGCTGAGGTCAACCAATGAAATCAGTTAAGTGGAAATCTTCTTTTGCAGAGAATTTCAGCGTGTGACAAGGAAAATCACTGATTAGGAATGTTCTCTACCTTGATTTTCAGATTATCTTTGTTTTGTTTTTCTTCCTCTTTCTTAATGGTCTTCTTGTCAAGGGCTTTTCTGTTTATGAATACCATTCAAAAAAGTTAGTCAACCATCTGAAGAAAGAGAGGACAAAATTTTTCCAGGAAAAGTTTTGTGCTTCTGCAACCATCCACAAAGCAACTCTTTTAGTAACTATAGGAAATTAGGAAATACAAATATGAGTTCTTTATTAAGTATGCATATGTTCCACATGGCAGTAAAAAGGAGATTCGTGTTGTGTGGAACAAATCATAAGTGTGTTTATGAAGTGTGTGTCTTTTTTTCATTTATCAGATGTCACCTGTGTACCTTTTTTGAAATATCTCACACCGTCTACCCTTTCAGGTAGTTTTTAAATAGCAAACATTCCTTTGATGGTACTTTTCTGTGAAGAGTTCCTACTGCTACCAAATAAAACTTGGCATATTGCATACAGTGGAAAAGAACCTTCCTTCTCCAGGCTCCAAACTCAACTCCATGCCTGGATTGCTGCAAAACCTATGATTTTATAAAGTAGATATAAAAACTTCCAGTAAGACAGTTTTATTCTGGCTTCTACATTTCTTAGAATCATAGAATCATTAAGGTTGGAAGAGACCTTCAAGATCATCTTGTCCAACCATCACCCTACTACCAATGTCACCCACTAAACCGTGTCCCTAAGCACTATGTCCAACCTGTCTTTGAACACTCCCAGGGACGGTGACACCACCACCACTCTGAGCAACCTGTTCCAATGCCTGACTGCTCTTTCTGAGAAGAAATGTCTCATAATTTCCAACCTAAACCTCCACTGGTGCAACTTGAGGCCATTCCCTCTAGTCTTATCACTAGTTATCTGCGAGAAGAGTCCAAGGCTACCTTTCAGATAGCTGTAGAGAGCAATAAGGTCTCCCATGAGCCTCCTCTTCTTCAGACTAAACAACCCCAGTTCCCTCAGCCGCTTCTCATAGGATGTGGTTCCAGGCCTTTCACCATCTTTGTAGCCCTTCTCTGGAAGGCCTTCTCCAGGGCCTTGATGTCCTTCTTGTACTGAAGGGCCCAAAGCTGAACACAATACTTGAGGTACGTCCTCACCAGAGCTGAGTACAGGGGAACAATCACTTCCCTGGTCCTGCTGGCTACACTATTCCTGATACAAATTGAAAGAGCCAACACAGAAAGTGTGTATATACTCTGTATATACATGAGCATGTTAGTCAGCCAACGTTCTATAGATACAGAAGAGATTATGCTACTTTGACGAAGAGATAAGCACTAGAAGGAATGTCTCATCAACTTCTCAACAGTGATCAATATCTGATCACAGAAGAGACACAGACTTTTGCGAGAAACAAAAATTAACAGAACAGAGCTGTTAACAGAACCAAAGAAAACAATCACCCAAAAAGATCAGAGAGTAAAGGATAGATTCTGATGCATATGAAAATATTGGATTCTTATGAAACAGAAGCTCATAATCTGGGGGACAGTGTTAACTTGCCGGATGTTGATGGGAATGCAGCTGGTTACATTCACTGCAGAAACATTACAAATAAATAAATAAAAATAAATAAATAAATAAAAATAATAAAAGTTAGTAGCTTTTCAGTGTTTCACTGCCATCTACTGGGCATAAAGTGTATTGAGAGTTTTCACAATTTAAAAAATAAAATAATTAAAGAAGTGGGTAAAAGAGCTTAAACTTAATTTTCCTGTACTACTTTCTTCCATGAAAGAAGTTGACCTCTTGATAAAAAAGAAAAAAAAAAAAAAGAAGAAAAAAGAAAATATGTGATTATATTGTAGGAAATGCAAGCGAAAGACTTCATGCATGAAACTAGTATGTCAGTAAGTTAAGAATTCAAGCCAGGAAAGTCCTGCTTTCTGGGGAGAGCTGATGAAGCCCCAGAAGAAAATGAAAGTGAAACATCCTTGAATAGTCTTTCACTCTGGAAAGATAGGTAACACAGGGCTTTCTCATTTACAAGGAGATCAAGGTAAAACAATTCTATAATAACAGTATAGTTTAAATGTTTATTGCATTGCATATAGGAAAAGCAAAGTTTAAAAAACAGAACAAAATAGACAAAAAACAGTACTCCTGCTTTTCACAGACTTTCCGCAAGGAAAGTAGAGTTCACCTCATTTTGGTTTTCTTTTTGAAGTACAAAATCATGAATATATTTATAGACATATCTAGACTTACTCCTCAGTTGGGTTAGGGATCCTTGAGGCTTGCAGAAGGTCACCATTCCCTCAAGAAAACTGTAATAAAATTACAAAATTAATTTCCAAAATTTTTTCCTTATTCTATTTTGCAACTGTAATTTTGTGTACTTTCTATCTATTCCTATCTGGGCAAACTAGAATTAGATATTATTCACCAATAACTACCACTTAGAAAAAATACTGATATTCTATTACTTAAAGACATGACTAAAGCCAACCGAAACAAAGTGCCTTCTAAGTCTTAATCATTGATGAGTTACATTTTATTGTAACATTTACTCAAACTCTAGTCTAGGTTTCCTTAGACTTAAGTTGACAGGAAACTACTAGATGTAGGTGAGAGATGCAAAATATGCATAGATAGATTCATAGATTCATAGAATGGTTTGGGTTGGAAGGGACTATAAAGGTCATATTGTTCTAACCCCCCAAGGGGTAAGGATGTTCAAGTACATTTTGTGCTAAGCATTCCCTTCAAAACAGAAACAAACAAACAAACAAACAAACAAAAAACAAACAAAACCACACAAACAATAAATCCTTTTTCCTCATTTACCATTTAGAAGTTGCACATTCTCCAGGGCAATCATTTTCAAATTAAAAATGACAAGTCATCATTAAATGTTTTATGGAAGTAGTCAAGGAGACTGGTATTTCAGTTAGGAGAAGGAAAACCTAAGACTATGATCTGATATTAAAATCTTTGTATTGCTATGTATTGTAATGTCTATTGTTATTTCAAAACAACTCTTAAATTATAAATACCCTTTTATGAGATGTCTGAATTTTTACTTAAATGTTTACATTTTGATCATCCTCAAATGATTGGTGGGTTCTATTTATTTATTTATTTTAATTTTGTATTGTGGGTCATTGCAACCTTTCCAGGTTTGTTCCACTTTGAAGGAGAAAAGAACTTCACAACATGGGATTTTCTCATGCAGTTCCTTTTTCACCCTACAAACAAATAAACCAGAAACCAGTCTCATAATAGTGGAAAATGCAATGTGACATTGCATAGGGCATGAAATTATTCCTTGTTTTCCAAGTCTGCCAACTGTGTTTCGTAATCCGAAGGTTAACTGGACCTTTGTCATAGCATCAAGAAGTCAATGCAATAAGAGTATTGGAATTACTGGGATCTCCACAGAAAGGCATAAAAGTGAGAGGTCAAGAAACCATCTTTATAATATTTACAGCTCTACAGTAGCACAGAAACACAGACAGTATAGAGGAGGCAGCCTCCTTTCTCATTAACTATCATCTCCTGCACTGGTACTCTGGGTCTCACTGGTGTTGGCCACCCATTCTTTGCTCATCCTGAACTGCAGCTTAGCAAGTGTGCAAATCCTCATGGTATGAATGTGAGGAGAGATGTATGGGACAGCCCACTCTCCATAAGGAGCTGGAGAGCACCCAACTGTCCTTAAATCTTCTAAACTAGATTATACTATGAGCATAGTACTTGCAGAAAAAATACCAGCAATTCTTTACTGGCATAAAGAACACTGTGACTGAACTAGACACTCTTAAAGCCCAAAGAGAAATAACAGTTATTGAGTTCCGCACAATGAATGAGAAACTCATACATTACAGCAGTCTTTCATGCACTAAGAAATCAAAGACAGTTTTCTCATGATGAATTTGTGAGAAACCAACACCTAAGCCGCACACATCATTCTGCAGCAGATTCACTCCCAGTAGAAATACAAGCCTTCAAAACTATCATATTAATAAATTCATTTATGCTGTTGAACAAAGAACATAATTTCAAAATATCTATTTCTTTTAGATCATGAATTTTCAAAACATCCAAAGAAAACTTTTAAAAACATATTGCTCAGACAATGTTCAGGTTTGGAAAGAAATGTAAAAAAATAAAATAAAATAAAAAATTATTCTTTACATCCAGAACAGAAGCTAGAAGTTATTGATAATACAGATGGCCACTTCCTCCTCTGCCATCACAGTACATGCCACATATCCAAAGATTTCACTAGCTAAGGAGAAAACAGCTTCTAATTGTTTTTACTATACTTTGGCCTTCTTTAAATAGCTTATTCAAAAGGATTAAACATTACAGCCTTATTGCCTATGTTCTTCTGACAGTGAGGTTATGTCTATTTACAAGTTCTGTAGACTGGAACTTGACCAATGCAGTTCTTTGAAAGGTAAGCTTCCTTCTGCTTCCTGTAAAATTTCTGCTGGATTAAGTCCATGGCTCAGAAAGGTTTTATGATGTTTTATACTAGCTGTCTTTTCAGAAGGAAAGCACAGGACTGACAGGTTTGCTTAGTTCTTTTTGTTAGCCTCACACAGTGAATTAAAGTCTTTACATTCAAACTTAGGTCTGCCTCTAGATGTCCTAACTCACAATAAATAACATATTGATGGAGTAGATAAGGCTGCTAGTATATGACCTTTATGAAATAATTCCTAGTGGACACATGAAGAAATAGGAGAAGAAATAGGACAGATGTGCATAAAAAGCCTGCATAAAGCCATTGTCTTATAAGTATGACATGCCCAACTTCTTTTTAACTGAGTCAGGAAAACATAGATTCTTGAGTTATATCTCCACTATAATTTATGTAGACTGTGCCATCAGACCAGATCCTAGTTTAAGTAGTTAACTCAGCTACAGGTAAATGTAACTGCATGTCCAGAAGGTTGAGGGAGGTGATTCTCCCCTTCTACTCTGCTCTCATGAGACCCAACCTGGAGCCCTGCATTCAGTTTTGGGTCCCCCAGCATACAAGTTACAAAATGAACTAAGAGCTCAATAAAGTTAATGAATATAATATATAAATGTCATATAAAATCATAAAAATGTCTCTAGGTAGAGCAGTTTCTTGATTAACTACATTTGAAAGTGAGTGGTTTGTGAAGAAATGAAGGTCAGCAGCGTCAAATAAGCTGTGTACATCTTGGCATTGTTTTTTCCAAAGAACTCAGAATATTTGAAGAAGTCTAATTAGAATAAGAAGTGAGATGATTCAGTGTCTGAAATTGAAGCAAAAGTAAATCAAGCTGTTATTCACATTTAAAATATAATGGTGAAAACCAAATATCTCATCTGGCTCTCCACTTGCTAAGAAATACAGATTTGCTAAAATACCTCCTTTTAGTAAAATATTTGCTAAAGTATTAAAAAACAAAACAACAACAAATAACAACAACAACAACAACAACCAAGGTTCAAGAAGTTTGTCTTCACAAAAAAAAAAAAAAAATGCGTGGCTTTACAGTCCACAAGTTTCAGAAAATTTACATATATTCAGACAAATATCTCATCTGTGATATCTGTTGAAAAACTGATTCAGAACTTTTCCAAAGCTCAGTATTTTATCATTTGATATCATTGGCATCAGGAAGAACAGACCATGGAAGTACCATCGTACTAAAATCAGTTAAAATATTTGTTCCACATTAAACTTATAATCAGACATGCACAAATGTACTGAAACCTGTTAAAATGTATTTCGTTTTTTACAGCGGGGAAATCTTTTGTATCTATGTCCGTTTTTATCTTCAGTCATATTTAATTACATCATGAAAACACAGGAAAGACAGGGGACAGGTTTATCTAACCTGCTCTCCTTTCTCTAAATGTAGGCCCAGAGATGGGTAAAAGATGGACAAATGTGTATAATATTTTTTCCTAGTACTATGTTGTCTTCCAGTAATTTTAGCTGAAAGCAGATGGATTTTTGTACTGCTGTGCTTCTAGCAACATTCTGAAGTGTTGTTGTTGTTGCTTTTTATTTTGTTTTCATGAACTTTTCCGTTTTCCTCTCCAGCCCATGCAAATTCTAGTATCCAGAATTGCCTTTAGGGAGGAGTCTATAGGAAAACTATCAGCTGTGATAAAAAAACAGAAAGCTGGTATTTCTTTTGTTGTTTCAGTCTTGAACTCCCTTAACATTTCTGCAGCAATGTCTACATTCTTGTTGCTGCTGTCAAAATAGTTACACTTTTTGCAGAAAACAGTTCTCCCTTCACAACTGCATAAAATAACTCAAGACAAAAACAAAGCAAGGAAAAAATTCATGCCATGAAGTCAAGCAATAAAATAAACAGTAAAATTCTGGTAGCTATGCAGCAAAATGTTAGGCAGCCTTACTGATATTATGATCATCTGTTCAAGGAAGGACATAAAAAAATAACGCAGGAATGAACATGGCAATGTACATCCACTGCAAGATCCTGTTTACCTGAGAGGCACATGCCTATGGAAGACTAAAAGTATAGAATAAACAAGAAGAGATAGGAACAGTGAATACAGAACTCTCTTCAAAATATAATTTTCACATCTTCGAGAGGTCTAGAATCTGCCTTGGTGATATTTTTGAGTATGAGCCAGTTTTTAATGTATATATCAGATCTTCACATATACTTAACTTTTCCATGTAAGAAATAATCTGGAGCCTTCTCCTCTCTGGATGGGGAATTATTTATTAGTTAATGTTTATTTTCAGTGACTGCAAGTGACTTACACAGTCATGTAACAAAACTTAATTGAGAAGAAAGTAATAAAGTTTCTTTGAGTGTAAGAGTGAATTCTGACCACACCTGTTTTGGATGTCAGACAAGAAAGAGGAAAGTTGTTTGTCTTGGGGAATATGAAGAAATGGCACAGCTAGTGTACTAGGAATAAGGAAAAAAAAAAAATTGTGGAAAAATTTTAGAGTAGAACTAGGACAGTGACCATAAGGATTTCCTACAACACTGACTACTTCATCTTGATGAATGGTTCTTATGTACTGAGGACTAGAAGCAAGAGTGGAGAAAACCAACAGATGGATTGTTGACAGCAGCATGGGGCAGATCTAGCTTCACACAAAGTAGTGAGTGGCAGGTGTTCTGCTGAGGATCTGACATCAATGTAATATATACTTAGAAAAAAAAAAAAGTGGTTTGAGACTAAAAGAACAGGAACTGCTACATATCATATCAGGAAAAACTTCAACAACAATCCAGAAATCACAAAAGGCTGGGAGAATTTGACTTGATATGGGAACACAAATAACCTCCACAAATGTCAAGTTGCTGTTTATGTAATCCACGACAACAATTAATTTGTTCATTAAACAAATAAATCTGGAAAATATTTTGATTTTTTTTTTTCATGTGGGACATTCACTGATTTCAGTTACTTTTCCTGAATAATCCATCTTTGCTATAAAGGAACAGTTGAAACAACTTTTATAAATTTTCTTCTGCATTTCATGAAGATGCTGAACTGGTTTGCTAAATGACTATGCACATAAAACAAATTAGGCCCTTGAAAAGGAACCTGTCTATTTTTATACAGCATTACTAACAGTTGTGATAACATTTGTAGCAATCTTTTCCATTATTCAAAGGAAGTGCCTATTGACTGGAGTCTGTTTAAATCAGGCCAAAGCAGCATTGGTGCTCTACTGGGAGGGGACATCCACAAATGCTGATACTGAGTCATTCCCTTTTTATAGGAAACAGCCTTCTTTTTCTTTTTATCTTTTTCTTTTCTTTTTTACAGGAACTGACTGTATTTTATAAATCTTTAAAAGGACCTTTCCAATTATATTAGCAATCAAGATACAGCTACGTGGCTCTGCCTTGTACTGTGGTGGCTCTGGACAATTTCAAATATATAAGCCAACAGGAATTGTGGTCATGGAGACCATACCAAGAAACATTAAGAAAATTACAAAATCAGGACCATTCCTCTGTATTTGTGCTTAGTTATTTTTCACACGTAATGAGAGTTCAAGCCCTCTTCCTACTTCCAACAGTAATGGGTGGGCTGTTTAGATATGAGAACTAAAGGCAGCAGAGGAAATCATCAGCAAGTCAGCTTATTTTTAAGAAATACTCTTCTAAATATACCTGTTAAAAAAAAAAAGAAGCATAATTTTCTTTTTCATAGACTAGAATGACTTTCACAAGAAATTTGATATCCTCTGCAAATTTCAAGACATTTGCAAGGTGTGTTTAATGTCTGATCCTTGTGTTTCTGCTTCTAAATACCTTCTTCCTTAGAGCCAACTGGCATTGAAATACAAGGAAAGAGGGGGAGGCAGAATGAAAGAACAAAAGAAACAGAGCAAGAGAGGGAGGAAGGGAGGGAGGGGGGCAGGGAGGAGGGAAGGAAGGAGGGAAGGAGGGAAGGAGGGAGGAAGGAGGGAAGGAAGGAAGGAGGGAAGGAGGGAAGGAAGGAAGGAGGGAAGGAGGGAAGGAGGGAAGGAGGGAAGGAGGGAGGGAGGGAGGGAGGGAGGGAGGGAGGAAGGAAGGAAGGAAGGAAGGAAGGAAGGAAGGAAGGAAGGAAGGAAGGAAGGAAGGAAGGAAGGAAGGAAGGAAGGAAGGAAGGAAGGAAGGAAGGAAGGAAGGAAGGAAGGAAGGAAGGAAACCCACCAGGCTTCTTTTTTAAACAGTTATAAGAAAGACACACTGAATGTATCAGTACATCAAAAACACTGGTGGCAAAGATTTCACTGTGTCTGCAAGGTACTAAATTTTCATTTAAATGTTTCTTGATTATTTTACTTTATAGTGCTCCCTGTCTTAACAGTATTAAGCTATTGCCAGTCTGCAAAGAGAACCGGCAGTACCAGTACTGGTGTGAAATTCCATCATTTCATCTTAAGAGGTGTGAACTTCAAAGACTACCTCTGATCATTTTGATGCTTATTAGTTTTAACAACTTGCACAAAATAAATATCCAAGTTAAGCTATATAAATCTAATTATAAAAGACAGCAAGATCTGGCTTTGGTTCTGAATCAGAGGATCCCTTAAAATGGAAGGAAGGAAGGAAGGAAGGAAGGAAGGAAGGAAGGAAGGAAGGAAGGAAGGAAGGAAGGAAGGAAGGAAGGAAGGAAGGAAGGAAGGAAGGAAGGAAGGAAGGAAGGAAGGAAGGAAGGAAGGAAGGAAGGAAGGAAGGAAGGAAGGAAGGAAGGAAGGAAGGAAGGAAGGAAGGAAGGAAGGAAGGAAGGAAGGAATAAAAAATTTAAACCACAAAAACAAAATAAATCTGGTCCCAGTTGTCTCACACCAAATAGACATAGGTACCAAAAGAAGCATGTTTATCTGAAGTACTGTTGCTTTTAACTTTTCATCTAGTTTTAAAAGTTGTTAACTTTGGTGCACTTTTTAGGTATCAAATGGAAATCTTTCTTTTTAGCAAAGCTTTTCCCTTCAAAGCAGAAAGAGACTTGAGGTGCAAGATGCTGAATATTTTTTTAAGACAGTGCTCAAAGTTTCCGTAGGAGCCTATGGGACTTGAGTGCTCTAAGTTCCTGGCAAAAACTGCTACTATCTTGCAGATGTAAGTTCCAGATCTACAGTTTCTCATGTCAAAAAAGACAAACTTTACCAGCTTTCTTCATGATGCTCTGGAAGTAGTATTTGTAAAATAGTGACAAAACTGCTGGTTTTGTCACTATAAGAATGTCTGTTTTTGCCTCTTCCATCTTCAGATGTTTAGTTTTCATAAGAAGGAGACTTTCAACAAAGTGCACACTAGATCTTACTCACAGGATGTTTCTATTAGTCAGATTTTTAAAACTGTGTGCAATTTTTTGTCTGCCTTCCCATGATTTTTTTTTTTTTAACAGAAAATTAAACAATATTGAAGCTTTTATTTACTTACAGAACTCAATGTAACTATATGAGTTTTCAATAGGATATTATGAAATACCATGTTCTGAGAAGTACTTCAGTATTGCAGTGTTTGTTAGCTTCTGGACATTGCATTTTCCTTGTGCTGTTAGCTCATGCAGATTTGTGAGTTATGATATCTTTCTCCCTAGAGATTCTTCTGAGCTCTTCACTATATCCTTCTCCTTTCAATTTCCTTTCCCAATAATGTGTTTGGTGTGGTTGCCTTCTGCTTTCTTTCCTTCTTGTTCACTTTCCATCTTGATTTCTTTCATTCTTTATAAAGAGATGTATACAGCTTGACAGAGCTTTCCCCAAAGCCAGATATGCATCTTCCAACATGGTTTTGCTGACTCCAACCACTTTCTGGTCTCATACAATGAAATTGGTCAAAGTACATGATCTGTAACCATGGATGACTCATTTGTTTAAGAGTATTTGAAAAAAATAAAATAAAATCCTTAGTTACTCTTAACTGTTACAAGCATCCAAAAACCTGTGCCACTCTGCCTATATTTTCTCAGGAGTGAAATATTCATCAGACTTCTGAACAGCAGTTATATAACTTGTTTCCTAATACGATTTCATTGTATACTTTTAAAGGCAAGTTCTTGTCTTACTCAGGTGAGACCTTTTGTAAGTCCACAGGATTGCATATAGATGTGGAATCCAGATTCTTACCTGAATCTGAATTGCCAAGACAAGATCACAATGGATATTAACTCTCTAAAAATTTTAGGGTGCTTTATTTTTCTTGTAGTTCGGTTCCTTGCTCTTTAAATGTTCTGTCTTGGATTCTATCCTCTGAACTCTTCTCTAAATCTAACTGGTGGTAATAGGGGGTGTTTAGTTCTGTACCATAAAAAATTAACTATGTAATTTGAGGGTGGGAGAAGCCTAAAGACCATGTGCCAGAACCCATTTTCCTGTCTCTGTCTCTCTCTGTCTCAAACCCACCAAGACTGCTCTTCACTTCCAGGTTTTGAAGAAAAGGAGACTTTCTATTTTTATGTAGCATTACTAACAGTTGTTAAAATATTTTCCATTATTCATTATTCAAAGGAAATGTCTATTGACTGGAGTGTGCTTAAGCTATGGAGGCTCTGATGGGGAACCTCCAGTTTGGTGATAGTGAGTCATGAAATTATTGGAGAAAACATTGTCATATTTTCTAACAAACCATGAAGTTCCCCTGTGAAATCAACACTAACATTATTACCATGGATATTGTCTGTCTCCTCTGGAAGGTGAGTAAAAGGTTTGGAGAGGAATCTAACTGAACAGAGAAGGCCTAAGTCAGCCTTTCTCATTCATCCAGGAGAACTGAACTTCCACATAAATTGTGATTAGCAGACTTGAATTAGGGTCAGAAACTGTCTCTTCAGGATGTATTCACCTCTTAAGAGGAATATGTTAATGACCTCTTCTGCACGAGGGAAGAAAATTCACAGAAATTTATCTCTGACGTTGGGGATGAACACTGTGGTCTTCTAGATGTCCACCATCAAATTCTGGCAGTAGAAGATCCTTCGTGGCAAGAGTCTTTCTCCCCCAAACCCTTCCCACCAGTGCTGCTCAGCTCGTCTCACAGGGTCAGGACTTATGGCTCCAGCCTGGGCCACCAGACATGACTTATCACATGCTTCCTTCTGGGGTATACTCTGTCTGAAGTACCCTTTCCAAATACTCCAAAGGAGAAGTGGGAACATTTCCTTTTCCCTTCTTTGCTAGTGTCTATGAGTGACGCAGATTTCCCTACATGTTCAGCTAATAATAAAAAGTGGTTTTATTGACTCTCTCATAATATTTATTACTTTTACGTATGTTCTGAAATGTGGAAATCAGTGATTTGTTGTAAATCTCAGCTTCTTATCCATAAAGAAAAAAAGCACCTCTAGACCACATGGTTCTAAAAGGACAATATAAATTTGAGTCCAACTCATGATTTTTGATCATTTTTCAGTGGTGTTGAGACTTTGGGGGATTACTGGGATTATTTTCACAGACAAAAAATAGCTAACTTCTCTCTATCAATAGTGAAAATCTTCAGGTGTTAATGTCAGTCTCAAGTTTTGGAAAACAACCAAAGCCCCCACAACTCAAATCTTCAGACATGGTATTAACTTTAAAATTGACCAGATTTGGAGGTTTGTCCTCCCAGATTTCTGAGCTCTCAGGGTTTATTTTTCTGATGTTTTATTCCAGCAGCTTCTAAAACATCTCAAAATGAAGGTTTAGTTTCTTGATGGACACTTGGCTCCATAAACTGTGTGTATACAGAAAAAAAAAAATAATAAAAAATTATGAGTTTCATAACAAAATCGTGGAGCACTGCCAGTGCTCAAAATAGCATTTGTGTCCATTCTGCAACTAATGCATCGAGATATTATTGATTGGAGATATGCAGACATACAGGCTTCTGAGTTGTTTTAGGTCATAGCTAAGGCTAAGGAGAAGGCTCAGAACTGATCAGGAACAGGCAATATCAAACTCTGAGAAGAAAATATAACCTCATGTTGGTTGAGACTATAGCATGGAGTGCATAAGATAAAGATATCCTGGTAAAGTAATGCCCTAGTTTTTGTAGAGCCTGTAATAGTTTCTTATTTTCTTTTTCTGTAGAGGTATGTTAAAGATCTTATGTATCTGCTTCACATCTTTCTTAACAAAAACAAATGGCAGATTTGGTTAGAAAGGGACATTTATAAATAGTCTTATCAATATATGTGTTTATTTTATGTGTTTAGAGGTGCTATTTTCCTTATTGTAACAGGTATAATGTAATATCACAGAATATATTTTATTGTGAAATATTTCAGAATTTATAGAAATTTGTGATAATAAGTGATCTGAAAAATCACCACTGATAGTAGAACAGATATACAAATATCTTATTTTTGGTAACTAAAAAATAGTCCTGCAATATGCAGATTTCCCAGAAGAGGGAGCAATCTGCCTATGGACTCGCGTTGTTTCAGCAACCTTGTTCCCATTTTAAAAAACTTCGTATTTATGCAATGGAGGAAGAAATGGGACTTCTACTCTTTCTTTTAGAAATCCGGCATTTGACACAGTTTCCTTCATGTCAATACCGGCAACAGAGGGGGAAGGACGAGAAAGAGGGATCAGGTGAGGGAACTGTTTGTGAAGTAATTTTGAATATCCCCAAAAGGAAAAGCTTGCTGCAGCTGAAGTCTTGCAGGGTGGGAGGCCTCGCAATGAAAGCTGAAATGAGTGGTAGCAGAGTCATCATGGTGCTTTGCAGGTCGTTTGCTAAGCATTTTACAACCCAGTTTGTGAAGTTATTCTAAACATTAAAAAGGAGCATCTTGTTTGGGCAAGTATTTTCTACACATAGCAATATTTTTTACCCATGTGAGAAAAAATGTCCTCATATGAATAAAAGCATGAGCCTTTAAACATTTAAGAGCACAAAGACAATAATGGACATTTAAACTTCCTATTGAATGTGTTTCACTACGTACTTGGGCTTTAAATATAAAAGCACTGTTTTTTTCTCCCTCTGTGTAATACAGACTCTGTGTTCCCCTTAAGTAAACAGCACTCTTTACTGAAAAGAAGAAATAAATAAAAACAATTATATTAATATTATCGAAATTCCTTTAAATATTTTTTTATTATTATTATTTATTTTTCTTCATGGTGTCAGTGATATTTTTGCTGTTGTTTGTCTTTTATATAAAAAGCCTAGAAAACGTATGTGCAAGCACATTGCCTTGAGTGACCCCCCCCCATCAAGTTAATATGCACAACTTTTCCACTTGTACCAAGCAAAATTCTTCCAACACCAGTCTGAAGGGTTTCATTAAGCACATTTATTGGCAGGCTAAATTATTAGTACACTTTAAAAATGTTTGCTTTGCAGCTTTAATAATATGTATTTATATTTTAAGATTTATTTATTGATGGCTTTCCTAATGATGGACGAACTGCAATTCTTACTCATGTGAGTAGTACTCTGAAACTTTTGCTGTTAAATGGAATAATTCATATGAGTAAATGCTGCCTTTTAAAGCCATAAATGCTTTACTAAGGTCCCAGCCTTGGCAAAGTTTACCCAGGAAAATAGTCATTACTCAGCATAGGGAGTGCTTTGAAAAGTGAGAGTGTTCAGAATTTTATCCTCTTAATTAATCTTAATCAGTGCAGGTGAGATAGATGATATTTTAATAAAATAAGACCTCTGAGGTGCTGAACTATCCCTTGTAATCACCAGGAGATGAAGGAGCTCAGTGCTGTTCAGAATTAGCCACTCATTTGGAAACATTTTCTTCTTTGAGGTATTGATACTATTAATCACTACTGGAAACAAATACCTTGCTGCACCAGAGACCTGTCCCCATTGAAAAACAAACAAACAAACAACAAAAGCAACAACAAACAGGGAAGAAAGGGAAAGAGGAGAGGAGAGGAGAGGAGAGGAGAGGAGAGGAGAGGAGAGGAGAGGAGAGGAGAGGAGAGGAGAGGAGAGGAGAGGAGAGAGGAGAGGAGAGGAGAGGAGAGGAGAGGAGAGGAGAGGAGAGGAGAGGAGATCACAAGATCCAAATCAGAATAACTATAATTTTCTTCTCCCTCTTAATACAGATTTATCTCAGGCTGCTGCCTCAATAACTAATTGATTTACACCTTGCCAGTGGGGTCAAGACTGTGCTAAATGCTCAGTGTGCATTGTTTTCTCTTGCCATTGGAGAACCCTGAGTCAGAAGGTTTTGTATCTTCTGCTGAGTGGAAATACAGCACTGGGAGCACATCCTTCACAACCTCTCCCTATGTTTTTTTCCCAGATACAGTAAAGCCTGGGTACAAACAAGACAAAATTAGGAACAAGAAATTGGAGTGTCAACTCATAAAACAGTAAGTGAATAAAAAGTCAAACCAAAACAACAAACAAACAAACAAAAAACAACACTGAGCCAAAAGGGTGGGTACAGAGGCAAATAAAGTCAGTTAATGAATTAAATTGGAAATGTGCAGTATGTTCTGTAGGAGAGAGTGGCTGAAACTGGGAGAAAGACACCACAAAAGCATAAGTAACTTCTTCCCCTACAGTGCACTTTGAAGTGGCAAATGTTAAAAAGAGAAGGATGGGTGATCCCAGATATCAACCATCATTGTAGAAAGGCATGTGCCTGGCTGGACCAGGCACACCTTTTCAGGAAGTATTTCTTGGTCAACTACTTACCTTAAAGATCAGAAAGAACTTGTCATAGACTTGATGAAATAAGGTAAATCAAAGGAATTAAGGAAATACAAGGAATCTGCAAACACTCTTTGATCCTGGACAGACATGTTTGGGCAGACACAGGAAAGAGGCCCTTCTCTGGCAAGAATTACATGCAAAAGCACCTTGGCTCTGAGTCAGCAAGGTACTTACACACAAGTCCAACGAGAGATGCCCCACTGAAGTCATTTCCTAAAATTAGAAAGATACCTAAGTTCTGTGACAAACCATCACTTCAAGTGTTGATATTTGATGTGAAAACCTTCACAACCAAGCCAAATACAAAAAAGTCAGACATGGGACCAGAATGCAAGTTAAAATGAAGCTGTAACTGCACTCATACAGATAACATGCCCGTTTGTCAGCCCAACCTGGGTAAGTTTACTGTTTTCCATCCCCATCACAATTCAGGCAGCAGGGTCAAAGACTGAAACAGGAATCAGATCTACCATGGGAATGAATTAGGTGTTGCATTTTCTCAGTGTGAAAAGCACAAGAGAGATTTTCTATACAAATAAAAATCATCTAAGACTTTAAAATAACATACAGCTTTTATACATATTAAAGGTATACATAAGCCATGGGTTCTGTCTTGGCTTTCTGTTAAGACAAGAAAATAAGTAAGCGTACTTTCAGTAGGTCCACTTCGTTGCCTGTGTTTTCTGTGACATTGCTATCTGGGTAACAGGAACTGAATACATGTTTTAAGTACTCAAACTTTCCAAACTGGTGGTAGTTGGACTCTTTGGGGTGTGTGGGAATGTTTGTGCATGTGCATGAACATGCATATGAAGATGCAAAGTCTTTCATATTCTCTCTGATACTATCTACACATGGTTAGGAAGGAAAATTTCTGTAGGATGCAGGATGCTACTTATCATTTACTATAGCCTTGGGCTTGAGGAAACAAGAACAATAGTCTTATTTTGATAGATACACAGGCACAAAAATAAAGTCATTCCTTGCCCTAAATTTGGGCTAAAAAAAAATATGGGAAATAGTTTTTTTTTTTTTTTTCGCCAGGCACTGCCTGCGAAATCTGAGCAATGACTTCATAACTGAAAAACTTCTATGCCTAATAAACTTCTGTCATGGGCTTTAGTCCAACACCATCCAAGTATACATTGTTCTAATAGGAGAGAAAAAGTTCAGCTCCTTTCAAGGAAAGGTGTCCAGGTATTGTCGATAGCAACACTTTGAGAACCTTGTTATAAATTAATGTTTCTTTTCATATAACTGCTATTGTCTTTGGCTCCAAAACAGTTGATTAAGAAATAACTAATCAGAAGAACTTGTAGAATACTTGTACACACAGATTTTTGTTCTGACAGAATTTCTCTCATTATATGATTAACTGGTAGCTTTCACCGAAGGCAGTGAGGGTTGGTGATAGTTTTGCCCTTAGAACAGATAATGTTGATCTTACCTAAAAAAGACTGAAAGATACCTCCAGGCTGATAAACTCCAATGCCCAGGATAATGCATGGTCATATAATTCCTTTTATAAGTCACTGAAATGTTTGCCTTAAAACTTTTAGTCTTTTACTAAAACTCTACCTGGTAACCTCATGTTTGTGGTTAAAACTATCTTCTAATTTCCAGCTTCAATATTCTCATAATTAATTTATCACTTTGTCTTGATTCCTCACTGTCCTTTAGCTTAAACAGCTGTGTTATCTTACTGATATTGAAACTAAGAACACCCTCAATACATTTTTTACAGCAAATACCTCAACCTTTGATTTGTTAAAAATCAAAAATCTTGTTGCTGTCACTTTTTATAGAAAAGGTTTTTAATCTTGTGATCTTCCTAACAGATTTTCTGTATCTTTGTCCCATTCTGAACCTATCTTGCCTGGACACAAACAGCTACTGTTATGCATGGAGCCCTACCAACGATGAATATAAAGGCACTATTATTTCAGTCTCTTTTAGCGGATATATCCTTCCTTCCCTTTTTCACAGACACAGCACATCATCCAGGCTTCCTGTGACTGACTATCACACACAAGTTTTCCTCCTCCTCTGTCATTCTCAGTGAATGAACTCCCAATATTATAGCAGAGATTCTTGTTATTAGTCCCCAAGTGCATGACCTTATAATTTGCACTCTTGAATTTCTTTCCTTTTCTATTGCTTTGGTCCACAAGGTCATTCAACTTTTTAGCTAATTCCCTCCTTATCCAGTCAAAATACAATTTTTCTGTAAGGCACACTGGAACAGAGCAAGCTGTTTGATTATACTTTGGTTGAAGTCCTATTCATTTCTGTGCTCTTTTTTTTTTTCCATTTCCCATTAGCCATGTTCTCTTGTCCCTTATGTTCCATTTAATTACTCTTACCAGGAAGGAAGGTAAAATATTAATTTGGTCTGGAACTATATTTTGATTATCTTTAAACTCTACCTAGTTAACACTGCACGGTATAGTGTTTTTTGTTCCTTGATCTCCCACACAGACACATCTGGCAAATCTGCTATTTGTTTTAACTTTTTCCTCCCCTCCCCTCCCCTCCCCTCCCCTCCCCTCCCCTCCCCTCCCCTCCCCTCCCCTCCCCTCCCCTCCCCTCCCCTCCCCTCCCCTCCCCTCCCCTCCCCTCCCCTTCCCTCCCCTCCCCTCCCCTCCCCTCCCCTCCCCTTCCCTTCCCTTCCCTTCCCTTCCCTTCCCTTCCCTTCCCTTCCCTTCCCTTCCCTTCCCTTCCCTTCCCTTCCCTTCCCTTCCCTTCCCTTCCCTTCCCTTCCCTTCCCTTCCCTTCCCTTCCCTTCCCTTCCCTTCCCTTCCCTTCCCTTCCCTTCCCTTCCCTTCCCTTCCCTTCCCTTCCCTTCCCTTCCCTTCCCTTCCCTTCCCTTCCCTTCCCTTCCCTTCCCTTCCCTTCCCTTCCCTTCCCTTCCCTTCCCTTCCCTTCCCTTCCCTTCCCTTCCCTTCCCTTCCCTTCCCTTCCCTTCCCTTTCTGTTACAGTTCAATTGAGCTTTCAAAAATCCTCCTTTTACTTCTCTGTATCTTGACCTTGACCTTCTATGCACAGCTCTCTTTACTGATCTCTTTGCTGTATGATTAATCTTAATATGTCAAGACCCTTCTTCAATTTTTTTATCTGGAAGTTCCAGAAATCTTCCACACAGGCAAACACAATACTTTTAGTTCTTCTTACCAGTTTCCTTCATTTCTTGGTTCATCAGAGTTCCAGTTCGACACAAACCTTGGGCACCATTCATGGCTGCTACATACAGAGACCTTCCTGAGAGTCGTGAGAGAACGGGTGGTGAACAAGGGATGTTGAGATGCATTTGCAGTGTAACTTCACATAATACCATGCCGTAACAACAGTTCTGGGATTTGAAGATATAAGATTGTAAGAACAACAGACCAAGAACAAGGGAAAAATACTACTAGAGAAGTGTTGGAAATCACTGGCTGAGATACCCTGAGTGAAATGTTGCAGAGCTGCAAGTGAAAGGCAGGCTACTGAATTGCAAATCACAAGTTCTTAGCATCATACAGGGTAAGGCATTAAAAACAGTAAACAACTCAGATTTCTGTTATTGCTGTTGTATTCACTTTCATCTGATGTGTAAGTTTGAGAGTGGTAGGGCTTAATGTTATATATATATATATATTTCCTGTTCCTGACCTCATTTATTAGGGTGGGTAATATACTATCCTCTCAATAAATGGGTTACTCCTTTTCTCATTAGTATTACAACATATTTTCACCATGTTTTCTCTTTTATTCCTCAGTATTTCTTTTTCTGTTGTTACATCCTCATCCGTCTGATTTTCCTCCAGCTGTACACTAAATCTATGTGTGAATTTGTACCAGTTTCTTCCAAATGCATCTCATCACTCTTAAAGATCTTTTTTATCAATAGCTTCGTACTCAATACTGAAGGTCCACTCTGCAAGTACTCAGGTAGATAAAATTTCATGTCCTGTGAATACCTCCTATTCACCTTTCCATGACCTTTCCTTAACTGTCCCTAAAAATATTTGTTATTCCTGTTGCATTCCTACACATTATTTAGAAAATTTTCAGAATTTTCTCAGTTGCATTCGTTATAGCTATTCTAACATTTCCATTCATGTTTCTTGTATAATAATATGCCTTTCTATTTTATTATCTTTTTTTTTCTGCCTTGCTGAGTAACTTTACTTTTCTTGATATATTTATCATTATTTTTAATTGCAATCAATTTTGTTTAAATTGTTTAAAAAAAGTTCTTTTTTAGAACTTCAGTAGTTCTTTATTGATACTTATCACACACTTTTTAAAATCAGCATTTTAAATTTACTTGAATGACTAAGACTCCAGCACCAATCCAACTTTCTTTTCTGGCTGACTCAGAGAAGGTATTAGGCATGGAATTCCTCATGAATTGATTTGACTGTGTTAAAGAAAGCAACATTATCTTTATTTCCTTGCCAACTATTGTTTCCCAGGTAGTTTTAGGCATTTTAATCCCACATGACACATGCTTTGTTTTATCACAGTCTTTACTTATCTGTCTTTCCAACACTGCATATTTCCTCTTTTACCTTAATCACAAAGATATTCCTACAGCAGCCAAAACACCAGTGGTCTTTCATCTGATAAAACACCAATCAAGTAACTTATGAACAGACCCAGCAGATCAAAACAGTGGTCTATTTTTTTTTTCCCATTGCATTTTCTTTGAGTGCAGAAAATACCAAAATCTCTATAATAATAATAATAATAAATAATAATAATAATAATAGTAATAGTAATAGTAATAGTAATAATAATAATAAAATGATCACATAATGGCTTGCAATTGCATGCTAATGGGTAGCTTTTTCCAGTGTAGAAAGGCAGTGATATTATCTTGAAGCATGACAGTATACATCTTGCTTTAATACATATGGTATGTATTTTATTGAGCTGAATTGGAGACATTCTTAACAGGAATAAAGATGCTGAATCCTCCTTAAAGCACTGCTCTGCTCCATAACACCTCATGCCAGTGAGTTGCACAGTTTGTGTGCAGGTGGGTGGTTCCCAAAGTCCATGAGGCCAGGACCACGGTTTGCAGTACTGCTCCATGGCAAGTGGTTAGATTGGGCTGTGGTGTGGTCCAGGAGAAATACTTACACAACTGTGACTGTTAACACATTCTCCTCATTATTATTTTTACAAGTAACATTCTTTTAAAAATTTTTAGATGTTCTTATATAAATATAAATTGAATTTTAGAAATTCTGTAGTCAAGTCCAGTTATGAGAAAAATATTAATTATGTGGTAAATTGTGAGATTTAACACAGACAAAAAGTATAGAGAGTTCATGGATTATGTAGCTTGAATGCTCTGCTATGAAGTCACAAGCCACATCTCAGTCACAATCTTTCAAAACACAAGAGGAGCCCTAAAATACTGGTGCTGAGATACATTGACTTTCTTAATTCAGCCATGATTTCTTTAAGAGCTTTTTCAAAGACCAAATGTTATTCTTTGAAAGACAAATTGGAAACACTGTCTAGAAAATTAGTAGCTTTTCTCAGTGAAAACTGAGTATAACTCAGGGCTAAGTTTATGGCTATGGTTTTTGCAATGTTTTCTGCTTCTTCCAGAGCAGAAAGGGACTCATGAGGACCCTGACAATGAAAGTACACTCTTTACAATAAAAAACAGAACAGTTACTCCACCTTATCTATGAGACCTAATCAGTTATTGCTATTAAGTATTTGGGCTGCCATACAGTGTTTGTCAAATTACCCATAAATTTCAAAAGTTCACAGTGGAAGTCCATTATTGGTTTGTATTCATGTTGAGCATCTGCTTAAAATGTTTGTTATCCATCTAATCAGGAAGCAAACTTGCCTCCTGATGTGCAGAATTACTTACTGGTCAAATGCCAAATTGCCATCAAAAGCTAACAGTAAATAATGTACATGATTAGCTTTTAGCTTTTCAGGGAGTGGGTTTTGATCTCAAGCAGTGAGTACCATATGTCTCATTGCCTTGTTGTGTGATCCCTGGAGTGTTTTCCAGAAATTAGCATGACAATATATTTTTATGATACAATTACTTTCTTCTCTGGTTTTCTCTCTGATGTTTTGTGTATCTAAACTTTGCTGCATAAGGTACAGAACATAAGGAATAGATATACATATCTTGCTCATTACAACATCTGTGTAAAATGACAGCATGGGAGCTCTAGAAGTAACATAAGAACAAAGTAGCCATATATCCTTCTGGTACAATCTTCTAGCTTTTGGCAATCTGGCATATAGTCTTCAGGAATGGGAAGAGAACTTTGTGTGTGACAACTTTCGATGTTTTGTTTTCTTGTCGTCTAATCATCTGAACTGCCATTTGGTGGTGAATTTTATAATTTAAATATGACCTCTGTCAACCTCTCTCTCTCTCTCGCTCCCCCTCCCCCACCCCCCTTCTTACAGTGTTGTGAGAGAGCTACTGTCTGGTCACAGGTGTCACTGAGTTAATTTGCAGCAGAGAAGTGTATGCTTGCAATTTTGAAAGACTGGAAAAGCATGAAAAGCAGAAGGGAAAAGCTTTGGATCTTAGTTGATGCCTGAGTTGCTGCACATTGAGTTGGGTCAGGTAGAAGTTCCAGGATTAAGTAGAAATGATGGTTGGTACTTACAACACATAGTACCTCATCTGTTCTGAGGCTGTACAAGGATTTCTCTTCATGGTTGCAGGTTCCAAATTTTTACCATGTGTCAGGTGCTTCAGTCAGAGCTCAAAGGAAAAAGGAAATAAGCGCATTCACCTAGTAGGTTTACAACTGAGGGATGCATAATATTATGAAGTCTGCATGCTATATATGTGTTACTCTAAATGTATGTTTCAGACCTGTTTGTTTTTGTTTTCTTTTTTGTTTGTTTGTTTTTAGGGGGAAAATTAGCAAAATATCTGGCCGATTGCCTGGATACTGTAACTGATGCTATCTATAAAGATCGCTGAACAGTTTTTTTTTTTTTGGTGGTGGTGGTGGTTTTTGGTGGTGGTGGTTGTTTGTTTTGCTGTTTTTTTTATTTGTTTGTTTGGTTTGTTTTTTTGTTTGTCAATTGTTTGTTCATTATTGTGGTGTTTTTTTGTTTGTTTGTTTTTTTGAGTGGAGGCTGCCATTCTCTCCTGACTTCGTATATATATACAAAGAATCTATGTATATATATTCAAATTTGAGCTTATTGGATGGTTTAAAATGTGAGAAAAAATCTGTATAATATCAGAAAGAGGTATGTTTTTATGAATAAAAGATAATATTTAAAAATAGTTTAAGTTTAATAGTTTAATAGTTAATAGTTTAAGCTTAAAAAAAACCAAAAACTAGCTACATCAGCAAATGAGGAAATTTGTTTAAGGTATTCCAGCAAATCTATGACTTGATAGCTCTGCTAAAGGCAAGTTAAAAATATTTACAAATCTGAAGTAATTTTGTATTTGTACTTGCATTTCTATTAAGAACCTAATAAACAGGAATATAATCTGTGTGATGTTGACTGACAACTATTATGGTCTCTTAAGATTTTTTTTTCATCTATTTGAACTGTTTTTTCATCACTGAAATATTTATTTTGGTGAAATGTATTTTTCCCTTAAAAATCACGAAAGGTTAAAACTGTGGATCAGCGACAGATGTTGATGTGAACGAACAAGCAAAAACTAATAGTTATATATGTACAATTACTTCAGTACCCTCAATATTTCCTACTATACCCACACAACATCTTTTAAAGTTCAGGTTAAATGTCTTGTAAATTAGCAGATTAAGTGAACAAAATACCAAAATAATACAGAAAACTGTTCTCAGCAAAAGACTATTTTTATAACCACAAATTAAAACAGCAGAAGAATAGACATAGTGATGAAAATTTTACCAAAATATTGGGCTTTTTCTCAAAGGTGCTTTCTTCTTTTCCCTTGCTCAAAAGTACTCCATGTGGATGTGATACGTACTACAGAAACAGAAATGAGATAGGAAGAAATCTGTTGTTTGCTTACTGGTATTCTTAGTGACTGTATGGCATGTTTCAGGTATAAGAAAAAAAAAACCAACAACAACAAAAACAGCAACAACAAAACTTGCATTGAAAATCTAAGTCTGTGCTTAAAAATGTGGCTTATATCACCTTATTGAAAAACATACACACCATGTTAATGGATAATATCAGAACAACACTGAACAATGTCAGTTCATGCAGACTGCATTTAGATACTGCAAGATGAAAAGGAGAAAAAAAAAAAGTGAAAAAAGGTCAGTCATAAGTATTTTTTTTCTATTTACCAGTACCAACACAGAGTAACACATACCTGAAAACAGACCCACCCTTTAACAAAACTAGAACATTCACAGATGCTACATCAGACACAAAGAAACTGACAGAAAGCTCTTAACTGCAAAATTGTCTGTGAGACATGCTTATCCAATTTTCTCCTTGTGCTTTTCTTCTGCAATGTCCATATCACATCCGACTTTGCACCATGACAGTAAGGAGTCACAGTTCCTCTCGTGCTCCACAATACCACATCCTGGTGTGGTTGCCTGGCCAGCTCTGTCATCTGCTGCTAATTCCACCTGAGATGTAGTGCCCCAGTGCAAGAGAGTGGTGCTAGATCTTGTGTGATGCTGTGCACTGCCAAAGGCCTTGGGGGACCCTGTGTTCACATGGTTGTACTGATATGTGACCCAGCATGAACAATCTTTTACAGAGGCCCTCTGGGAAAATGAGAGCATTCAATAGTGCAGTTACTTCTGAGTGCAGTTACTTCTCAGGGAAACTTTTTTTTTCTTTTTTCTTTTTTTTCTTTCTTTTTTTTTTTTTTTCCTCAGATACTGTAATTAAATGAAACTTGTCTTCTCGATATTCACTTTTCAACATCATTTCTGAGCTACACCCAGTAAATTCAAAGAGTTGTCTTGTAACACAACATTGTCACAGTACCTTAGCCATTGAGAGAGATATCACCACCATCTATGGAACCATGGTGAAAAATTGCTTACGCTTATATTTAACACCTTTACCATCCAAAAAGTCTATTTTATTTTATTTTATTTTTCCAGCGAAGGCAGCTTCTTGTATGTAGTTCCTTATTTTATGAATACTAGTTCTGTGGTTGTGCCACTGTGGGGCTGTGGCTGCAGCAGTGATTACTGTTTGTCTTCACTGCCCAGTGTGTCTCTTTTACCACTTATACAAGCAGCCTGATGTTGTGGTGAGGATAGCAGCCAAAGTCTAGCATACAAAATCCAATATACAGAAGGCAATTCTGTGTGACTGCTTCTTAACATATTAACCTATAATTAGACAAGAGACAGTAAGCTGAGGAAGAGGAGAGGCTTGAAACAGAGCATTGAGTCATATGGAAAGGATAGTTTGTTGCTCCAATAACCTCTCTGAAAAAGTTCACCTTTCCCTTCATGCAAGCACTGAAACGTTTTGTTTTGCAAATCATTTCCTCCTGTCTATGCATCCACTTTCGTACTTCAACAATACTTAGCAACTTTTTACTGGCATAAGCTACTTTTGTACTTCTCTCTACAGATGGTTTTAGTTTACATTAGAATTGTAAAACTGCTGATGATACTTGAGTTCAAACTCTGGGTAGGAAAACTGTGTACACCCTTTCCACACTCAGACCTTTGGGGCTCTGTTGCAGTGTCTCTGAAAGCAAGAGATTTTTACTTGCAAATTATCTTGTGTGCACTTCTACCTTTCAGATTGGTGTGCCAGAAAGCCACGATGAACCTGGCAGTAGTTAGAATTGTAGATCATCAGTAGCTATGTGAGGGATGTCAGGCTGTTCAGATTTACTATAACCTTGAGCTATGCCATATGATCCCAGACAAGAAAAATATAACAATCCTTCACCAGTACTCTCCTTTGCTATAGCTCTATGAAGAACCAGAAGCAAGCTAGGTCTTTGTCATTACTAGAAGAAATTATGTTGCTTAAATTGCTACCTGCATATAGGATGTTATCAGACAAAACAAAGACTATGCAGAATGAGGTGATTTCGTACTTTATTTGCAAAATATATTCTGAAGGAAATTGTAGAATCTGCTATATTATTATGATGGTAGCACCAGAAGTGCTAGAATTTAGTCCAATGGCAATGTACAGAAGATGAAAAATTGAGACAAATATCTGACAAAGTTCAAAAAAATTTTGGTGTTCTCTTAAAACCATTATTCAATGAAGGCCAATTTACAAGAAATGTAGCAGTCAGGATCAAATGTGTACAGAGGTTTGCATGTAACAGAAATTCAGATGTGTCACCAGGAAACTGCTCCATGGGAATGTGGCTAAAATGAGCTACAGTTAAAGCGCCTTTGTGAATACATACTTTAATGAGATCTGGTTATTTGTAGAAACATAAAGAAGAGGTTATTCACACTGCCTAGCTTCAGGCACATAAATTAGGAGTCTGAACTCCTGTATAGTCAGTGAAGGCTTCTTCAGAGATCTGACCACGATAAGGAAGTTAACTTTGATGTTCAAAGTCATCTTCATAATGGGCATATTTGTCATCATTGATTAAAAAGGGAGATCATTCTCACTTAGCTACCTATCTCAACTGTTCACGGTCAGAAGTTGTGAATATCCTCTATCAGATGCTGTAACATCTGATACTCAACAGTTTGCTCATGAAGCAAAAGCCAAATTCCAGATGTGACCACTTGACATTATATTAGGAATGTGTGTTCTGAGACTGTCATTTCAATTTGCATAACTAACAAATAGATTATTTCTTTTATTACTGATAACTAGGTCTAAATGATGTTATTGAAATAAATTGACTCTGCTTTCATGTGGAGAGTGAAAACCACACTTCTTCAATGGGAATATTAATAAGTAATGAAAGAACAGAATTTAACAGACAAGATTTAATTAAAAAGTCATATAAAAGAAGACAGAAGTACGGAATAAAAAGGCAGAGAAGTAACACTAACTAATAAGTGCAAATGAGGTGCCATATTCAGCACTTCAGGAAGGAACAGTGACAGACACAAGAGTGTTTATCTTATTTTGAACCACAAAGAATTACCAACTGTAGCATAGCCATGATCTAGAGGATAACGTTCTTTTATATTTGAAAAGATAATGATGTAAAATCAGAGTTCTGTTAGATTGCTTAAAGAAATGGCAAATTATACATCCAGATACTGTTATTAGTTTCCTGATAATTACAATCAATTCTTAAAAAGTAAGTATATCTTTGAAACTGTATCTGCATACATATAAGATAGTCTTATAAGTAAGAAGGATTATCTCATTGATTATATATTTTTACCATTTTAAAGTAGGGGAAAAATAAAAGAGTCACACTGAAATCAGTTTCCTTAAAAGGAGAAGAATAGGAAGAAATAAATAGAAGAAGGAGGAGAAGAAGGAAAAGAATAATATCATTTAATTAACTATTGGTTATTCTCATTATCTCTTTTTCATTAGCTCATCAATTGACATGTGCCATATCAAAACTTCATTTAGTGGATTTAAAGGTTTATCAAGGAATTTCCTTTCCGCTCTTCTTGTTTTCAAAGATTAGTAACAAATATATAAGTTCACGTCAGTCAGAAACAAATTATTTTTGAAACAGTTACAAATAAATGATACACCTGGAACTCAGAGCAATCATATCAAGTATACCAGTTTGTTACTATCGATAGAAGATTGCTGAGGATGCTTTCAGAGAATGAACAGAAAACATCTAAAAAAACTGACACAGACTATTTTTTTTTCCATTCCTTACATAAATTTGAAATGGTACTTGCTGTTCTTCACTGAGATTGTGTAGTATGTCTAGTAAGTCTAATAACTGGAAATAAGCAAAATGAAAATCAAGAGCATCAAAATCAGATTACGTTCTGCAGCCAAATGAGATACCAAAAAGGCAGGCCTAAGTTAAGGAGGCAATTGGCATGACATCAGAAAGGGATCCTACTTGAGAGATGTTACCTGTCAGAATCTCCACACTCCCCATGAACATTACGCAATTTCTACTTCTGTTTTATTAACTATTTTGTAGCAGTGATTTTTAATTGATATTGCACTTTATTGCATATTGAAAGGCAGTGATAAAAGTAGACATCAAAAACAGAAAATACAGGCCCATACCATCTGTGTAACAGGATCTGGCTGTTTTTTACCTTTGCTATATTTGACATTTATAGCCAGAGGAGACGTGCTTTCCTGATACTAGTGCAATGGTAGTATCCTGAACTGCCACGTCAGGCTGGTGGAGCAGGAGTTGATGATAAAGTAAAGGAAAATGAAACAATAGGTGAAGAGCTGAAGAAAGAGAGACGGTGAAACAAATCCTTGCCCTGATCCAACAATAAAGGGAAAAGTACAATGAGCATAAGAAAGAGAACAATAAAGAAATTTTGGGATTTAAAAAAAAAAAAAAAAGGAAAACTGTGAATTGAAAGAGATTGAGAAAATTAAATCTGGCAGGTGACAAATGACTGAAACAATACTGTGGTGAGTAAATTGTGGAAAATATTTTTAAATGGCTAACTGGAAAAAAAATCTGAATTTAGTAAAAGATGGTTGAAAGTGTAAAAATATAGGGTACAATATTGAATACCACACAAACAAATTGCATACATTCCAGTTAAACTTAGCGGATTCCCTTTATTCAGTAGATGGTATGCAATAGTTCATAGGTTATTTACACCTGCATTCTGGAACTATTTGAAAATATATCAATCCTGTTTAAACACTTATGTTCTATCACAAATAGCTGTTCACCAGATCTGAACCACCGGCTGGTATTCCTGACGATTCCCCTTGACAAAAAGATACCTTCCATTCAGCAAGGAGACGTGCAACGCTCCTTGGCTTGTGTTACCAAATGCAGCATTAGATTAGGCATGAATCGCCAGAGGTCCAAAAGCTGATTTAGTTGAAGAATGTCTGTAGTGCAAGAAAGAATACAAGCTTAACAAACAGATTTGGGAATAGCATCTCATATAGAAGGAAAGGCTGTGAGTAGGCACGGATCTCTCAGAACTGATGAAAATACTGTATTGAGAGCAGCAGTCTGGTGAAGTATGGAAGTTGGATAAGCAGTTGGGTATGGGAATTGTGAAATATAGAAGAAAAAATCACTTATGTTTTCTAGATCATTCTTCTACATATGGAAATATATACATTATAGTTTAAGATTCTTATTAAAAAATCTTAAAAATTAGAAGGACTTTTACCTTCAGTTTCCTTACAGCAATCATTCTACATACTACCAATGTCAAACCACCTTTCCTGCACTTAACGTTCTTTCTCTTATGTGCCATTGTCTCTTAAACTGTCCTAAATATTAGAAGAAACTGCTTTCCTAGCATTTTTAAAATAAATGCATTTTTTATTACACATCTGGAAATAATGCATTATATAGATCTCTCAGATAATTTTTTCTAATGTATGTTTTGGGAACCTTAGAAATTTCAGTTATTTTTATCATGATTAGTTAAGTATAGATGTGAGCCTTGCTGACAGGTTATTTTTCAAAACCTTATCATATGTCATTTAATGGGTGGTCCTGATGTCAGGAAGTGATTGTGAAGGGAAAACCTGGCTGAGAGGAATTAGAGTTAAAATTTGACCAGTGTCAGGTGGGTCACCACATTAATGCTGTGTGGCATTTTATTATGATAATATTATTTTGAGTATATGATCTATTATCATTTATATGTAGTAATTCGGTTGTAAATTCATGTGATATGAAATATTTAGGAGAAAAGAGTCCTTGACTCTTTGCATAAGCACTGCTCTGCAACAACTGAAAACATCGGTGTGTTATCACTGGTGTGTTATCACCACTATTTTAATCAAAAATCCAAGATATGGCATGCTACAAGCCTCTATAAAAAAGCAAACAAACAAACAAACAAACAAACAAAAAACAACCAACCAACCAAACAAAAAGCTCTATCCCAGTCAAAACAATGACCTATGACAACAAACAGCAGAATTCTAGTTTACTAACTTCAAAGGACATAAAATCAGTAATATTTGAGGACTAGCTCCTTTTTTTCTTTTATTATTAAACCAATATGATTTGCACAGGGGAAATTAGAAGGACTTGTTATCTCCCCTTTTTAACCTTGCATTAGCATGTGGGGAAGTTACAGTTCTTGTTCATTAGTAATAATAGAAGCAGACAGTGGTATCTTTCCTTTTTAGCACTTAGGGGTTAACACAATTGTTCCTCTCAACAATCCTACTAAATATATGTCTCAATTGTGCAATCATGCTGTACAATCCATGGGGTCCTTTGCATGATAAATGCCAGAAAGCTGAGGAAGACTTCTAGATCCCTGTCCCCCACAAGATATAGACTGTAATTTCAGGAGCTCCACTGCATTTTGTACATTTCACAGCTCCTCTGTAGTCAGTGCATGGTACAAACTGATTAAAATGAAGCCACATCAGATTTCTTTTCCAAAGGAAACAAATCTTGAGTAAATGCTGTTGCTTTCGCTTGGTTTGCACTAAACTGCCTCAGTAGGACCAGTCACAAAAGGCTATATGTCTCATAAAGCTTATCCCCATATTGGTCAGGTACCATACTGCTGCAAAGATGCCAAGACCTCAAAGCTCTTATCATCTATATCAACAGAGATCTGCTCCTTTTCCTTCTTTTTCTATCTTTCTCTCTCTCTCTCCTTTTTTTTTTTTTTTTTTTTTTTTAGGCAAGGAGGGACTCTGGTGTGAAAATATTACAGTCCATACCCTCTGTAACTGTCTTGTTTGCATATATAAATATTGCTTCTTTAAGAAAAACAGACACTGGCAGCAGTGTAAGAATGTACATTTTAGTATTTGCACACATACAGATATCAGTCTGTTTAGAGTGAGAAGGCTGGAGAACAGGCACACACAACTGGCACAAAAGGGAAGCTGACCTTTCAGTGTTTACCCTGGTGGTGTTTTCAATGGCACCCACCTGGCTGACGTTGGCGACACCATTTAGGAAAGTGCCAATGGACTTTGCAAATCTGAAAGCTCCTTTGCAAGACATTTACTATATGGTTTGCTTGAACTTCCTTTTCTGGAGCTTCACATTCTGTAAGCAATTAATTTTATTTTATAACATATATATTCAGAGGACAGGTCAGTGTCTTGATGCATATAACCTGTACTCTGTTAAAGGTTCTGTGCCTTCAGAGTAGCAACTTGAATCCTCACGTACCTTCCTGCTGTAGCTGGGGTTGTGTGGGCTTGCAGTTCTCCGCAACAACTATGGATGCAGAGGTGGAATTACTGGGTGCAGAAAACTGGAGTACAGAGTACTCATGAAATGGGAGATTCCTAGGAAAAAAGGAGTTCTCTAATAAACATCCCTTTATATTTTCCAGCCACCTGTATACCCATACCCATACTGCTGCCAAATATAAGATTTTTTTATTGCATAACCCACACTACACAAGCAAAAAGGTGGAAATGAACTGTATATCTACTTAGAAAAATATGCCCAGTTATTCTGAGAGTTGAGGTAGGAAGTTAGGGAAATTATGGAGAGAGAGCTCCTGAGGAAGAGAAGAGTTGGAGTTTTCAATATCAGGTAGGTATTATGCAATAGCAAAGTTGAAGAGGCAGAAAATAATGGGCTGGGTCTTGCTGTGAGGAAGTGAGAATAGGGGTCTGTCTGACTGCTGTTGGAAGGACACCACAGAAGTGTGGAGGAAGCAGGGAAGCATAAGACTGGGACAGAAAGAAGTGGAGAAGAGAATTTGGTGCTTGGCTGATCTCCTTAAATCAACATTTGACCCTGTTAAGTTTAAAGAAGAAATGAGGGAAGAACACTTCTTCCTGCACTGCCTGCAGCAGGCAGAACTGCCATTCTTACACTTATGATCATATCCTTCTCCCCTTGATACAACCAAATGTGCTACATGGAACGGTTCCCAAAGCTATCATTGCCTCAAAACCAGACACAGTCACAGACCTTTTCCTGATACACGAAAATAATTTACCCAGTGTGAGGAATAAGTATTTAGAGGTACTAACATTGAAGGCTATGCACTGAATTCTAAATGACTGGCAAATAAGCTATTAATTAAAATAGAAATTGATTCCATCTTGTGGGATTTAAGGAGAAATAAGATTCTCACTAGGTCTCTTCTGAGTGTTCTTTTAGTACAGCTAAAGGCAGTATTTTAATTTTCAAATAATCCAACCCTATAATTAAAGTTACATTTTTGTCACAAATTTTAAAATATTAATGAAACTTGAATAAGTCTGGCTGGAGTGCTCCAAGGCAAAATATAGAAATATGTTAATGAGTACCTTCTTCAAAGATCTGCTTATGAAAAAGCCATATTCCAACTGACAAAGTTCATTGGTTTAGTTGTCCTTTGTGATTCTAATTAAATCTTTCTTTATTAATCAATTTTTAAACCATTCCTTCCTTTCATGAGCTGGTGGAATTATATATTTAATTACTCTTATCTGGAAGTATAATAATAATAAAGCATAACAATCCTAACATCTTTGTCTTAAACACTGTGTTGATTTTTCCAACTAAAATGTGTTGCTATAAAAAAACAAGGTGATATGTAGGAAGACATAAATTAATTCTTAATAAGTGGAACATATCTGTCCATGCTGGTATAATTTATAAAGGCCCTGTTCTTGCACAGCAGGATATGAGCAATTTACATAGAAGAAAAATAAATTACTAACAACCTATAACAGAAGAATTAGCATGCTCAGACATACCAAAATAAAATCAGAACTAAATATGCTTACTGATCTTTGAATAGTTCTATACAGAGTATTCAAGTTGCATTATTGGGATGTGGGGAAATATAATTTCACCTGACCTCTAGACTGTGGTATCATGAGATAGAAAAGGACTCCGACACTAATTCAGAACTGTAATAACTAAATACTAAAAATTTCCTGTGTGACCCATATCTCTGTACGAGTTCAGATTTATATGGAAAAAAAAATAAATTGCAATAAATGTGCTGTATCATCTAAAACTATTCTGTGCTCTAGATGTACTAGCTGTATCACAAACATGACCTTCATTACTTCCTTCATTCCTTTGGATTCTGGTGTTCCTGGGGGATCAGTGGAACACCAGATCAGTGTTCCTACGATCAGTGGAATTACGATGCCTTTCTCTGGTTTTGCTCAAATTAAAAATACAGGATTGAAATGAAGCAAGGCCCAATACATCATTATGCATTTCACTTTCAGATCTATTATCTAAGAAAACAGACGTTGGATGTATAGTCTGACCTAAGCAGAAGTGCTGGATGCACTGGATCTCTAGGAGAAAGGTTGCTTCCAAGAAGCTACTTACTACGCAGGCATGGGTAGTGTAAGATATTGCAGATATTGATGCAGATGATTCAGTATTGACACCTGAATGTGTTTCACAGACTGGTGTCACTGTGAGCCCCGTTTGTTGTTTTGTTCCAGTCATAAGAATCATAGAATCATAGAATATCCCGAGTTGGAAGGGACCCACAAGGATCATGGAGTCCAACTCCTGGGTCCTCAAAGGACCACACCCAAAAACCAGACCATGTGTCTGAGAGCATTGTCCAAACGCTTCTTGAGCTCTGACAGGCTCGCTGCTGTGACCACGGCCCTAGGGAGCCTGTTCAAGTGCCAACCACCCTCTTGGTGCAGAACCTTTCCCTAACCCCCAGCCCGACTCTCCCCTGTCCCAGCTCCATGCCGTTCCCTCGGGTCCTGTCGCTGTCCCCAGAGAGCAGAGCTCAGCGCCTGCCCCCCTGCTCCCCTCGTGAGGAAGCCGCAGGCCACCAGGAGGCCCCCCTTCAGTCTCCTCTGCTCTGGGCTGAGCAAACCAAGGGACCTCAGCTGCTCCTCATACGTCTTGCCCCTAGACCCCTCACCACCTTCATTGCCTTCTTTTGGACATTCTCTAACAGTTTTGCGTTCTTCTTATACTGCATCACCCAAAACTGCACACAGTGCTCGAGGTGAGGCCTCACCAGCACAGGGCAGAGTGGGACAATCCCTTCCCTCAACTGTCTAGTAATGCCATGCTTGATTCACCCCAGGGTACGGTGCGTGCGTGTGTGTGTGTGTGTGTGTGTGTCTGTGTGTGTGATGTTTGATTTAGAACACAAACAAACACATAACAAGGACAAAACAGACCCAAGCATTTCTGTCAGCAGGAAAGTCAAACGTCTATGCCTTTCACCACTTCTAGCTCTGGGGTCAGGACATTCCTGCCTGCTATACTTCTCATCCTCTTAACCTGTCATGTGTCTCTCCCTGCTCACTTATAACACATCTGAACTAGCAGGATTTGGATCACTGTGTTAGTATTAGTTCAAAGTACCTCACAGCCCTGGTCATACCAGCGCTATGTAACTCACAGCAGTTCTGAGCTGCTGTTTCCCACAGAAAGGAGCCTTCAGTTCTAGCAGAATGGTAGTGCTGCCAATTCCATCTGACAATACCACTTGAAATTACATTCTGTCACCATCTGCCTTACTGCAGCTATGAAGGATAAAGCAGGCAATCATTAAAAAGACATCAGGTCTGACAGAAGTGGTTCTCCACTTTCCTTCCATTAAGCAAAACGCAGTTTTCACGTATCATCATGCAACCAAAGCCAGTCTGGAATTTGCTGGCAATATAATGTCTGGATCTAGACTTGGTGGCTTCTAGATACCTACAGTACCTTACTCTCTGCCAATGGGACTTCTAGTTTGTTCAGTGGCTAAGAGAGCTCAGCACAGATGTCTGTATCACCTTCCCCAGCCAGTAATCATCTATTCATCTTGGCAGGGTGAACTATTTCACCAGTCATTGCTCTTCTTATATTTTCAAATGTTTTTAGCGGGGAGTAGAATTGCAGGCCCTCCAGATGTCATCACTGTTAAAAGGTATTAGGCTGATACTTGCAGATTGCACATGCTACAGCTGTGAACACTTTAAGCTGAGCACCTACAAAGTTTACAAAATGATCACCACCAAATTAATAATAGATACATCTCTGTGGGTCTTGTGGCATAGACGGCTTGGGTAACCTTCAGCATGTAAGGGTGTAGGTCTGTAGGTAACAGGATAGCTAATCTTCATGAGGTGGAAGTGGGTTCTGACTATGTATCGCAGCTAAGGTTGGCCATTTATAGGTCAGGAGCATGGGAACCTCTGTACCTATATGTTGCTGAAACAGTACAGGTGTTGGAGGACAATAAATAGTGATGCTGGGGCCCCATGCTGGCATCACACCCGGGTTTTGTGATGAGTTTGCTGCTCTAGGCAAAGATGAAACAGTGCACAGATAGAGGCACACTGGAAAGAGATTGATTGCTTCTGTGTGTTTTACAGAGCCCCAGTCACTGCCAAGAGGCCAAGTCCCCCCCCACCTAAGAATAGAGATTCCTGGTGGCCAGTGAATAAATGCCTCAGTGGTGAGTGGAGGTGTTGGTGACACAGTGGTGACAAAAATGCCAGTGAGGCCTTTCCAGATAAGAGATCCACAAATGAAAGAACAGGATAGGAGTTGTTTCCTGCAGCACTCTGTGCCTCTGTAGCCAACTCTATCTCCTGGGCCTTCATTGAGCCATAGTCACAGGCCCACAGTTACCTTCCCTGGTGATTCAAGATTTTTTTCCCTCCTTATTGAGAAGGTGCTAGGCCCAGGATTTAAACTCAATGTTTTTATCTCTCTCGCTGAGATATCAGGCTAGAGGATTTGGACACAAAGCCACTGGGAATATATAAAGAGAAAGGATCCCTCAGTTTATCCATATGTCTGTGTCTCAGGTTTGTGCAAGACAACCTGATCGAGGAAGGTAAAAACTTGCCTTAAAAAAGAAACATAAAAACCCCTACGCACTCAGGAGAAGCAAAGAGAAAGGTGAAGCAAGAAAGGAATAGGATAGAAGCCAACAGAGGGGACTTTTCTCTGCCCTTTCTTTTGCAAGATGGGATTAACTGAGAACTCTTGGTGTAGCAGAAGAAATCATTCCTGGAAAAGAGGAGGCCTTGCTGCACTGACATGGTGAAAATGCAACTGTAAGGAGAGTCCTTGGATCCTGCTGTGTGGGATGGTGCCGGGGTGCTACTCCAGGCCGAGAATGGGAATCTCTGGGGGTAAAGTTTGTGTTGTCAGCAGAGGCAGTGGTTGCAGCAGTTCAGATGGTCAATGTTTGATTCTTTTACTCAGCACCAGATGGGGCAGTGGGGATCTCCAGTTCCAGAGCTGTTGTGGCCAGCATGCCCGACAATGAACACAGGAAGTGGGGCAGGGCTTGTCCTCCCCTAGCTGACCACTGCTGGGCTGCAGCTCAGCCTCTAAGGGGAACAGACAGCAGAAAGTGCATCACCTGTGCCCCTTGCACAACGTCCTCCATTGCTGGTGTTGGGAGAAAGAGCACTGGACTAGATGGACCATTGGTCTGAGCCAGTAGGGGACTCTTTATGTTCTTCATCTATTCTCATCATTCAAGTACTTCCTATGCTTAGGTTTAGATGTTCAGAAAAAATAAATGCTTTAAACTACCTAAACTTCATAGCACATCTGTGATTTGGTGCCGTTCAACTGAGACAAGCAAGATGGAATTTACACCAAGGCTGGGGGTGTATTTGGGAAGTGGAACAAAATGAAAAACAAAACTAGATGTCTCAGATCATTGTCATTGAAAAGGTCTTTGTCCAGGGAAATACTTCTAGACAGATTCTCATTTTCAAAAATCTTTCTCTCTTTTTATCTTGACTGCTTGCTGTAATTCATATATTGATAAAGATGCTACTTTTAAGAATAATCCTGAAAAACCCTGAGATTCCCATCTCACTTTAGAAAAGCTGATATGTTCTGGGGATGGCTAAGTCAAGCCATTTCTTTTCCAGAGAGTAAAGAAAGAATCAATGACTTTCACAGCATCAGACTGTAAACAGGACTGTGCCATTGCAATTACACAGTTAAATTAAATGCTCTGTTCTGTCAAGAAGGGATGCAAACTTCGGTTGTTCCCTCAAACACACAGTTCAACTAACTCATACAAATAAATTTATAACTAAACTCCCAGCTACATTATATATATATATATATATATATAAACAAACAAAAAAAATGCATAAGTACATGCAGTTTAGCACTAGGTTTTGTTCTGTGATTCTGTTCAAAATTTATCAGAACAGATCTACCCATCTTAGATTAAAAGATGTTTTTGGAGAAAATTCTCCAATCCTGCCTCTGAAGCAATACTGTGGATACAAGAGCTACATTTATTTCAGTTAAGTCATTTTATGGGGCAAAGAGCTGGAGACAATAAAAACCACCAACAAAGTTCCCAGTCCTATTCCAAATCAATCAGCAGCAAAGGACTTGGAACAGAATGTTTCTGAGACAGAACTGCAAAAACTATCCTGAAGGCCTGAATTTGTTGGAGCTCTCTGGGTATATCTGTTAAGGCAGGAAAGAACAGCAAGCTTATAACCCCCTTAGCAAAGCAAACAAACAAACAGAGAGAGAAACACTGCTTGAGACTGAGCAGAAACAGGAGACTAAGTCCACAAGATATCATATACCTGCCCCAATTAGTTTTTATTTCAAATACATTAAATGCAAATATTGGTTTTCAGTGTGGTTTCTTTTACCAAAAGTGCCCTCATCACTGGGTTACAAAAGCATTACTACACATTTTCCTGGCTCCACGCATACTTGATTATTTTGTGAAACAGAAGTGACAGAGCGAATGCCATCCTGACACACTGTAAAGTACACTTTGGCAGAATTAATCAAGTACAATCAGATACAAATAGTTTTAGAGAGGGGTGGAAATTGAAATCTGCTGTTTCAGATGCTGACTGATTATCTTCTGTGTACTGTGTAAAAGAAAAGGGAGTGTGTATTTATCTTTTTTTTTTATTATTATTAAATGAACAATCATATTGAAAACAGAAGTATATCGGTTAATATCTAAATAGTAAGACACTATTTCTGCAAGAGTGCAATTGTTCTTCATTTCAGGAGTTTTTCTGTTTGGTAAACAAATTACTTTTTGATCCTTAACAGCCAAGGGGGGAGTAAATTAACTAGTTTTGTAATAAACAAAAGTTCTGAAATCAGAACAATTTCTTGTTTCTTTCTTCTAATATGTATTATTAAAGAAATTTAAATCATGACCTTTTAAAAATATTATTAATATTTGTTTTCTTAATGATAGCTTGCCTTCCACTTACCCCAGCTCCCCAGTGACCTGTAGCTCTGGCATCAAGAAGCACTTTACTGTGTGATTGATGGAACACAGGCATAGGCTGCCCAAAGAGGTTGTGGAGTTTCCCTCCTTGGAGATCTTCTAAAACTGCCTGGACATGGTCCAGGATGACCAGCTCTAGGTGGCCCTGCTTGAGCAGGTGATTGGACCAGATGGCCTGCAGAGGCCCTTCCAACCTCAACCAGTCCGTGATTCTGTGATTTCTCCATTGACTGAAAACTTTCTTAGATTTCTTCTTAGTTACAGAATGTTAATTACTGATACCTTTTGTTTATTGTTGATCTTGGACAAAATAAAAAATAAACTGTTCTTAATCTCAATTAGATACAAAGTAGAAGCTCCCCTAAGAAGAAATAATTGCTTCCAACCACTGTGAATAGGCAATAATGGACCTGGACAAGCTTAAGAACTGGGCCATGTGAACCTAATGAGGTTCAACAAATCAAATTGCAAGGTGCTGCACGTGGGCCAGGGCAATCCTGAACATGAGTACAGACTGGGAGAAGAACTTATTGAGAGTAGCCATGCAGAGAAGGACTTAGGGGTTCTGGTGGATGAAAGTTCGACGTGAGCTGGCAGTGCACGCTTGCAGCCCAAAAGGCCAACTGCATCCTGGGCTGCATCAACAGAGGAGTGGCCAGCAGGGCAAGGGAGGTGATTGTTCCCCTCTGCTCTGCCCATGTGAGGCCCCACTTGGAGTGCTGCATCCAGGTCTGGGGACCCCACAAGAAGGATGTGGATGTGTTAGAATAGGTCCTGAGGAGGGCCACAAAGTTTATCAGGGGGCTGGAACACCTCTCCTACGAAGAAAGGCTGAGAGAGCTGGGCCTGTTCAGCCTACAGAAGAGAAGGCTCCAGGGAGAACTCATTGCAACCTTTCAGTACTTAAAGTGGACTTATAAAAAAGACGGAGAGCAGCTCTTTGCTCAGTCAGACAAGGACAGAACAAGGGGGGATGATTTTAAACTAAAAGAGGGGAGATTTAGATTAGAGGTTAGGAGGAAATTCTTCACTCAGAGGGTGGTGAGGCACTGGAACAGGTTGCCCAGATGTTGTGGATGCCCCATCCCTGGAGGTGTTCAAGACCAGGTTAGATGAAGCCCCGAGCAATCCAATCTAGTGGGTGGCGTCCCTGCGCATGGCAGGGGGGTTGGAACTAGGTGATCTTTGAGGTCCCTTCCAACCCAAGCAATTCTATGATTCTATGATAACGACTTTCATGCAAACATTGCATCCAAATTTTAAAATGAAACATTTAAAACTAGTAGCGTAAAAGTAAAATCTTCATGCTACCTATTCACAACCTAACTATAAAAAGTTATGTTCAAATAGTTGTTCTTAAAATCATTCTGTGACTTTCATATAACTTAAAATCCAGTTTAGATTTGACTAGTCCATTTACTCTCACAGACAACTGTCATTTCTTTTTAGTCACTTATATGAAATAGCTGATGAAGACTATGCAGGTTTTTTTATTTTTTTATTTTCTTGCCAATTTTTGCTCTCCATCATAGTAATGGATAATACATGATAACAGATATGGCTCTTTCCCAAAGGCCACTAACAGTGACGTGCTATGAGTATCTTTGTTTATTGCTGATCTTTTAAATATTTTTCAAGCTTCTCTGAGAGACAATGGGAAACCATAATCTTTGTGAATTCTGCTGGTGAACTACCGAACAGAACGTTGCACAAACTGTACTAGAGAATGCATAGTAATGCTTGTCAATAAAAGGAAATGTTTTACAATGTTACCTGGTGCATGGAAAGTGCCCAGGCACTTCTGTGGTTTCTGATATGATAGATTATATGGGATCTTTATACATCTTTCTACCTGGTAAATCCAGCCATAGGAAAGCTATGTCCTTTTTTTTTTTTTTTTTTTGATTTGTGCCTCTGAATTACCAATTTAACTCTGGTCTTTGAGAATAAAACAGTTCATAAGGTCCTCAACAATGGATGTGACCAAGACATTTTATTTTCAGCTGAAGGAAAGCAGCTATCAAAAGATATTGCAACATTAGAATAATTTTGTTCTGGATAAAGGTTTCCCAGCACACAGAGAATGGCACAAATACTGCCACCCATCCTCTCTTTACTTCTTTCATTGTCCTTGCCAGAAGCCTTTTGTGGCAGTTTTTAAAACCTGATGTTGTGGTTTAACCCATCAGACAGCTAAGCACCACACAGCCATTTTCTTACTCTCACCCATTTGGATGGGAGAGAGAATCGGAAAAAAGGTAAAACTTGCGGGTTGAGATAAAGACTGTTTAATAGGATGAAAAAGGCAAGTAGGAAAAAAAATAATAAAGTTTGCAAAACAAACAAAGCACAATGCAATTGTGTACCACCCACTGACTGATGCCCATCTCCCAGCAGTGGAAGTCCCTGCACCCAGCCAGCCCTCCCAGTTCTATTGTTTCTTTGGCCAGTCTGGGTCAGCTGTCCTGTTTCAGCCCCCTCCCCGCTCTTTGTGCACCCCTAGCCCCCTCGCTGGCAGGGCGGTGTGAGAAGCTGAAAAGTCCTTGCGTCTGTGTAAGCACTGCTCTGCAACATTTATAACATCTGCATGTTGTCAACATTATTCTCATCCTAAATCCAAAACACAGCACCATACCAGCTACTGGGAGGAAAATTAACTCTATCCTAGTCAAAATCAGGACACCTGACCACACAGAAAATCGAAAAACTGTAGGGGCATTTTGGACAAAAGCTTAAGGGTCTGAGCACACTGTCTCCATTTTAACCACCAACTTACAGATGAATATATGTATATTTCTATCTCTACCTATATTTAATTGCAAAGGAAACAGAGCCACAAAAAACAAAATCCTATCAGACCACGCAGGATTATGGTGGGCATACCCCAGCAAGGGAGCATTCAAGAACCTGCTCCACATCAGAGACTGAAATTTGAAAATGGGTCTCTGACCTTACAGGCATGTCTCCTGAAGTCTCCCGCTTAGCCGCTTTTGTGGAAGTCTGGAGCAATTTACCACAGGATTAGCCAGCTTTTTTTTTTTTTTTTTTTTTTTTATATCAAGTAGAAAATCAAAGGTATATTATTGAGTAAAGATGTTTAAAAGCAACAGAAAGATGGTCTGGCTTTTGTTTCTTCCTTCTGTTTTTAATTAAAAGTCTAGCTCTTATAATTTAGCAGATTTGCTAAATATATGCTTATATGTAGTAGAGTCTTTCTCACTGTCCTTCTTAATTGTTGTTGTCACTCTTCCTTAACCTAATTAAACACATTTGGGGGTCCTGTCTGTTATTTCTATTAGGAAAACAAATTGATGATGAAGTAAAATATCTTTCATTCAGTCCTTTGTTTATTTACAGTGACTGCTGGAATTCTGTCTCCTCAAACCCAGAAAGGCTCAAACATCAGAAGATACTCTTCCCCTCAAAACTGAAAGCATTTTAGCCAAAGTTTATGCTACAAATCTTCCCTTCTAGGATTTTCTCAGTACCATATTCTCAGTGCTAATCCAGCATGTACATAGTGCCTCCTTATTGATTTCTTTCTTTTATTTTTATTTTTATTTATTTTTATTTTTTTTAATGTTTCTGGTGCATCTATTCAGGAAACAGTTACTCAATCAGTCTGCATATACCCTGTCTGCATGTGCCTTTGGGCAGGGAGGATGGTTAGTTTTCATTTCAGGAGATGTAATGGTGCCCAACTGTTTATTATAACAATTTTAAATTATGGATGGTAGCTATACCCTCAGTGTTAAGAGGTTTAAACCAATCCAGAATAATGCAAATGGAGAAAATGGTCTCCCCCAAGTGGATTAAGACAACAGATTTAGGCAATCACATTTATTATTTGCATATACACAAAATTAGTGGATAGGTTAAAATCTCATTTGCCAAAGTCACAACATTTTAATGTGGTCACAAACCATACTGCCATAAACTAAATATAAAGGTCATAATCACAGAATGTAAAGGGTTTATTCACTGACTAATAAATTAACTGATCCCCCCAAAAAAATCAGTTTAAATGAGACGTATTTCTTTTTTGAATTAGTACTTATTTAATTCATTCTAAAACCTGCATTATGATATAATGATAAGATCCTCAGTCTGACAAGGAACAAATATGATCACATGCTTTCTAAAAAGTGTTATGAATAATCAGAATGAAAGACAGAAGATGATGTTTGAGGTATATTCTATAACAGGTTCAGCAGGTGTCCAGTGTTGACATACAGGGGCAACTACTGCACTTCCCAGCAATTGATGGGAACCCCATAAATATCCTCATTCCCTTAGATATATATATATATATTTAATTCAGTTTCTTGGATGTGATAATATGTAACCACAATCAGATACAAACGTAAACTTTTTCTGCTGCTTTCTAATGAAATAGCACTTGTACTGGTACAAAGAATAAACAGCATAATAGGGTACATATTCTTTATTAAATGTTGATAGTGAAATTGTGCCGCAATGGTATAGAGGCTATGTCTTGGCCTCCAGAGATCTAAGTAACTACAACAAAGAAGACAAATAAGATGTTAAATATTACAGAAATCCAGAACTGTTTTGTAGACTTTATCAAGTTCTTTTAATTTTTGGTTTCCATCATCTTTCAAACTTTTTTTTTTTTTTTTTGATGAACAGACTGTAATAAGGCTCGTTCTTCTGTACCAAAAATGACAGATGTTCACAGAATCATAGAATATCTTGAATTGGATGGGACTCACAAAGATTATCAAGTCCAACTCCTAGGTCCACAAAAAAAAAATCCTAAAATCAAACAAAATTTCTGAGAACATTGTCCAAACACTTCTTGAACTCTGACAGGCTCGCTGCTGTGACCGCGGCCCTAGGGAGCCTGTCCCCGTGCCAACCACCCTCTTGGTGCAGAACCTTTCCCTAACCCCCAGCCTGACCCTCCCCTGTCCCAGCTCCATGCCGTTCCCTCGGGTCCTGTCGCTGTCCCCAGAGAGCAGAGCTCAGCGCCTGCCCCTCCGCTCCCCTCGTGAGGAAGCCGCAGGCCACCAGGAGGCCCCCCTTCAGTCTCCTCTGCTCTGGGCTGAGCAAACCAAGGGACCTCAGCTGCTCCTCATACGTCTTGCCCCTAGACCCCTCACCATCTTCATTGCCTTCCTTTGGACACTCTCTGATAGTTTTACTATCTTCTTATGCTGCATCACCCAAAACTGCACACAGTGCTCGAGGTGAGGCCTCACCAGCTCAGAGAAGAGTGGGATAATCCCTTCCCTCAACCAGCCAGCAATATTAAGGCATCCTCGTGCATAAACCCTCAAAAACCATTGTGTATTCAGCTGTGTGGTGGCATTTTACCTTGGGCAGCTTTGCTAGCTTTGAAAAAGTTTAGCTCCTGATACTCTGGTGATGTGCACCTCAACATTAAAAAAAGAGTCATAAAGAGCAACCAATATAGAGCATAACAATATTGTGTATTGTTGTATTTATAGCACCTTGCAACACAGGTTACATTCAAAGTTTTAGTGGAAATTATAACTAAAACTGAGAAATAAAGAGTACAGTGAGAAGCACTGCGTTACTTGCACAGCATTGTTTCTCTTGGGCCCATGAATTTTGGAATCATTTATAGAGACGGTCTGAAGCCAGCTGGATTCTGATGAATTTTAACCTCAGCCTCTCAATTGCTGAAAATGAAAATACAGAAAACTTTCATAAGCTGGTACAGCAGCCCTGTGAAGACTGGAAGCGGATCAATCCCACTGTTAGCAAAATGCAACAGATTATACTAAATAAATGAAACATTGTCCCTAGTAGCTAGCTAAAAAAATAAAAAATAAAAAATAAATCAGGATGTAAGACTTTGATAAATACAATGCAAAAATACACCTCTGATGCCTAGCCTTGGTGGAAACAGAAATGAGTGGTTACAAGCTTTTGAGTTCTACTTCATAAAGAGATGCCTCACGCAGTTGGTCTGAGGCCGCAGCAGAATTTCTGCCCCGAAACCTCCTGCCACATTCACACAATCCGAGCTCGTGTGAGCATCCAGCTTTTCCTCCTTGCCCTACTTCAGCAGGAGCGAAGAGGCTCAGCATCCTCTCGCCAGCCGCCGACGGATGGAGACGGCAGGGGCCGGGGGGGCCCCTCTCGACCTTTTCTGGGAGACAGCTTTGGCGGGACGGAGGCCAGCTCCTGGCGGGAGGCAGAGCTCCCGGCCGCCCAGGTGAGGCCGGCTGCGGGTGTGGGAGCCGGGGGCGGGCGCGGAGCCCGGGGCGCGGAGCGCGGCCCGCCCCGCGGGGTGCCGGGGAGGGGTGGCCGCCGCGCGTCGACGCCGCCCGCGATAAATGCCCGGCGGGCCGGGAGCCGGGAGGAAGCGTCGCGGAGCTCCTGGGGGAGGCCGGTGGAGGGGGAGTGAGGCGTGAGGGCGCTCGGTGGCACCGAGCGGGGCGCAGCCGTGCCCGAGCGGTCCCCAGCCGGCTCCCTGGCTCCGACGCGGGCCCGGCGGAGCGAGGAGGCGGCCACCGCCGGAGGGGTAAGGGCGGCGGTGGCGGGGGGCGCCCGGGGGCTCCCGCAGCACCCACCCCGGGGGTGCAGGGCCGGGGCGGCGGCGGCGGGGAAGGAGAGCTCCGCGCTGCCCCCTCCCCTCTTTTTGTTTTCTGCCCAGCGGAATTCTCGCTTTTATTTATATATATATATATATTTTTTTTTTTTTTTGCCACCCAAAGTGAGGAAGGCACCGTGGCTTTCCGGCCCGAATCGCTCGGTCGCGTAACAGGCGGCGCTGGCATATTGCGTTCTCGGTTGTAGTGCTGCTTCTTTTTTTTTTTTTTTTTTTCTCCAAAGAGTTGTCCGCGCTTTTTCTTTGTTTGGTGAATAGAATAACCCCAGCGCCCCCCACATTTCCTTGGCAGAGTTGAATGACTCTAGTTATATTAGGTACTTCGGAATCATAAAATAAAAGCTGTAATCACAGTTGTATTTTGGAATGCACCAAGAGGGGATATTTTATGTCAACTTAATTGTGTTTTCATTTTGCATTTTGGCATGGAATGCAAGCCTTTTAGCTTTTTTGTTTATAAATTCCAATACTGGATGGCTGCTTATCTACTGTCTAATCTTCGTTGAAGTCTAGGTTCTTTTAAGTAAATAGAAAAAGCATACTTTTTTGTATGCAGACATTGAAATGTGAATGCCAGTGTGGTATACAGAAGCGCTTGAACAAACTGAAGTCCATATGCTAGAAGATAAGTTATCTAAGCAAACAGCAGTGTGTACTGATAACTGTAAATGACATATAGAGTTCTGGTTTCTTCCTTTAAAACAAGAGTGGCAAACTCTATACAAACTACAGTTTGACTTTTGTTGCTTAATAAATTCATACAGGCCAGTGCTTCAACCTCCAAATTACGTTACTCTCTGTCTTCTGCATTTGCAGCCAACAGACCTGGAAGAAAGACTTTGTCGTGGAGCTAACTCCTGAGCATTCCAAGATCATTCATCATGAAGTATGTAGTACAGGAATGGCTCAGAGTAACTGCCTTACTATTCATAGCTCAAGCAATTTCTGCAATGGTTCTTCCCAATGCCACGCTCTTAGAGGAACTTTTGGAAAAGTACATGGATGAAGATGGTGAGTGGTGGATCGCCAAGCAGAGAGGGAAAAGGGCTATCACAGACAGTGATATGCAAAGTATCTTGGATCTTCATAATAAATTACGGGGTCAGGTGTATCCACCAGCTTCCAATATGGAATATATGGTAAGGAAAAACTGATAGTGACATGCAGAAAGAAATGTTCATAGAATAGTTACTGTCGTTTTATAAAGCAACATACTTTCAGTCTTAGCTTGCTTCATTGCACCTATGAAGTGCTTGTTCGTTTTTTGTTTTATTTGTTTATTGTACAGGGGTGAACTGTAAGAAAAATGGTTGTTTGTGGATCCTGTCATATTCTACTGATATCAGTGGGTTTAAACTATCCTAGCTCTCCTGAATTTAACTATCAATTCCTCAGCATAAGGGACCAATTTCCAAAATTGCTTTATTCAAAATAGTTGATTATGACCTATGAAGTTGCCATCTGAGAAAAGTACTGAACTATGAAGCTTCAAAATAACATGGATTCTCTCCCATGCTTCTAGGATGGAGCTTCTGAGCAAAAAGAGGCTCCTATAAACAAGAAAATCTTCTATTTGAGTTGACATGTACTACTAGACTGGAGTTCCGTATGTTCCTTATTTCATAGATTAATAATGTAATACATAATTTCTATTTGTGTGTTTTTCCTTTAAGAAACCTCTGTTTTGTTTTGTTATTTGTAGACTTAAATCTCCCACATTTTTGAACTTTAATTTTATGCTATGGTTTAAGAATAACTATATCTCTCCTTGCTAATTAGATCAGAACAGGTCATTAGAGCTTTTAAGAAGTTCAGAGTTCTGACAAGGATGGGCATCTTTTCTTGTTTCTGCAGGAAAAACTCAAATCTTCATATGTCCACGGCATGTATTTGTTTATCTCTCCATGCATAAGAAAATAGCGTGACTATAGGCAAGGTTTTTAATAAGGTTTCCTAGCACTTTGTGTTGTAAGATCATGACAGGGGATCATATTAACACACTTCAAGATTTAAATGTCTTTCCCAGCTTGGAGCAACGTCTCTCAGCTTGGAGATGTGAGCATGTATATGTCCTGGAAAAAACGTGCTTGCTTAAATCATCAATAAAGGTAGTTTAACTAGAGTTTACCTTTATGAATATTATTATATTAGGTGAAAAGTTACTACATATTATCTCCAAAGAAAGGAAGGATAATATCTTAAAACCCTTTAACACTTTCAGTTACATTTGTCTACACATATCCTTAAACTTTATTTTTTGTTGTGACTCTCAGACCTTTCTATAATGTGGGTTATATTTTTGTTCCCAAAAACACAGGTTGATTTGTTTCTGGTTAACTTACAAAAAAGCTCTCCAGCCTCTTTGTAAAATGAGAATAGGGAAGACTGTACTGTTTTCCCATGTTAAAATAGTTCCTGAGATTATAAAAAAGGGTAGCTTTGATTTATTTTTATTTTTTAGTTAAGCATCTTTTTCCATTCCTAATGCCATTCTATATTTAACTGATATATATATATATATATCTTGAAAAGAAGAATGTGGATTTTCATCATTGGAGTTAGATTTTATTTATTTATTAGTGGCTGTATTCTTGAAAGATTCCTTCTGCACTGCATACAGTTTGTCCTAAATTTTGTGTTAGGACTGTATCTGAAGCAAGCTTTTTCTTTCCATGCTCCCCAATGACCCCTGACCCAGAGTAAAAGTAAAGAGAAAACATTACCTGACTTTAATGTAGAGATATTCTTGTGGAGAAAGGGAGAAGGAATGGGGAAACAGCAGAAGAACAGGGCAGCCACTTTCAGGAGAGTGGGAGTCAATTGTAGGCACAGTTACCGAGGCAATCTGTGATTATGATAGGCAGGAATTTGGGATTTGTGAAGAAAAAAGGTCTGTGACTGGCTGGCCAAAGGGATGGAGATGTGTTCAGGGGCTAAGAACATGCTGCTCAAGCTATGAGAAGAACCTGGAAGGAGGCTGAGAATCTCCTCAAGGAGATGTTGAGGAGTCGGTAGCATGGAGAGTTTGAACAGTTGTAGCTGGGGAAGAACTGGGACTGTTGGGGCAGAGAAAAATTGGGAGTAGGAGTTTGTGGAGGGATTTTTAGGGCACACATATTTGGTAAGAGACCACTTATAAAGACTAAGGATGGGAGGGAGTGGGAAGGGGGTTTGTTCCTGGAGGAAGCCAGCATTGTGAACCATGAGGATGGCTGAAGACACTACAGCTCTGCTGCTTGAACAGAATGGTTGTTTGTACATATACTTCATGATCCAGTTTGTGATTGCATGGTTGTCTGCCTTCTTTTCTACATTAGATGTCATAAAGGAATCAGGGCTGTTTTATTGTTTAATAACTCAAAATTTCAAGTACAAAATTATAAACAGGGTGCGAAGTCAAAGACTGAATAACAAAGAAGCAGCAATAAGTGAAAGTTCATTGAGGAAGCCTGATCTGTTTTGTGCATTCAATTAAAAAAAAAATTACCTGGAAAAGCTAATGTCTGGTCGTTATCATAGTAGATTTCTCTTAGATCTGATTTTTACAAGGTTCTATGACCTCTAAGTCAGTTTTGTGGATGACAGAAAAACCAAACAGGCAAGTATTGATGAAATTAAAACTGTACTTAGCTGCACTTTTCTTTCTTTCTTTCTTTTTTTTTTTAATAAAGGATGGACATTATTTGGTATCTTTATTTTTTTATTTAAAAAAAAAAGTATACCTGTATGACTTCTTTTTTTTCAGTTTGATTAGGATACATCAGATCTTATGAAGTCAAGTCCCAGTGTCCCAGAATAAAGAAAAAAAACCCTCTAAATTTTTTCCGTCTGTTTAGTAAGCTAGATAAGTACAGATGAAACACTTTTGTCTACTTTTGGGATGCTTTATTAGTATATATCCTGGAAAAAAAATCCTGCTATGGGCACAGCCGCATTATTATAAGTAGCCCTTTGTACTCATACAACCTCTCCTTGTAAACAGAGCTAGCTCTGCTTGTGGAAATTTTAGCAGTCTTATGAATCTGAGTGGAGGTGATCAAGGTTCAGGCACTATGCCTGAATCTTATCTCTCTACAAGTCTCCCATATAGTTTAAAATCTTCCAGTGTGCTTGGAGCTGTGGAAAAAGTAGGTGGGAGCTGTGTGTTCTCCTTGTACTGTTTGTATGTTGCAACTAAGCTAACCTAGCAGGCAACTCTGGCTGAAAATGACTCAGTCCCACTCCTGCCACTGGTAACGTATCTGAGTTGATGATGAGGTTGATTCAACTACGTAAAGAATCGGAAAACTTTTTTTTTCCTTTCTTCCCTGTGGTGTTAATTTTCTGCCAATGTGAGTTATGGAACTTGCTCCCTATATGGCTGAATCAGATGAGTACAAGTACTGATAAAAGAAGAGGGTGGGAGTGTATAGCACTAAGGATTGAGAGGGTTGAAGAGCCACACTTTGAGTAGAACCTACTGGTCATATGCTTTGCTTGCAAAGTCTGGCCATACCTTTGAGAGAACTGCAGGGCTAACACCACATTTTAGTTTAAGCTGTGTAGAGGAAAAAAAACCTTTTTACATCCTATACTTTCTAACATACTTCTGTACAATGTATCATCTACTCACTGAATACAGCCTAGAGACTGAAATGAATAAACCATAACATGATATTCTGTGTCATACAGCACTCTGCAGTTTTGATTTAGCTTTGGTGGTAGAGATATGTGATACGAAATAATATCTATGTGATGATACTCTAGTATAGACTTCTGTAGTCGTTGGGCATGCCAGTGCCTTCCCTTGTAGTTGAGGACAGTCTGCAGCATATTAGATCTTGATTCTTTTAAAGAAAACGTTGAATTACTGATTTTTTTCTGTACGGCTGTAAACTCTCCCCTTTTGCCTTGAAAAAGGAAAAGAGCATGAGATTATCATAATTCAGAGACCTAAAGTTACTAAGTGCAGTAGATTTCACAGTGGATGTGTGTAATGAACAGAACGTTCCCATGGTTGTCTGGCTGAACTTACTGGATGAAAAGTTCATCTTCCCAAGTATCATGGCTCTGGTGGTGAGCAGTAACAGATTCCTAGGGTAAAAGGATAAGAATAGAGCATGCAAGCAGGAAAACTTATGCAGTGAAAGCTTTCAATTTCCAGCAAACAGCAGCTTAGGGACTTTTCTAAATCTGCACTTTTGGTTTCCAATAGTCCCAGAAGGGATTTTCTTCTATGAATCTAAATGCTTTTGAGTCCGTTTGTATTCTTTGTGTCTCTGATATCAAATTGCACAGCTCCATAAACTATGCACTATACTACATGAACAAGTACTTTTTTCCTTTAAACCTGTCCTTTTATTTGATACTTTTTTTTTTCCTTCATTGTGAGAAATAATGCAAAATTAGTAGCCTTTTAACATATCCTCAGTGGTCACATCTCATATCTACTTCTCTTGAAAACCGTTCCATTTGAAAAATCTGTTTCATTTTGTTTTGCTTCTCTATCTGCTATGGTTCTACTATTTTAATTTGAACACAACACAGACTGTTAGTAGTTAAGGCGCACTGCAGATTGATATAGTTGTATGATTTTCTTTTTGTTCTTTATTTGCTTATTAATTTCTAACATTCTTTTGCTTTATGACCTTGGCTAAGCTAAAGGTATCACTTTCATAGTGCTATTTGTGATGGTTCCAAGATCTTTTCAACATGCTATTCCAAATATGTTATTTACTGTATTATATCACATACATGTGATGACATGTATGTACAGATGACTCTCCTGTCCTCATTGTTTCACATGCATTGACATTGAGTGTTATCTACTATTTTGTCTTCCTATCACCTAGTATTAATGATTCTAATCACTAATACTTCCAGTCACTTAGTGATCATCTCGATCTTTTATTTTCCCCTCTCCCCCTTTTTTTAACTACCATAAGTAGTTAATACCATCTTGCATTTCCTTGTCTTGGGCTGTAATGGAAAATGTATATGGCAGAGGAACAAGGATACATCTTTCAGAATTTTACAAAGCGATTGCTTATTCTTCAATTTGTTTTCTGTCTTTTTATTGCATTCTTCATTTCATTATAGCATTTTTTTTTTAAAAGAACTTAGTGAGGAACTTTTTTAAAAAAAAAAAGCTTAACTATACTTATCCCCTTTTTTTTTTTACTTCCTGTTGACACCTTCAAAGAAGTCCAATAGATTTGAAAGGAATTCACATTATTCATATATTTATCTTTTTTTATATAACTTTTTTTTATATAACTTGTTCTATCAAATCATCCCAGTTTCTAGTCTGCAGTTTCTCAGGATCCATTGGAAGCCTTTTAAAATACTAACACCCATGTAATGGCTTTTGTTAGCATGGTACTGAGACCATTTTAAAAAAGAGGTTGTGTGCCACACAGTAATTCAGCAGTTTCATAATCAAGTTCTTCCAAATTCTTGAATGATATCGCCAGTCCTGGTGACTTGATAATGTTATCAATGTCATTTAATGCTGCTTCTGCATAAGTCTGTGGGTGCTCCAATTCACCTTCTGTCTCTTTCTCTGTATAGAAATACTTTGGTGTGAGAATCTGCGTAAGCTCCTCTGTAGCCAACAGCAGTCCAACAAGTTCAGTTAGCTCCTCTGCAGTGGCCTTATATGAGCTTATGATTGCATGTTAGATCATTCTTTCCTAGAACTCTTCCTTCAATGCTGAGAGTTTTTGAATTGTCAACATTACAACTTCAATGGGAATAAAAATTCTTGAGGTTATGATGATCAGCTTGTTATGAAAATGTATGGCAGGTCCATGCTGTATTGATGTTTATCCTGCTCTGTGCAGTTAACAAGTGCTCCCTAGTAAAGAAAGGAATAAGGAACATTTTTCTTCATGGTGTGCACAAGGATTAACAGCACTTCAAAGGGAGCAGAGAGGGATGACGTTTCCCTGATGATGTTCCAAGGCGTGCGAGCAAAATTATACCATGCTTTCAACATTTCCCATCCCAGGCCATTGACCCAGCATGGCCTTCACTTCAGCCTCTTGGGTAACAATGGAAAAGATGTTTGTACTAGCACTGAGAACTGAAGCAAACTGCTGGTGGCAGTCATCAGTCTGACCAGAGCAGTGTGCTATTGATGCTCTTCTGCTTGGAGGCTGATCTGGTGTCCCTGCCAATTCCTGTACTGTGCTTGGGCTGTCTGCTACTTCCTGGCCTCCCTTGGCAAAGACCTGCCCTTTAAGACAAAAAAGGGAAATGTCATGATCTGTTGTACACTCGCCAATAATCTTGGAATATATAAGGCAGTACATTTTTTCTGTGGTTAAAATCCTTATTTGGTAAATTGATTTTTAGACAGTGTTCTGCACTCTCCTGCTATCAGTCCCACCCTTAAATAAATATGGAAGAAAATGTTACCAAATTAGGAAATCAGTATTGTTTGTCCTTTCAAACTGTGTCGACATGGAAGGCCTTATTCTACCTTAATCAGACTAAGTTTTATTTCATTGTTAATAAATTATTACTTATTTGTAAAGTGTTAATAAAACTTGAAATACTTATTTTAGACACTGTCATTATATAATTTCCTGACCACTTGGTCTTTCTAACTACACTTTTGTAAGTAGTATTTGTATATCATGGTCTAAATTTACAAAACCTTTATTTTTTATTTTTTTGGCAATTTCAGTGGTGAGATTATGCCTTTAATAAATTTAAACACATTCATGAAAACTGCATTTTTTTTTTTTTTCCACGGTTATGGTCAACACTTTAAAAATAGTCATCATTGGTTGGATAAGGTAAGTTGTTTGTTCCTTTTATTTTGATCAGCTGTACTCTGCAAACTAGGACCCACCAAGAGTAAAATTTATAAAAGCACTTTTGATTAATGAGTTTATGATACATTCTATTTTAAACCATTCTTTTGGTGCTCAGTCCTTAATTTCATATGAATATACATATTTTCCCAAACAAATGAAAAAGTTGAATAGCTCATGCAAAATCCTCATTTCATGTGTATGCCTTTGCTGTACTGAAAAATGTTTAGGTTTCCAGATTGGTAGGCACTGTATTTCAACCTGGCATTTCTTGGCACCTAGCCACACGTTTAATTTTGTAATTACTGTAATTGGAGAACATCAAGCAAGGAAATTTTTTCTTATTTCATTATTTTTTTAGTTGTCTTTTAGCAAGATCCTGCCAATACATGCTAGAGATGTCATCGATCATATGAACACACTGGCCCATAGAACTCTTGTGTGGGTATTAGTTAAATATCATTCATATCATAGTGGCTGATTTCAATCCCTGTTTCAATAGGGATTGGAATTTCAGCTATCTTATGCTGCATTTAAATCATGATCTGCATAAGTCTGGATTTAGCAGTTTCTCTGCATGTATCTATCAGCTCTCAGATGACATTTCCTGTCTATAACATACTTAACTACAGGACTGAAATTTGCTCTGGAGTCAGTCTCGGTGCTTCAGCACATGGAGAATTGAAATAGCATTAGGAAACCTAGAGGCCTTGTAGTGAACATACAGATTTTGATGAATTTTTATTTGCTTAATGATAGTACCCTGTTAAAATTCCTGGGCATTTCTGGTGAAACTCTTATGTGTCTCTGTCTAGTTTGTCTTGTCCATTTTGCCAAAAACCCTGCAGGGATGCTTGGTTAAAAACAATTCCTATTCCTCTTGAGCAGAAAACCTTGGTTTGTGGAATCCCGTAAGTGGCCGGAGACACTTTGGGTGCCAAAAACAGAGCAGCCCTTTTCAGTGTGAACCTGTCTGCTTTCCCTCTGGTTTTCTACTTTCCTCCTCCACTTCAAAGGTTGGTGGAAGTGCTTCAGCTTCTTTGCCTATGCTCAGAGCCTACTGACACTGCATCAAAGAGCACAGTGACATTGACTTACCGTTTTATTCTCTCTGGCAATTTTAGCAAAGGATTGTGCAATGTGAAGTGGCCAAGAAAGCAAGCGGGTAAGTCCATGCTATAAATTTTATTGATGTAATGCCAACAACAACTAAGCAACTCCAAGTAAAGAAACTGAAAGTGGAAAGTACCAGAAAGGCTTACTGTCTCAAAGTTTATAGGAACCTTCCCATAATAAAAATAATTAGCAACATAGAATAGATACTGTTCATCCTTTATTTTGCTGTTAGAGAACTTCTTCACCTCCTTGATCGAAAAGATTATTATATATTAATCAGTAGTAACAGAATCAGAGCTTAAATATAAAGTCTAGACTGAACACAGAAAGAATCAATGAGATTATGAAGGTAACTCCACGTAGCCCTGTCATCTTCATGACCTCTGTCTGGGCATCTGCTTTAACTTAAGATTTTTTAATTGGGAAAAAAGAAGATAAGAAGATATTATTTCTTATGTTATTGAAAAGCTAGATATGAATTTAACACATTATCTATTAAAAATAGTTGTCAACCTTAGATTTGACATGAACTAGAGTGACTATAATAGAAAAGCATGATTCATTAAGAAGACTGTCTTGTGTCTGGACAACTTTTACTTTATTATGATGGCTTTTTTATGAAGTAAGATAGCATTAAATCCAGAATTTTGACTAGGTTTCAAGAAAGAATGATGCCTAATACATATTGCAGTATAGGTGAATTCCATGTTGGCTTTCTGAATGGCTAGGTACTCTTTCTATAAGACATTTTCCAACTCCCTTCTTTTAGATTTTATTTAAACATTTCTAACGGTGGGGCCAAGTCATATATGATCACTGTGTGATCTCTGACAGTAAGTTCAATTCACTTCTGCTCTACTAATGTCAAATCATGGTGGTCACCTTTTAAAAGCCAACATTCATTGTGACATATTTGACATACTGCAGCTAACTTTTGCTCAAAGTCCAGGAAATTCTGTAGCATCACTAAAACTGCTGCATGAAAGCAATCAGTTACAGCTAGTTTATAGTGGTAATGAGTACTAGGATTTGAGGTAAGGAGCTGTGCTGTGGTCAATTTATAATTAGCTATACATATTTATGAATACTACTTGTAATGAATGTATGTAATTCATACGTTGACAATGGACAAAATGCAGAAGTCAAGATCAGTTTGCACATCGCTATTGCTTCTCTTTCATTCATGTCATAATATAGAAGTGAATAGATGATTTTTAGTCATCTTCTAATAGAAAGTCTTTATGCACTGCATTTAAAAAGTAGCCAAGTAAATGTACTGTGTCAGAACACCTTGGAAACCTGAATATTCCAGCAAGGTTTTTTTAACACACTTAGAGTACACACAGAATTAAATGTGATTAGTCATGTCTGCGCATTCCTATTCCTGGTTTTTACTTTTTGAACACAAAAAGCTCAAACACATGAAACTGTAATAGAGAGATACTTCTAAATATTAGTGTAATTTATTCAGCGTTCAGGAACAATATTTTTGGCCTCATACTGCTTTCCTGTTTCCAGGCAAAAGCCGCAGTTTTCCTGCTTTTTACTCTTTTCCAGAAGAGTAGCTGAAACCTCAAGGTCTATTCAGGGATCTCTGCCCAGTTTAAAGCTCTATAAACTCCAGTCCACCACATAGTAGCATGTCAGGTTCTTACATTTCATTTCTAGATACTGTCTTCCTCTAACAGAAAATGGATGCCTTTCCTTCTAGTGGAAAGTTTAATTTACTTTTCCCTTTCCTTGTGTTTAGGGGAACTTGTTAGAATGGTTGTTTTTGTATTTTCAAGGAGAATTGTCAATACTCTTGAGCTTTTGTGCTCACTCTGTGTACTAACTAAATGACTGCAAGCTAGCATGGAGTTTGGTATTTTCAAACTCAAATGACTGAAGGTAAGCATCTCAGTTGTGTGCTAGTAAGTGACTTTTCAGATGTGTTGAAAAGTCATTAGTTTCTACAGACTTCCCTCAGAAGCCTAAGTATGGATGAAAATGCCTCACCTAAACTTAACTGAAAGTGAAGCCAAAGAACTGTCAATGTCTGCCAAGAAAAGATCATATCAAACCAATCTATTTCACTTTTTTGACCCAGTAATTAACTAGCGTAGTGTACTCGGGGAAGTAGTAGGTGTCATATTTTTGACTCTGGAAAGGTTTTAACACCCTCCACCTGACATTTTAATGAGTTGAAAGTGACAGAAACTCACTGTTGAACTGGCGGAGGATCAAAAGCATTAAGCCTATCCTCTTTCTGTTAAGCACGTAGGTTATGACTTGGATGAGCAAAGAATACGTTAATCAGGGCACGCGTTGGAATTGGTGTAGAGAGCACAATCAAATTGTAAGAACTTGATAAGCAGTGGTAATGGCCTAGAACCAACATGACAAAGTGCAGTAAATTTAACTGCAAGATATAGAGTAAGTAGGAAATGGAACAGGTGGAATACAAAGAGTAATATGTAGAGGTAACACTACAGTAAATAGATGCATGAATTGCTCTTAGTTACAAAATAATATGAAGCAAGAATATGTGAAAGAAGGTGACTTCTTTGTGTGAAACTGGTGAGACCTTGTCTGAGGTGTGGTGCCCACTTCTGGTCATTTTTTTTTTAGGAATGGTCTAGTCACTCCAGAGTGAAAGAAAGACATTAATGGGACTGATTATAAACTCATGTGTGATTTATGATGAGGACTGAGGGAATGAAGCAGCTGAGTTTGTTTAATCTGGGAACTAAATAAAGGTTGTTACAGGAAAGTGATTTTTTTTTTTTAAATCAGCTAGCATTGCAGGGAAGGAGGTTTATGTTGGATACCAAGAAGATTATCTTTACTCTTACAGTCATAAAACTCCAGAAGAAAAATACAATAAAAATTATTCTGAAACTACTATTATTACTTTTAGTAATAAAAGTAGATAATATACATATATTTGACTCTGGCTCAGTGGAAGAGCAGTCAAGATCAGTCTCTTGAAGTCATTTTCAGATGTAGCTTTTTGTTATTCTGTGCTGGTACCATGCAGCTGATTTCTAGTTCTTAAGTGTATTTCTGGTTTATTTGCTCATGGTATTTCTTAATCAATGTTTCATCTTTCCTTTTTTTTTCCCCTTCTCATTAGTCTTAAAGAATACAGTGAATTCTATCTTCTATCAAAAAATAAATAAATACCCATACTGTACTGTGGTATTTACTTTACTACTCTCTCCCTATATTTAGAATGTATACAGCAATGAGGTATTTATACTATGCCATGGTAAATGTTTACTTTCAGTGGTGCCCACTGTACTTACTTTTCCATCTTTACTAAGCTTAAATTTTAGCTCTCTTTTTCTTTCCATACAGTCCCATTCTATATGATTTTTTTCCCCCATTTTCCTATATCCATGAAAATCTCTCCAATTAAAACGTTACTTTTTTTTTTTTAAATGGTAATTATTATTTGAGCTTCTGGGCTTCTCAGTTCTGTTGCAATACCTGTTGGTATAGTTAGTGGACTCACTTATGCTGGTCTAGCCTTGGGTGAGAATTTACTCTTTTGACTTAACACTCACACAATGTAAATGGTGGGATTCATCTTAACAAGTTTTTATTGTCTGGTGTAGATGTCTGCATCTGAGATGGTCTCCTTTGTTACTAGTCAAAGGAAATGAGAATTTCCGACACACAATTCATCTCAATTAAAGGTGTGTAGCTAAAGCTATCTGCCTCTGTAGATGCTTATTTGTCTATGTAACTGCAAAGGTAACTTAGGTAATTAGCTCAGGTGTAGGTATCTGCTTTGAGGCTGTTTAAATTCAAGGGAGGTTAATCCCAGCTGATGTGATTAGTTTGGCTGTTGAAGAGTTGTACTTTAAGCTGCGATATCCTTCCTCACTGAAACAGCTTTTCCACAAGCAGAGCATTGGTTTCAGTTTACATGCTGTTTGAACACCTTGTTGACACAGGTTGAATAACACAATTTGTAGTCCAGTCTGTAAAATTAATCTGTTAGTTGTGGTTTATTTTAAGGTGATATGTTGTAAACCAGGAGAATTCAGAAGATCTGTATTTGCATGCAACATCCCTGCTGCAAAGCCTTTAACTTTCTGGGGGAGACGAGTCAGCAGCTGTAGTCAGGAACTGCTGTCACCATTTAGTTTAATCTACCACCCTGGTTTTACCCTCAGTTAGCCTAGCATAAGTTTTGTGAAGGACTATCGATACTCTAGGTTTTAACAAGATACTTACAAAGGCAAGGCTTGTGTTAGTGAGTGTTGTGGTACAATACAAGCAGTCTTGTAGAACAAGAGAGTTGGTGTTGAGTACCATTCATGTTCTCTGCATTTCAGGGGTCATTTTGAGATAGGTCTTACCTGTTTGTGTGGAATGAACTCCCATTAACAACTGCAAAGCATTAGATGTGCTCCAGGAACATAACTCCTGGCATTTTGTCTAGAAGGAAACCAGTTTGTACTTTAGGAGTGCTTTGTGATGTACAGTAAGTGTAAATGTGATGTATGATAATAGCTTTGCATCAAAATCTCTTTCCTGATCTAGATTAAAATGCTGCCGTAGAAAAAACGTAAGCCAGCCTGAGTTCTGTCATGGTGTATGTGATGGTATGGCAGTCTAAAAAATCAGCATAATTTCCTGACTTCGTGGAAGGGAATATTTTAGGTAGCAAATCTATGTGAATGCTAAGAGATGCAGCAGAAATGGTATAAACAATCATGATGCTCACATGATACATAAGTTGTCTTCCAAGGCTGAAACAGGAAGACAGTAAAATAAACAAGCCAATTGAGACCGTGGGACAGAAGTATGTAGACCTAAGTGTTTTTTCCTCTTACTTGAAAAGTTGACTCTTGCATGGGCTGGAAGTTTAGCCAATGCCCCTGTTGTCCCTACTAGCTCACATATGTTTGCAATAGCAGTTTTAATATATGAGTACACTGATTTGGATAGCAGAAGCATCTGAGCTATAGACCATGCCATCTTGTCAGTGGTAGACTATTCAGAATAGATAATGAAATCAAGTCTAGAGCACCACTGAACCTTCAGCTAAGGGTTTTTGTATGTGGATGAATTATACTGTGAGAGGACTATGCTTCACAGCAGTGATACCTAAAAAGTTAATATAGACTTTCTCTGTCATGCAGGAGGATACAAGAGTAAAAGGGAAGTGGTTATGCCGGTAACTTTCTGCAGAGAAACATTTTCTCTTGGATGATTAAAAAGCTATTTTCCAGCATTTGGAATCTCCTGTTCTGAGTGTACATATCTAATTAGAAGAAAAGATTGTATTGTAAGGAGGTGGATTACTTGTGAACTTAGTCATGTCTGTATGACTAGGGGGTTTTAGGAAGAGTAAATTTGGCAAGGTTAAAAGCTAAAACATAGTATTTTGATTAAGTTTCAAACAAGCACTTGCTTGGGGGAGTCTGCCTTGCAAGATGTTGATCTTGAATAGCAGCAAACTCTGCTATGCCTGTTTTGTTGTTGTTATCTTTCTTATATACTTCTGAATTTTGCACTTCTATCAACAACTGAAGCATACTGAGCACATCTAACATTATGATCAGCATCACTGTCCTACCACTCAGAAAACTGCCAAATATTTCAGTGAAACACGGACATCCTGTCATGAACAACCTAAACTTAATCAATCTACTATGCCACCAATAAAATAAGATAAAAATAGCATGATTTGTTTCTGTAGAGGAAGGGCTAGATTCATAAATGTGTTCATCACTTGGAACTAGATCAATAGGCAGTAAATTCTTGTCCAGAATGGGAGGAGGAATGAGGGAGGAACATCATCCTTTGCCTTCATAAGAACTGGCATGTCTGATGTTGGTTGTAACTGCAGTCCTCAGGAATATGTGTGTACTGAGTGTTCCAGCATAACAGTACACAAAACCCTTTGGCTATTAGCTCTATGTTCACAGAGCAAATGTAGACTTGTGGTAGTACCATCATCTCTACATGAATTAAAATAGTATTTTTTAACGATATAGTTCATCCTAAAATAGATGTGCACAAAAATGGAAGAAAAATTTCAGAGATGAAACATCAGATACAGCCTGTAATATAAGATTAATATTTCTCTAGTTGAGGTTGTAAACTTGTGAGGTTGTGAACTTGTAAAACTGGTACATGACTTGTAAAAGCCATGTATGTGACTTGTTAAAGTTGATAAAGTCCAAGTCTGCAGGACTGCAACATGTTAATTTGTTAGATTCAAATAGTTTTCTGTGAAAGTTGGAATTAAGAACAATTCAGTGCCTACATATACTACAACAATAGGGTAAGATAATGGGATCTAGCTTTCACAGACTGAATTTTCATATGTCAAAAATTGATCACTTATTATTTCCTGGAGTTCTGGTGCACAATACTTACGCATGCAGAATGCTAGAAAGCACTGGGGGGGGGGGGGGGGGAAAAAATGCCATCTTGAAAATTGTAATTTTCAAAATTTTTGGCCTGAGAAAAATGTAATTTATGGGACAGAATACTGTAATTGTTGTGATAACCCTAG